>NC_140565.1:3684790-4284790 GCF_057381845.1 Rhamphochromis longiceps
ATATGGGAGGGGACGAAAAACCAGGAGAGGTTGGAAGTGAGTTTGGGAGACAGCAGACGAGTGATTGAGAGAGTGAGTAAGAGTGTGCGAGAGAGAAGGGCATTGGAAGTGTCAGTGAATTAGCTTTGAAAGAGCATGTGTGTGTGAAAGAGAAAAAGGGTGGAGGAGAGTCTGTGAGAGGGGGAGTGAGTAAGTTTGGCAGCGAGTGAGGGAGAGGGATGACCAGCAAAAGAGGGAGAGGCGCTCTGTGCCCATGTGTGTTATGTGAAACATTCATCTGCAGGGTTTGAGAGTTATCCATTGGACCACAGACAAGGCACCGGCCAACTACATGACAGATAATGCACTTTGCATAATGGCTAGGATATCAGCATACATTAGGCTGACACACACAGCAACCTAATACAGCCGGGCTTAAATATTTAAGAGGGGCTCGTGCTGTGTCGTTTGGACAGTAGACTTCTCTGTGTGTGCGTGTGCATATATCATTGTGTGTTTTGGATGCAAGACAAATGTTTCCAGCCCAGGCCATGTGGAAAATTGCCTCCTCTCTTCCAATTACATAGGGAGGAAAAACCTCCTCAAGCTTTCTGCAGCCATCTCTGTGCACAAGACACACATGTGAAGACATGCCACCAATACAGGCGCACTTAACATCAGTGCAGACTATTTGTTCAGATTTAGAAAGGCTGCACAGATGCTCTGGAATCAATACTGTCATTCAAACTCAAACATACTGGCCACTTCCATGTTAAATGGAAATGTGCTGTTTGAAAGACTCAAGTAACATGACTGCCCTTCTATAGTGAATCAAGTAAATGCTTCTGAAGTTGGTATATACACTGCACCCAGAAAGGATTCGTAACTTCAGCTGTGTGCCTTCCATGTGTGTATTAAACAAATTGAATCCGTTTTGGCTGTAACATGACGCGCTGTGGATACTTTTCATCGACTCTTGGGCTCTTCTAAAAGTCATTTAATCACTGCACTGCCGATATCACCTCTGTCACCATCGATTGACTTTGCAGCACGGCGTGCTAAAGGCCATCTTCAAACTGTGTGCTCTGAAAGCTCCTTTGAAACCCGTGTGGACCGTGGAGGCGACAGTGACGTGTGCTCATTTCTCCCTCATATTGATTTTAGCGAGTACAGAAGCAAATGAAAAACAGAAATCTTCAGTGCAGTTTCAGTGTGGAACTGCAACAATGACTGGCTTATCGAAAAAGTACACATCAACGATCAGAGCAGAAGGAAGATGTTGGCTCATTAGCATTGCACACTTTTTCTGTTGTGGAAATGTCAGCATGTTCCCGGGCTGCTTGGTTACTCATCTCATCACCATCACTCATCAAGACAGTTAAACATACTGACACGCAGTTCTTGAGAGTGGTGCAGAAGCTAATTGGCCTTTAGCCATCTGACGCGTTTTGTGTAGATTCAAAAAGGACAGGTCAAAGAAAAGAGGAAGAACAAACATTTGAAATATGTATATTTGAAAAAATAAAAATCAAACTCACACATTTGTGTGATTCCAGCTCAATACAATGTGACAGCCAGTGGGCGGGTCTTCTTTTCCTGTTTTTCTGTTGCCTGTCTCTTTCAGGTATCTGGTAGGTGGAGTTGACCCAATTATAGATGCAGCCCAGTCCCAGTGCATTATAAAGCCACTTTGACTGAACCTCCATCCCCCCGCCTGTGGCTCATTATGCCCCCTTAGTTATGTTCTTTTATGGCTATCATACCATTTAATGTGTGTTTGGGTTTCTTTACTTTATTTTATTAAAACATCTTGTGGCCTGTAAGAGCCTGTGTGTGGTCTCCCACTTACTTGTCCCAACAAATACATATTTAAGTACATGAGGGTGAGGTTTCATGGACAAATACTCCACATTTCACAAGAAATGAGTTTAACACAATCTTCTACTGAGTTTAAACACAACCATGTTACCTTAGTTACTGTAGTATTACTGCTGCATTGTAAAATGTATGGTGTTGTATGACTCAGTGGCCTGTTAAGCTTGCTTAGTTATATAACTAAGGAGTTATGTCATGTCACTTCAGTCAGCAACTGAGTGGGATGAAGAATGAAAGAGTTAAGAGGAAGATTTGTGCTGGCTTCATAGAAATAGCAGTAGAGTCCAGTAAAGAAGTGGCGAGGACATATTGTGACACTTGTATTTATCAGAAGGAGCAGAGGTACATTTCTCTTGTCACTGTTTATTTTCAGCACTGTTATCCTCCTTACTTCCTGTTAGCCTGCTAGCAGTAATTATAGAGCTGGAAAGTTACCATGAGTGACACTTGTGCTCTCTGAGCATTAAGTTTCTGTTATCAGCAACACCCACAGTCTGGATAGTGTTGCAATGGAAGGCATCCCTGTAAGTTTCTCCAGTTCCACTAAAAACTGTATTATCCATCCATGCAGCCACCCATCCATCCACTCATCCACGCATCCATCGTGCATCATTCATCCACCCACCCATTGATCCATCCATCCATCACCCATCCATGCATCCATGCATCCATCCATCCATGCCATTTTATCCAATTCAAGTTTACGTAAATCTGGATTCTACTTCAGCTGTCACGGAGTGAGAGGCAGGGTACACTCTGTGCTGGTCTTCAGTTGATTATATAGTAGAATAAAAAATGTTAGCACTTGTTGTGAAGTGTCACTTAGACCGCCTTCAGTAGCTGAGTTGTTATCAATTCAATATCTTTACATCACCCATTAGAATATACAGTGATGTGAAAATAGAGAACAGAGGAGAAAAGAACAACTATTGTGCCTTTAAATGAGAGCAAACACAGCAGAGCCTCTCAGACTACACTAAATTGGGCCGACCTCCCTATGAGACAGTTGCAGAAGAAACACTGATGACAGCACCGTGTCAACAGGCAGGAGCGCTATCAACACTTCTACTTCCAGACAGACCAAAGAGTACAAATAGGGGCGATCGTGGCTCAAGAGTTGGCAGTTCATCTTGTAATCGGAAGGTTGCCGGTTTGAGCCCCGGCTCGGACAGTCTCGGTCATTGTGTCCTTGGGCGAGACACTTCACCCGTTGCCTACTGGTGGTGGTCAGAGGGCCCGGTGGCGCCAGTGTCCGGCAGCCTCGCCTCTGTCAGGGCGGCTGTGGCTACAATGTAGCTGCCATCACCAGTGTGTGTGAATGGGTGGATGACTGAATGTGTAAAGCGCTATACTAATACAGGCCATTTACAAATAAGAAGGACCTGTCACATGTTGCACTCATTTTATGAATTTAAAGAACGTTCAAAAAAATGCACAAATACAATCTGTCAGTGCCTAAATGCTCACAGTTTGTACGTAGCGCAGTACTATTTAAAACGAGCAACAGCTTTTCTGTGCACACTGCTTGCTTTTCTCACATACATTTTCAGTCCGGTCCTTATACCTGACCATTTTCAGAGGATGTGGTCTTTGTTTTGCCAAACACTGGTGTATTAATGATTCAAGCATATAAAAGACATTTAATTCCATGGATGAACGGTGTTTCAACATATAAGAGAAAACTCAGCAAGAACTACTTTTGGTAGCTGGACAAGTGGAGGACAAAAAATTCGGCAGACCTAACAAACGATCCGCAGCAAACTGACAATTATCTGAAAGTCATACCCTTAAAGAAACAGGAAAAATCCAGCAAAGACCTGACACAGGATCTGACAGATGCATCTGACCCTTCTGTTGATCCAGCCATTCTTTAGGAAGTGAAACAGGGAGAAAACACTGAGCTATACCAAATTCCACAAAAAGCAGAGTGAAAGATCAATAGTCCAAATTTGAAAATTTTGGTACAAATTGTTGTGAATATGTGTGAAAAAGTCAAGTGAGCAGTACAACAGTGAGCTTATGCATCCATCTGCATAACACAGAGGAGCCTCCGTAACGAGGAGCCCAGATTTCAACATTCCCGAAGCAGTGTGAGAAAACAGAGACAGCCACAAAAGATCACTGAATGTCCTTCAAGAAACTTGAAGGACCAATTTTGAGACTATATGTAGAAGTTGAAAGAAAACTATGAGAGTCCAGACTGTGTTGGTCATATCTAGGGCTACTAGTCGACTAGTCACCGATTATTTTTGCAATTAGTCGACCAATCAGATCATGCATCCATTGGACGTAAAATGTACAGCTTATTGCACCAGCAGCATCTGCTCTTATATAACTATCATTAGCTTACAGCTTGAAGTGTTTAAGGTATGTGCTAACTAAAAATAAAGACAGGATGATAGTTTATTAAACTTTGAATGAAATTTGCAGATTGTTTCGGTGGAGTTTAATTAACTCAGCCGTCTGCTCCTTGCTATCTAAAATATAACAGGACACCGGAGTAAATTCTCGAGCATCTCACACTTCTGTTTAATCAGTTTTCTGTTTGAAGTTTATTCAGCTGTGTAAAAACTATAACTTTAATCTCAGCCAAACCGATTTACTCACGAACTAATAAAACACTGAAAAAAAAACCAAACAATAACATTTTTAAGTTATCTAAGTAACTTATATATCATGTTTAACCTGAGTAGTGAAAGACCGCCAGGAGTTGTGAACAATGTGGAACAATGTGCCAGGAGTTCGCTGTTCTCGCTGGTTCTCGTGAACCTTGACCTCCCGGCTAGCTATCGAGCTGGTGGGTAACAGACGTCTCCAAATACGTCGGAGCACTTTTGCAAATATGTGATGTCTTGATAAACCGAGCAGATATTTGAAGTTTACACAGCTACATTCTCCCCTGAAAAGATCTTAAAAGTTTATTTTGTGACCCAGAAAGAGTAATAAGTGTAATATTAACACTAAGTAGCTGCCGCCATTGTTGGAGTAGGAAAACTGGAATAAAACTGGAATTGGCTGGGCCACGCTATGAATTCTGGGATAGGTTGGGCCACGGAGGGTACACCCGACCCATCCTTCAAATCTTGGAGGAGTCTTCAAATTTGGACAGCCTTCGTCGCATCGTGATGTAATCGGCCTTCAAATGCGGCCTTCGGAGTTTAACAGCAGCTGGTACATGTACATGCAGTGCTGCCATCTTCTGTTTCAGTCCGTTATTACACTCTTAAATCCTACTACTTATTCCTGCGTCTTTCAGGATCTTACAAAGCTTCCAACGACGCGTCGACTATTAAATTAGTCATCGACTAATCATGGCAGCCCTACTCATATCAAATACTGACTTTTAATCTGATTTGAATTGTAAAGATCTGTTTTGTATGGAGCCCCGCAGGGGACATGGGAGAAAAAAAAAATTAAGATGGACTTTTGTGAGATCTCGCAAAACAAACTTGGGATCTCGCAAAACTTTTGCGAGATCTCGCAAAAGTTTTAGCCGCATTCTTCGGACGCCTGCTCGAAGCCGACCGGGAGGTCGAGGCACGATGTGCGCGGTGTTCCTCCCGGCTGTAGTAGGTCTCGACATCCCATTAGCTTCGAGCTAACGGGAGGTCGAAGGCCGAAGAATGCGAGATCCAGAGTTTGTTTTGTGAGATCTCGCAAAAGTCTGTCTTAATTTTTTTTTCTCCCATGTCCCCTGCGGGGCTCCGTAGTTTTGACCTTATATACTGCATTTCCATTTATGTTGGCACATTTCAATAAATCGCTGCACCGATTTCCCTTTTTGCTCATAAATAAAATGATACGAGTTGTGGCTCAGAACTTTCCACAGTATTGTATATACTGTACAGTGCTGGTAGATGTACTGTTGCTTAGCAGGTCTAACTGGGATAATAGATGGTTCTCACAGTTAATGCAAATCTCAGAGGAGGAGACAGTACAAACATAGAACAAAGCCCTGGGAACAGACACAGGCTCACTGCAATATATATACCTCCAGCTCATGCAAACACTGTGAAGCATCAGTAATGTTTGTAAAAAGCAAAACAACACATAAACTGTCCCTGGCCACTGTAGTAACTATGGCCTGAGAGTCCATGATGGATCGCACACATTCACAGAAATCCATTGTCTTTGCTTTACTAGTGCACACTTCACTGAGAGGAGCCAATGCATCTTATTTATGACTTGAAGAAGACTGTGTAGTCAAGGCAAGCGCCTTTTTTACACCACTACAAAGCACAAAGAAAATCTTGAGCATTTTTGCAAGTTATGAAGAATATACAGTGAAATAAGCTGAAGAAGAACACTAACAAAAACAAAGGAGACACTGGAAGATTCATAAACAGGATAATAATCTTTTTATAATCCAGAGATTAAAGTAAGATTTTGTTAACTAATGTGGGGGTTTCTGTTGAAACAACTTCCTCTGAATTTCCTTTGCATGTGATTTGTGGTATTATTACTCGAGCTGAAGTTTTCTGACTACATAAACAGCATGATGGGCAACACTATTTGTATAACACCAACACTAGGGCTGGGCGATATGGCCTAAAATCCATATCACAATATAATTTGAAGCATGTGTGGTCACGATATATATCGTGATATACTATTTTCTTCTGTATAATGTATTTTCCACACTATAAGGCACACTTAAAATCCTTTAATTTTCTCAAAAATTGAGAGAGTGCCTTATGTATGAATTCTGTTTGTGCTTACTGACCTCGAACCGATTTTGGCTGCAGAAATCTGTCAAAAATGTTTTAGTACAACTTTGGTAAGCCGCACTGCTTGATGGATGTCAGAGCATTACGGCTGCCGTAGTGAGGAGCTTCGCGGAGTAATCTGGGTCCAAAACTCCGTCAGCTTCAGGTCTCAAAGTCAAAGTTAAAACGGTCTAAATTCTTTCATCTTTAATAAAATGATCAGCGTTGCTGCTTTATCAGGTGTAACAATTAAGTTTAACATCCAGGCATCCATGAAAACAGAATTTATTAAATTTAACGGAGTTAGAAGTTAGGACGAAGTTAGCTCGCTAGTTTCCACCTAAACATTTCATACCATGTTCTGACTGAGAGATTTTTGAAACTAATTCAAGCGTACAGCTCTGCTACCACTTCCAACATAAATGAAGACAGAAAACTAAACAGCAGTGGCGTTTGTAGGGTTACTGAAGTTGGGCTAGCTGGTATAGGGCTTCGGAGTTGACGTCACGCCGCAATGCATTGTGGGAGCGCAGCTCCATTTTCGGGGTCTACGATCCAAACGAATACACTGTATTGGAACGGCGACTACGACAAGAAACATGCTTAAAAGCAGCTCGAAAGAAAACGGACGGTATAGAGATCGATTGCGTCCAGAGGCGAAGCAGCGGTATTTGAAAAAAATAGAGTGCATCGCAAATCTGGACCCATATGAAATACGGCAGTGGAGTAAAGACCCAGACGACTTACCGCCACTGTCCTACCCCGATATCTTCACCTATCTTGTTTGTGGAGTAAGTGCTTACACTGCGAACCAGTTTCGTAATTACAAGTCACTGGAGGCGCATATCCAATTTACAAATGGCTGGGTGCAAGATTTGGCTATTTTCAAGCCGCCAAAATCTGAGTACGTCGTCATTCATACCAAGGTAAGTCAGCTGGAGTGCATCGAGTGACATAGCCATTTTCCACCCCCCACCATAATTAATGTTAAATCTTTATCATTGAACTGCTAAAATATCGTTATCATATTATGTGCCCATAATTGTATAGTAGATGCAAATTAACACATTGATAATCGGGCAAATTATTAACGCCAATCAGTGTCCTCCCTGTCTCATTTCATTTATTGTCTTTACATCAACCTTGTCCTTGCATGTTACAGGTACTGCACTCCCAAAGATTGAATGAACCTGCATTACGACCATGGGTAATTGTAAGCACCACAGGGAAGGTCGAAACTGCACACTGCACCTGTATGGCCGGAGTTGCTGAGACCTGCACCCATGTCGCTGCACTTCTGTTTAAAGTGGAGGCAACAGTGAGGATACGTGGCACAAAGACAGTCACAGATGAACCAGCCTACTGGGTTTTGCCGGGGAACACAACCAAGATACAGCCAGAGGTTGGCCATAACATTGACTTTACATCTTCAGCAGCACAAAAAAAGACTCTTGATGAAAATATAAACGGACCGTCTGTGGTGAAAGGCAGAAGAAGCCGTCCTTCAAAAAGAAAGATTCCCTCTGCTACGTTTGAGGAGTTGTCACCAGTGTTAGACACACTTCAAAAACACAATAAAGCAGTGTGTTTGTCTGGATTGGAGAAATACTACACATCACACACTGTACAGTCATCCACATTACCACTGTCTCTGGCGTGTTTGCACAGCACAGGTGCACAGTCCCTTGGCCTTACCGAGCTACAACTGCACTGCGTAAAGTACATAAACACAGCTAAAGTAACTGAAGAACAGGCAGAAGCTATTGAGGAACGCACAAGACTGCAACACAAGAGCCCAGAATGGTATGTTTGGCGTGCTGGGAGGATCACAGCTTCAATGATGCACGCTGTGTTTGCCACCACTGTAGAAAAACCCGCCATTACTGTGGTTAATCGTGTTTGCTACCCTGTTAACTCTGTCTGTAATGTGCAAACAACTTGGGGACTGGAGCATGAACAGGATGCTCGACATGCCTACACCCAGGTAATGTCAGCATGTCACAAAAACCTACAGGTCCGTATGTGTGGTTTCCTTGTTAACACGGCTTTTCCTGAAGTAGGAGCATCTCCTGATGGACTAACCACGTGTGAATGTTGTGGGAAGGGGTGCCTAGAAATTAAATGTCCATTTAAATACCGATGTGACAGCATTCAGGAAGCGTTGAATGCACATGACAAAGACTTCTGCCTCGAATTGACAGCAAAAGGACTTAACTTGAAGAAGACACATCGCTTTTACTCACAAGTGCAAACACAGGTCTTTGTGGCCAACGCAAAGCACTGTGACCTCGTGGTATGGACACAAAAAGACATGGCAATTTTACGCATCTTCCCAGATGTGCACTTCTGGGAATCACATTTAAAGAAAGCTCAGGAGTTCTTTCAGAAGGTGTGCCTTCCTGAACTTGTAGGAAAACATTTCTCTAAGCGAAATGCAGCCCCGTGTGGTCACAACGTTTTTTCTTCTGGTGTCTAGTTTTTTGTCAGAAGTGCATTGAAATATGTATAACTTGATTTCAAACGTGCAGCACTTACCATGTACCAATTGTCAAAGTGTGAAATAAAGAGTGCAAAGCAGTTATTTGTTATCTTGCTTTTATTATAACGTAATTTTAGTGAAACAAAGAGTCCAAAGTGATGATAAACTTTCGCTTATAGTATACAGGTACAGAAATGGTTACATAACGCAATGTCAATGTGTTCATACAGTCACACATACAAAAAACTAAAAAGGTTTTCCTTTTTTAAACAATTATTAATTAACAAGTACAAGTCTCATGTGTGCCTGGTTTCACTACCACACTGGGGCACATGTTAACCAAAACACAACACACCCTCACAATTTTATCAAGGAAGGTAACGTCTTCACCCTCACATGGAAGAAGAGAACGGATTGGCATGGTAGTATGTAGCATTTTGAATTTGTTGCGCAAACTGCCAATTACTCGTTCAACATGGATTCTTAGGTGTGCAATGGCTCGTGTATTTTCTATGTCCTTGGCATCTAGTTGACAGAAGCCCCTTGTAAATGCTGGGATCTTTACCTCCGCACACATCATTCCCACCGCATCTCTGATGTCAAAGCCTCTGTCAGCCAAAACTACATCCCCTGGTAACAGCTTGTTAAGTATGCCACATTGCTCTGTGATGTGTTTATCTGATGCACGGCCCCCTCACCCCTTAGAAATGAATGAAATTGCACCTTGTGGAGTAATCCCGATCAGATATTTCATGGTGTGTGTACCCTTGTAGTGTGAGTACGTTTGAGCACGAGCCTTTAAATTAGATGGTCGTTCTGTACGAATTTCAAAACAGTCTACAATGATGGCTACACGATTTCCAAAAGTGTCCGTAAATTGTGGTGGCATTGTTGCTTGCAAACAGTGCCTCTCTGGCCAGTGTACAAGTATTCCAAAGCGAGCATGCAACACGTCAATTGTATCAGAAAAGACAGAAGAAAGAGTTTTGTAGGAGACATTGAATAGATAACTAAGATGCTGGACAGGAAGATCAAGTCTAAGTCGCATAAGTGTGAGTAAAAGCATTTGGAAATGCGACAGTTTCTTTGATGCTGGTAGGAAAGCTTTTACATTCTCGAGCACGGACATAAAAATAGCAAAACAAGTAAAACCGGTGTAATATTTCACTTTTTCCGTGTCACCCTTTAAAAAGTTTTCATTCAGCTCTGTCTTGTCCAACTTTGATTTAAGCTTTCTGTTCTCCTCCAGCAGCCGGTTTATTTCTGCTCTGCTCTGTACACAGTGCACACAATCATTTGTCAGTTGTTGATCTTCTGTCTGTTTCTCTCTGATATCAATGTTTTCTGCATCAGCACCCGTTACCTCTGCTTCTACTTGTCCAGCACAAATTTGTCCCTCAGCCAAAATAACAAGGTTGTTATGGTGTTGCTCTTCGGTGGTGTCCATCTCTGGCTGCTCTTCTGTGGTAACTTCTGCTGAGGCTTCACCTTCACACTCTGCTGCTCCATTGTCAAAGCCTGTCCAATAAAAAGAGTGCAAATACACAAGGGAACTTTTAAATGGTTTATACATTAAGGCCGTATGAATACTCAAAAATGTTTGTGTTAATTGACTAAGATCAACTTTTAAAATAAGAGACTGTGGCTGGGGGTGCGGTTGTCGTTTACCTCCAAATAGTACTTTATTTTGTTGACGTTGTGTTCGCCTCCTGTGACGGTCTGAATGTGATGTTCGGATTTCGGAGTGCCCCATGTGTAGCGTTGGTACCCAGTCTGGATTTGTTTGATCCATTTCATAGGCAGGCTTCCCTACAGTTGTGCGAAACAATTAGCGAATCGTTACATAGCACATATGTCTGCAAAGTCACTCCATTCGATGTTTGATCGCAATTTCTATAACTTCCGAGACCATCAACGGTAATATTATTCAGCTATAAAGTGTGATAAGAACATATTTAGAACTTACCGGAATGAAAATGTCGTGAGCACACCAGCTGATATCTGGAGACGTAACAGAACTTGATATCAGCTCGTCTCACGGCTGCTATCCAGGCTAGACGCCTTCGTTTGGTAACATCCGATACATGAGCTCCTTCACGTTGCTTCCAGGTTGGGAAAGCATAAAAAGACAATCCAACCTTATTCCCGTGCCGGTCGTAAGATCGAACATTGCAGCCGAGCACACAGCAAGTACGAACCATGGCTATGCTATCGCTCCTAGCTTAGACCCCCAAAATGGTGAATCGGGCCAAAATCCTTTCCACGCCCACCCCCGTGACATCACGCTCCGAAGCCCTATATCATGATGTGCTACGTGATTGCTAGCGACACAGCTATGTTAGCATAACATTAGCACAGTGAAGCTGGAGGATGAACGCCAACTTTTTTTCCACTCGATAAAAGTTAGCGTGAGGGATTCTGTATGAACAAATGCAATCGCATAGCAGGATGCTGTACACGGGCCAAACTTCAGTCAGGAGAACAACTGAGATTATTCATCCACAATACGAGGTTAGTTATTAATATACTGCAACAACATGGGAACAGAGTAGCTGCCAGAGAATTCAACATTAATGAATCAATGGTAGGGAAGTGGAGGAAGCGCAGTTTTTGGCTTTCCCCATATTTCAAGAGTGCTTCATCTCTTTGCTGTGACTGTCGCCCGCCATAATTTGCAGATGATAATGGTTGTAGCCGCTGCGATGCTTTCGACCAAAACAGGCGCAGCTTGATGACATCATCAACATGCGCTATCGCGATAGAGCGGTGTAGTCAAAATCTCTATTGTTGGCCAAATTTATATTGTTTCTATCGTATATCGTTTATATCGCCCACTCCTAACCAACACACACACAACTGCCACAGAGCCAGCGTGCTGCGTGAACAAGCAGGTGGTTCTGAACAAACAACAGGTGTTTGAAATGAAAAAACGAAGCAGCAGTAGCAGGCAGTGATACATGTTTATGGTGGAGTGCAACAACAAAGACTCAACTCAATGGGTGGAACATGAATAAGCACCATTCACCTTTCTTTTCCCCCTCTCTGCTCATTCTGCTTCTTTTCCATCTATAAAAACTTCTAAACCCTGTCGTAGGCTCCCTGCGCTGGCGAAAAATGGCATGGCTGGAGCTGAGTGACCTCACCCTGACCATGAACTTCCCCTCAAAGAAAGGTTTATTTGTGGCTATGCATTTATCAGGGGAGAGGTTTAACCTGAGTCTTGCATATAACCACAAAACATTTGGTAATAGTCGTCACCCCTGTAAAACACGGGCAGCACATCAGTATTTTGAGGCTTGATGGGCTCATCATTAATCTGCTGGAGAGAACATGATGATGCAGCCAGTGGGAGGGCACATATCTCATGCAGCTATTGGTAAGGGCTTGCTCCCTGACAAAAGAAGAGGCTATTAGCAGGTGAAGAGGTTTGACATCTTCATGAAGCTCAGGCCCATAGCAATTAAACTGTTATTACAATGTCAGTGATTGTGCTATAGGCTATCACACTTGCACTGTCCCCAGATATATACAGAGGCAGTAATTTGATCTAAGCAATTAGAGGGTGATAGCAATGCTTAGACCAAGTGCGGCTGCACTTCTGCTCCTCCTGTCCCATTTTTATCCTGCTCAGCCCCTCCCTCTCCAGGGCCCAGCCATCAGTTTCACTCCCCTTCCCGTCTCTCTTTCTCTCACCCCTGAGTCCTGTCTCATTGACCGTACTCGTCTCCCTGGATTCCTGTCTTAGTCTCTCTCATGTCTACTTGCTTAAGACAGTTTCTGGGAGACATTTCTCTCATTAATTGTGTAACCCCTCCTCTTTCTGTCTTTGACTACACCTGAAAAGGCTTCACTACACTAAGACTTTTCAAAATGTGACCGTCGCTTCTGATAAATGCAGAGATCAGCTGCTTTGCCTCAGAGCAGAGTTACGATAACTTCTGCTGTTTTCCTTTCAGCCTTAAAGCTCGACCCTGTAGTTTGATTCTTATGAGGATTTGAGCACCAAGGTCAGATCTCAGGCATCCTACAGCTGACATTCCCGACAGAATTACACAACGTTCCTCAACATTTAGTGTCCTCCGTGTGTACATTATCCTAGATTCACAACTGCATCACCTCCACCTCAGAGTCATGTCACTCATTAATCAACTGTTTTAAGGCATGAGTCTTAAGTTTGAAGTTGTCTTACAGGCACAATTCAGTTATAACACCCTGCACAAAGTTAACCAAATAACTGAAAATCATTGCAATGACAAATTTACGAAAATAATAGCATCAAAAGCAAAACATCTTCAAAAACAAATCTTTAGTTAACATGTAAAGCTTCATTAACTTCATCGCTTCTTCCTTCACTTCACGTTGTTCGCACAAAGCCTAGATACCAGCAGGGGACTGCTTGGCAACCACAAGGAAGTCTGCAGGGAAAAATTCCCCAATGAATTGGTCACACAGAGGTACACAACGCTGAACTGAAAACCTCCTTCCAATTGTTTTTGTCGTGTAGTTGATTGCTGTGGTTGCCCATACCTTGCATGGAGGACACCAACTTATCTGCAAACACTCGCTAACTACTCGCTAAGCGAAACTGTGAAAGAGTGACACAAACTGGAACCAGTCCATTAGTTAATGTTGGATAGTGGCTGTTTGCAGACAAATCAATGTCTTACACTGTTCCAACTGAACCATTTGCAAGGTGAAATAAATACTCATTTTTTCTGTAGCTACTAGAGGTTGCCAGATGGTCACCAGCCAATCTCTAGGCCTGTGTAACTGGAGTCTTTTCTGGGATTTACTGACCATAAAAGCAGGAGCAATTGCTACTTAATGTCAGACTGTTCTAGACACCAGACAGGAATATTTGGGTTAGCAGGAGCCTTTAACTTCTTGCACTCAGCTAGCATATAATGGACCAGTTAGTCATCTAACAGGAGATTGCACAAACTGATGTAAACCCACAAATTTACTACGTAAGGACTGCAACAAACCTGCATGATGTAAACAAAGCTAAGACTTGGTCATTTGTGATCACTGAATTTCAAATTATAGCCCCTTCAGACTCACTGAGACTCTGTTAAAGTAACCACAGTCCGCTGCATGACTCTCACATATTACTAAATAATGTTTAATGTGTTTACACCTTTTCAGGAAGTAGACAGAGTTGCAGGAAGGCCAGTATGACATGGTCTGGGGCCAGGTGATGAATGAAGACTATAAGCATGCGATCTCCACATTAACACTTTCTTACATGGCACACAACCCGATGAAAAAATGACACAATCTAAAAATAGTGTTTCATTTTGACTAATCTTATCTCAGACTGTTTGATCACAACTCATTGTACTTCATCAGCTACAGAAAGTTGGTAAACTGGAAACTTTTTGCAATTGTAGACCAAGACCTAAAAGGTCTAAACATAAAACTATAAACTGTTTTTCCACAGCGTGTCCTGACCTCTGGACCTCAGCTACTTAATTAAGGGAAGTCAGGAGCTCGTCAGCCTGCTTGACTGGTCTGGTCCCATTCTGTCAGTCGGCTTGTCTAGGAACCTGATACACGGTGGTATAGATAAGAGGGCAACTAGGGCTGAGCATCCCACTAAACCAGAACTAATACTGGTTTTTCTAGCCATTTTTTGGTAACACTCTGTGGTTTCATTTGCTTTGTAACACAGTTCATGCTCTCTTCAATATTTCCTTAGATCAACACTTTTTCCTTTCTTTAGTTTCTTATCACACCTTCCTCGTGGAAGCCAAACTAGGATGTAAAAGGTCAATTTTGATCAGAGTTTTTGGGGAATATTTACAAAGTATTAGAAATCAATAACATGTCCAAGTAATTCTCTGTACCCTCAACCAGATGTTCAGCTTTACGTGACACATAACTAAACTGACAGAATACAGAAGGGTCCCCGTCCGTCTGCTTTCTGAGAAACAGCTTTAAAATGTTGAAATCTTTCTTTGAGGTGACTTGAAAAAGTGCTGAGGTCCTGGTGGATGTTATACAAAGCTTTGTTCAGTGTGTGTCAGAAATACACAGTCTGGCTTATATTTGACTGGACTAAGAGATTTAATAAAGCTAGGTTTATACAGGCATATAAGAACATATCAGAGATTAGAAAACACAGAACACCTGATTATTCTTCAAAGAGCTGACAGTCACCTGGAAATGTACCCGATCACACTTTGCTGCTGTTGTGTTTCTCATAGGTTTGACAGGAGAACTGGGCACTAAAACCTGCTTTAAAAATGTACTTGATTGATGTTGTTTACTGGTATCCCCACTTTTCACTTCACTATCACATCACTGAATGTGGCCCAGGACAGGCTGCGCTAGAAATGTGCTGCCAGTGTATGAAGGTGAACTATGGTCCTGTATTTGAGCCAGCAGAGATCATAGGTCAACTTGCCAGTGTGAAAATGGCACTGATAGTAGCGAGTCCAATTTCAAAGCAGCAACTTGACCCTCTTGTGTATGCTTGACAAGTCAGGGTAGTTTCAAGAGCATCTCATCTCATGGCCTGCGCTCCTCGCTGAGTGACAGGCTCAGGAGGGTGTGCATGCGCCATGTGTGTCAGCATTAGCCGAGTGAGCGATCTCTGTGTCATCATCCTCTGCCGCAGTAAGCAAGCTGGCAACGCCTACTTGGTGCCCACTTGACAAAGGCCTCGGTTGGCACCTGTCAGTCAGTGAGCAGCCAAGTGTGGCGCCCTCCATTAGCCTGGCTGACAGCCGTGGACCTGGGGCATCACTCACTCCTTCCCTTTATCGGTTTTACACTACCCTGCCAGCGCTTGCTAAGAGCCTTTCAGCAGCACATGGCCGAGTGCATGAATGCTAACACACACGCATCCTTGCTAAGAGCCATCCACCTTGGACTGGCAGAAAGTGGTGCGGAAAGGCCATCACATCACCATGACAACTTAGACCAACTCTGACATCTGCTCCCCACTGTCACACCATCTTTTCAGGGCATCTTTTTATCCATCCCTTCATTTCCTCCTTCACCCGAGTCCCTCTTGTCTCGCTCAAAGGTCCATGGTTAATTCATGTAGTACTTGGCTTTGGGAGTAGTAGCCAGTAGCTAGTCGTTTCACTGATTCAACTTGGCCAGGCTTCAAGGTTGAAGAAAGCATGCCTTCTTTTCTTTGGTGTAGTCTTTAAGGGATTAAAGATAAAAAGATCTTTGATCTTTAGTTAAAAATAATCTATGTGGCCTAATTAGGTTAAAAAAAGGTCTCTGCAGCTGTCTGGCTTATGCTCCTGTATTTGCTTCGGTGGTCGTAGCCACAAAGGTAACGTCCAATCAATCCTTGGCTTTTCAAAATTCATATATGCATACTTCACTGCATGGCTGACAACGTTGCATCCCCACAGCTTTCCATGTGAATCGATACGTTTCATTGGACAGTTACTATCTCAGACATTAATGTGAGAGCTTACAACACATGCTAAGGCCCCACTGTGACTGTGTAACTTAAACAGTCATGTTAGCGTCAGTGGACAGTGTGCACTTTGAAACAGTGTAGCAACCCGGAGCAAAGAACACAGATGTAACCAGTGTTTCCCACAGATCTAGTTTCTATTTGTGACGTATGTACACATGCATTTACAATTTCTACACCACAAAATTAGCCACACAGACACACACACTACAGTCACAGTCACCAGCTGCAGTCCAACAACTCCACCTCTAAAAGTGGAGTTAATCCAACCATGGGAGGCTCTCTAAGAAGCAGCTGAATGATATCAAGCACCTCCACAGCAGTAACCTGGTCAGCATGCTAGCTGGTGAGGAAACATGAGATGGGAGCAGCTGGTGTTTGCTCACAGCAACAGCAAGTCACTGCACAGAAATAAAAAGATCAAGGTGTCAGTGTAGGTCATTTTCAGTTGAACAGAAGGCATAAGCAAATATATGTAGCAAATGAAGCTGGTGATAAGCCACACACACATTTTTTGTCTCTTCAAATGAATCCTGTGAAAACTTTTACCTGCTACACTACTTAAACTACCTAAACTACAGTCGAATGATATAAAACTATAAAAAGGAAGCAGATACTGAAAGTACTCAAAAATAGTTTGTTTTAAATGTTTCTGAAAAGATATTTTGGCTTCCACAATGTGTCATCACAGCGTGTCCAATGGCATCACTTCAATAAGTAGTTCAAGTGTGTATTTAAGTCTACTCTGTGTGTATGTGAGTGTGTCCCAGCCCTGTCCTGTCCGATCGATGGGAATATGTGTTAATGAGTGTTTACTCCACAGCTGACTGGACCGTCAGGGTCCAGGGCTAACCTCCTCCGTCTGCTGCAATTACTGATGCAATACATCCTGCTCACTGCCACACATACACCTGTATGCATACACAGAGAAAATAACAGAGAAACGCACACACAAACAGACACCCTTCAACCCAGTGAAGCATGAAACATACAAATATCAGATTCACCTTCACCACCCAACAGATTAGTTTCATTGTGCTCAACGGATTTTATTTTATACAGCAAAAATAATTAAAAAGAGCACTATATATACACAGTTTCACATTAAATGTATATATTGTAGTGCTAAACTTAGAAAAAAACCTATTTTTCAAATTAAGTAAATAAAATGTGAAGGTGTCAGTTTCTGTATCTACAACCATCTCAGCTCCTGTGCCTCTGAATCGTAGTCAGAGTCCCTTTCAGTGTGTGTGTGTGTGAGTCAATTTTGGGAGCTGGTGACAGAGAGAAGGGAGGAGATAAAGCAAAGTGAGAAAACCTGATAGGATCACAGAAAAGAAGAAGGAAATAAACGGTGTGTGCACGTGTGGAGAGGTTAGCTACATGAAGAGCTGTCAGAAGGAAACCCTGTTCAGGTGTAGATCTGTGGACTCAACCTGTGGGTTGTAGCAGAGCACATCTGTATTTACTGTGTCAAACAAACTCAAAACCCTATAGGTGTGAAACTGTTAAAGGCCGTGAGAATGAAAGGAAGTAAATGTTCACTGGCTTCTTCTCCTCCTTTATTCTGATTCTTTATATTTACCAGCTGTCTACCCAAAAGGTTATCGCTAGCCATTACCATTCAGCCCCGCTGAGGTCTGGCCCTCGGCACCCAACGGCACAGTGTAAATGTCAAAATATGGACGGCTCAGTGGCTGTTCTGGCCATAAAAATGAGAAGCTGCTGACACATGCCTGCCTAAGGGAACATCTCTTGGTTACAACCATCTCTGCAGGGTTTAAAGCCCAGACTGGTACTACCAGAGGAAACAAGCATTCAAACCGCTGTTTTGTTTGGTTCTAAAAAAGCTATTCTGTGTCCAAGACGTGGCTCATATGTCGCTTAGAGTTATGTCAGTGTAAACTGACGAATGAGAATTCCTAATGTTTCCATATTTGAACAATAAAAAGGTTATTCTGACATATAAGGACAATGTCAAACTAACGGCAGTAGAGCTTCAGCACAAGCTTCTTTTTTGTGTGGGACTACTTCTTTCCTCACAGAGCGCTGATCAGGGACGAGCTGCTTTGGGTGACATACAGTCAGTCAACTCCTCGGCCTGCTGACTTGTTTGGAGTTGGGCTCTGTCCATTGTTGGTTTACAATGAATTAACAGTTATTGGGAAGCTTTAATTTCCCTTACAGTGGGATACAAAGCTGTTGTCAACTCTGTTGCATGCTCTGCTCCATCACTCACACACAAAACTCTTGGTGAGTGAAAGGGAAACCAAAGCAGTGTGAACACTAATGAGGAAACTGCATAAGAATTGGTCTGACGAGAGCATAAATGCCGATCCCTACTGTGGATACACCAGGATAGTAGGATATTACTAGAGAGCTAGAAATGCACATACATCTTAACATAAATGCATCTAATAACCAAGAAAAACAGGGCACTGGTTTTGTAATGAAGGCAGAAGGCCTGGACTTTGAAAGGTGGAAATTTCCCGGGAGAGAAAGCACTGGTTGAATCCAATTTCCCTCTAGATTAACCGACCGTTCACACAAATTATAATTCAAGGAGACCGATGTGATTAGGAAGAGCTTATTCTTTCTTGTATGGCAGTTTAACCAAGACCATCAACAACAAGTAAGGACAAAAGTGGCTCGTGTTGACATCACAAATGTTTGTCCATAACTCAGCTGTACATTTTTATTACAGCAAATTGCCCCGTGAATCAAGAGACGACAGGAGACCGGGTACAAACTATCAGCACACATACGTCACAGTTCGTTTTAAAAGTATTTGGATAATAGAAGAATATTTAGTCATTTATTTCCACCACAGAGGATTTTGAATCAAACAATGCAGATGTTAAAATGAGATGTTCAGCTGTTTCAAACTTTTATGCAGAACATCTCATTTTCAATGTCAGTGGACAAACTTACATACTTTGTAATATAAGGATCATTTTTAATAATTGAATGAATCCCTTGCAATGACGGCCTTAGAGCCCAAAGAAGAAGCGATTTACTGCAGACACCTTCTGTTGGTGCTTGTTGTTCGCTGCACCTGCAGCTTTGCATTGTAAGCTTTGGTTCATTTTCCATTTTCACTGGGAAGCATCTGCAGCATCGGGTGTTGACTGGTCTGTCTAGCACAGCCCCGCAGCTGGAACGAGACAATTCTACTACAACAGCAAAAGCAAGACGCAAGTGACCAGAGCTCTTTGTGTTACTCGTGCACGAGGGAGAGAACCGTGACGAGCGCCGTTCCTGCCACTCAAACCCCAGTCGCTCTCAGCCAGCTTCCCCCGTAGCACTGCTCTCTATTGAGGTTACATGAATATGCATATGTTCATTAACATATGACGTCTTACACAGGCATACATGTGAACAATGAGTACCGTCTGTGTGTGTGTGTCAAGATGTGACCCTGCGAACAACTCCCCAAAGCTGGTGCTAGGAGCCCAGCGGTCCACCTAAACAAAGGGCTCTTATACTTAAACAGACACAGATTAGGTGTCCTCCTGTACCACAAATCAGTAAGAGGAGGTACGACCTCTCTCATGACCTTAAGGTGTGTGTGCATGCCAGAGTGCTCTGGGAGGCACACGCAGTCTTTGCAGACGGCTAAGGATCAGACCTCTATCATTATGCAATCGATTATTAAACTCTAAGCATATATGAGTATATGTTTCTAAGCATAAATGACAATCCAACAATATAAACCTAACAGGTGTAGCTCTGTACTCCCACAACAATGATGTGGTGTCCACTAAGATCTTCTAGTTAGGTAGACTTTAGGTGCTGCTGAGCTTGCCAATGAAACTAAGACACTGGGAAGCTAGAAAACTAAACTGGGAATCAGAGCTAGAAAACTATAAACGAACATGGAGGGAAACAACACACAGCACGGTGAGGGTGCGATGCGACAGCAAGCAGGGGAAGACTGAGGACTAACATACACAAGAGGATGGGGAACAGCTGGGACAAATCAGACCGTAAGCAAAACAAGACACACTGCACACATAGCAGGGACTATCAAAATAAAACAGGAAACACACAACAGGCACAGACTTGGCACTGAACAGAGGGAAGACGGATTACAGGGACTGGAGTAACAAACTGTGACATGAGACACGACTGACTGGGGGACATGAAGATAAAGAAAAACCAAAAGACTAGTAACGATAAACCACGATGAACTCAATGATTAATAACAACACAAAACACCGGGTCACCAACCCAGGATGTGACAAAGACTTCCAGTGGAAAGCTGCTAAATGCTGTTTCAACTTCAGATGCTAAATGTGTCATGAAATTTTGAGGCACTTGTCCAAACATTTATGGCTCTGTCTGCATGTGTGATCTGAATCTGGTCACACTTGAGGTGCGAACAAACCCAACATGCAGCGTGCTGACAGTGAGTGTAATGCAGCGGTTTTCATCATGCAAGTTGCTGTTACTGTCCCTCATCAGTAAGAGATCAAGGTGCAGTAACCGTGTCATGGTTTCAATTTCATTTTCCCAAAGAGTCATAAAGACAGCGATAAAAAATTCAATTAAAGGAAAAGTAAATAAAGGTGATTCAACCTCTTGTGCATGACGACCTAATGGGCCGCTTTGTTTGTGTTATCAAATTACAGGTCAATATACACACTTCAGATTATATAAGGGGAACCGAGCTCATGGACATGTAATTGCTGTTTATTGGCTGCTGTAAAATGAAATGAAAGTGTACACTAACCAAACCGGCCACTATTGTTTAAGTCAGCAGCATCAGCTGGAAAGAAAGAAAGACGTGGATGGATATGCAGTTGCTTAGAGGATACATATACGGGACATTTAAGTAAACAAAGCAAACATCAAAGGGAAGAAAGCTATGCTGAAGGTCCACATCCAGGCATGCTGACGCCCTCCTGAAGGCAAGCAGTGACCCACAGAGATCTTTCATTTTTGTTTCACTCCGTTTTGTATCTCTGTCTGTCGCTGTTTTCTCTCCTTCTCTTACTCGCACTTACAAAGGATTTACATCTTAAATCTGTGCTCATGCAAAAAGAAATTCCCGCTCCTAATTACCAAGCAATTTATTTACAAAGGAGAATACTCTCATTTGCATAATAATGACAGAGGGACTCTCGCAAGAGTTTTAAACAGTTTGTTGAAGTAGCCAAAGGAAACTAGTTAGAACCAATACACCTGCACAGTCCCATTACATTCTTCAGCATGGAGCCAGTCTATGATCAATAAAGTGGCCTTGTGTGTTTAAAGAGGTTTACGTCAGCCCTAACAATCGAATCCCTAACAATGTAAACTGTAGAAAGTGTGATTGTGTTTTTGTTTGTTTGTTTAAATGTTAATAGTGCAATAAAACAAAGAAAACTGAGCCTCTGCCCTCGTTGGTTATATTGTCTAATTATACAGACTTAGCCCAGAGAAACCTGTGTGCTGTAATCTAATCTTACGTAACATGAATAACAATTTGAAAATACAAAATATCTATAAAATAGCTCTACAGCACTTTATTTACTGAAAGCAAAGCTTTTCTTTTTATTCTGTAAAATAATACCATTAAATATGGTTAAGTACTGGCATTGTGAGCTAATTAAAGAAGACATTTTGGCACACATGGGAACAGCATAAAGTATACCACTGTGAAATGTCAGGAAGGTTTAAAAAACTACTAAAGAATGCTGTTTACAATCAGTCATGCAAATTATTAATTGAATACGTCTGGTGCTCAAACTTCCAGTAATGCCAAACTACATCACAGGGAACCAGGTGTGGGGAGGGAGCACCCAGTAGCTACACCTTACCCCATTGGGACCAGTTGGGTGAAGGCTGAAGCGACATGAGCTCACCCTCTTGTGGGCTCGTCACCAGCAAAAGGCACTGCAGGGATCGAATGCAATGTGTGTTGGGCAGAATCAAGGGTAGAGGGCCTGGTGGTCCAGTCGCCAGATGTTGAAACCAGCTGTTTGGACATGGTGTAACTTCTCTGGTGAGGAAGGAGCCTGATGTAATGCGTGAGGTTGATAAATACCAGCTAGATAGAGGTGGTATAACCAGTGTTGGGTAAGTTACTTTAAATTAGTAACTTAGCCTCAATAGCCTGGAAAGGTGCTAACCGCTAGGCTAACTAGCAACAAGATGCCTTCCCTCTCCACAGATGACTACCACAGCCTCCTGCAGAAGATTGCAGCACTGGAGACAAAAATTCATCGCTTAGAAGTAAACGTGGAGGTAAATGGACTGTGTGGAAATGAAACAACCTTGCCTTTGATTCAAAACAATGGCGATGAGCAAGCTAGCACACAGCTAAGGAGCACAGATAACATGACCAAGAAAGTAGACTCTAAGATAAGATAAGATAAGATAAGATAGAACTTTATTAATCCCTCGGGTGGGTTCCTCTGGGAAATTCGACTTCCAAAAAAAGCACAGCCACGACCAAAGTTACAGTTACAGAACTGTTATATATATATATACACACACACACACACACACACACATATATAAATACAGAGACAAATATAAATAAAATATACAAAGGGGATAAATAGAATAAATAGGAATAAAAAATAAAAAATAAAAATAAAAAAATCTGTGCACTATTATAAATCCTCAAGTGATAATCCCCCCTTGGACTGTCTTGGTGCAAAACCAAGACATAAATCATGTCTCCTGGAAGGGGGAGGACGTATCACGGGCAGAGCACAGCGAGCTGAAATCTCTGAAACCGACTGGCCTTCACTTCCTACGAGACAGAGAAGCTCTTCTACCCCTGTATACGAGTGGAAACAGGACTGGACAACCGTGAACAGGAAGGTTAACAACAAACCTCCAAAACAACTGAATGTGAAACTGCAGAACAGATTTGCTCCACTATCAAAGGACCCTGGATCTATATCGGACAACCATCCATCTAAAAGTAGCGAAGTAAGGTCTGAAAATCTGTTGAATAGCAAAAGACCACAGGGAAAGCTAAAGGCTAGGCCTGAAACTCTGATTGTGGGTGACTCTGCCGTAAAGGATGTACAAAGGATGTGCGGTAAGAACACTAAAGTCCTCTGCTTTCCTAACGATATGGTCAACAACCTGAAGGAGAGAATTCTTCAAATTGCAGATGAATATCCAACTGTGACAAACATTGTTCTGCATACAGGGTCAAACGATGTGTCCAAACAACAGTCGGAGGTTCTGAAACGGGACTTTACTGGATTATTAAATACTGTAAACTCTCTGAATGCAGCTGTATTCATCAGTGGACCTGTACCGCCGGTCAGAGGAGGAGACGAGAGATTCAGCAGGTTGTTTACACTGAATAAATGGCTTATATCAGCATGTACTAACCACTCAGTGCATTTTATCAACAACTTTAATATTTTTTGGGAACGCAGGCATCTGTTTAAAGCAAATGGATTTAATTTTAACAAGTCAGGGGTGAAACTGTTCACCTCCAACTTGTTTTATTCCATACGTCATCCATCTGTGCTTGGTGCCAAGGCTGAGATAAACGAGGAGTTATCTCATAAAGAGGAACAAACAGTACTCCAAGAACAGACAAAGCCCAGCAGAAACCTTGAGGAGGAGCTCCATCTGCCCCCACCCGGGAAGAGCCTCAGAAAGGAGAGACATCTGAGGCAAGAAGAGGGGTCCCTATCATAATGCTTAAAAAGGTCTCAAAGACTTTAGAGTCAGACCTGTTACAGATCGTCAACTTTTCTTTAATGTCAGGTGTGTTTCCAGAACCACTAAAAACTGCTGTAATAAAACCTATACTGAAAAAGGACAATCTTGACAAGACACAAATGAACAACTACAGGCCGATCTCAAATGTCCCATTTTTAAGTAAGATCATTGAAAAAGCAGTTTCTCAACAGCTCAGTTACTTCTTAAAACAGAATAATTGCTACGATGCCTTCCAGTCAGGTTTTAGACAGAATCACAGCACTGAAACCGCTCTGACCAAAGTGTTTAATGACATATGTCTGAATACAGACAGTGGAAAAATGTCAGTCCTAGTTTTACTGGATCTCAGTGCAGCATTTGATACAGTCGACCACAACATATTACTCAAACGACTGGAGAACTGGGCAGGTCTCTCAGGAACTGTATAACTTAAACTGGTTCTCACAAGGCTCAAGAGCCATTTTGTCTGAGGCACGGGCATGGGGGAGGGAAAGGGGTGTTGGGAGGTAAACCGGCAGCGCCACTGCGCTTGACCCGGACACCTGCTCCTCTCACTTTTTCTACTTTCTAATCATTTTCTTTTTTAAGTTATTCAGTTCCTGGTTCAAAACATACTTAGAAAACAGGAAATACTTTGTATCAATAGTCAAAGGAGCTTGCAAAGAAAAGCGTCTGGACTTCTTTAAGTTGCTTGAAGACGTTTCACCTCTCATCCGAGAAGCTTCTTCAGTTCTAAGGTCAAATGGTGGAGAGTCCCAGATATAAACCTAGTGGGAGTTTCCCCCCACAGAGGGACAAAAGGACCCCCTGATGATCCTCTAATCGCCTGAGCCAAGGTGTGAAACTGGGTGTGGGTCCCAATCAGCCAGAGTTTCGGGTGTGTTCATTGTGAAACCTGGCCCCACCTTATCATGTGATTTCCTGAGGTCAGATGGCCCAGGATGTGAGTGGGCGTTAAGGCGTCTGAGGAGGGATCTCAAAACTGGATTATAGATGGCAGACAGTTGGTGTCGTAAACCCCCACCTCTGTTCAAAGATGGTCGCTCACAGTGGACATAGATGGCTTCTTTCACTCCTCTTTCAAACCATCTGTCCTCTCTGTCCAAAATGTGAACATTGGCATCCTCGAAAGAGTGTCCTTTATCCTTAAGATGCAGATGGACTGCTGAGTCTTGTCCTGTGGAGGTGGCTCTTCTGTGTTGTGCCATGCGCTTGTGAAGTGGCTGTTTGGTTTCTCCAATGTAGAGGTCTGAGCATTCCTCACTGCACTGTACAGCATACACCACATTGTTAAGTCTGTGTTTTGGAGTTTTGTCTTTCGGGTGAACCAGTTTCTGTCTGAGCGTGTTGCTGGGTCTGAAATACACCGGGATGTCATGCTTGGAGAAAACTCTCCTGAGTGTCTCTGATACACCGGCTACATAGGGGATGACAATGTTGTTGCGTCTGTCCTTCTTATCCTCCCTCGCTGGTGTCTGGTCTACTTTTCTGTGCCTCTTTGCTGACTTTAAGAACGCCTATTGTATCAATGGGTAACTTCACATCTGAGCAGACAAGTATCACATGTGGAGTTCCCCAAGGTTCCATCTTGGGACCCCCTCTGTTTAACATTTACATGCTCCCACTGGCACAGATTATAAAGAACAACAAAATAAACTACCACAGCTATGCAGATGACACACAAATATATATCACAATGTCACCAGGAGACCGAGGCCCTGTACAGGCTCTTGGTAAATGCATTGAGGAAATTAATGACTGGTTGTGCCACAATTTTCTCCAGCTAAACAAAAACAAAACTGAGGTAATAGTCTTTGGCGCCAAAGAAAAACGATTACAGGTCACCAGAGAACTTCAATCTATACACCTAAAAACCACAAACCAGGCGAGAAATTTGGGTGTAGTGATGGATGCAGACCTAAACTTAGAAAAACACATTAAGACAATAACAAAGTCAGCTTACTATCACCCCAAGAATATATCAAGGATAAAAGATCTGATGTCCCAACAGGACCTGGAAAAACTAGTCCATGCTTTCATCTTTAGTAGGCTTGATTACTGTAACAGCATCTTTACAGGTCTACCTAAAAAATCAGTCAGACAACTACAGCTCATTCAGAGCTCTGCTGCTCGAGTCCTCACTAAGACCAAAAAAGTGGACCACATCAGTCCAGCTCTGAGGTCCTTACACTGGCTGCCTGTCCGTCAGAGGATAGACTTTAAAGTTCTGATGCTGGTCTATAAAGCTCTGAATGGTTTAGGACCAAAATACATCAGTGACCTCCTGACCCAGTATGAACCTTCCAGATCCCTCAGGTCATCTGGATCCGGTCTTTTATCAGTTCCCAGAGTCAGAACCAGACACGGAGAAGCTGCATTCAGCTTTTATGCTCCTTATATCTGGAACAAACTCCCAGAAAGCCTCAGGTCAGCTGAAACACTCAGTTTATTTAAATCCAGGTTGAAGACTCACCTGTTCTCAGCTGCATTTGAATAAAGCACCAAATCCACACTTTAAGCTTAAATTTCAAAACTTACATTTAAACTACTGATTTTATCTACTGTTCTGATTTTATCTGTTTTGATTTTATATACTGTTTTGTTTGTTTGTTTGTTTGTTTGTTTGTTTGTTAATTAGTTAGTTTGTTAGTTTGCTTGTTTTAATCAATTTTAAATCATGCTTTTTATTTGTTTTTGTTTCTAATGTCTCTGTAAAGCCCTTTGAATCACCTTGTTGTTGAATTGTACTATACAAATAAACTTGCCTTGCCTTGCCTTAGTTACATTACTAGTTACTTCTATCAAAAGTAACTCAGTTACTTCAAGTTACTCTATACTTTCAGAGTAACTAGTTACTAGGGAAAGTAACTTTGGTTTTACTCAGAGTTCTCTTGTTAATGTGTTGCTTCCGTAACTGGATACCCAGCAAGATTGCCAGTCTTCTAGCTTGCTTACTTGCCACAAGTGCACTGTGCCACCTACCAATAGAAAGGAAAAAATAATGTGCACATTTCCACGAGAGAAATCCCACGCCTGATTCTATCCTAGACTGCTTTTTACATCCAACACAAAAACTGCAGTCGTGGTGCTTTCGATTGTACTCAGAACTCGGAAATTCTGCCTTCTGAATAGGAAGATGTAGGTAACACCAGACTGCAGATGAGCTGCATACAGGGCTGGACTGGGACAGAAAATTGGCCCGGGCATTTTGACTGACCGGCCCACCATTATAGGAAAAATCATAAAGCTTTTGAATGAAAACAAACACTGTTGTGACAGTGATGTACACTGTTCTGATGGTATATATGTATCAATCTATCAATCGTTTGTTGTAAGACTCAGATAATTATTTTTGTAAAAGTGAGACATTTTAAATGAGAATAAGAAAGTATTTCCTTGTGCCCCCCTTTCCCCGTTATTGCCCTACATCATAGGTGTCAAACTCTGGCCCGTGGGCCAAATTTGGCCCGCAGCCTAATTACATTTGGCCCGTGAAGCCATACCAAATTACTATTAGAGCTGGCCTACTGGTATTATACAGCTAATATATATATTGTTTAGTATTAAGCTTTGCTTGTTCCATATTCAGTTTTTCAGCAAAACTTGTTTGAGTCCATAAGAAAAGATTCATCTTATATCTGGAGGAAGATTTTTTTCAATAAATATTAATGTTAGCCCGCGACTTTGTTCCAGTTTTGAATTTTGGCCCACTGTGTATTTGAGTTTGACACCCCTGCTCTACCTGCCCCCCTGGCAACACTTTGCTAGACCCGCCCCTGCACAGTTACCACCTGTCAGCTACCTAAAAAAGGATCCTGGTGTTATTTGTCTCTCAGAAACAGTTCATAACTTCCCTTCAACTCATTCATGTCACCTAAAAGGTAAACCTGTTTCTCCATCACCTGTTCAGCTCTGATGATTCAGTAAGGACATCTCCTGGTTTCATCTTCATGTTTCCCTCTCACCAGATAACCAAACCATATCATGACCAGCAGCTTTACAGCTGAGGCTCCAGCAAACATCAGCTGATACTAGAAATTAATATTAAATCAATTCTAACAACAGCTGATCAAGCTTAAACGTGCTGCTGTTGTTTAGCGCGACATCCGCTGGTTTCCTCTTTCTGGCGCAAAGTGGGCGATAAACAAACAAGAGAGAAAAGCCGATCAGCTGATCACTGATCAGTTTCATGATTGAAGTAGCAACAGGAGAGGGAGGGGAGAGAATGAGAGAAGAAGAGGCAGCTGTGCAGCGTAAACACAGAATAACTCCAGTTTTGTGTCTTTTTCATTGTAGCTGAAGTCCGGGACAAACTGTTCTTTTTCACCTCAATACGAAACGCGTAATATTTTCTCTGAATACGAGACGATTCCGTTTTTTACGGGACGGTTGGCAACTCTACTAACTAACCGTATGAACAAAATAAAGTTCAACATCAGTAACATAGCACCACCCAGCTGTATAGAAACTCCGTCATGCTAGCTAGCACGCAGTACGAAAAAGTCAGCATAACGAAAATAAACTCCACCTAAACTTGGTTTATATTTGACCCAGAGAGACTGCAGGTTATAACTTCTTACCTGAAGTTCAGTTCACCTGACACTCGGACCAGCAGCTGCTGTGATCAGCAGCTCTGGGTAGCGACCAACAGAAGATACAAGCAGCAAAAAGGAGCCTTCACCAAAGGCTGTCTCTCCTGAGCGATCAGGTGAGGAGTCCAGTCCTCTGGGAGGCATTCAGAGTACAGGCACTGCTCCCCAACAGGTATTTGGGCTTCTAACAGGCGAGGTGTTACAGACTAGTAGGAGAAGGCCCACAGACATGAAAATCTATACTTCTTCAACCACTGTATTTGTTTAACAAGTTTGTAAAATTGCAGAGTAATGCATGGAGAGTTGGCATGTTTGAACTCTCAGGCTTCCAATAACATACACCCACAGTACGCACGAGTGTTTTTCACTGCGTCACCTCTCCATGCGCTGCTCTGTTTGCTTTAATACCACAGACTTCCAAGAAGAAGAAGCTGAAGTCTCCACTGTGGAAGTCAGAAACAGGGCTGGATATATTTCAGTGTATGTGAAAAGAAGGAAGAACGAGACTTCAGCAGAGGTGTTGGGAATAATTACAATGGGACACAAATTGCTCAGGGTTTAACTTTCAGTAAGTGACAGGACACCGTGGTCGATTACAGAGCAATTACATACTCTCCACTTCTTCTCTGGTTTGTACAGCTCTCACTAACATGTGGAATAAACAGTAAATGATGAATATATATGTATATATGTGGAGTTTCTTCACACCTGCTTTACCCTTTCCTTTTTCAACTGATCACACTGGTATAAAAGCCTAAGCCTAATATTGGGTAGCAGGATGATGATGTACAGTGGGGCAAAAAAGTATTTAGTCAGCCACCGATTGTGCAAGTTCCCCCACCTAAAATGATGACAGAGGTCAGTAATTTGCACCAGAGGTACACTTCAACTGTGAGAGACAGAATGTGAAAAAAAATCCATGAATCCACATGGTAGAATTTGTAAAGAATTTATTCGTAAATCAGGGTGGAAAATAAGTATTTGGTCAATAACAAAAATACAACTCAATACTTTGTAACATAACCTTTGTTGGCAATAACAGAGGTCAAACGTTTACTATAGGTCTTTACCAGGTTTGCACACACAGTAGCTGGTATTTTGGCCCATTCCTCCATGCAGATCTTCTCGAGAGCAGTGATGTTTTGGGGCTGTCGCCGAGCAACACGGACTTTCAACTCCCGCCACAGATTTTCTATGGGGTTGAGGTCTGGAGACTGGCTAGGCCACTCCAGGACTTTCAAATGCTTCTTACAGAGCCACTCCTTTGTTGCCCGGGCGGTGTGTTTTGGATCATTGTCATGTTGGAAGACCCAGCCTCGTTTCATCTTCAAAGTTCTCACTGATGGAAGGAGGTTTTGGCTCAAAATCTCACGATACATGGCCCCATTCATTCTGTCCTTAACACGGATCAGTCGTCCTGTCCCCTTGGCAGACAAACAGCCCCATAGCATGATGTTTCCACCCCCATGCTTCACAGTAGGTATGGTGTTCTTGGGATGCAACTCAGTATTCTTCTTCCTCCAAACACGACGAGTTGAGTTTATACCAAAAAGTTCTACTTTGGTTTCATCTGACCACATGACATTCTCCCAATCCTCTGCTGTATCATCCATGTGCTCTCTGGCAAACTTCAGACGGGCCTGGACATGCACTGGCTTCAGCAGCGGAACACGTCTGGCACTGCGGGATTTGATTCCCTGCCGTTGTAGTGTGTTACTGATGGTGACCTTTGTTACTTTGGTCCCAGCTCTCTGCAGGTCATTCACCAGGTCCCCCCGTGTGGTTCTGGGATCTTTGCTCACCGTTCTCATGATCATTTTGACCCCACGGGATGAGATCTTGCGTGGAGCCCCAGATCGAGGGAGATTATCAGTGGTCTTGTATGTCTTCCATTTTCTGATGATTGCTCCCACAGTTGATTTTTTCACACCAAGCTGCTTGCCTATTGTAGATTCACTCTTCCCAGTCTGGTGCAGGTCTACAATACTTTTCCTGGTGTCCTTCGAAAGCTCTTTGGTCTTGGCCATGGCGGAGTTTGGAGTCTGACTGTTTGAGGCTGTGGACAGGTGTCTTTTATACAGATGATGAGTTCAAACAGGTGCCATTCATACAGGTAACGAGTGGGTGACAGAAAAGCTTCTCACAGAAGACGTTACAGGTCTGTGAGAGCCAGAGATTTTCCATGTTTGAGGTGACCAAATACTTATTTTCCACCCTGATTTACGAATAAATTCTTTACAAATCCTACCATGTGGATTCATGGATTTTTTTTTCACATTCTGTCTCTCACAGTTGAAGTGTACCTCTGGTGCAAATTACTGACCTCTGTCATCATTTTAGGTGGGGGAATTTGCACAATCGGTGGCTGACTAAATACTTTTTTGCCCCACTGTATATTTTAGGGCAACCTTTCTCCATTTACCAGGTGAAGGAGCGGACTGAGGGGATGAGATGTGCTGAGCCTGGTGCAAGCTGAAGGTGAAAGCCAGTCATCCCGAACTGTACAATTAAATCAGAACAGCAGCATGAATGGGCCGCTCCCCTGGAGGGCAAGAGATAAAGAAGGGTGGCCGCTCCGCTGGGGAAAAAGGCTTTATGGTTTACGGAGGTCTTACTGACTCACAGAGAAGCAGACAGTCTCACTGCCTGACAGGCCCACCCTTCCCTCACCTTTAGCAGTCCCACCGTGCTTCACCTGTCACAAAACTTTGATGAAACAATTCTCCAGAAGAATATCTCACCGTGTACCAAACAGGCTTAGCAAATAGAACAGCAGCGCTGACATTTGAGACTGAAATGATTCAGCTGTTTTGGTTTATACCTTGGTTGTGTTTGGGACACTGACAGGTGTCGACACTACAGCACATTATGCTTCTTTTAAGTTACGTCTTTTTTCAAGTCATTATGATTAAGTCTGCTGATGATGATGATGATGATGCCTTGTAATGTAAATCAGGGGTGGGCAACTCCAGGCCTCGAGGGCCGGTGTCCTGCAGGCTTTAGATGTGTCCTTGATCCAACACAGCTGATTCAAATGGCTGAATGACCTCCTCAACATGTCCTGAAGTTCTCCAGAATCCTGGTAATGAACTGATTCACGTGTGCTGACCCAGGCTGAGCTCTAAGACCTGCAGGACACCGGCCCTCGAGGCCTGGAGTTCCCCACCCTTGATGTAAAGGCTCCACTGAGGGCTCGTACATGGTTTTCAGCCTGAGCCTTCCTTCTGATATAATCATATTTAGTCCTGTCCATTCTGGTCAGTCCCAATGAAAATGTGTGCTACTATCTTTAAATCATACATTATAGGGAGAACAACAGCACTGAGAATGTGAATACTTACTGATACACTTGATGTAAGTACAGTGGGGCAAAAAAGTATTTAGTCAGCCACCGATTGTGCAAGTTCCCCCACCTAAAATGATGACAGAGGTCAGTAATTTGCACCAGAGGTACACTTCAGCTGTGAGAGACAGAATGTGAAAAAAAAAATCCATGAATCCACATGGTAGGATTTGTAAAGAATTTATTCGTGAATCAGGGTGGAAAATAAGTATTTGGTCAATAACAAAAATACAACTCAATAGTTTGTAACATAACCTTTGTTGGCAATAACAGAGGTCAAACGTTTACTATAGGTCTTTACCAGGTTTGCACACACAGTAGCTGGTATTTTGGCCCATTCCTCCATGCAGATCTTCTCGAGAGCAGTGATGTTTTGGGGCTGTCGCCGAGCAACACGGACTTTCAACTCCCGCCACAGATTTTCTATGGGGTTGAGGTCTGGAGACTGGCTAGGCCACTCCAGGACTTTCAAATGCTTCTTACAGAGCCACTCCTTTGTTGCCCGGGCGGTGTGTTTTGGATCATTGTCATGTTGGAAGACCCAGCCTTGTTTCATCTTCAAAGTTCTCACTGATGGAAGGAGGTTTTGGCTCAAAATCTCACGATACATGGCCCCATTCATTCTGTCCTTAACACGGATCAGTCGTCCTGTCCCCTTGGCGGAAAAACAGCCCCATAGCATGATGTTTCCACCCCCATGCTTCACAGTAGGTATGGTGTTCTTGGGATGCAACTCAGTATTCTTCTTCCTCCAAACACGACGAGTTGAGTTTATACCAAAAAGTTCTACTTTGGTTTCATCTGACCACATGACATTCTCCCAATCCTCTGCTGTATCATCCATGTGCTCTCTGGCAAACTTCAGACGGGCCTGGACATGCACTGGCTTCAGCAGCGGAACACGTCTGGCACTGCGGGATTTGATTCCCTGCCGTTGTAGTGTGTTACTGATGGTGACCTTTGTTACTTTGGTCCCAGCTCTCTGCAGGTCATTCACCAGGTCCCCCCGTGTGGTTCTGGGATCTTTGCTCACCGTTCTCATGATCATTTTGACCCCACGGGATGAGATCTTGCGTGGAGCCCCAGATCGAGGGAGATTATCAGTGGTCTTGTATGTCTTCCATTTTCTGATGATTGCTCCCACAGTTGATTTTTTCACACCAAGCTGCTTGCCTATTGTAGATTCACTCTTCCCAGTCTGGTGCAGGTCTACAATACTTTTCCTGGTGTCCTTCGAAAGCTCTTTGGTCTTGGCCATGGCGGAGTTTGGAGTCTGACTGTTTGAGGCTGTGGACAGGTGTCTTTTATACAGATGATGAGTTCAAACAGGTGCCATTCATACAGGTAACGAGTGGGGGACAGAAAAACTTCTTACAGAAGACGTTACAGGTCTGTGAGAGCCAGAGATTTTCCTTGTTTGAGGTGACCAAATACTTATTTTCCACCCTGATTTACGAATAAATTCTTTACAAATCCTACCATGTGAATTCATGGATTTTTTTTCACATTCTGTCTCTCACAGTTGAAGTGTACCTCTGGTGCAAATTACTGACCTCTGTCATCATTTTAAGTGGGGGAACTTGCACAATCGGTGGCTGACTAAATACTTTTTTGCCCCACTGTATATCAGAGTTTTACACTGATGAAAACCAATTATTTATAACATATTAAATAAAAATCACAGAGTCGTCTCGTTAGTTCCCTCTTCTCATGCATTGCTCCAGCATCACCTCCCCTCTAACTTGACCCCAACTCCAACCGTAGTCAAATTCATCCAATTCAAACATCTGTGAAATTGGGTTGGAAATGAGCTTGCTGTGCTGAACGAGCTGAGGTAAAAATCGACGCGGCATTGAGCAGTGTGTTCGATGGGGCTTAACCATTGCCCGCTCATTTGCATCCCAGCACTCTGGAGAGCTGCGGTGTAGCAGATCTTACAGGAGAAGGAAAACACAAAACTGTTACTCGTTACAAAAAGGCCATGCAGTAAAGCACAATCACCCCTGACATCAAAGTGTGCGTGTTAGTAACCCGTCTGCTGTTCGACTGAGACGTGTTGCATTTTTCAGACGGGATCTCTTCATGAATGGATAGTGTGAAGTGACCTGTAACGTCTCTAGGAAAACACATTATGATGCTTTGCAGTGCAATCTGCATTCTAATGTTCCTGCTCTGCTCCTCACGCTCACAGTTTAATCACAAAAACACCGGAAATCCTGTTGTCTTTGCCCTATCAGCCATCACTGCTTCCCCATTTTCAGAAGCAGTGCTTTTTACGTTCTGCTTGTTCCCAGAATGCACCAGGAGGTTTCCATTACCCCATTAAGCCTTGGTGGAGAGATAAGGCAGTGAACACACACAGGCTACAGGCTCTCCCCATGGAGGCCCTGCTGTAGTCAGGACGAGCATAAACATACACATTTGGCCTCTGCTGCCTCCTTCTCTCAGTGTGTGTGTGTGCACGTGTGTGTGCACGTGTGTGTGCATGTGTGTGTCGTCCTGTGTGGTCTCTCTTTCTCTAGAGCTGTTGTTTATCTTTTTTATTGCTCCTCCTGTTGCCATGCCCTTAAGTTCTGTTTAGGTTCACACGCATGAAATCTATGTAGCCAATACTATCTCCTATACACGGTTACACTGTACAACAAGTCCAACACTTTGCTCGTTTTTCAGTGTGAAATCTGTTAAATCATAACAGAAAAGACCGGTACTCCATTTAGACTGTCAGAAAGGACAACAGACCCCACTGTCGAACAGCTTCCAGTCCTTTTTTCCCAGTTATTTTATGGCTTAATTATGCTGAGCAGTAGTGCACACGTAAATGCAAAGCTGTTGAAATGATAAAGACAAGCAATGAGAGGATAAATGTGCTCTATGAAACAGCGTGTTATGCAACAATATACTGTCTCGAGTGGATCGACTATTTCATCCAAACGCACAGTGTGGATCTTTTAACTAAGCTGGTCAAATTATATATATATATATATATATATATATATATATATATATAGTACGATAACGACCCTACAATAATGCAGAGAAAACCCCAACAATCAGATGCCCTCCTATAACCAAGCACTTGGCGACAGTGGGAAGGAAAAACTCCCTCTTAACAGGAAGAAACCTCCGGCAGACGCAGGCTCAGGGAGGAGAAGCCTTCTGAAACGGCTGGTTGGGGGTGAGGAGAGTTAGACAGGACAAAACACAGACTGTGGAAGAGAGCCAGAGATTAGTAATGACGAATGATTAAATACAGAGCGGTGCATCAACACATGCGAGTTTTAACAAACTATATGACACATGGTGTACATAAGAGTGCTATATAACTGCATGCACGTCTCTGCGATTTAGAGGAACAAACAGACAAAGTTCAGAGACAAAGCACATTTCTGGAATAATACTGCAGCAGCCCTTTAACAGTCTGTGTCTGAGCAAACCAATACAGGCAATTATCTAACCACTGCACTCAAATTAATGTTTCAATAAAACTGCAGAATCACAGACACGTTTAGTAGGGAAGCAGAATCAAATAGCAGAGACAAAGCATTTATCAGCATGACATCCCTTCAGGCAGTTTGCTTGTGTGTTTTTGTACGCGTCTATGTTTGTATGTTTAAGTTAGGCCCCCACGGCTGTGCAAAGACGTGTGTGTGTGTGACTGCATCTGTGTGGGTCCCCGTGGTGACTCATGGTGATAAGTGGCAGTGGGCTGCTGAGGGGCACAAATGGATGGCAAGATATGCTCCCAGACAGCAGGAGTAGAGGAGATAGATGGTGGTAAATGCCAGAGCGCAGAGGAAGATGGACATTAACTAAAGGAAGGCCTCATCATTAAGCCTTTAATGTGTGCGGTGGGAGCTTAAGAGAAGGATAAACCAGCATACAGGGGGACTGGAGGAGAGGTTGTAAAACACCAAAAGTTTCTCCAAATGAGTGTCAGAGTAAAACATTTTTCCCTGGTCACGATGAAAACTCTCAGAGGAGCGCCATTAAGGAGAAGAACATTGAAGAGGAAGGGCTAGCTATGGGGAGATGAGAAAGGACACGATAAGGTGGGAGACCCAAAGGAGTCAATATATACAGCAATTCAACAAATACCCAACTGATTCAATTATAGAGAACCATTACTGGAAGTAGTCAGGCCTGAGGTGAGCAACATAAATTTCAGAAGCCTCGCAGTAAGATGAGAAGAGACTGAAGGTGCCCTGCGGTTGGCAGCTGAGATGTATAACCGGGGAGGTGAAGTTGAATTTAAAGTTAGGAGAGGAAATACGGTTCCAAGCAAGCACATTTCCTCTTCCTGGATGCGTTACGTGTAAATTACTGAGAGGAGCACTACTGCTGGCAAGGTTGAGGATTCAATCCCAGCAGGGCCATCATTCACCAGAATATCTGATATATGTATGTTTAAGCATTTTCTCGTATTGGCCAAATAGCTTCACTCCAGTGGGTTTTCCCAAAACAGGCATAATGACCTCATTTCAAGGAGGACGGCGCTGACTGCAGCCTTTCAGGTTCAAAAGCACTATGTCTGAAATGCAATTTCAGCAGTTCAAACATTCTTGGAAACCTGAGGAAAACTCATCAGAGGTTGAAAGAGGGGATGCTGGAGGTTTTAGTAAAAAGGAGCTGATTGTTTTATAATCGAGAGGCTCATTCTAAAATGTACACGTCTACAATCCTGTGAGGAAAAATTAGAGCATCCTCACTACGTCTACAGCATTTAAGAAGGTGAGTAAAAACCAGAAACTCAATCAAATGCATTGGATTAATTGATTGGCTGTGACTGTGAGCACCTCAATAAAAGCTTTTTGAAGTTTGCAGGTCTGGAGCATTCAGATTGTGGCATTCCTAACACAATCCCACAATCTTCAGGTCTATTAAATGTTAAAGTTAATGAAATCAAGGATGAACTACCATCCAGGCTGCAGGAAAAAGCACATGAAATGTAGCTTTCCACTGATTTTCTACATGGTTTTGTTTTTATTCATCCAGATGGCTTAAAGGAGCTAAAGTCTGCATTCTGTATAGGAAGCTACAAAAGTAAAAACAGAAGACGAGGTAGCAGGTTTCTGTGACTGTTGTTGGCTGATCTCAGCAGGAGTGAGGCGATGGTCCTCTGTGACACTTTAGCTGCACACTGATTACCTGATGGATGACTGAGGAGATGGAGCTGACTGATACAGATGAGAGGTGTAATGGCTCTGACCGCGTAAGATCCCGGAGGAAGCAGTTTTCACGATTACAGTCACAAACAGATGATATCACTTTAGTGTTTGAAAGTTTTTCTCATGATGGCACAAGAAGCTTCAAAAAACCCTCACAGCTACAGTACATGACACAATGGCACGGCGGTCTGCAGACCTGCAAAATGCTGCATTCATACGCTTCTCTTTGCACCTTCTGAGGGAACATGGACCTCAACGGGAAGTCTTTTTATTTGAGCAACATTTTTATAACCTTCAAACGTTGCTAAACAAACTATTTATCACGCTGAACTGTACTTTCCTTTACTTCCAGGTTTAATTGTCTCTGAAAATACAGCACGTTATGCTGTAGATCTGTTTGTCTTAATGACAGAGAGTAGCCAAAAGGTTTGTAGTGTTTTGAGATTCTATTATACCTGGATGAAGGCAGGAAATGAGAACACTTGGTAAGAGGTTGACTTGCATCAGTGAGTGCATCGTTTTAGAGCAATTAACCCTCACTTGACACTCTAACTTTTACAGCTTAGGATGGATAGTTGTTTCTCCAAAGCTCATACTTGTTTGAAGGGTAAAGTGTGCTCAGGTGGGGGCAGCTGTGTGCAGACTCCATTAACTCAGAGAGATCTGTAGGACTGTCAGAGTGTCATTTCGATGGAGGCTCTTCACCTTGACCGTACAGTTCATTCCCAGGGGGCAGCAATGCTGAATCCACAGAGGTAAAATTTCTACCTCTGCCCCATCTGCTAAAATTATCCATCGTATATTCCCAGTGGCTGCTTGCTGCTTAGCACTACAGATTTCATACACAGACAGACAAGGTCAGAAGTCAAAACTCCCATTTTAATTACAGCATGTGAAAGCCGCTCTCGAGAGCTGCTTTTGTAAGCAGAAACCAGACAATCCTGAAAAGAAACACTACGAGTTTGAAAGCGCTACGTCCAGAGAAACAGAACAGACTTTTGGGAAAACAAAAGAAAGAAAGAAACAAGAATAAAAACGATCTTTTCATGTATATTTAGCTCTTAGTGTCCGGACTAGAGATGTACTGACACAGCAGCAGTTCTAATACGATGCCCCACCTTCCTGGTTTCATGTGAAACAACAACACCGGCCTACACACCTAAACAGCCTCCATGTTTCTGATGTAATAAATCAAAAACATCAACTTAAATTAAAAATCCTCAGCTCAGGATCTTTCCTCCGTATTCCTCACATGCATGTGCTGCATGCAGCTAAATGCTTCTCAACATAATGAGACTCAGAGTGTTTGAGTCATTTTAACACCGTGTGCAGTTCAGTCAAAACCTACTGCAATAGAACAGCTGTTAGAGTTGCAGATGGGAAACACCCCCAGTCTGCTGATATTTGCTGTCTTTCTTACACCACTGATGCACTTCCCTGGTGCTTGTCGCAGTATGCACAAAACCACATCGAACTTTATGGGGTTTTATACACTGGCTTCACAAACCAGGCCGCTGTCAGTGATACCAAGCTAGATTATTTTGAGACACGCTCCGATCTCGCTATTCTTTTAATATGCATTCAATGAATTACTGATTTTTAGAATAAAACATTATTTAGACAAAGTCCAAACACACAGTTGGTCCCATGTGATTAAGGCAAAAGAACAAGAGAAATAAAAACAGTTTCAAAGCCAGGTTCTTTACTGGCAAGTCAGAAATAGAAATGCTTTCATGTTGCCTCTAGATACCATACTCAAGTTACAGTTGATCCATGCTGGTAGCAAAAATAAACTTTAGAGAATGCTGCTCAGTAGCAGGTGAAATCCATCCAGTACCTGAAGTTGTGGGCGCTCAAAACAAAAACAAAAACTTGAAGACGAGACACAGGATTCCTGCCGAAACGACTGCCAAACATGGACACACACAAAGAACAAAAAACCCAGCATGCACAAACCAGGCAGCTCAGATGCCTGTTTCTCCAAGCCTGTAAGGAAAAACATGCATTGTCTCAAAGGGGGTTTGAGCACCAGCAGCAGCCTTGAAAAACAGAACAACCCTGTGAGGCATGACGATGGGATTAGAGGCGTGTGTGAGAGTTTGAACATACAGTGTCTCTCTCTGCATGAACAAGCACGCAACCACCAACTGTCACTTGTGTCAGATTCTGATCCAGCTGTAGGTAAGAGCCTGTGAGCGGGCGCTACAGCAGAGTGAGAGACAGAGCACAGTGCAGCACCCTCGACCCCTCATCGGCTGTAATCAACTGCCTGTGTGAGTGAGAGAGTGGGCATGTGCGCAGCGAGGGGAACCAAGCTGCAGTTTCCTCCTTGCAGTCCAGTGATGTGTGCCATCATTAGGAGCAGTTCCACACAAAGCTGACCCTGCTCGGGCTCTCGTTAACGGCTGGTGCACTGGCTCAGTAACCCACAAACTTGGTGTCAAGAAGCACTGTGGTGTCCAGCTGGAGCGAGGTTGTTGCACACCAGTTTGAAAGAACAGGACTGTCCATTAGACGTCAAGGGTGAACCAACGGTTAAATAAAGATAAATTCTTTGTTCTGTTCAGTCTAGGTTGGTTTCATTGTTATACAGCTCAGATATACACCATCCTTCACTGCTGCAGTATCAGTCACTGTTGTATCGCACTGTAAAACTAGCCAGCTCTGTTTCTGCACACATTAGAGCTGCGAGTTTACAGTCTTTCAGTTGTGTGGAAACTACAGTGAAGATTCAGCACTTAAAGAAGACTGATTAATCAGACAGGCTGATAAATAAGCTGAGTGTGTCTGAATGTGCACAAAGATAAAGAACAGAAGGCACACACACACACACACACACACACACACATACACACACACACACACACACACACACACACACACACACACACACACACACACACACACACACACACACACACACACACACACACACACGACCTGATAAACAGTCTTGCATAAAAAACCAACAAAACCAAAAACAGGTCCTTGGAGGAAGGTTTTGTATCCTGGAAGCCTGCTGTTAGCTGCAGCTATTTAGCAGTCCCATCACAAGACTCGTTCTCAGGCAGCTGAATCTAAAAAAGGCCACTGGGGTAAAGATAAAATGCAAAATCATTAAAACCACCCAGATCGAAACGCTACCAGGGAAATAACTGCCAAGGACATCACAGTTCGTCTAACTTTAGAAGGAGTGGGTGTAGCTGTGTACAAATGCTTTCTGTCACTTCTTTGCTTTAAATCTTCTACTGTCAGCTGGGCAGTTTATGTCTGCGGTTTGCCACAAAGCCCATCACAGCCACGTATCATAGAAAACACAGCAAGCCCAACTCTGCCTTTGGTGACATTTACTCATTGTAGCCATAAACCACTGAGCATACCTATTAGCCCGCTCTGTGATGCAACATTTTTCAACATGAAGTACTCTTCATAAACAATGTGCTTTTGTTATTGGTCCTAAGTCACCCTGATGTGGTTACAGACTCTTTGAGCCAATCATGGAAAGGAATAACAAAAGGTTCACCTCTGTGGGCATCGGCATAGTGAGTGTTGCCATGCCAGCAGTGAGCTGCTCCCTTGCAAACCTCAGGTGCCTGTGGTCTTTGCTGTGATAACGTGCAAACGTGTGCATGTCAGTCATCCAAGTGCAACAGTAATTGGAGATTATGTATGAGAATTTCAGGAGCAGGACCACGCCTCCAAACTAGTGATGGCACGATACCATTTTTTTATGTCCGATATCGATAACATAAATTTGGATATCTGCCGATACCGATATGAATCCGATATAGTGTTTTTTTTAATATCTTGCTGAATTTTGTATAAGTTCATGCTGAAGTTAAAAAAACCCACTAAGGCTATTCTGTTATATCTGTATGCAAAAAATACACTGCACCCAAAATATTTCAAAGTTCAGCAAAACTGATCAATCTAATGAACTTAAACCTGCTCCATCCTCCCTATTCTGGTATTTTAAAGAGTACTTAGCAGAAATATTAAGCAGCCTAACTAATAGGGTTGCAAACTCCCAGCAAAAAAAAAAAAAAAAAAGGGAACCTTGCTGCGGTTATGAGCCGAGTTACGCCGTGTCACAAGTTTTGTGAGGTGCTTGTTTGATATTTAATGGATCGGATTACATTTTTTATTTCTCTCCGATATCCGATCCAGTAATTTAGGTCAGTATCGGATTATATACTGATACGTAATATTGGATCGGTCCATCTCTACTCCAAACACTCTCCTTCCGGTTGTCATCTATATAGGTTCCCCCAGTTCTGCAAACTGTTCATTCTTGTTTACGTGCCCCTCCCTCCCTCCTTGTTCTCAGTTCTAGTTTTAGTACACGGGGATCTGCCAGAGACGGGAGCCATCGCCAGTCCCCTTTGAGGCCTTCCCCAAACCGCAGCTCAATCCATGTCCAAGCATCACCTTTACCTACTAAAACGCTGTCAAACCTCAAATGAGGACGTGAGCCCAGCTACTGAAATGTGTTTGTTCTGCCTGTTGCATGTTAAACTGCAATATGGCATCCATCTGTTATAAGATGCTGAAGGCTGATTACGTGCATGGCTTTGAGTTCATGAGATGCCACAAGAAGGTAAACAGCTCCTATGCAGCACTGCATGTCACGGTTTAAGCCAAGAAGTGTCTCCGTCCTCCTTTTTCTCCATTAGTCATTCGTGTCAGCAGCTTGTCTTCCTTTCTCTCCCTGCTCATGTGGTCAGGACACTGATCATTCATCCTCCTCAGTGTGAGGCTGGAAGTCAATACCAGCAGGAAGCTCTCTTTTCAAGTCTTTCTCCCTGCGTGCCCTCTACAAGTGCAAAGACTTTCTCTGAAGGCTTCATAGCCTCCATACACTCCCATCTGCACCTTTATCTTTAGGGATGCTCACCATACGTTCCAAGATGAATCACTCTGGTTACCAAGAACATGGAGGAGAAGCTCTAGTGTTATGGCCCCAGGCAGTGGTGCTGTTTGTGTCTTGTGTTGCAGGATTTCATGTGTGGAAGTGCAGAACACCTGGCCAGCATTTAGCAGAACCTTTCAAACCCTGTGATGGTGCCTGCCGTCCTCCTTGGTTCCTGTTGACACTACATATGCCCCGGCTGCAAAGACACTCAGACATACCTTTGAATACCACAAAACAATGATCTTTTCATGTACTGTCTCAGAAACTTTACACTGAATTATCCATACAAGCTGATCATGTGCATGAAAACAAAAACAACCTACAGTAGATATGTCCCAGTTTTCTCTTCTGTTCCTGCTTCCATTTTCTTCATCTCTGAGGATGAAGTAAGCATTCATGGACAATAATAGTCTCTATCTCATTGGGAAGTACAACTACCGTGTTGATGGTGTGGAACATATCAACACTGCAAACAGCTTTGGCGATCTCTGTTCTTCATAGCTTCCCTGCTGCAGCTCCAAGCTGACAATAACACCACAACTGCGTATTTATTGACATTTGCAGACATGGATGGCTGAAAGAAATGAGATGGAAGAAATGATGTGTGCTGAGATGGGTGTGTGGATCGCACAGACACCTTGCTTCCTGATTTGCTGAACAAGCATCTCCATGGTATCAGATGAGAAGAATTTCAAGCTGCTGCACATGAATAAATGAAGTAGTTTAATATTTTTACACGAGTAAAATGTTGAAATGGGACGAAGCTGAAATACTTAGCAGATCCACTTCACATCATTGTTTTTCCTCTGCATCTTCTACTGGTGGAGAGGAGGGGGAGATCACAGCAACCAAGTATGCCATCATCACTCTGCAGCTAGGGAGGAGTGTAATGATGGAGACAGAAAGAAGACAGCCGGGGAGCGCAAGGTTAGGGGAAGAAAAGGAGACCAAGTGACGAGGATGAATGAACGACTAAGAGCCGTGATGTGAAGGCGGGGCTTTAGCCGATGGGGAGCGAGTGTGCGAGTGTGCAGTTGAGCGTGTGAGTGGTGTACAATATGCTATTAAAAACACTCAAGAAATACCCCAGAACGCCACATATTATATGAAGTGTGTGACTGTATTACCATGCAGGTGTCTGCTCGCACACACAGTCATTATTCAAGCCTTATTCTATTTGGATGAATGGTTCTTATGCAGCGCTTTTCTACTCTTCTGAGCACTCAAAGCGCTTTACACAACTTGTGCATTCACCCATTCACACCCATTCGCACAAGCACATTGTTCTAAGTGCTTTCTAAACAACATTCACACACACTCACACTCCGATGGATGCATCAGAGAGCAATTTGGGGTTAATATCTTGCCCAAGGATATTTGGCATGCAGACTGGAGGAAGCCAGGAATCAAACCACCAACCTTCCGATCAGTAGATGACCTGCTCTACCGCCTGAGCTACAGCCACCCCTGAAGAGCCTTCGGTTCAATTACATCAGGAGATCAAGGAATGTTTGATACCACCCGGAGCCTGAAGTATATTTTGTTCTCACAATCAGATATAGGAATGAGGGTTTTCATGAGTTTCTTTGGCCTTGATAGAGTATTTTGAACTCACACAGTCTAAATCATCTTTCAGGGAATTCATTAGCACTGGACAAAGTGTGGAGGTACTAAATCTATAAAGTGGATTTTTACTCAGAGAAGCGATTTCTCACTCTGCTTCAAGAACTAAAGGCTTCCTTTCATTTTATGTCCGCTATGTTTTATTAGCGCTTGATATTGTTTTGGGGATATTTTTAGTTCCCAGCTAAACCCTCACGTCTGAAGGAGGTTCTAATTTGGACATTTTGTTACGCTGCAGCACACAGTGATGATGGCGTGGAGGTATTTCCCCAGCTTCAGGACCACAGCGTGATTCAAACAGGTTTAAAGAGAATACCAGATTCAGTTTCCCGGTGTTTGAAATGAGCTTTAAAAGCAGCTTCTCTGGTAACAATGGAAAATACAATTTTTGGCAGTTTGTGATGTCAAGGGGAAAGCAGGGAGGGTAGCTAATGCCAATAATGTTCAGCTACTGACTATGACAGGTGGAAGCTCTGAGCCTGGATGACAGCAGCGAGCTGGCCAGAGCCTGCCAGCATGCGTGCTTGTGTGTACACGCTCGTGAATGCAACCATGTGTGTGGCTTGTTACGGCTTCGTGGGATTTTAGAGTCGCTTCTGTATTTGAGGCTGACGCCGTTTCCACGACAACACCCCCGGACACGTGTCGCCAACATTTGCCAACTGCTGCAAAGACACATCTGCTACCACGAGGAGGCGGTAAGAGTCATTTTGCCGACCACAGTGTGCAAAGTCGCAGCCATTCATTCATCAGAGGCTGGTGAATTTCCCAAGGACAGCACTATTCTGATTTTTAAAGCCTGAAGGGCTACATCCAAGTAACTCAGCGCAGCTGCATCTGCAAGGTGGTGAACTTTGCCACCTCCTGCCTGACCATCTGCTTCAGACATTTGAATTCTGTTCCATTCAAATCTGCGAGGCCGTCTTTGCTGTAATTAGAGCCACAACACTAAGTAAGAAAGCCAAGTGTTCCTAAGATCTTTGCCAGGAACAGCTCTGAGGGTGCTACAATATTTATATATTATATTTATATCATTACTAATGCAAACACTGCCCAACTACTGTTTTGTATTTCCAGTTTTTTAAAGCAGATAACACAAAAGTGTCACATGATCATTCTGGCTAAAGTACTAAAGAAACACACAGAGTAATTAATAATAAGCATAGATGTAAAAAATTAGGCAAAGGAAGGAGTTACTTTATATTATCACAAATATTATTAACATGACTTTTAAATATGTCAGTGCTGGTATATGAGACAGCCTCAGGCACTGACATATCTGACAGGTACTGAGAGCAAAGCATCCTGGGATTCTGGCAGAGGTCAAAGTCACTTCTTGCTGACATTATTTTAAAAATGTAAACAAATGACGTTTGGCGTCAGTTTGTAGCAGAACAGAACTTAGCTTGAAATAATCAAACATGTGACCAGCAGTGCTCTTGTTTTTGCTGTTTCTTGCCCAGTTGCCCCCACACCACAGTCAGCTGTTCTGAGCCAGCTGTTTACCTTTGACCTTCAGCACTTTTCTCTCTATCCCCTGAGTCACCCTCTGAGCACTTTGATCATGTGCCAAGCTGCCATTTGCCAAGCTGCCAAGCATACTGCCAGAGGCCCACCATCACCGCCTGCCCTTGGGTGATGGAATGATGCGCAGGCACAAGCCCCTGACGGGTGTCCTGTTACTGGGGTGAATACATGGGGACAGCTTAGAGGCTCAGTGGAGCTGAGGTCCATTAGCAAGGTCCTCAGCCAGGGATGCATCTGAGCCATCAGCATCATATAATCGGTACCACGCTGCCACGGACCTTGTTGCACATGGCACATGAAAGCAAACTCACAAACCTTAAATAACACAAGCTGCAGTTACATGTTTGCTAGTCTCTACCTGCTTATCTGTCTCACTCTGACACAACCCCCTCTGGGACAGAGACGGAGGGTGAAGGAGAAGCAGAGGAGGGGAACTGATGATGAGGTGATATTATGATGTAGGAGGAGATGAAGTCACGAGGTAGGCAGAGACAGACAGCAGCTGAGAGATCTGAGATGGATGATGCGACAATGCCTGGAAACTTTAAGGTGTATATTTTCCTCTTTGAAACTTAATATTGTTTCTTATATCCCAAACTTTGCGGCTGAACGGCCTGATCCACACAGCACATGTTGCTTAGCAACTTTCGCTTTAACAGAGAGTCATATGAGGAGCTGTGGCAACAGCGGTGCAAAGCAAGTACGCTCTGGACTAAAAGTACATGCTGCTGTTTAGAGTTTCATGTGAAGTCCGTCTGGTTTTGCCCACCTTTGAAGTTTAAAGCATTTTGCATCAGGACATTTATGACAACGCCTGGATTTTCTCTTACACAGACAGATGATGCCTCAAAGCAAGTCTCATCTCTGGGCTTGTTTGGACATTTTGCCTCAAAAGTAAGGTTAAAAAAAGCTTTTTACTTATTTATTCTTCTATAATGACCTTCGGGCTCTTTCAAAGAGTTATTGTGATGCATAACATAAATGTTCAACTTTAATATTTAGTGGCCACCAAAGGATAAAAACTGCATATTGTTACAGTCGCATTAGGGCAAACAGTGGCTGGAGACTGCAGCACAACTACAATTACTGTGTGCACTGAACTGACAATCTCACTGTCATCAGCTACACTTGGCATATTCAGCGTGACTTTGGTGCACCAAGACATGGGCAAAATGGCAATAACATGCCATCTGATAATAATATGGTGATTACTTGGGATAAACCAAGAATACAACCAATTGGTTCCCACCTGAGTCAAATCCACCATTGCAAAAAGATGTATCACACTTGCACTCACCAGCTCAGACTGACTCACACTGATTGCAATGCTCTGACAGGCTGTATTCATAACGTAGAGGACAATTATTTGCAAACCTTCACCAAACGGTGAGTGCAGTTTGCCTGAGACAGACCATGAATGGTTGGAGACAGGTTGCCTCCCACAATGCAACCTGTGCAGTCACCTTGAGATCAAAAGTAGTTGCCCATTTTGTTGACACAGCTACTTGCTGTCTGCCAAAAAAATTCCAATGGAATCATGAATGGAAGTTTTGTCCAGCTGATGACTGCGTCACAGTTTGGCTACTTTCACGTGCAGCTGGTCTTCTCAGCTGTTCCTGTGCTGCATCACATACATTAAAATATTACATAAACTCAGGAGATTAATGAGTTTACAGAGCAGCTGAATTCCAACTGTGACCCAATATGGAAACGGAGAGTTTTGTTTCTCTTAAATGATTAACTTTCTCCTCACAGCATTAAAATGATCTGTGACAAGTTGTCCCTTTGGTGCTGCCATCCTGTCCTTTCCTTGCACAGACACACACACACACACACACACACACACACACACACACACACACACACACACACACACACACACACACACACACACACACACACACACACACAGAGGCAATTAGCTCAAATTTACCAGCACCTGTCTGATCGCTGGAAAGGGCCAACAGATGGAAAGACTGCAGAGAATGTGTGATTTTTTTATTACAACTAACAAACAGTGAACATGTTGTGACAGACTGGTACCCAACAGATGTATGGGAACACACACACACACACACACACACACACACACACACACACACACACACACACACACACACACACACACACACACACACACACACACACACAGTTTAGCTTTAACTCAACAGTCAGGCCAGATGCTACCTTATTAAGCCCCACATTGCACAACCCCAGCACTGCAGCTCTCCCTCTTTGTCTCACGTATTCAAGCTCCCTGTATGTCTTTCATTTGCTCTTTACTTTCCATTTGCGTCAGTTCAGGCCATCTAATAACAAGCAGTGAAAACAATAGCACTTTGAAACAGTAGACTGCTGTGCTATATGACTGATAACCGTCTCCTGACACACATACGTACACCCTGGGGATAGGAGATATGTGTCGCTGCTTCCATGACCTTGAATTGGTTTCATGTCATGTCTGCGCATAATGAGAGCTACCAACGCTGCTGCGTGCCTTCAGGGAAGGAATGAGGGATTGATGATGAGAATGTGAACGCAAAGCAGAGGTTACTCTTCCACTGATGTCAGCGCAGGGTGATCACAGCTGACACGACATGGAGATGGTATGGAGGTTTTTAAAAGCCCTACAGGGACAGCAAGCAGGAAGCAAAACAGCAGCAAGAAGACACAAAGGAACATTTCTAGTCTTATTTGAAGGTTTTCCTATCATGGCTCTAACGCAGTGTGAATACTAATCCACACATGATCCTGAAAAAGTAGGGGCAACACTAATAACATGGATGCTAAGAATTGATATTCATAAAAGGCTGTCATGAAAAATATATTATAAACGTAATAATTCCAATAGCTGTATTTCTATAATAGTGCATCAAACAAAAACTGTTCATATTAAACAGCTTTAAAAACCTCTCCCATGATCCTCATTTTCATAATATCAGCAACCCTGAAAGAGCAGCGGCTTGGCTGGGATCGTGTAACAACCAACTGGCCTAAACCTCTGAAAGGGAAGTTCCTGTGTGAGTGAATCAGCACCAAGGACAGAGGCAGAGTGGAGGATGTGTTAAACTGGCTATGGAGCGTCGTAGGAGCCTGAGAATGAAACGTTTGCAAAAATCCTACACATGAGGTTTTAAATGGGGAGATGTCACAGCAGATATATGCATCTTTACACAGTGTACGGGTCTAGTGTCTGACCTCTGGGAGCTTTCTTATGTTCTAAAAATGACATAAAAATACAGATTTTTCCACCCATAAATCTAACAAAGACATAATAATCCAAACACACTTTCCTTTTTATGTCCTTTTGAGAACTCTGGTACTCGTGCTGTGACACCCTCTGCAATAGGGATGGGTACCGGTATCCGGTGCCATCATACATAAACGGCAGTAACCAGACCGAAAAGCAGCGCACATTTCGGTGCTTTTTTCCTGAGATGTCATACACTTTAGATTCTAGCCAATCATTTTACCTTTCCAAGGATAGTAGGCGGGCCCAGGTACGTGCGTTCTTTTAGAGCAGAGCTACAGATTAAAAACGCCCAAGGCGAAGCGGTCAAAGTCTGGCTATACTTCACAGCAAAAGATGCAAACTCAGCAGCAACAAGTGCTTTAAGCTGATACTGTGATACTGTCAAAGGAGGTAACACCTCAAATCCGATGAAACACCTGGCGACGCATAGCGTTTTGTTAAAAGCCGAGAAATGCGCCATATTTGATAGCTTGCTGCGAGACCTCACACCGAGCACATCTACTGCGGATGTGTATGTCTGTGAAGGTTCTCAGTCATCCAGGTCATCGTAGTCAAAGGAGCTTGCAAAGAAAAGCGTCTGGACTTCTTTAAGTTGCTTGAAGACGTTTCACCTCTCATCCGAGAAGCTTCTTCAGTTCTAAGGTCAAATGGTGGAGAGTCCCAGATATAAACCCAGTGGGAGTTTCCCCCCACAGAGTTTGCCTTTCCTGGACTGCGCGGTGCACATCGAAGAGAACGGCAACCTCAACATCGAAGTTTACCGGAAGCCCACACACACGGACCAGTACTTCCTCTTTGACTCCCATCACCCTCTGGAACACAAACATGGAGTAATTAGGACCCTACACCACCGGGCAGAACATGTTCCCTCTAAGCCTGAAGGGAAAAAGAAGGAACACACGCATGTAAAGGAAGCACTCAAAACGTGCGGCTATCCTAAATGGGCGTTCTTAAAGTCAGCAAAGAGGCACAGAAAAGAAGACCAGACACCAGCGAGGGAGGATAAGAAGGACAGACGCAACAACATTGTCATCCCCTATGTAGCCGGTGTATCAGAGACACTCAGGAGAGTTTTCTCCAAGCATGACATCCCAGTGTATTTCAGACCCAGCAACACACTCAGACACAAACTGGTTCACCCGAAAGACAAAACTCCAAAACACAGACTTAACAATGTGGTGTATGCTGTACAGTGCAGCGAGGAATGCCCAGACCTCTACATTGGAGAAACCAAACAGCCACTTCACAAGCGCATGGCACAACACAGAAGAGCCACCTCCACAGGACAAGACTCAGCAGTCCATCTGCATCTTAAGGATAAAGGTCACTCTTTGAGGATGCCAATGTTCACATTTTGGACAGAGAGGACAGATGGTTTGAAAGAGGAGTGAAAGAAGCCATCTATGTCCACTGTGAGCGACCATCTTTGAACAGAGGCGGTGGTTTACGACACCAACTCTCTGCCATCTATAATCCAGTTTTGAGATCCTCCCCAGACGCCTTAACGCCCACTCACATCCTGGGCCATCTGACCTCAGGAATTCGCATGATAAGGTGGGGCCAGGTTTCACAATGAACACACCCGAAACTCTGGCTGATTGGGACCCACGCCCAGTTTCACACCTTGGCTCAGGCGATTAGAGGATCATCAGGGGTCCTTTTGTCCCTCTGTGGGGGGAAACTCCCACTAGGTTTATATCTGGGACTCTCCACCATTTGACCTTAGAACTGAAGAAGCTTCTCGGATGAGAGGTGAAACGTCTTCAAGCAACTTAAAGAAGTCCAGACGCTTTTCTTTGCAAGCTCCTTTGACTACTGCGGGTGTGGTGCCTGTTATTGGAGCCGCAGTTTGCAACATCCCCCAAAAACCCGAAGAGGAGAGTCCTGGCCCCTAGCCCTGCCAGTGCAGCAGAAATGATGAGGATGATGATGCAGCAGCAGCCGTTCTTCTCTGCGTGAGTAGCTTCATGTTGTTCGTGTGTAATTTACGTTGAGTAGGCTAACCACGTTATTACATTAATGCATGTAAGGTGAACTAGCAAACATCATCATAGCTACATGCAGCTGTCTTCTTGTTTGATGGCAGATACTCCCTTCACCCTGGCCAAAAAGGCTAAAATGACCAAAGAAAAAGTGGGAAACAGTTAAACATGAGAGGTTTTTGGACAAAGTTTGTGTTTTTCATTCTTTAAGCACCAGTTCGAGCACCGTTTCAAAAGTACCGGTTTGGTACTGGTATCGGATAAAACCTAAACGATACCCATCCCTACTCTGCATGTCCTAATGCTACTGGCACTACAGCTGGGGACGCTCTCAAATACTCCAACTGCAATCTTCCCTTCAGAAACTAAAATTTAAATGCAGCAATTGATTGAAGACAGAGAGATTTAGGGGTCAAGGTCCAAAAGGACATTCCACAGAAAGTGAGCACAGCAGGCTGACCCGAGACTGAACTGAAGCCGAAGAGTTTTCATTTGAGAATCAAAAGCCTCTCAGCAATTCATCACATGATTTAAAATCTTTCCTTCTGTGGTTCATATTCAGAGATGAAACCTCAGTGTTCCTCTGCACACTTTGCAAACACTGATCTCTGGTAGTGATACTAATGTGAGCCTGCAGTTCATTCAATTATCAATCCCTGTCCAAACAGTCACCAGAGCAGCTGTGTCAGCCCTGATGTATTTGCACAGATTGTACTCAGGCAAATTCAATTACATGCACTCACAACACATGGTGCTTAAGTGACGGTCATACAGTCGCCAAGAAAAACTGGACGTTGTTTGAGAGGCGTGAGTCTGAGCCAACACGAGAGTGCGTTTAAGTAAATATCTGCTGTTTGCTCAGGATCTTAGAGCACGTCTTTATTAAACCCACATTTCACTGGAAAGATGCAGGTGATAATATGACCCGAGCGTCGCACACTGACAGGGCCAAATATAATCAAACAGAATAAACAGTGTGACTGAAAAGCTTGCTCATCAAAAACAGATGAATGGGCGCCCGCTGCATGAAGTGTTAATCAATTCCTCTGCGTGTCGTGAAAGACGGAGGCACCGCCTACGCTGATCACCTAAAAAACACAAGTTTAAATTAGCCTGTGACTCACTGAGCCTCTACGGCCTCTGTGCACTTTTAATGGCAGTCCTGTGTGGAACTGCTGGCAATGAGGCACGTCTCATTATGTGGAAAATCACACTGGCCCAGATGATGTCATGCCAGGCAATAAGATGGCCGCGTCGTCTTTCAGCGCAATTTAAACGTCTGCGAGACAATTGGAAACAACGGTGGCACTTCAGTGATCACAACCACGCTACAGCAAATTGGACAGCTGGCTTTTCAAGCCGGTATCGAACGCTCGGTAAGGTTTTAGTGTCCCCACAGAAGGAGACAGCTAAAATACTTAATCACACACAGAAGCAGGCCTAGCTCTTGTCCACCATTCCCTTCCCTGTCATTAAAATATTCCCTCTACTAATTACCTATCCATCTTGTCTTTCACTGGAAAAATTTGCCTTTACGACTGAGAAAGCCTGCAAATACAGCAAGATCAGACTGTTAAAGAAACACAAAACAAAAGAAGAGCTGCAGGAGTTTAAATGATTAATCAGCTGTGAAATATTAAGGAGCTATAAATCAGGGTGTAGGGGAGAGGGAGGAGCAAACCTGTAACTTAAACTGAGCTGATGAGCCCTCGGCGAACAGAGGGAGAAAGCGAGGAGAGGAAGGAAGCAGCGATAGAAGGGAAGAGAGCGAGACTACACGACAAAATGCAAAGAGGAGGGAGTAAGAAAGGAGAGGCTGACATTTAAGCAAAGGATAATGAGGTGGAGGAGAGAAAGGAGGAGCAAATACAAAGACTGTGACGACAATAAAATGATGCAAAGAACTGAAACTGCATTTATGTGCTTAACAAAACTGTCATGAACATGATGTCAGTATGTAAAAGACAAATGTAAACCTTTGACTAGGACGCAGTAAAAACGCCTGATGTGTGTCTGTAAAGGTCTTTTCTTATAGACCAATCAGCAGTTGCAGGTGGAGTCACTGTTTATCCAGTCCTGGCCTGCATCTTCCTCTGATCATCCATAACAAGCTCTTTCAGCTGAGAGCAGGAAATGTCGTTTTTAATCCGCCCTCTCAATTACCTCTCACCGCGAGGGCAACGGGAATAACAAAATTACTTCATTTGACAGTGTCGCAGATTGCTCCTAATCGTGTTACGAAAGCTTTTGCCGTTCCTGCTGCACTTCCTTCACTGGGTCAGCGCTCATTAAACCGAGGAGAGAAACCTATGCTGCTCATAATATAAACCACAGCTGCACACACTCCCTGCAGAGCCCTGGAAGAATCCACAACCACGACTGGAACCAGGCAGCCGATCAGCTGCTAATGGGGTGGGACATAAGAGCCGTGGGATCATAAAACATAGCCGGGGACTTAGTGGGGCCTACAGCTCATCCCTGATGATTAGATGACAGATGGCAATCACATCTGAGGAGGAAACGTTGAAGCTACTGAGCACACACAGACGACCCCCACTGGGGGTCTGATTGACTGTGTATAACAAACCCTGTTCATGGCTCAGGGTTGGACTTCTGTGGTACTGGTGCACACTTCAGGTTTCAATCTGCTTCTTGATGTTTTGCTGGAGCACCCCGTGAGAAGTCTTACCAGAGTTGTCCCAGGGTTTCTGGGGGTGTTTAGATGCTGCGTTTGGTGGGGGAGTCTAAGTGTAATGATAAATATAATAATGCTATGCTTGCTAACATAGCAAAAGTAGCTGTACGTACTTAATCATTGCTGAAAGTTCAGTCCCAAAATGACGCATGCTACCTCACTGAAAGCAGACAGCAGCCAATCATCAGCTCTCTTATCAAAGGCAGCTTTATTCCATCCTGTTCTGTTCTGCTGCCTTGCTGAGTTTAGCATAGCAGCACATGAACCGGTTCTCAGCTCCTTGAGTTGGGCAGCCCTACACCTCACAGCGAGCTCTTGAAAATCACAAATAAACTGCCATCATCTGCTGGAGTCCTAGACAGACTCACATGGTAGTGAAAACTGCCACAACTGCATCCTGACCAGTCGACAGGTAGGAAAACAGGAGCCAGGTGAGAGCCAGGTCATCTTTTCTCTTCAGAGTGATGGAGAACTCTACAGTTTCTTATGCAGCTTAGATCCTGCTCCTTTAGGGGTTGTCTTCACCTCTCCCTTTCCCCTAGCATCCTCCTCTGTCAAACCTCTGTACATCCTTCTTCACTACATCCATTGTCCATCTCAGCCTGTCTCAGCCCATCTCTGACTTTGTCTCCAGACCGCTCAGCTTGAGCTGATACACTCATTTATAATCCTGGTCACTCCTAATAAAAGCCTCAACACTGTCAACTCTGCCTCCTCCAGCTCGGCCTCCTGTCTCCAAACCATACATCACAGCAGGTCTCGCTATCATCTTGTAAACCTTCGTGTTCACTCTTGCTGCTATCCTTCTGTCACAAATCACCTCTGACACTTATCTCCACCCACTCCACCGCTGCCTACACTTAGAGCAGATCCCGATGTAATCCCAGTCTGTCAGTCCTCCCACACACCTCACCACTGTCTCGCTGTCCTCATACGTGTCCTCCACCAGGCTCACATACTTCACAGCCACTCCCAGCTTCCTCATGCAATATAATCATGTGTTTCTCCTGCTGACCTTCTCTATACCTCTCCATCAACACCCTCTTCCTCTTTCCTTCCTGGACACGAAGGCACATTGTACTGCTGCTCACTGATCGTCACCTCTTCTCTTCACTTAGCGTCAGCATCTCTTTACATCACCTTTATCCCCTTGTAGTTACTTTAGCACTTTGTTCTTGAAAACCAGCTCCAGTACCCTTTGTCTCCATCCCTCAGACTGTGTTAAACTCTCTGGTTAAAGGTCCATCGCCCTCTCTCCAAGACATGTCCAATCCTGCACAGCTATGTCATCGGGACCAATCACGTTCCACTCTTCACAGCTGCCCGCACGTCCTCCTTATTATTCCTCAGTACTTACTGATTCACTAATGTTCCTCCAGCCATCCTCTCTCTCCTTCATTTCCTTCATTCCTCAGGTGCTTACAGTATTTCTTCCACCCTCTCTTCACATGTTTGAAAATTAGCTAAGCGGCCTCATTTGATTTTATTTTCCAATTGTGGGCAACACCCTGAGTCTCTACAGGCTTGCAACAAGCTGATCTGCAGCTTTATCCCCCACACGATGCCATTAAAATGAATCTGCGGTTTGAAAAAAACGTTCCCTGTAAATATCAGGAAATCCTGTTTAATGGGGTTTTTCTCATATTGAAGAGAGAAATCTGCAGCTAGAGGAACAGCTTGTGGTTTATGTTTCCACGGTCTAATGTTACACCGAGACGCAAATGTTTGCTCCAATTAAATATAATGTTTATAATCTATATTCATGACGTGGATTTCCTATGTTACCATCCAACAGTGAATCTGTTTGTTCTTTGCGGCAGTCGTGTGCACTTTGTTTCCCGTGAACATTCAAACAAAGTGACGCGTACATTAAAAAGGTTTGTGTGGGAACAATAACTCGGTGGCTCAGATACGTAAAGGTTTGTTCATTTTCCTCACACTGTTTATTTGACACTATTTACTTATTACAAAGATCAGTGTGTGTTTTTCCATATAAATCACCTTAATCTCAAATATCTTGTTCGTGTCTTTTATTCATTACCAGCACAGCAAAGGGTCAAAACTGAAAGCCAGAAAGAGAGTGTTGGCTAACAGGGATTATATGTGTACAATTAATATTTACTGTAATAGTAAGTGCAGTGGCATGTATACCACATGACTCATTTATGTGATAAAAATGTGATTAACAGCTTTTCTTTCTCACAAAAATCACCAAATATAGAACCAAATTGTAGCTGCTGGTAAAAGTAGCAGAAACACAACTTCATGCCTCATTAAGATCTATTGCACCTCTGTGACTGTGCACAGCACCTGTGTCCAGCAGGAACTGGGCCAGAATCAGGACTTGAGTGGATTCGTACAGCTGATTAACAGCAACTCAAAACAGTTTCAGTTGTGTAACTAAACAGCTCCTCTTGGCTTCACTAAAGTACCAGCAGATCCATAACATGTGCCGACTGACCAGGGTACTCTGACCCTCCCTGTTACACACTGCTCTCTAAGGCAGGGCGGCAGGAACGTCTTTACACAACAAAGCATATTCAGATGAATTTCAGCTTGTACACGTGGCTGGCCTGGAAGCAATTTAGCATTAAATAAATCTCACGATGTGCTCAGGAGGGAGTGACTCGTGCTGCTTTGGTACAATTAACATGGTGTCAGAGAGACAGCCAGGATAGATGGGACTGCATTCAAGATAAGAGATGGAGCAATGCAACCTCAAACCCAACTGTTAGAGCCAAGCATGCAAAACCGCAGAGAAAAGAAAAGTTTCAGCTGTAAAATAATAATATTGAGAGTTATTTACGCCCACAGAACTGTCAAACACTAACAAACACACCAAACGAACTGTTTACAGCACGTCTCCTTTCTACAGAGCAGGTTTCTGCCCTCGTTTCAGTCTTGGCCGTTGTTCCCTTTGGACCTTATTAAATCTAATGCAACAAACATCACAACAGCTGGACAGGCCATCAATTAGAAAGGGGAGGGCTTTAAAACCTGACGACAATGAAGAAACTCTCTAACTTCTGAAGTAAAAGACTTGTAACTACATATATCCACACTGCCACTGTGTCATCTGTTATTTATGCAGCACACACTCAGGATGCACGCAGGTGCCTGTTGTTGATAGATTTGATATCCATGGATTAAAAAGGGCCACGTTTAGAGCCGGTCACAGGCTTGTGGTTATTACAGAGGTATGAACACCACAGCAGGCGACTGATAGCTCACAGATGGACGGGCTGGGGGGCTTTTGTCATCCTGGTCTGGCAGCCTGTGTGCACGTGTGGATACGGACGTAGCCGTGTGCACATCACAGTACGTGTCGAGTCAGACACAGACGAGTATGGAAGCAGGAGTCCCTCCAGAGCTGGCGATGGATCAGTGCGAGTTCTCGACCATCTCCTGTTCTTCAGTGTCGGCCCATTACAGAGAGACCTATGCAAAGCTGCCATCGACAATGAATGGAGCGGCTCTGCTACCTATTAATTAAGCTGGTGTTTATGGGGCTCTGGTGGCAGCCATATTAAACGCAAGCCCAATGCTATCAATCAGCATAGTGTTTAATGACACTCAATTAACTGAATATTTAACACAAACATCGTTTTCAGCACACCTCGCATACGTCTCCTTAGCAACCACAGCTCTTCTTGGTCTTCAGTTGAACAGATTTTCAGTGGGACTCAAGTCTTTGGGTCGTCTGCCTCTTTCTCCAAGCGTCAGCAGAGTCTCTGTCACCAGAGGACCCACTTCCACACTCAGAGCTTTCTCTCGCTGCTTTTGCTAGATTCGGTCTGCACCTCGTGGCTCTTTGAATTGAATCTCTTTGAAACTTAAAATGTTATAGTAAGGCTGATTATGACGTCATCTGTAAGGATTCAGCTCATTAATCTGTGACAATTGTACGTGAACCATTAGCAGTGCTCAGAAAGGGGCTGCTTAGCCTTTAATATAGTCTGTGGTGCAGACAAGAAATTATTTCTACTAATAAAAATCTCAGTTTTGAAAATGAAACAGAATATTTTTCCTCTCAAAAACGAAGATTAAGACAAACATTTTAACAATTACATGAACATCTGGATATTATCTCTAAACTGCTTGGAAACTCTCTTTCCATTAAATCATTTTATTTGTTTTATCTACTACATAGTATGAAGTGTGGTGATTTAGCTGTGTAAACTCTGGGATCTGATCTAACACATCATCAGTCCGGTTCATGCTGATTCAGAAGTGTTGGTGTGTTGGATCCATCCGAGCCAGAGCAGGCCCCACCGCATGCCTCTGAGCAGAACGGTGAGATTAAGCCGCTCTGAATGAGGCCTTATCGCACGGTCCACAATGTAATCTCATTTCCTTTTCTAAGACACATCAGATAAGATCATTACCTACGCTGCAGCCATGAATTAAACCTGTCCTGATTACTACTACACAATCTGGGACTCACTGTGCACCAAGCAGGCAGAGTGAATTTTATCCACTGAATTGGCACATCATCCAGCGCTTCTGTCGACACGCCCTTTCCCCGTGACCTTTCTGCCAGCGATGGCTTTGATTGAGTACAGGCGGCTTCAAGGTGGAAATCTCAATGAGAACGGCCTGTCAGAGAGTTAATCCACACCCCACCTGCATGTTAATTTAACTTTGGTTAAACTTTGTGTGCCTGAACTTCCATATTTTAGACATTCATGGCTTTCAAAATGAACCTGCGCATTTTTGTGAGTAATTCAAAATAACAACCAGTGGCACACTTCTCATGTTGGATCTTAGAGTTCCATTTTAACCTTAGTGTCGTGGCCTCTAGCTTCTCTGGATGTTCCTCATCGCCAGGGCGGAGTCAGGCTCTGGTTCCCGCCTCTGTCCTCACCTGTGTTACTCACCTGCTGCTCATGACCAGTGATCACCTCTGGCCTATTTAAGATCTCGGCGGAGCGTGGCTCGCCTGTGTTACCTCGTGCTCTTTTCAAACGTTGCATTATCTCTTTTGTACAGACCTCCCTGCCTGCTGCCCGTCCCTGTGGACCTCGTTTGGATGAGTGTGAGCGTGAGTGAGCCCCTCTCATGGATTAGATTTTGTGGAGTGCTATGTGACGAGGAGTGTGGACGTTTCCCCGCCCGGGACCTTCTCTTGGATTCCCTGGAGCCCGTGTCCACCTGTCACTGTATGTATGTGTATATCTCACCTGGTGTCTGCTGTAAATAAAAGTCCTGCACTCGAGTCCTGCACCAGTAAAATCTGACACTTTGTGTTGCTTCCCTGATGTTCCTGGTTTCCACGTCTCTGTGTGAGTCGATCTCTGTTACTTTAATCTGATTACCCCGCCTCACAGCTGGGAAAGGCTCCTGTCTGCCTGAGCATCAGTGTGGAGATCCACTCACCACAGATCACTTTTAATATACATTCCACTCGCTCGTCCTTATTTTAGGTTTGACAGCGTTTTAGTGGATAAAGGTGATGCTTGGACATGAGCTGAGCTGCGGTTTGGGGAAGACCTCACAGAGGCTCCCGGGCCTGGCAGATGTGAAGAAGTTAAAGAGTTGAAAAGGGGAGGGACAGAGGGTGGGGCACGTAAACGAGAAGGAACAGCTTGTAGAACTGGGGGAACCTCTGTAGATGAGAACTGGCAGGAGCGTGTTTGGAGAGGTGGTCCTGCTCCTGAAATTCCAGTCATTTTTTTGGACACACAGTTCTGCGTATACATGTTAAAGTTGTTTTAGTCGTTATGTGAAAGAACTGCATGCATTTACTTTTTGTTCCTGACAACAATTTCTAACTAATTAAAAACAGTCGGTGGTTTCCATTAGATGGAAGCAGGGTGAGGAAGACATAAAAAATTGTGACAAGGAGGAAAAATATAAGTTAGGGAAGAAGAGAGTGTCAGGAAGGAGGAATTAAAAAGCAAACCGAGAGAGAGAGCAGCAGAGGAAGGAAGAAGAAAAATAGGTTTGTAAGAAGGGCTGCAGGCACACCACAGCTAAACAGATAAAGAAGAGAAGGTGAGATAAAAGCATCCGAAAGAGTCCACAAGAGGCAGGGACCCGAACAGAAGACAAAATCTGCATAAAGGGTAAAAAGAGAAAGTGAGGAGGGCAGCATGAAAAGGTAGAGGCGCTACTCTCACTGAGCTCAGAACGACACAGACTTTATTCATGCAGGCAGGGTTGTGCAAACAAGCCTTTTCTTCTGTAGCAGCAACCGCAGCGTCCCACACTCACATCTGTTTGCTGTCATGCCCAAACACTGCATCCCCATTGGATGCTGAGCAGACAGCGGACATGTGCCCAACATGCAAACGACAAAGTGTGCACAAAGATGAAGCCGGGCGTAACAGGCAGAGAAGAAGACGGCAAACGAGAGAGCAGAGAATGACAGATAAATTCATATCAATTGAATAATATAGGAGTGTTAATGGCCTTCCTAATTATAACCAGGCCTGCCATTAGCAGATGCTGGCGGACAATCTGCTACAGTTAGATAAATGGCAGCTCTGCGAGGATGTGGAGGGCGTCAGTGGCTTTACGACACGTACGCAGAGATGTGTCTGGAGGGATATCATCTGGGACTGGCAGCATACAAAACACGTTTCCTTTCCATTCACTCTCATGTCAGGTGCATCTGAAGTGAGAGTCGCGTCAGCGTGAATGTGCACGCTGTTATCACACCCCAGAGTACACGGGGGTCTCAGGTGCCCTGATCCTAATGTCATTACCTCTATCTCAGCATGGGGCCTCATCATAACACTTAAACACACAAGGCCACAGCAAGGTCAGCAGTGACAGAGTGCGCCTGTTCCAAGCCTGCCGGTCCCGTTCTCCTTCGATGTCTTCAGTTAAATTAGCACCCTCAAACCAAGATGGATTATAAATCCGTTTGTGCTAGGACGCCACACGCCGCCGCACCGATCGTTAGCCTCGGTCTTCCTCGTAGAAAGTTAAAGGTGCCTCGCTCCTTGGCTTTCTCTGCTTTCACACCTTTTCGCTCTTAAGGGCTGCACACACAACAATGAAAAAGGATCAGTGAGAAGGAGGAAAAGGTTGGGAAGCTTTCACGCTGCTGTAGGCTACGACCGTTAAACCAAGACACGACCACAGCTAACACAGGAATGAGTCCTGTGATCTACTCTGACGCGTCCTGGATGCACGTGTTTCACGCCGCATGTAGTGAATGCACCAGATTAAAGTGTGGAACCAAAGACTCGTGTTGTCCTATTACATACTGATCATGTTCGGCCAACATGAAACACGTGTGAGGTTTTCTATGTAGGCATGCACAAGTGTTCCTCAGGTACCAGTATGTTCACTGCATGAGTGTGATCGTGTACACTCGTGAGAGCCGGATTAGCACAAACCCCCCAGACGTGGTCTCAACAGCTGGGAAGGATGCATATGGACGCTCACACAAACATGGAGTCTTCAGTTCCATGTAAGAGCCACAGGAAATGTGCTGCAAACTATAGAAGCTAAAAAAGGGTCCATGAAAACCAAGCCTCATGAATATATACCAAACATTATCTCAAGTCTTGAAGGACTTTTGTATGAATTTTCATGAATATCTTTGATGATAAATAGTCTTACACAATCACAAAGAAGATAACAAGAGAGATATCAAGATTCTGTCCATAAATTATGCATATTAGTGCTCATGACCTTTAAATTGAATGTGATTTCCTTTCAGACGTACTGAGCGTACTAGCCAAAAAAATGCATGCATAATATTTCCAGTCATACTGTAAATCCTAACTTACACTTTGACAAACAGCTTTGGAGGGTTGACTTCAGAGGACCTCCGAAGCAAACCTGGTAAATGGACCGGTGCTTACAGAGAGCTGCTCTGCTACATAAGCGCTGAGAGCACTTACATTCACACAAGGACTGGGAGCAACTTGGGGTTCGGTATCCTGCCAAAGACGAAGACCAAACCAACCTTTGCATTAGTTAACCTGCTGTACTTTTCACAGCCATCCCTGGAAGATTTGAACCCAATATTTCATGTGTAGCCACAGCACCACACTGCTTACTTACTTCAAGTTATTGTAGCTAAAGGCAGTTCTACAAGCTACTGAATCGTGGGGCGCACTTAGTGAAACGCTATCATATCCCTGTATCTACAGGTGCAAAGCAACACCAGAGTGCCAACTCATCCCGTAGACCCGGTGCTGTAACTGCTGCTCCAGGACCACGTTCAGCTGTTTGGCAGCCACCGTGGGGAGCAGGGCAGCGACTGTGTGTTCATTCCCAGTGTGGAGTGTGAGAGACAAAATAAACATCATTACTCTCAACTCAGGCTCAGTGACACGTAGCCAGCGAGTGTATAATTTCCTGTGAGAGCATGTGTGTGTTTGTGTTGAAGTTTCAAATAGATTAAGGAGTGACCAGGTGACAGAGTGTGACTGACAGCTGGAGGGAGAGTAAGCATGGAGGGAGGGAGAGCGAGCGAGGATGCTGTTTTCCAAAAGTTCGGCCAAATCTTTTACAGACGGAGAAGAAAAACGATTTGTCTCAATGACATAAGAAAATGGAGAAGCAGTCGCATTATTTTCCTAAATGGAGCCTCATTAAGAAGACATTTTCTTTTAATCAAACTAATTCTTATTTAGTTGAAATGCAGAAAAGCTTCTGTTTGTGAATGTAGGGAGAGGAAGGAAAACAAGAGGGAGGGATTGTTAACAAAGACACATTCGATTATATTCACGTGGAAAGAAGCATTTAAGCCCACATCACAATAAACTGGTTACAAAAGACTGAACAAGACCCGAGTGTGGTAAACAGTGTGGTTTCAGCTCACTCCTGTCATTACTGGTGACCGCAAGAGTCACCCAATCCTGTGGGAAGCAAAACAAACAAGTCAGACAATAACTGGCCTTTTTCCATCACTCGGGTTGCAACAGTGATCTGAGTGTATGCTGAACGTGCTGCTGGTTAACCTGTCACCTGAGGCTCAGCCTTCCAGTTCAGCCTGAGCTGCTGACCACGGCACATCACAGACCAGTAACGTGTTTTTAACCCTTTATCACCCAAGTGTCATACAGGCCGCCGGACTTACTGTTTAATTCCTGCTAAAGTTCTCTTTAGCTTAAAATGGTTCAGGAGTTACAGCAATGAGAGCACACACGGTGAACGATGGAGCAGGTTTGTCTGCCCATGTTTAGCCAGCAGTAATCTGTGAATGCTGTATGCTACAGTGATAAAGCCAGTGTTGTGAGAAACGTGTGTGTACCACACACTGCAACAGAGTGAAGGAGTGCTCGATGCCTTTAATCTGTGGACTGAGGTCTTCACACTCAACTGTGACCTAACAAATATTTCATTTAAATTAAAGTCATTTTTTAAATGTGTGTTTAATCCCCAGTGTTCACAAAAAAGCATTTAGCAGATTTAATATAAGAGAACTTCAAGGAACTTTATATCATTAAGTAAATAGGAAGCAGAAAAAACCATCTGAAAACAGATAAGAGAGAATTACAGAGGAGCAGACACTGAAGCAGACCACTGAAAGATATAAGACTAGCACTCATTTAGCAATCCAGTGGTTCATAAACATGACTTCAACGTTTCATAATGAAATATCTCAAAATCACATAGAGACTACCTGATAATGAAAACAGCCTCGAATTGTTTCATGAGCTGAATGAAGACGGAGATAGACCAAGTGAGGAGTGTGTGTGTGTGTGTGTGTGTGTGTGTGTGTGTGTGTGTGTGTAGGACAAAAATGCCTAATTACAGAGGCTGAAGTTGTGTGTCTGAAACACTTCAGAGAGAGAGAAACAGTCTATGTGTTGACTAATTAAGTGATGTTACACTTCCACATGGCTTTAGTTTGCTGCACACACACACACACACACACACACACACACACACACACACACACACACACACACACACACACACACACACACACACACAGCTGTGTGTGTTTATCAAGGTACTGTAGGTGTGATTGGAACAGAGGACACAAACCGCAGCACTGAGAGGATTCAGGCTGCTGCGAGGAGACAAGAGCAGATCTAATTATTGGTGATGTTTTAACACCCAGCAGTACAACAGCAACCATGACTGTGTTCAGCTGACCAGCAGCATGCAGCGCTGTGAAAAACCATTTCCTGATTTCTTTTCGTTTTCACACGTTTCTTCAAACAAATATTAGCAGCAGAAAACCAAAGTAAATACAAAATGATCGTTTCATTTATTAAAGCTCGTTAGCTACTGCATTCTGCAAACACTGTCCAAAGTGTAGCTAAACCCATTTTCGGTTAGTGTGTTATTTTATTTTAAAATATGTAATTTTTTAAGACCATTGTTGGTGTCAGTCTAGTTTAAACCAAAGCTCTCCACTGGATTTACCTACATTTTGGATCGTGTTTGCAGGATGCAGTAGCTAACGAGCTGATTGGAGACCAAAACAGCCAGTTTTTGCATGCGATTCTGTGATTGGTTGGTTTTGTGGCATCATTTTAGCGGTGTACAGAGAGCTGAGCGTGCACGACATGTTGTGACACACTGAGAGCAGGTCTGCAGATGTCTGTGAGCACACAGCAGAGAGCCGAGCGAGAGTTATTGTGTGTGTGTGGATAATAGCAAACACTGAATTTTGTTCACTCAAATCAAACTTTTCTTCACTCAAAATAACTTTCTCCTCAAAACGCAACATTTGCATTTCTCGTTAGGTTTTAGGTTTGGATAGTTTTTCCCTTAATAAATGAAACCTGCATTTTGTACAGCAAATACTTTTTTCCCCCAAGCCTGTCTGCTTTCATTTTCTATTGAGCACACGGACCTGTGCCAGCTGCTTCTGGCCCACAGTGGAGATGCATCAGAGAGTCTGCACAGCTTCATTCATCACGGGGTTATGACACAGCTCTCGGGAGGACACGGTGGGTAAGCATAAGGGCTAATGTTATATACGTCAATGGGTCTTTGTTGTGCATCAAAGCTGTGAGATGCCGATCGATACATAAGGCCATCGGTCCATTTCTCATTTTGCTGGCAGAGCAAATAAACAGAGCAGCAGACAATGAATGTCTCCAAATCTCACTTCATGTCGTGTGCCAGCTGACAGTCATTTAAGCTCCATCATTAGCAATGGATCAAAGACAGTTATGGGTCTAATGTGGTCCTTTCACTCTTAATGTATTCATTGTTGCTTGTGCTGTTGGCAGCGTACAGTTCGACAGTAGCAGAGGGATTTAAACACCAGCTCGACAGTCACGCTGCTCTGTGAGCGTGACTTCGACATAGCGGGACTCGCAGTTACAGGAATGAGGCGAACACACTTGACCCCACAGTCTAAACCCAGACGCTCAAAGCACTTAAATAAATGATGTCATGTAAACTCCATGTTTTAAAAACAGTCCTGGCTTAAGTTCATCTAATGTGCTTCCATTTGAGTTACTTCGGCTGATTAACTATTTTGAATATTATCTCCCGGTGCAGGTGAGTCAGCAAAACCTTTGGCGGAGATTTGAAACGTTGACAGCGGTCAGAGATTTATCATCAACCTCAAACATGACCCCACTTTTTCAGAATATTTTGCTTTCCTTCCTCCTGCCTCTCAGCTCGGTGTTCAACATCTTTTGCCCACCGTCCCTCCTCTGCACGTCCAAACCATCTCAGCCTCAGAACAGACTACTGTCTGGAACCACACCAGCTGTTTTCACCAATATGCAGTTTGTTCTCAAAACAACTGCAAAAACACAGAGTTGTAACCAAAAATAATGAACAGCTTTCAATCATAACACACCAACAGTTGCTGAATGACACTTAAAGACATAAAAGTATTGTGACGATTTGCTGAATCTTCTGGGTCACCGTTAGCATAAACCAACCTTCTGATGAAGATGATGAGCTGAAGAGATGATTTGTCATCCTGTAAGTTAGTGGATTAGTTTGAGAGGACGAGTCTGAGCCAGGTGTGAGATGATGCAGCGGCCCTGGTTACAGTAACCCACGACAACGACCCACTTCATTACCGACCTGTGAAAGTCACTCAAAGTGACTCTGTGGAAGTTTCCTGGATGTTGATTAATTAAAAAAAACATAGAGTTTGCTGTGGTACTCGTCCCTACATGACTGAAAACTCGACATTCTAAATATCTGTGATTTTAATGATTAAACATTTGACTTTTATTTTAGTCGAAACGTACGCTTGACATGTTCTGATAAGCTTCAACTTTTAAGTTCATCAGGACTTAATCGGCCTTCATTTTTAAAGTTCCTGTCACAGTCCTGGGTCGGTGACCCAGTGTTTTGTGTATTATTATTGTTATTCTTTGATTTCTTTGTATAGGACTTCGAGTGTTTTTGTATTCCAGTTCCTGTTTTGTCTCATAAAGCTGAGGTTTTTGAGTTTAAGTTTGTGTCCTAGCTTCCTGCCTGCCGCACACAGACACGATGGTTCTGCTGTCCTTGTTGCTTTTGGTTTGTCTCCTAAGAAGGAAGAGCTGCTACAAATGAATCAGTGTTACTGATCGCCTTCATCCTTTTGTGAAACCTTTCTATCCTTAAAATTCCATTCAGCGGGTGGGGGCATCACCCTGTGGCTCACTCAGTTATGGAAGTGATGTGAATCATTTGCTACGGCCTTCAGAATAATCAAATGTCAACCCAATTAACTGTCCATGCAAGGCCATCAAATATTCAAGCAGGTCAATATATGCTGGAAGATCCAGAGCTTTAAAAGACTCAAGGCTCAGTGACGCCAACGTTGGGTGTCTATTTACCCCATCGACACCTACATACAGGGATCGTGTTTACCACAGTAATCACCTTTATTTAGGTTCAATGCATATTAGCACTAAACAGTAATGTAACATGTATAAATGTACAAATTGTATGAGACGCTTTGAGACAAAACCAGAAATAATGGGATTCATTTTCTGTAACAATGAATGGCTGTTCATGATCCCCACAGTACAGTTACATCGGGATATATTCAGCAGTATTTGAGTCTGGCATAAAGAACTAGACAATGGCTGCAATGCCAGAAAATGAAATATTCTGCCATCCATTTTCTTCCGCTTATCCAATTCCAGGTCTTGGGGGGACTGGAGCCTTTCCCAGCTGCCATAGGCAAAGTATACTCAGAACAAGTCACAGGGCTAACGCAGAGAGACAGAAAACCATTCACACTAATGGACCACCGATTAACCTGCATGTCTTTGCACGGTGAGAGGAAGGACCCAGGGAGGACCAGCCACAGGGAGAAGTCCACACAGAGAGGCCTCGCCCAAATGATTGTGGGTGTGGCCACAATGCTAACCTCCACGCTAATTTACTAATTTAGGCCACAAATGTCTTGGATTCTAATATTTCACACATCATACAGTTTGAGATTCATTTATAATATTGTGGTATTATTTAGAGCCAAGAATGAATGATCTGCTTCCTCCCCTTTCTTACATTAACCTACATTTGTGTGCGAATAATGACTACAGACGTGGGACTCATAGTGTTAGGAACAGAGCCATCTCTGAGGTGACCATTATCTCCATCCCACAGACTGGTGATGTCACAGAAGTGCCCTTCCACTATGGGAGAGATGACCGCAGGTCTGCTCTCTAACTATCCCCACTCTTCCCTTCATGTGTCTTTAAAGCTTTAATAAGTCTTGGTTGTAACATTTATTAATATTTATGTGTGTGAGAATCAGTTCCCAAATAAATGAATGTGACCTCACAGACAGAAAGTTTTAGGCATTATCACTAGGGATGGGTACCGGTATCCGGTGCCATTATGGCACCGGTTCTGACATAAACGGTAGTAACCAGACCGAAAAGCAGCGCACATTTCGGTGCTTTATTTTGGTGCTTTTTTTTCCTGAGCTGTGATACACTTCTAGCCAATCATTTTACCTTTGCAAGCGTAGTAGGCGGGCCCAGGTACGTACGTTCTTTTAGAGCAGAGCTACAGATTAAAAATGCCCAAGGCGAAGCGGTCAAAGTCTGGCTGTACTTCACAGCAAAAGATGCAAACTCAGCAGCAACAAGTGCTTTAAGCTGATACTGTGATACTGTCAAAGGAGGTAACACCTCGAATCCGATGAAACACCTGGCGACGCATAGCGTTTTTTTTAAAAGCCGAGAAATGCGCCGTATTTGATAGCTTGCTGCGAGACCTCACACCGAGCACGTCTACTGTGCGTGGGTTGCCAGTTATCGGACCCAGAGTTAGCAACATCCCCCAAAAACCCGAAGAGGAGAGTCCTGGCCCCTAGCCCTGCCAGTGTAGCAGAAATGATGAGGATGATGATGCAGCAGCAGCCGTTCTTCTCTGCGTGAGTAGCTTCATGTTGTTCGTGTGTAATTTACGTTGAGTAGGCTAACCACGTTATTACATTAATGCATGTAAGGTGAACTAGCAAACATCATCATAGCTACATGCAGCTGTCTTCTTGTTTGATGGCAGATACTCCCTTCACCCTGGCCAGAAGGGCTGAAATGGCCAAAGAAGAAGTGGAAAACAGTTAAACATGAGAGGTTTTTGGACAAAGTTTGTGTTTTTTCCATTGTTTAAGCACTGCTTCCAGCCAAGAGTGATACCATATATGCCCCATAGCTGCAGAAAAGGCTAACATTGTTATCTTTTTACAAAAGTACCGTTTCAAAAGTACCGGTTTGGCACCGGTATCAGATAAAACCTAAACGATACCCATCCCTAATTATGACAATAACACTACAATACCACGGTGAAGTGAAAGAGAAACTCACAACAGTTCCATCCAGACCAAATTTCATGTGGTTTCGATGTTCTCTCTTTAAAGATTAGAAGATATCTTAGGTCATATTTCTCTCCTTTTCTCTCCTTTTGACATGTACAGGGGAAGACAAGACTTGAACAGCTGTTGGCTTTTTCCAACTCTACCTTTTCTCTCATGTGTTCTTCAACAGGACTCAGGAAGCGTGCAGGACAGTCACAGACAACACTGACCAGAAAAGGTTTGAAAGTGAAATGGTCGAGGTTTTGCAATAACCCAGGTTCAGTGATGTTATATTATATCACAGTTGGTCAGCTGCCAGTCACATAAGGAGTACAACGGCACTGTCAAATGTTTACACGGAAATATGGTTTCAAATATATTTTGAGCTTAGCTTGTTAGAACTAAACCAGTAAAAGAAAAATGACTTAATGTGACGCAAAGTCAGTAAAGATATAATGTCTTCACGTTCATAAATCAGGTCTATAGTGGTTCTTTCTGATTCAAAGAACCACTATAGACCTGACCAGTTGTCCTGATTCCATCACATACCAGATGAAATGGTTGTGATTAAGCTTTGATTCTGACCTTCCCGTAATCATGCTGCTTTCTGAAATACATTTTCAAAGGACCACAAAAGTGTTTTAGAGGTTTCTCTAACAGTTTCCTTTAAACGGCACTCAAAGCTTGTCTCATTCACACGAGTACGTTTCTACATCTGAATGCTTTCCTGTCTAGTTCACCCAGAGACACGCTGGCAGGCAGACTGGAGAAGCCAGGGATCAAACCACCAACCTTCTGTTTCCAGTCCTTCAGGAGATGACGTGCCCGACCTCCTGAGTCACAGCATTCACAAATTAAATGTGATGCTTTTCACTGACACCCCATAGTTTCTTTAACCCACCACTCATACAGTAAATAAAAATATTAAAGGAGCTGTGCCTTAAATGCAGGTGAAAGAAAGAAGCAGCAGCTCCAAAAGGCAGAACCATCATATTCAGCTCGAAAAACCTGAAGCTTCTCGGGTGTGTTCAAAAGTTTGGGAAGATTTGGAAACTTCAGTGTGGCATATTAAGTGCTAGCAGTCAATACACTTCAGATTTTGACTATGATATTTTAAATATTCTGAGTAATGGGGCAGGAATAGCAGGATTTCTGTGTCTCTCACGGGTTAACTGCTTTGGGCAGGACACTACGAGTGCGCCAGTCTGTGACCCTTTGTGGGTTTGCGTTTCTTAACCCAGGAATCTGTAGGTGTGGCTCGACTGTATAAACCACAAAAAAATCACACGAAACACTGACACCTTTCCACCCGACGTGGCCTGTAACCCTGGTGACGTCTGCTCAGATAAATGCTCCTGATCCTGAAGTTATTCACTTCCCCTGTTTTCAGCCCAGTGTAGCCGGGACTCATCCTTCCTGTAAGAACTGAGGAGAAGACACGTTGTGGAAATTAGTACACGAACATTTGAAGCTTTGAATGTAAACAGCAGCATCTGCCAACATGCCTAATAACCTACGGAAAAATGACCCACAATCTTATCATGATTTCATTCACTATAAGAAGGTAAAAATGATTTAATATGCTGCAAATATAAGATTTTTACATCTGTTTATGAAGCATTTTGCCTGGAAATGATTGCAGATAGAGCGCCCCGTCTACCCACCGTGCAGCCAATCAATTAGTTGGTTGGGAACAAAAGAAAGCCTCCTTTGGTTTCTCTAGTGTTCACCAGGTAATTCTTCAAATTCTTGACTGGTCACACAAAGATAATGTCTCACAGTATTTATGTTTCTTCATTAGTCACCCCAGCTGACCTTCGATCCTTCAGCTTCCCCCTCACCTGCCTCTCGTACTCTTCCAGTATCCTGAGAGTCTTAATAAAGAAGAAATCTTATTTGAAACAATTCACTGTCAGCTCTGATAAAAAATAAAAACAGAAAAAGAAAAATAAGACCTGAAGACAGAGTGGGAGAACCTCCCTCGCCTCTGTGTAATATGAGTCAGAGGTTTGCGGGCCATAGCTTAGCTACACCCAGCTTTCTCTGGTGAATAATACATGTGGCTAGAAACTCGGTGGCCATGTTTGGTCACTGCGCTGAGGCCCGGAGGCTTAGCGGCGAACAGTGCTAGGGTTTCACCTGGCAGCAAGTGTTAACTGTTCATCTGAAGTCAACAGGTAAAATGAGCAGCATCGGGGTTTCACGTGGCACCAGTGCATTAGCTCACCGATACACGAGTCAGACTCAGGTGTGACGATGTGGAGAATCCCAGAGTTTAGCGTAAGTGGTGTTAAAGGGAGGCAGAAACCCCCCAGGAAAGCAGAGATGCTCAAGATGAACAAATCTGAACGAGGGCACCAACATCCTGTTTCCATTAAAGTTGAACTGTTGCATCATAGTATGAGTGGGATCACTCTGCAGTGACCCTTCCCTCTAAAGAGACAAGTGGAAGGAAAATCTCTCAGTAAAATCTCCACAGAGAATAACAGAGCCGGGGTCGGGAGTTCAAGTTTTTTAATTTGCCACCGAGCTCTACATTCAGCACGCACAACTCTGCTCCACTGGCAGCCAGTCAGTGACACCACATTAGCAATGTGTAATATTCTTCTGTATTTTAATTACAGCAACAGATGGATGCAACACACTGTAACGAAGAGCCAAACTGACTGCAATGATGCATGAATGTGAGCGTGCAGCGCGATGGAAATCCACTGCACGCGTTCGCTAAGCTCGCCAAGCGCAACATCAACAATAAATTCTTTTTTAAACTCAACTTTTGTGCAGCTAAAAAGTATGTGTGTTCATCAGCCCCCCCTCCTGTCCACTGACCTCTTTGCTGTCCATCAGCTGCTCCGTCCATTCCCTCCCTCCCCCCTTTGACCAGCACTACATTAAGCCCTAATAGCACTGCAAAAGCCATACTATCCAATAACCTGGCTCTGTGCAGTTGCCATTTGTCCTCCTCTTGCCTCTTAAGTGCTCAAATATATATCTCTGCAACAACATTAAAACTGAGTGGCACTGTAGTCAAAGGCTAAGCGAGGGCAGAAGTCATTTCATCATCATCATCATCATCAACAGTTATTTCTGTCATGGTTTGTGCCTTCATCTTCACAGCCTAATGTTTGCCAGGTTTATTCGATAGCAACCATGCTGGGAGAGTGATACAGTCAGCTGATGATGTTATGTATGTAAACACCGGAGTTATAGCAGAAAATCAAATGTCTGTGATTGGTCTCTCATGTAGACCACACACACACACACACACACTACACTCTCTTTCTCAGTCACACAGACACACACACACAGAAACACGTTCGGACACAAACACTGGAAACAGCGTTATGGGAAATTGAGGCTGCTGAAGCGTAATAATACCGTTGCTGAGCGTCATTGCTTGTGCTGGGTTATTAAACAGCCTCCTAACAGACTTTCATACTAATACATCAGCACCATCAATCAACTCTGCAAACATAACAAAAAGTAAAACATTACAGTTATAACGAGATGATGTCAGCGGGACAACAGGTACACAAGGAACAGAAAATACAGGTGTCTTTATTTTTGTCATGTGCATTGGGAGGAAAATAAGCAAAGGTCAGTTAAAAACAGAGTTGGCTTGTAATCAACACCACACAGCACATCAGAATTAACACTGAGATACATCACATGGATCCAAGAACCTCTGAGAAGCACATCTGGAGAAAACTAGGACTGGAACTGAAACTTACAGTGTACCCTAAAAGATATGAGACATAAAAGATAGCAAGATATGAAATTCTAAATACCAAAATATAGTTATTCCAATAAAAAGCTCTAGTGCTGACAAATAAAACAAATAAATCAAAGGAAAACTGCATACAACTTCCCTGAAAGTTCAGAGCGAGCAGTGCTGGAATCTTTGAACTCCAAACCTGGTTGTTCAAAGGCCTCTTTGAACTGGGCCTCATTTTTCTGTCTGTTTTATTCCACATGGATAAAAAATTCATCACATCAACATCTGCAAGCTCAAAATCAACAGTAAGCTAAGAGACAGCTCTGCCTCAAAAACATGTCCATGTACCATGTCAAGGAAGAAAATCAACGTTTTTAAGACTTTTTGTAACAATATAACTTTTTGTAACCCCATGACACACACTACTGTACCACTGACACACAGTACTGTACCACTGACGCACACTACTGTACCACTGACACACACTACTGTACCACTGACGCACAGTACTGTACCACTGACACACACTACTGTACCACTGACACACACTACTGTACCACTGACGCACACTACTGTACCACTGACACACACTACTGTACCACTGACACACAGTACTGTACCACTGACGCACACTACTGTACCACTGACACACACTACTGTACCACTGACGCACACTACTGTACCACTGACACACACTACTGTACCACTGACACACAGTACATGGGCAGTCTTTGGGTAACTATCTATTATCTAGGAAAAACATCACAAATATGTCTGCTGTGACAATACAACAAGACGCCGTCACTTGTGCTGTGTAAAGCTTTTGGAATCAATTAGCCCAAGTTTAGTATGAGTCACTGATCAGCTGACATGAACAAGGTTTCTGATTTTAGTTCATGCAAACAATTGTTATGTCTCAGTTCTTGCTCTTGTTTTTCAACTTTCAGTCTCATAATTCATATTACTGTAGAGTCTTTATCTACAACGTACAGCACCTTGATGCAACTGTTGTTGTGATTTGAGTTGAATAACTTAAAAAAATGTTTTGCATGCACTAATACAGACAGTGCTTGACAGATTTATTAGACCAACACTCAGTGTTAACACTTGTATTTACCTAAATCAATAGTTTTTATGTTGAAATATAATTATTGTTGCTGTCCAAAAACTGTAAAGTGCACTATTAACTTTATTTGATTAGGATATCTGATATGTTCAGTTTGTTATTTTGCCTAATAAATTAAAACTTAATTTTTAGTTTTTCTTGTTTTTGTTACAGGTGATCAAATAAAAAGACTATACAGTAAATAATCCCTTTTATGAGCTCTTAATGCTGATCATTAACCTGGAGAATGACAAAAAAAAAAAAAGAAAAGAGTAAAAATAACGAGTCAAATATTATGACTTGATGCTGTTTTACCTTCAGATTTCTGCTGATGTTAGTCCACTACTGTTCCCTGATTAGTGAAATAAATCTGTAGCTGCCCAGCGTGACATTCAGTTCATGCTGGAAGAAAAAAACTCACAGAGCATCTTTCCATGAAAAGAAAGATAAGTGGATTTCTCTATTTTGATTTGAGACTATTACTGATGGCACGCAGTGACGCTGGAGAAGAATACAACTAAATTGCTCCATTAAAACACGTGTCAGCTTTATGTGTCTAAGACTTACTGCCACATATTGTAACAGCCATTATTATGGCATCGCACTGCTAAAGCTCTGCTGTTCAAGCTAGCTGACTGTCCGGCTAACATCCACGCCGCAGCCCGCTGGACCTGCTCGCCGCTTCTTCGTTGCCAGACTGCCGTAACAATATTCATCACTGCTTTTATTTATACTTTTTTGGGTTATTTCACTTAATTTAAATACAGCAAGAACCATTTGCACAAAAATAATAAGGTAATTTACAACTAAAGGAGGAACAAAACAAGCATGGCGCCTTTGAACTGAGCAACCGAACATTTTCTACAATTCGCTGAAGATGCAGCTCGTCTGATTCATATTGTGTGAGCAAGTTTTCTCCTGTGCTCAACAGAAGTTTTAGCAAATGATTTCTGTAGAATTGTTCTTCCATGTTTTACTTGGACATAAATAATAAAATCCTCGAGTTAGCGAGGAAGTGACGTTTTAATAATTAAGACTTCAAATGGATTTGTTGGTGTTTTCTCTTGAATCAATCTTTTGCATTATCTTAGTTTCTCTTTTCTATAAAGTTATTTAGAGTTTCAAATTAATTCCATGCCCTGTACACACCTGCTATTAGTCTATGATGTACATGAGAAAATGTTTTGCTACATGATTCACTGTGTTTGTTGTCCAAAAAATGGAAAAGTCATAGAGGAAAATATAAAGAAATCAGACGAATTCTTTTTTAAACAGCTCTGAAACATCAGGTCTTTGACACGTCAAACACATCATTGTGTCACATACAGTCTGTAATGGAGGTGAAACTTCAACAATGGCTCCCAACACTCAGCATACAGACTGAGGACAGAAGGTACTTTCTTTAAACACCTACAGTATTTTCTTAAGTGGAATCAGTTTTAAAAGCCGCCATGAAACGAACGCTGTCAGGGCTGATTGAAAAATGAGGTTTGCAGATTGCTTTATTTCAGTGCTTTTTTTTCCTGAGCTGTGATACACTTTAGATTCTAGCCAATCATTTTACGTTTCCGAGGATAGTAGGCGGGTCCAGGTACGTACTTTAGAGCAGAGCTACAGATTAAAAATGTCCAAGGCGAAGCGGTCAAAGTCTGGCTGTACTTCACAGCAAAAGATGCAAACTCAGCAGCAACAAGTGCTTTAAGCTGATACTGTGATACTGTCAAAGGAGGTAACACCTCAAATCTGATGAAACACCTGGCAACGCATAGCGTTTTTTCTAAAAGCCGAGAAATGCGCCGTATTTGATAGCTTGCTGCGAGACCTCACACCGAGCACATCACCAAAAAGCTCTCCAGAGAGTGATCCGTACAGCAGAACGCTGCTGCAGGATTGCTCTCCCCCCGCTTCAGGACACCTACACTAGGAGATGCCGGACTAGAGCAGATACTGAAGGACCCGTCCCATCCTGGCAACAAACTGTTCCAACTTCTGCAATCTGGTAGAAGGTTCCTCATCATCCAGGCAAGGACAGAGAGACTCAAGAGGAGCTTCTATCCCCAAGCCATCCGTGCCCTAAACACACACACCCGCCCTCTCACATCATCTATAATTGACTGAGTCAGGACTCTTCCAGACACTAAACCAAGGAACAATGTACATTTCAATTCCTTTAATTTTAAATATGTTTATATTGTCTATCCTGTAAAATAGTCAGATGTCTATTCATATTAATGTACAGAATTCACCTGCTTGCTGCTACTACTGCACATGCACAATGTATATACTACATATATATATATATATATATATATATATATATATATATATATATATATATATATATATATATATATATATAATGTTCTTCCTCTACCCCCCCCATCCCCCCATTTTTGCACATGTCGAGGAGCGTGTCAGGCTACATTTCACTGTGTGTTATACTTGTATAACTATGCATGTGACAAATAAAGAACCTTGAACCTTGAACATCTACTGCGGGTGTGGTGCCTGTTATCGGACCGGAGTTAGCAACATCCCCCAAGAACACGAAGAGGAGAGTCCTGGCCCCTAGCCCTGCCAGTGTAGCAGAAATGATGAGGATGATGATGCAGCAGCAGCCGTTCTTCTCTGAGTGAGTACCTTAATGTTGTTCCTGTGTAATTTACGTTGAGTAGGCTAACCACGTTATTACATTAATGCATGTAAGGTGAACTAGCAAACATCATCATAGCTACATGCGGCTGTCTTCTTGTTTGATGGCAGATACTCCCTTCACCCTGGCCAAAAAGGCTAAAATGACCAAAGAAAAAGAGGGAAACAGTTAAACATGAGAGGTTTAGGACAAAGTTTGTGTTTTCCATTGTTTAAGCTTCCAGCCAAGAGTGATACCATATATGCCCCATAGCTGCAGAAAAGGCTAACATTGTTATCTTTTTACAAAAAACAGCTGAACATGAGAGGTTTTTGGACAAAGTTGGTGTTCTCCATTCTTTAAGCACCGGTTCGAGCACCGTTTAAGCACCGGCACCATTTCAAAAGTACCGGTTTGGCACCGGTATCGGATAAAACCTAAACGATACCCATCCCTAGTCAGCAACATGAACCAGTTACCAGCAGGATGGAGGAAGATAATACTCCCACTTTATATTCAGTGCAACAATTTGACATCGGGAACACGTATCATCAGCTTACTTTACCTGCCGTGTGTGAGAGACAGCAGTAAAGACTTTGTGACTCACACTGAGTTAAAATGAGACGAATGTAAAAAAGAAAAAAAGAAGTGAATGACAAATAATTCTTTTTATCGTGCACTTTTTTCTTGTCCCCAAATTAATTACTAATGAATACCAGTTCAGTAAATTCACCCACTAAACGCTGGAGGTGCAGCTCCAGTTTGTACTGGGTTCATCAGTCCAACACCAGTTCTGGACGTCCAAACTAGGTCCTGGTTCAACATGAGGTTCAACGTTTGAACTTTGCACCAGGTCATTTTTTAAATTGAAATTTTGGTTTATTTATTTCAGTTAATCAATTTGTTTATTTGTAACCAGATTAAAACTAAGATTATATAAAATGTCTTGAAATATTAAAAACATTCACATCCCCGTTAACATGTAAAATAATACTGGACAAAGTAAAGTGACCAATACGGCCCCTTCAGTGGACCAAAGTTATACGTCCAAAAATGACGTATGAAAGACGTCACTCCGACGTCACCTTGCACAGTGGGTGTACTCTTTTAACCATTCTCACGTCCACAAACCGAACACTGGTATCTGATCAGTAGTCGTTCCTGGCAGGTACCCAAAGCCGTGGCATCATTATCATACCAGAAGAGGAAACACGTTTGATAAGTGCCTCCCTGTGTTTCTCATATTGAGATAGAAACATAAATACATCTCCAGGCTCCCACACACACAAACAGACACACACACAGTGAAATTACAGGATGAGCCTCAGTCAGGAGGGAATCACCGAGTATCGTCACTGTCTGTTATCATCTCTGCTGCAAGCTTTCAAACACTCGGTGCTTTCCATTTAAACACACAGTCCGGTCAGGACACTCACACAGAGTATGTCTGCACACGTAGCAGCACATGCAACACGCCACATTTGTATGCTGAAAATTGTCTCTTTTGTTTAATATCATGCGATTCTGTTTGCTCTCGTTGGCCGGTGCTGTTACCTCTCTGCATTCAGACGATGAAGCAAAGCTACTGTGATAGCTATGCTATTAGCGCATTTGCACCTTTGAGGAGAATGAAACCCATCTAACAGATACCAGGGCTCGCACTCCACGGCAGGATTTGATTGGCAGGTGCTGATGAACTGGTGCCATGAAGCCAAATGAAGTAATAAAGCCATAAGAGTGGTCCCACTCTGCCTGTTCCCTCATTACTGTCTCTGACATTGCTCTCAGCGTCCATCACTCCTGATAAAATGAGCGCTGTATTAGGTGAGTCCACGCTAGGCTCTTAAGGCTGAAGTTTTGCCACAGCAATGCGGAGGCAGTCTTCTGCTAGTTTTCAGGTGGTTCCTATTTAAGATGACACAAGTTAAGTTCTTCATCTAATATTAAAGGGATTAAAACATAAAAACAACTCTGAGATAGCTGTAACCTCTGCTCACACTGAACTTGGAAAACCTGGATGTAAATACTTTGCTGTCTATAAATGGGTCGAGCTACAAAAACAAACTGAAGCTAAAAGTACTGATTGGACCTGAACATTTAAAGAGTTATATTTGTTTGACTCCTACTCTGGCAAAGGTTTCTCTTAATTTGTGATTTGTGATGTGTCGTTTAATGATGAGGCCACCTCTCAATTTCTTTTGTACAAAGGTCCCTCCTAAGAAAAGTTTCTGGATTTCAATGACACTACCTGTTTAAATAAAGGATTTATCACTATTATTATTAATAATAATAAGGTAGTTTGTGTCTGTGTGTCTGTCTAAAAGAGGGACAGCAACACTATTACTGTCTGTGCATGCATTTAGACACACACACACACACACACACACACACACACACACACACACACACACACACACACACACACACACACACACACACACAGCAAGGGGCAGACAGAAGAATTTACATACTGTAGACATGCATATTCAGATTAGCCTGGAGTGGCAAGAATCGGACTGAGAATAATAGAAGTGCAAGAACAGCTGCTTTACACCTCCACATTCTTTCAGATGTCTGCACCCGGTGGCCTGAAAAGATCTGCATAAAACCTGGACAGAAAAACATTAGAGCTGAAAGAAAGAGCGGGCAAAGGCAGGGAGAGACGGGTGAACAGTCGTACAGACATCAAAACACTGAAATAACCGCAGCAGAACAACAATAGGACAGCAGAGACGCTTCCTTGGAGAATGGACCGAGACTTTTTTGGAATACTAATTGCTCCTTTTCCACTCTGTCTGAGGAAAATCTTTATTTTTATTCAACTGTGAAGCAGGAAATTTGTAACGAAAAAAGAAATAGTGTATGATGAGTATTGGGTTGTAATACAGAAATAGAGGGAAGCCTGTCCACATGTTTTAAGATAACCATTTGTACAAAGCAGTTTTATTCTGTATGAATCTTGCAAATGTGCAGACACACACAGAAACACACATCTCTGAGGTACAGTGTCTTTCCTGGATTCATTCAGCAAGGAAGGAAGGAAAGAAGGAAGGAAGGAAGGTGCCTCACAATCTCAGTGCTTGCTGCTGATTCGAACTTAGAGGCAACAGCACGAATCGCAGAGCCATCGTGCTTATTTACATGTATATGTACAGTCTGTTTATGTGGCTATAAATATAAGGACATGTGTGAAAGGAGAAAGAGCAGATTACATCTGCATGTAAAGTATAGGGCGTCGCTGTACCCCGTCTCAAACGCAACTCACAAACGCTTACTGGGAGCCGAGAGTGAAACATTCAGGTGCTTGTTATGTTCTTTAAAAAGCACACAGAGTGTAATTTCTAATAACACTGTTTTTTTCTTACAGACACGTTTAAATCGGATGTGACCAGGAAAGTGAAACAGACTCCAAAAGCTGGCATTTAACACCAGGCAGAGCAGCTCGGTCCAATCACATCACAGGGAAATCATAAAAAACTGTGGTTATCATCATCAGTAAACCCATCCACTCATTCAGGACAGGTTTGGGTCACTGACTGGCCATCAGATCACCGCTGAACCAACACCTCATTCACACTGGTTGTTTTTTAGCCCAGTAGCTCTGCGAACGTCAGCCGTGGCTCTGGGCTTTTAAATGAGTTCCTAAATTTGATTACATTTTATTCTTCGGCTCCTTTTAGTAACTGGCTGCTGTTTTCTACCATGCATGAATATTATAACCATTTATTTTCCACTTTCACAAACAAACACACACATTACTTTGCATTATCCCACATTAGCTCGAGCATGTGCCACTGGAAATATTCCCACTGACGTAGCTGATCTTTAGCCCTTTATTGTGTGCGTGTAAGTGCATTCAGAGGAGCCGTGCACAGCACATTAGGTGGCTAATGAGGCACACAAGCGATGCTGCACTGTCACATTCTGGCGTGTCATGAATCATAAAATACAGGCAGTATCCCACACAGCCATACTTATAAGAGAATGTGATGCACAAGTTGATCATGATTTGTGTTTTTGTGATCTAACTCAGTGTCCCAGTGAAGATGGTGAAGAGTTTACAATAATCCTGTTGCACCTTCTCTCCTTTTATACACTTACGCTGTGAAAACGAGTGAAAGTTTGTGTCGTTATCTTCTTCATCTGTGTTAAAACAAAAGCTCTCCATCTCATGGACACCTGTCTCATCAGCTCTAAAACCTAATGCAGTTTGTTGTTGTGTAGGCGGCAGTTGACAGCATTCGTTGTGTGTGTGTGTGTGTGTGTGTGTGTGTGTGTGTGTGTGTGTGTGTGTGTGTGTGTGTGTGTGTGTGTGTGTGTGCCTTATGTCCTCTTACAGCTGGAGGTGGGTTCACCATAGCAATCAACAGCTAAGAATGCTAACCTCTCTTGAGAGGCTGCAGGTCTCTAAGTGCTTTGCTTAGCTACTGCTGCTAGGCAATCAAGAGTCCCCCATCACAGAGGACTGCCTGCTCCTCTGGGCTCGCTGCATTATGAAGGCACAATGCTGTTAGCACTCTCATGATGTCTAATAGACACCTGCTACTCTTCAAGGCCCACCAACAAGCTCAAGAGTCCTTTCATAATGCCTGGAGGCGTTATCAGTGGCACTTGCAGTAGGTGAAAAAATGCAGGGGTGGTGATGCCCCAGACCGTCCCTCAGAATCTCAAGGTTTTCTAGAAGAAAGCTGACTGTGCAACCAGTCAAGGAGCTACAGTTTCATTCAGGGCCACAGAGGTGTGAGATTAGCATTCAGACAGTATTCACATGTTGTCTGAACACACGTGTGCTTATTTCTCCGTTTTCCAGAGTATTAATATTGTGCAACTCCTGATCATCAGTGATCTGCTGTGTGTCCAAAGCCAGCAGCATCTAAACAGCCTGGCTGTTGGGAAAATGAAGACCCAGCTTGTCATGAAAGCAAACACACACTGACTTTTAGAGCAGCCTGAAAAGATCGAAGGGTAAATGTGACAAAGCTGGAATCAAGTTTGCACTACTTTTTTTTTTACCTTATTTTTGTTTCTAAGAAAAATGAGAGCCACATATGAGGATATTCGTTTAAAATTTCAATAGAACAGTAGCAGTATAATGTCCTCGTGAGTGGATATCAGGCCCTTGTAGAGCAAAATTGAGTATTTTGGTCTAAATAACCCAAAATGTGATGTATCCGGGTCCTAGGAGGTTAAACTGGCAATGCACAGAAAATTTATGAAATTATTTATTTATACAATCATTTTGGTAATTTGTACTTTGGAGCGCTTTGCCTTTGTCCACTGTGCTGCTAATAAACTATCTGAGCCAGTCGTAACACAACACAGATCAGCACACAGTCCGTGCTCCTGCAGCACAGACCTGAACTCGCTTCTTTTTCATTTTAATTTGCATTAAATTAAATGCCAAGTTGCCACACTAGAGGTGTCTAATAAACATATTAACTTGGTATTTTCTGCCATTTACAAACGAATTTCTTTATATTTTTCTTTCTCTCCCTGATGTTTTTGAACTGACTGAAGTAGGCAGCAATCAATCATTTCATTTCCTGCAGAAGAAGAGTGAGACGGTGCATCCAGTGCACTTTTATCTGAACAGACCTGCGGAAGAATCCAGCTGTGTGTTAACAATCAATTTTACTAGATTAGCTTTGATTAGATTACCTTAGATGAAAATGAAAATTCCTCTTTTACATTAAAGCATGTGTATATGGGATGGACTGGTTATGGTTGTGTATGTTAGCCCATGTCCTAGCTTTGGGAAAGCACAGGCAGTCTTATTCTGACATTTCTGTCACTTGTCCTATTTTGAAGGATTGTCTGGCACTTCCTTTTTGCAGCAGCAGTGTTCCTGCAGCAGTAGGAACAGTCACACCCTTCTAGCTTATCACAGGGAACTTCATAGCTCCTTGATACAGATTTCCTATATCAGAACCCACATTGCTGCTGGCTGATGCTGCGTAATGTTTTCTTCTCTGCTGGAGGGGCAGAGAGGGACAGAAAGATAGGGAGACAGCTGAGTGTGAATAATACAGTGGACAAAGGCTGAGAGAGTGAAGCCGAGCAACTGGAGCTAAAAGAACAACGACAATAGGAAGGACTAAGTGAGACACAAGGAACGAAAGGTTAGGGCGTGAGCTCGAGCTGAGATCAAGAGGACAGACAGAGGTGTTGAGAGGGTGAGTGTAACACAGATCCAAAACTGCTGACCTCTGCTAAACGTTATCCACAATTACTGTAGCCTCTTTACATTACAATATAAAGTGCTTATTATGATTTGGTACTACAGAACTAAAACTTGAATTGAACTGAACAAAGGAATTTCTATTAAGTTAAAACTGACTCCTACCGTATTTTTCGGATTAAGCATTAAGCGGCAAAAACCAGAGGTGTGGACTCGAGTCACATGACTTGGACTCGAGTCAGACTCGAGTCATTAATTTTATGACTTTAGACTTGACTTGAAAAAATGTTCTAAGACTTGTGACTTGACTTGGACTTTTACACCAATGACCTGGGACTTGAATTGGACTTGAACCGGTTTACTTGAAAAGACTTGATATTTTACCCCAAATATTAAATTTAACATGCATATTATATAGAGATTGAAAATGTGACGTCATTCAGGGGTAAACCGCAAAGGATTCTGGGAACTCGTGGCAAGAGGTACTAGCGCACGCAGGCTTTCAATTGAAATCAGTCACACAGCGATAAAAAGAAACACAAAAAATGGCAAGAAGATGTTGTGTTATTAACTGCAATAGCCGGTCGCATGACAGCCACGGGAAGCCGACGGGTAAAGAGATCGGTTGTTACCGGATTACGTCGTTGAAGAGAAATTGTTCGAGCCGTGTTTCCGAAGTAACAAAGACGCGACTGGATTGCAGCCATTCAAAGATCAAATATAACGTCCCAGAACCCTCCAGCTCACAGGTTAGTCTGCTCCAAGCATTCCCACAAAGGTCAGTCTGCTGTTGTAGTTAATACGTCATTTTCATAACATAATTGGTGATATACAGTGGGGCAAAAAAGTATTTAGTCAGCCACCGATTGTGCAAGTTCCCCCACCTAAAATGATGACAGAGGTCAGTAATTTGCACCAGAGGTACACTTCAACTGTGAGAGACAGAATGTGAAAAAAAAATCCATGAATCCACATGGTAGGATTTGTAAAGAATTTATTCGTAAATCAGGGTGGAAAATAAGTATTTGGTCAATAACAAAAATACAACTCAATACTTTGTAACATAACCTTTGTTGGCAATAACAGAGGTCAAACGTTTACTATAGGTCTTTACCAGGTTTGCACACACAGTAGCTGGTATTTTGGCCCATTCCTCCATGCAGATCTTCTCGAGAGCAGTGATGTTTTGGGGCTGTCGCCGAGCAACACGGACTTTCAACTCCCGCCACAGATTTTCTATGGGGTTGAGGTCTGGAGACTGGCTAGGCCACTCCAGGACTTTCAAATGCTTCTTACGGAGCCACTCCTTTGTTGCCCGGGCAGTGTGTTTTGGATCATTGTCATGTTGGAAGACCCAGCCTCGTTTCATCTTCAAAGTTCTCACTGATGGAAGGAGGTTTTGGCTCAAAATCTCACGATACATGGCCCCATTCATTCTGTCCTTAACACGGATCAGTCGTCCTGTCCCCTTGGCAGAAAAACAGCCCCATAGCATGATGTTTCCACCCCCATGCTTCACAGTAGGTATGGTGTTCTTGGGATGCTACTCAGTATTCTTCTTCCTCCAAACACGACGAGTTGAGTTTATACCAAAAAGTTCTACTTTGGTTTCATCTGACCACATGACATTCTCCCAATCCTCTGCTGTATCATCCATGTGCTCTCTGGCAAACTTCAGACGGGCCTGGACATGCACTGGCTTCAGCAGCGGAACACGTCTGGCACTGCGGGATTTGATTCCCTGCCGTTGTAGTGTGTTACTGATGGTGACCTTTGTTACTTTGGTCCCAGCTCTCTGCAGGTCATTCACCAGGTCCCCCCGTGTGGTTCTGGGATCTTTGCTCACCGTTCTCATGATCATTTTGACCCCACGGGATGAGATCTTGCGTGGAGCCCCAGATCCAGGGAGATTATCAGTGGTCTTGTATGTCTTCCATTTTCTGATGATTGCTCCCACAGTTGATTTTTTCACACCAAGCTGCTTGCCTATTGTAGATTCACTCTTCCCAGTCTGGTGCAGGTCTACAATACTTTTCCTGGTGTCCTTCGAAAGCTCTTTGGTCTTGGCCATGGCGGAGTTTGGAGTCTGACTGTTTGAGGCTGTGGACAGGTGTCTTTTATACAGATGATGAGTTCAAACAGGTGCCATTCATACAGGTAACGAGTGGGGGACAGAAAAGCTTCTTACAGAAGACGTTACAGGTCTGTGAGAGCCAGAGATTTTCCTTGTTTGAGGTGACCAAATACTTATTTTCCACCCTGATTTACGAATAAATTCTTTACAAATCCTACCATGTGGATTCATGGATTTTTTTTTCACATTCTGTCTCTCACAGTTGAAGTGTACCTCTGGTGCAAATTACTGACCTCTGTCATCATTTTAAGTGGGGGAACTTGCACAATCGGTGGCTGACTAAATACTTTTTTGCCCCACTGTAGGTTACAAGCAAGTCTGGCGCTGAACAGAAATTGTCGCGCTATGCTCCTTTGTTTATTGTGCATAAATAGTGAATTGTCCTGACACAATATTGCGTTTCGCTTCTGTTATTATGGTACATTGACAAAAACACATACTTTTATTCACAGGATAAAACAGGTTTTAGTATCACTAATTGCCCAGTACGATTACAGGATACAGTATTATTGTCACTGCTACATTTCTGTGATGGGTACCAGAAATTATTTCCACTACTAATTAATTACCCTTGAGCTCAAAGGTCCTATTAATAAATGGTTAACGAATGTGTATTTATGAAGAAGATTTGTGAGACTGGTAAACTTATGATACGTACGATGGTCTTTACTTTCTACACGGTGCATTTCAAGGTCCTGTACCCATCCGTCGGTAAACTGTACCTGGGCTTGTTGCAGTGACCTGAAGTTACTAAACTTCATGAGTGTATGCACTCACTCCAAGAACCGTATGATTATAAATATGCTACGATGAGATAGCTGACTTCATCTAACTAGCAAATGTTGTCCAGGCTACGTTGGTGATACAGTTTTTTTTTAATATGTATGATATTTTTGTCATGCGATTTTAAAGCTGGTCCTACAACCGCATCCAAGAATAACATGCAGCTTATCTCAGAACTGTCGGTGAAAATTATTCTTGGAGCTAGGTTTAATTGAGCTGCATTTTAAAGAGGTGCAATTTCACAATTTGTGTATATTTTCTAAGTTCACTATTTTGTCATGTGTTGAGAAAAACACAGATTTAAAAATTACATGGTCTAATATTTACATTTAGCATAACTGCAACATGCTTTTTTTCGTTTTTTTTTTAAAGACTCGAAAGGACTTGAAATTCAAAATTTCAGACTTGTGACTTTACTTGGACTTTTACACCAGTGACTTGAGACTCGAGTCTGACTTGCCTGACATTACTTGAGACTTGACTTGAGACTTGAGGATAAAGACTTGAGACTTACTTGAGACTTGCAAAACAATGACTTGGTCCCACCTCTGGAAACAGATAAGTCAAACTTTACTCAACTCATTCTTCTTGCTTCCTCCACTTTCCTACCATTGATTCATTAATGTTGAATTCTCTGCAGCTGCTCTGTTTCCACGTTGTTGCAGTACATTAATGACTAACCTCATATTGTGGATGGATTATCTCAGTTGTTCTCCTGACTGAAGTTTGGTCCGTTTACAGCATCCTGCCATGCGATTGCATTTGTCCCTGACCACCGAGAACACTCACGTTAACTTTTATCGAGGGGAAAAATGTTAGCATTCATCCTCCAGCTTCACTGTTTATGTTATGCTAACATAGCTGTGTCGCTAGCGATCACGTAGCACATCATTATAGCTGTGTCCCAAAACCTAGGTCACATCCTTTGGAGGACCCGGCCTTCACGGTCTACGAAGACCGCTGTTTAGTTTTCTGTCTTCATTTATGTTGGAAGTGATCTCAGTCAGAACATGCTATATCATGTTTAGGTGGAAACTAGCGAGCTAGCTTCCTGCTAACTTCTAACTCTGTTAAATGTAATAAATCCTGTTTTCATGGATGCCTGGATGTTAAACTTCATAGTTACACCTGGTAAAGCAGCAACACTGATCATTTTATTAAAGATGAAAGTTTTTAACTCTCAGTGTTTGTTTGACTTTGGGACCTGCAGCCGATGGAGTTTTGGACCCAGATTACTCCGTGAGGCTCCTGACTACCGCAGCTGTAATGCTCCAACAATCCATCAAGCGGTGCGGCTTCGTAGCTACCAAAGTCGTACTAAAACATTTTTGACAGATTTTTGATTTTTACCACATAAAATTGGTTCAAGGTCAGTAAGAACAACCAGAATTCATACATAAAGCACACTGTTGATTTTAAGTGAGCCTTATAGTGCAGAAAATACGGTAGTTTATCCATTCGACTAATGCAAACCTGTGTCTATTTGTGCCTGTTGTTGCTGCGTTGTTGTGACATTCAACACAGGCATTCAACGCCTTAGAGGTAGTACTCTTCTGGAAAAGTCACCTGACCTGTATCTAAGCCTTTTTCTACATACTACATGTGTGCACATGTTCCTATTGTACTTTACTTGGACAGCATGACTGATTAAACTGGGGAGCCACTGGTGACAATTGAGTGTGAGAGTGAGAAGGGAGATCCATCATTGTGAAGGCTCATGCCTAGGCCCGGTACTAGATAAATGTGGTTAGACAAAGTCTGTGTGTGAACAGCACGTGTGTGTGTGTGTGTGTGTGTGTGTGTGTGTGTATTCTCTGTAAGCATGTACGTGTGGGTCATGGCCTCATTTCATGTAAAACACGTGCTTGCACATCGGTTGCTTGGGTTACTGCTCAACATCAGAGGAGAGGCATTTTTACTTTTCCCCTTTTGCCTTTCAAAAGGAGGGGGAGGGAGGGGGGGGGATGAAGGCACAGGGACAAGAGGAGGTGGCATAGTGTTTCCTCTCTGTGTGCATTATGGATGAGGTGTGTCCGCAGTGTTCGATCAGCAGCGTGAAGGAGGCCTCCCCCAGTTAGCTAAGATTCTCTATTTGTGTCATAGTGAGCGTGCATGTGTGTATTAGGGGCGGGTTTTAATAATTGATTCATCGATTAAAATTGATTCTGGCTTGGATAACGTGATATCGATTCATTAAAATCCTGGATCTATTTTTTTATATAAATGTATTTTGCCCAAAATTCCAGAATCTCAGGTGAAACCTCACAAAGCAGGTACACGGCTTCTGCACAAAGACCTAAACACAAAGATCAGAATCAGTGAGATGTGACTTTCTCACCCGACGGCACGGACACGGTCGGGGCTGAAAGCTGACAGCTCGCTGATTCTGATGTTTCGGCGGGTCCGCGCTTTGTGTTCACGCCCTTTTTGTGCTGCTTCTAACGCTGTTAGTTTTATCTCTCTCCAAACAACATTGACTGAACCAGCAGCAAAAGAAGATCCAAACTACGCTTCACATAAACATCGTCATGAATTCCCTCTGACTTTTGCTGTTTTGCTTCCACCAGGATAAAATCACACGTCATGCACAGCTCTCTCTCTCCCTCTCCTTCTCTGTACTTCAAGAACAGTTTCCTGTCTAAAAATCTGTTTTCTGCATTATTCGCTTGCTTGTTATGCACAAGTCTACCGTTATTTCTGCCGTTCAACAGGCTTCTGAACAAATTTAAACTTTTTAAAAGTATACAAAATGCAAAACGCCGTGTCTCTAATAAAACCTTTGTAACATCAGAGGTAACGTTCATATGTTGATTAATGGTTTTCTTTTGTTTTTGATGTACTGCAGAACATTTGTATAAAATCCCAGGCCAGGAAAATCACCTTCATGTTTTTCTGTTTTATCTTCAGCGACTTTGACACAAAGGCATCTGCTGTGACGCTCACACCTTTGATAAAGTCTGGAAAGTGTCAGCTTCCTTTTTATACATACAAAAATATGTAAATGTACTGATCTGAATTAGAATATTTCTGACTGTCTGAGGCAAAATTTCCCAGATACAAATCGAATCGAATCGAATCAATTTGAATCGAACTGTGGATCGAATCGATTCAGGACCTTGTGAATAGAATCGATTCTAGAAATCAATGACGATACCCAGCCCTATGTGTGATTATGGCTGATGCAGGAGACACTACGAGCATACCTGCCCCAAAACAGTCTATACTGTGTGAGCTCTCTCAGTATGAAGGCTGTAGGACTTCTGGAACAATGGGCTTGAATACACTTACTAACAATGCGTTTGCACAATTCTGCGTAGCTCATGAGTACAAATGTTTCCCACACAAATCTGTGATTTATCAATAATTTCTTATCTCAGTTGGTTTGCATGCAAACTGTTGATCTTTGGACCCACAGCACCCCGATACAGGAAGTCTGTAAAAAGTCCTAATCTCTGATCCTGTGGGTCTTACCCAGCAGGCAGTGCAGCCTGTGGGCAGCCAATGGGGACTCACCCAGGTCTACCTGCCTCTCTCCTTACAAGGCCACATTTGCACAAACACGCCACTCCACATGTGGATATATGAGCAGATACATCATCTTTATTCTTAATAATCTTTATTCTTGATTAAGAATAAAGATGGTTTATTATTAAAATGACATATAAAGCTCTGTTTGACACTTTGTATCACTGCAAACATCAAAGGTTTCATGTTTAGACCTTTTACCCTCGAACATTAATGAGAGGTGAGCTGCTCTCAATCACAGCTTCCTCTACAGAACAAATGACATCTTTGCTGCCTTAAAATGAACAGGCTACTACTAATAATAATACACATTATTATTGTTCTTGTTGTTTCTTTTTTTTTATATTTTCAAACTGTAAACAAAAACACCTTAAGCTCTAAAATGCTCAATAAGAAGGTGCAGGCTTTAACCTCCACCCATCCATTTTTTGGGGGGAGGGAACGGGTTGCCGTGGTAGCAGCAGAGAAACCCTGACAACCTTTTCACCAGTCACCTCGTCCAGCTCATCCAGGGAAACCCTGAAGTCTTCCCAGGTTGTCATGGTCCTGAGTCTGTTTTGTATTATTTATCCTTGCTCGTCTCTTGGTTTTGATTCCTAGCTCCTTCGTTCTTCCGCGTTTCTTGTGTTCTAGTTCTTTGGTTCTGTGCTCCTTCTGTTCAGTGTGTAGTCATCCCTGCCCGTGGGTTCCCTCTGTTCTCTGTCAGTATCGTGTCTCTGAGTTCTGTGATTTCCTGTGTTGCTTCTGCTCTAAGTCCCCTCGTACTTCAGGTTTGTTGGTTCTGGTTCCTTGTTTCTTAATTTTCCCAGTTTAGGTTTCCTTTAGTTTCTGCACATGCCATCTCTGTTTCTGTTTGTATCCTCACCTTGTAAATAAAGCTCACTCGCATCAGGTCAGGGCCTGCATTTGGGTCCATTCACTCATGCCGCAGCCGTGACACAGGTCATCGTAGAGATGTAATCTCTCCATCATGTCCCGGTCCAAGTAGGACAACCCCTCACTCGGGTGGTGACGCCTTGTGATGGGGAAGAGCAGCGGCTCTACTTCTAAGAAACACGTCCACCATGCAGAGAAAGCTCATTTGCAGCAGGAACATTGATCGATCAGGTAAATCGACAGCTTCTCTCTTTACCGCGACACGTGCAGCGTCCACATGACTGGGATTCGTCTGTCAGTTTAAACATGTGTTACAGTGTCTCCTATCTCATCTTATTGTACCTTACATGTTCTTATCTATCTTTGAAAATAACTTCTATCATTGTTTGATTATTGCAGTGAGTTTCTCCTCGCAGGCTGACAGATCACATGGTCTGTGTCCTCCACCTTGTAGCCTGTTTGTCTTTTTCAAACTCCTTTTGGACTTGAGCCACCAAGAGTCTGCCAGAGGAAACGACACTCAGCTCGTTATTTATTCTTTTTAAATTGCCGTCATTTCCGTGGAAATACTTTGGAAAGCTGTGCCTCCTCTGCTTTCCCCTTTGGACCTCAGTCACTGCTGTTCACATTTTCACAGTCAGACTTTCTCCTGATCTCTTGCCTTGGAGGTGCAGGCTGCTGGTTCAAGACGATTCTGATTCACTAACATACGGAGCGTGGCAAGAACAGAACAGGCTTCAGGTTTCATAAATGAGATGCAGGTTTGCACAGGCTAAGAACATTTCCACTCAAATATTAGTGAATGAGGCCCAGGCTGCTGCAGGGAAGCTGCTGTGACTGTGAAACTATTTAAACATAAGCTGGAGGAAACACCATACATGGTTAATTACCTGCTTACAATGTACGATAATCTTCAAGACCTGGGCAGAAATCAACTGTGAGTAGAGCAGGACTCATCCCTGCATGAAAAATGATAGTTGCACTTGAATCATACGAAAACCTACTTGTAATATTCGATATGGTGTGAGGCTGTCCACTGTCCCTCTGTGCCAGCGACACCTCGGTGACCTCTCGTTACCTCCAAGTATGATACTTTGTGGATATATGATTAGTCAGTGCTTTGAGCATGGTCATTACGTGAGTCACTTCTTAATTACAGTGCTATTCCATTTTAGTTAATATGATCATTTTTCTTCTGTCTGCAGTAAAAGGGTATACTGAGGATATTGCACTGTGCCAGCAGCGGCCAAAGCTATGCAGGCATTAAAGTCAGAAAAGCTAAATGCTATGTGTTGTTAGCATGGTGGACATATTGTAGCTTTCACTGGGTTCTTTGTGTGCGACTGGTGTAAACAGTGGAAAGAGAGATCTGTGAGGAGCGGAGCTGGCAGAGAGCTCCTCATAAACATCACTACAGAGCACACAGCAGGCTCCACCTCTTCTCTGCTTTCCTTCTCACTTTCACATAACGGTCGCTGTGTCATTGCACAGTGGAAATGGGATGGACTCAAGTGTAGTTTCAAACCCGGAGGCTAGAGGTGCAGTGTAACAAAAAGAGTCTTTCTTCACAATGCTCAGAAGCTAACAGAAATCTCAGACTAGAATTAAGGAACATAAACTAGACGTCTGAGGCGAGAGAAAAACTATGACTATGACTAGATGGCAGGGATAACTGGGTGCAGGGACTGGGCAAAGCTTGCAGGTGGGGGTTGCTTGGAGGAGGAAGGCAGGAGAGGTCCAGGTGGGTGCTGCATGCAATGCAGGGAGGCAGGCAGGAGAGACTGGCAGTTCAAAAAGGTAGGTAGGTGGTAGGTGGGTTTCAGATGTAAAGTTGGCAGATAATCTGGCGAAGACCAGTTGAGTGCGCAGGTATGACTGCCATCAGGTGAGGAACAACAAAGACTCCACCCAGCGGGGAGGAGCCGATGCCGTGGAAAACTACCCAGACCATGACACGCTGCTTCTCTCTCTGTCTCATGCTCCCACTTTGTTTCTCCCACCTCTCACCCAATGGTTGTTCCGAGCTTCTCAGAGCTGTGGCGTCTTCCTGTTTCTTAGTCACCACTTTTCCCTTCGGCCTTCTTTTCCTCCACCTAAGCCCCCTCTCTTCTGCTGCTCTGTTGTCCGTCTACAGGTGGAAAACATCCAGCAGATGCTCTGGCCGTAGCCCAGGGAGTTGCTTTCTTTATTACCACGCGCCTCTTTATCACGATCATCAGAAATACATTCGTGTGGTAGGACGGACTTCTCCAAGGGTTTGACATGTTTATCTTCCTCTAATGTGCGTTCAGGTGAGCTCTTTTAATCACACTGCTATTTCATTAAAACAGTTGTAGCATGAAAAAGAACAGATGGCTATTTCATTGTTGTCTCACTCAGTAATAATCGACCACATTTATATTAAATGCCATCTGGAAACAGACCACACGCACCATACTCTCCGTCCCAAACGTTTGTGCTGCTCAAAAGGAAAAAAGGAAAAAATCTGGCACTAAGTTTGTTGCTAAAGACACAAATGAAAACATGGACTAAACAGCAGTCAAACTATTCACACAAACTTAGACAAAAACATGAGCTATCATGTGCCAAATGTTCCCTACACAACACAGAAACAAAGTGAGAAGCTTTGACAGTCGCTCGAGGCTGACTGAAGGAATCGGCTGAAACTGGCCTGCTGTTGGACTGATGATGAGAACTATGATTACAGTTAACTTAATCAAATCAATATGTATTCATTTCCATGGGCTCTACTTCAACCTTAATTCAAGTTAAAATAAAAAATAAATAAGATACAGAGGAAGGACACGGTGCTGGCCTACAGCAGAAAGACGTCTGTGGATGTGCACGCCACTCAAAAGCAGCCAAAGCTGAACCTGAGTCACGCTTGCTGCTATCCTTCTGTCACAAGTCTCCACCCACTCCACCCTGCCTGCACTTGTCTTTATCTCTGTTGTGCACACATCATTGCTTTGGGTGATTGACCCCAAATATTTAAGCTGCACCCCTCCTTGCATCCTCACAGCTACACCTGTCTCCCTCTCATTCACACTCGGATTCTGTTTTGCTGAATTCCATCCGTCCTCTCTCCAGAGCATACCTCCGCCTCTGCAGGCTTCCACCTGCTCTCGCTACAGATCTGCAGACATCATGGTTTACAGAGAATCCTGCCTGGCTTCTTCTGTCAGCACGTCTATCAAAGACGATCTAATGTACTCTGCACTCACACATGTGCTGCACCAACCTGAAAGACTTCTATTGTCATGTACCCAGACTTGCCTCCCCGAAACACTGAGCACAACTCTTCCTTCTTCAACTTCCACCATTTAATCCTCGTCGTTGCCTTCACACGCTTCATCTTCTTGATTTGCAAACTCATTCTACAACCTACTACCTGATGCTGCCTAACTACACCCTGACATCACATTGCAACCTCCTATCTCTTTCAAACTGCACCTTCTGCACAAGATATAATCTAAATGTGTGCACCATCTTCCAGTATCATTTGTCAGCCTGTGTTCCTCCCTCTTCTTCTTCTGTGTTCACCACAGCCATTTCTATAAGACACACACTATCTGTCCTTCTGCATTTGTCTCTTTAACACCATCTTTACCTCATCGTCTAAATGACATCCAACTTGTCGGGCATACACACTGACAGCATTTAACATCACACCTTCAATTTCCAGCTTCAGCCTCACAATCACGTCTCTCTTCACCTCAAGACTGTTCAGATACTCTTCCTCCAACATTACTCGTCTCTCTTCCTATCTGCACCATGGTGGAGTGTTTTGATGCTCTCGAGCTTACTTCCTTTCAGCCTAGTGAAGGACCTTGCACACACATATACCTTCCTTCTCTCCATCAAATCAGATCCTCTCCCTTTACCAGTTTTCCCACTGTCTCCAGACACACCTTCCCCCTTTCCTGTTCCTTTGTCTTCAGCCAACAGTGGCAGCAGAGGCAGATGTTGTTACCTGAGCCCTGACCAATCCTATATGGAGATCTCATTCTGGATAATCTGCACGTCTGATTCATTTTATGGACTTCTGAAAAATTAATCTAAAATGACTCTTCTCTTATTCTGGAATATACACTCAACAAAAATATAAACGCAACACCTTTGTTACTGCTCCCATTCCCCATGGGATGGACGTAGAGACCTAAAATTCATTCCAGATACACAATATAACCATCCCTCCCAAACAGTGGTCACAAATCAGTCCAAATGTGTGGTAGTGGGCACATCTGCCATATTGAGATAATCCATCCCACCTCACAGGTGTGCCACATCAGGATGCTGATCTGACATCATGAGTAGTGCACAGGTGTACCTCAGACTGCCCACAACAAATGGCCACCCTGGAATGTGCAGTTTTTTGCGCTATTGGGGGTCTGGGGACCCAGAACCGGTCAGTATCTGGTGTGACCACCATTTGCCTCATGCAGTGCAACACATCGTCGCATGGAGTCTATCAGATTGTCAATTGTGGCCTGTGGAATGTTGGTCCACTCCACTTCAATGGCTGTGCGAGGTTGTTGGCCTTTTGTTGTGGGCAGTCTGAGGTACACCTGTGCACTACTCATGATGTCAGATCAGCATCCTGATGTGGCACACCTGTGAGGTGGGATGGATTATCTCAATATAGCAGATGTGCCCACTACCACACATTTGGACTGATTTGTGACCACTGTTTGGGAGGGATGGTTATATTGTGTATCTGGAATGAATTTTAGGTCTCTACGTCCATCCCATGGGGAATGGGAGCAGTAACAAAGGTGTTGCGTTTATATTTTTGTTGAGTGTAGTACGATAGCAATGAATATACCACATGTTTCTACATATACCTAACAAACATGTATTACTGCTACTGCCATCTCAATTAAAGCAGCTAGCATGCTAACCTCTCTGGCACACCACACCTTCTGTCCCCAACACAAAGTTGACACCAAGCTTTACTCTTCTGCCACTATTAGAAATGATCTGCTTGTATTCCCTTAAATGCAGTTTCATCTCCCTCAGGCCAGAAACAGGTGCACACATGAGCAGAAACAGCTCTGAAATGACGAGCACAGCATCGTTTGGTTTTTCCTACCGTCTTTTCGGTAAAGGTTGATCTCCACCTTCCTCTCCTCCGACCCCAGGAGGGCCTGCGCCATCTGGGCGATAGCCAGTCGCTTGGTGTCAGGTCCATACAGGAAGTTGCACGCGCATGGCTTCTGCATGATCTCAGCCCTGGAGTAGCCACACATGTGGCAGAAGCCATCGTTACAGAAAATGATGGCGCAGTTCTCCACTCTGGCGTTGGCTATGATAAACTTGCGACCTGTGGGTGAAAGGACAAAGGTTTCTGCTCAGTTATTTACTTTTCACTAACACAGCAACACCAACTCAACATATGATCAAATGAATGAATGAAACAGGTAGCTCAGGTTAATCGCATTTATCCTAAATGAAAGCTACGGTGACCATATTTGGATTTCCAAAAAACACTTGGCCCAGAAAAACTTTAATCATGCTGTTTGCTTAAAGAAACTTTTAACATATTTAAATGATGCCTTCTCTGTGCGGTTAATGAATGGTGAAATAAAAAATGTCATATGCAACAGTGCAAAAAGATAACTTAAAAACCTCTGGGATTAAATAATGGTACCGAAATAAGGCCTCATCTGTAAAAGAACAAGTACCAGGATGGTACGAGGGAAATGTCTTTGACAGTTCGTCTGAAAAGCTGCAGTTGTGCTTTGACATCTTTTAAACATCATCAGCGCGCTGTCTGTCCCGTCTGTGAGCGCAGAACAACCACTCACAAAGCAGCAGCTCGGGGATGATGTCACACATGCTCTGTAGGAAAACCCGGACAGAACGTGAAAATGGACGCGCCCGAGGAAAAGAGGACGGTTGGTCACCCTATGAACACTCAGGAGGATTCAAATATTTTAAGGTGGAGGCTCGTTCCCGTTCACGTCTTGTTGACGCTCTAGCTAAGCAAGGTTTTTCAGCCAACGGCAGACTTCCCTGGCCCAGGTCGTTTTATCCAAATCTGTATCTTCATTGTAACAACATTCAAAAGCCACCAGAGGCAGCATTTCCACATTTTCTTCAGACTGCTTCTGCCCTGAATGACAAAAACCACTCAGACATTAAGCTAATATTAGCAGCTATTCTGTCCTTGCTTCTGTCAAACCGAATCTCCAAAGAGATTCAGATTTATTCATTTTCAATTCTAATATTAATTGAAACAAAGAAAAACCTTTCAGCCTGCTGCTACCCAACAAACAGCACCACATGTCCTTTTTGGGGCACATGATTTTTGGCACTTCTGCTGCTAAAATAACACTAACATGCAATAGAAATTAAAGTTTGTTTGTAATTAGGTCCAAAACTTGACACGGCAGCTGCAACCCTAACAGCCTCTTCTTCCACAGAGTGTCTCTCCTGTGAACCACTTACTGTAGAAGGAGCTCTTTTGCTCCCTGGCCTCTGCTCAGTGTCAAAATATGATATCAAGAGAGCTTTAAACACACTTTAAACAGACACTCAAGCATGTTCCTTTACTCAGGACTCTCACTCACTGTTTCATATGCTGTGAATAAAAAGTGTCTTTAAGGTAAATCTCGAGCGTCTTTGGCTAACACAGGAAAACAACATAAATGAAAGAGTCTGAGTGGGAGTGTGTTTGTGCTGTATTAGGCTGACAGACTGCCAGTTTGATAGATGGCTTCCACTAAAGAGCATTAAGCTTCTGAGAATGTTCCTTGTTTCTTTCACTTAGCCCCACTGTGGGAAGAAGGAAAGAGAAAAGAAAGGATGAATATAACAGATTTAAAAAGATCACTGAGGAAGACTTTGGGGAGAAAGAATGAAAACAAATAGGACACAAGCATGAAACAGCTGAAATAATGAATGCAGGTATTTGGAGAAAGATCATGAGAGAGCGGGAGTAGAAGAGAAGTGATCCCAACTGTTGTCTGACTGAAGCAATAACTCTGCATTAATCACGGTGACCACATCACATCATCGTCCCTGATTATTTCACAGTTTGACTTTAAATTCAGTTAAATCCAAGTCTTTATTTATTCTATTTAAATTGTTCCTGGAGAGATCTTCCTAAGTAAGCTGACTTTCTCTTAGGCTCCAAGAAGTCGAACACTAACTGCTGTTTTTAGCAAACAATTTCCCCTTTACGTAGGCTGCAGAGAGTCCTGATGAAACATTTGTGGCTGAAGAGCTGATGCCATTGTCTGTCATAATAAATGTGCAAAATCTTTTGTTTATTTTTAGCTTTCAGCAGCAGGTCACATTTTCTACGTTCCTCTGCAGTCACTCAGCGTCCTGACTGTTCCACCTGAAGACCAGAAACCTGACAGTCAGCAGGTCCTGATGCTGCCCGAGATGAAAATCCAGCACTGATATTACTCGGGAAGATTGTCATGTCAATAAAAACTCAATCAAAATATTTGCCAGTGATCAGGCTATTTTAAACGGGACTAAACTGTTTTATAATTAAGGTGTTCAGAACAGCATTTATTGTAATGTAAAAGTTGAATTATAATCATAATAATCCTGTGAGTCAGCCTGTGTGCTCATCTGAGGTAACTGGAATAAAAACTATTTATTATTTTTAAGTGGAAGCATTTAAGAATATAATCCTGTGGACAAACTGAATGTCTAGTTGCAGATGTTGTAAGCTACGGAGATTTTGTTATCAGGAAACACTGCTCATAACATTTACTGAAGAAGAAAGAAACACACGGACTAAAGCCACAGATTGTGAATAAAACACAGAGGTCATAATTGACTAAATGAACATGACATCGTGTTCAGCTGGATTTGAAACTTCCAGATGAGACTGTTCACTGTAAGGTATTTACTGATTTCACACAGACAGCATTTCAAAAAGTGGAGACCTGAGATTGAGACTTCTTAAAGAGTTTCTCTGTGACCATTATCTTCTTCTACAAAAATAACAGTCACTCGAGAGATCTCCAAACACATTTAAAAGCCATTAGAAAGGCAGCATTTCAAGCTAGACATGCCCGTTATAATGAGGAAAAAGGCCTTTAAGGGACAGAGAGCTATTTTTCAGGGGGAGGCTGCAGATGGGAGGTGTGCATCAGAGGACTTTTTATGAGAGCTTTGGATAAAGGAGAGTCGAGAAGGATTCGCTTCTTTGGGTGGCATAAATCATTTAAATTAAGGTAGCAAGATTTTTGCTGCCTGGCAGATTCTTATTTGTGGATCTGAAAAAGAAACGAACCAGTTTGACTTTTTTTGGTCATTTTTATTGTAGAGCTTCCTCATGAATGATAAATCTTCCCCAAGGACTTCAGGCTATGATAAGGGAAGAACACCGTATCACTGCAGTGACAGACGTGACTCTTGTGATTAGTTTTTGGTCAGTGACTCACACGTCGGCCCACACTGTACCTAGAACTGGCCCAACTCCTAGGAAACTGCTTTTAATGCTACAAAATGTAATTTTGTACATAAATGATGACAGTTTGTTTTGTTTTAGTGTAGAATGTGGACACAGAGCCACGTCTTTAATAATCACCACGTGAAAAAAGAGGCTGGGCAATAACCACAAAGCACAAAAGTAAAAACTGAGAAAGACTAAACTTTGAGGCTCTAAATCTATGACAGGGAAGACTAATGACGAGCAACATCCACCAGCTCCAGCCAAACGTCTTCACCTCGCTTACTGATTGTTGCCTTGTCAGGAAATGTTTGAGAGCCAAAGCTGGCTTTTCTGTCAGCCCAGGGAGCAACTTTCTGAGCTGTCTCAGTCAGTATTCACAGCCGGGCTCATCTGCGACTCAGCGCCAATATTTTGGGAGAAGGTAATGTGTCATACATTGTCCCTATGATGAATGAATGAATGAAATTAAACCCACGTCGGTGCACTGGGTCAATTTTTCTTTCTAAGTGTTCTTCATTAAACTTGATTATGAAAAAGTCCCAGGAGGAGAAGATGGTAGACGGTCATTATTCCCTGTAAATTACGTCTACGAAGAGGTTCACAGAGGGGAGTGTAGTAATTCCCTCTCAAATAGTGATTTATAAGTCATTTTATCATCACTGGCAAGACATGCATCTGCCACACCCGACATTTCTGCACATCACATTCCAATCCAGCTCTGCCCATCGATATCACGCCTCCTGTATCGGGATCGAGTTCGTGGAATTAGTTTGCAGACTCATGAGTCATTGTTATTGGAAAATGTGTCCCTGTTTCAATTGTCGAGCTGTAACTTGCTTATGGGGATATGATTATTTTTGATTGAGTGCACATTTCAGTGTCTATGGGTGTTGTGTTTACTTTTCTGCACTGTGCAAACATATAAAAGTCCAGAAAGGAAAACAAACTACACTTGAAGGAATATTCAATTCAATTTTAATTTTACAATATGTCAAATAACAAAACAGTCGCCTCAATGTGCTTTGTATTGTAAGGTAGACCCTACAATACAGAGAGAAAGCCAACAAGCACTTTGGCGACAGTGAGAAGGAAAAACTTCCTTTGAACAGGAAGAAACCTCCGGCTGAACCAGGCTCCGGGAGGGGCGGGGCCAACAATTCATTCAAACAGCAAGTCAAACACACAAAACAACAAAAGGATATTTTTGCCCACTAAATCGGAGAACTTTGTGACACAGAGCTCTCACACAACATCCACAAGGGTTTTTTTTAAAGATAGTTAAAAATAAACAGTTTCTGTGCTGCAACACCTCCAATAAAGACGAGTAAACGCTCAATGATACGTCTTTATGTTACACTGATGGTCGAGCCTTTGTGGCAGTTGAACCCAAATAAGTGGCAGCAGATTTTTCAAACCTCCGTCAGTCACGTCACAGTACAAGAATCAATACAATACAAATTTATCTGTATCCGGTTGTTCAGTCTGACGTCACTAGCCGTGTCTGGACCTAAACTCCGCTGCAGGTTGTAACGTTGGGTTGTGTTGTGTGGTTGAGAAGAGGCGGCAAAACACCTAGCAGGCTAGGCGGAAGAATACACACCCACGCTGGTATTGGGAATTCCACAGTGTGTTCTTTAATATACCTTCTCTTCATCAACCATATAAGCCCGGTTGAACGGCTGCAGCTTAGCAAACATAGCGCACAGTGTTCGTACAACCCATAACGTTGCAAACAAAGGTGTCTGGAGGGGTAAAACATAAAATCCGTCCCTCCTCATGCACTAGCGTGCAAGCACATGTCCACACCATCACAGAGAGAGAGAGCAGAGCAGTGGCACAAACTGATGACACCATCAACCCTCGACTTGGGTGTCTTAAAGGGACACCACACCATAGTGGCTGTTACAAGGTCCATATATCAAACGATCACTATGGCATTACTGAGAGTTGAAAAACTGTCTAAAGTCTTTCATCTTTAATAAAATGATCAGCGTTCTGCTCTACCAGGTGTAACAATTGAGTTTAACATCCAAGCATCCATGAAAACGGAATTTATGACATTTAACGGAGTTAGAAGTTAGCAGGGAGTTAGCTCGCTAGCTTCTATCTAAATACAATATAGCATGTCCTGACTGCGGGGTTTTGGAAACAAATTAAAACGTACAGCTCTGCTATCACTTCCAACATAAATGAAGACAGAAAACTAAACAGCAGTGACGTTTGTAGGGTTACTGAAGTTGGGCTAGCTGGTATATAATGATGTGCTACGTGATCGCTAGCGACACAGCTATGTTAGCATAATATAAACAAGCTAACTTTTTTTCCACTCGATAAAAGTTACCGTGAGTGTTCTCGGTGGTCAGGAACAAATGTAATCGCATGGCAGGATGCTGTAAAAGGACCAAACTTCAGCCAGGAGAACAACTGAGATAATCCATCCACAATACGAGGTTAGTCATTCATATACTGCTGCATGGGCTGGGCTGTAGTTACATCCTAAGGTTTTAAAAACTGAGCTTAAATAAATGATTAGTGGTAATAAAAGCCGAGGGAGGTCAACAGGGATCACTGACTGTTTTAGGAGCTTTTTGAGATCAAATAGAAGAAAATACATAACATTAAACATGTTAACAACACAAAAGCCATATTAAACGCAGACTACTTTAGGCCCGGAAGTAGGATTCGTCACGTCATCACTTAACAACTGGATAGCACATTTAAAAACCATTAAACTAGCAGGTGGAAGACAATAATTAACCAGGCATGCAAGATAAGATAAGATAAGATAAGATAAGATAAGATAAGATAACTCAGGAGTTAAAACAATACAAAACATTATCCAAAGGCAGACAAAGAGTTGTAACATGGGGGGACATTCACATGATAGATACACTTAGGTAGCCGAGAAGGCCAAATCAAAGAAGTTTTCAATGGAGATTTGAAAGTCTGAACTGAATCAGACACACCAATGGGAGATTGTTCCAGAGGTTGGGTGCTACTGAAGCAAGGTTGCACTAAGAGCAATTGACCTGATGATCTCAGTGCTCTCCTAGGAATATACAGGCTGAGGAGATCATTAAGGTAGCTGCGCTGTATTATTCATAATTTTAAAAGTGAAGAGTACCTCTGTTTCCTAGCATGACGTGACCATCAGTGAATGTTGGGCTCCTGAATGGAAACGTCTGCTTTAAGCGCACCGTTATCACAGCCTCTCCCCCATCGCTTCACTAAAGAGACACATCATCAATCAAAGCTGTCCATCTTGAATCCGACAGGCTGTTCTCGCAGCAGACACCAGCGGTGGACAGACCTGTTCAGGTATTCATGGAAACACTGAAAATCAGTTGTGTAGATGCACTTGAGACCTGTCTCCATGAATTAGTGGCAGCAGCTGCCCTCAGGGGCTCATAAAGTTTGATGGGTTTGTCTGGCTGCAATAAGCACTAAGCAATGCAAAGGCAGAGCTGAGTGTGTGTACTGTATTTGTGTACTTTCTGCACGTCTTTTCCAGACCGCTGAGTAAATGGTTTTCAGTCTGTGGCCGAAAGAACCGAGAAGATGTTATTTTTTTCCAGGCTGTTTAAGGTAAAGCGTTTTGAGCAGGGGTGGAAAAATGTAATTATTCTTTAAATATAAGACACGCAGCCACATGAAGAGGACGTTTGGTGCAATTGTGATGCAGATGTACTGTATCTGCTAAATGACAATACCTCAACCAAAGGAAACCAGGCTGAGAGAGGGACTCAAACAGAAGCACCAGAAAGAATGTCGCAGGCTGCTACTGTGTCTTCAGACATTGTCTAGTGGAAAAGAAAAGAAGACGGACAGCAGAAGCGTCAGCAGGTAGAGCATAAAAACTCGGGTGACTCATGGTTTAAGCTGCTCGGTGTTTAGGACACAGCTGGACATGAAAGAAAGCTGGCATTATTCTAGCAGGGAAGAGGTGAGGAGCTGTATTATTACACTGCAGGCGTTCACAGAGGAAAGTGCAGGAGATGGCAGTATTTGGAAGCAGAGGGCAACGTGCACAAATTAAACAAGGGCGATGGTGGGCAGCTGTACACAGCGTAACATTTCTTCTCATTCTGCTTACTGCACACTTCTCTCAAAGGTGCTTCATACTGTCCCCAGCGACCTGATGCCGTCTGTGGTTGTATTTGTGACTGTGACAAGCAGAACTGAACTAGTGTGAAAATGGAAAAATGTGCACAAATGTACGAAAATCCAACATGTTTAATATTAAGTGACGGATACGAAACATTATTTAATAACCTGCAGTAATAAGTGTCTAACACTACCTGCTGACACTGACAGGATTATGTAGAACTGAACAGGTGGAACTGCACATACATGTATGGTTGTTAGGTTTGCACTACTACTAGCAACTTACTAAAATTCTACTTTAAAAGAATGTCGCAGTTATTTGAATGTTTTTCTCCAGTTACCAGATGACTGAGAAAGTATAGCTGAAGGTGTTCTGCACAGAGGGAGGAGGGCAGGGAGCACTACAGATGTGATGTTTGCTTTGAGAGGATTGATCTGGAGGAGAAGGTCAGAAGCAGTCGTCTGTGTCTTTGTGGATCTGGAGCGTATAATAGTCCCAAGAGGGCGACTGTGGTACTGCATGAGAAGTATTTGAGGGTGGTGCAGGCTGCACAGCGTATGGTGATGTCCATGCGTTATAGACAGCAGAAGTTTAAAGTGTTAAAAACAAATATGTATTATCTTTAACACTTCATGAGCAACAGCAGGGGTGTCAAACATTCTGGTCCGAGGGCCAGAATCGGCCCAGCAAAGACTCTGGTCCGGTCCTGTGGGTGTCTGGGATCTGTGAACGAGGGCACACACTTTCATCTTTTAACTGTATTTTCATAAAGTTTACAACTTGTCCTACTGATGAAGATCTCCCCCATCAAAGTAATAGATAAACAATTAAATGACAGTTTCTGTTTTTTCCACTATTAACAAGAGAAAGTTCTTTTTTCCCTCATTTTTAAGAATGTGCTCGCTGTAAAATTTAAGATGAATTATTTAACAAAAACTTTCTTACAGTCATTGGACAGTCTTTTCTGTAATAGGCCCAAAGAGTCGTGACAGTGCTCCTTTATTAAACAGAGCAGCGTTTCTTTACCTTGTAGAAAAACTGAGAAGTGCTCTTGCGATTGCACTCCTTTGTCTTATATTGAGATATCACAGGGATGAAATCCACAGACAGTAAGGGGATTTTTACTGTATGTGGCCACCGATGCAAAGTGACTCTTTGTGATTTTCTACGTATGTTTAAAGAAGTGTTGGGAAAAAGGTGAACGTGGGAAAGTTGCACAGTTGTTATGGCAACTGTCACTCAGGCAAACAAAGATTGAAGGGAGACCACAACCCTCATTCGAAATGATGAGCGTAGCTTAAAATGAAGCCAGTGACGAGGTGCCTCAGCTCGACCCCGTATCGTTTAAAAAAATGTGGTCCCTTCAGCACTCAGTCACAGCCAGCTCTCATTATAAATAGTTTTGATGATGGACAAAACCCTGAGCGGTGCAGTATGCATACAATATGCAGCAGCCTACTTCCTGGCGACTGTGTCCTGTTTCATTTTATAATAAAATGTAAATGCATGTGTCCATACAACACAATGTATATAAATAATACATCTTTATCACATTAGTTTATGAATCAGTGACATTTGTATTCCAACATGGCATCAGGATAGCAGTAAATATAAAGTCAACTCTCCATAATGTCCGTCGGAGGTATTAAAGGTAATCAAAAGCTCCCCAGCTGACTCTGACTGCTTCTTCCTTTCTCCCCATAATTTCCCTCTAATGAGCTTTTGAAGCCAGTGAGGAGAGAGCTGATGCAGAAGCTGATTAAAGGCAAGTTTTTCAGGAGGAAAACACGATTTCCTATTCCCACTGACACACACTATGCCACACATGCACGCAAACACACACACATATATGTATGATTTCAGCTGCACATACAGACCTGCTGACACAGACTGAATAATTCACCAGGACCAGACCTTGAGGGCCCCTGAATCTGCCCGTGTGTGTGTGTGTGTGTGTGTGTGTGTGTGTGTGTGTGTGTGCTATCTATTTGTTTGTGAGTGATTGAGCATGTATCTGTGAGTGTGCGTATGTGCTAGGAATCTCCCTGACTACTAGGCAGACAGGGAGGGAAACCCGTGTGTTAGAAGTAGAAGTCAACACACCAGCTCGTTGCCTGCTAGCTACAGAGGGAGCGAGATAAGGAAAGAGGGAGTGAGATAAGGAAAGAGGGAGCGAGATTAGGAAAGAGGGAGTGAGATAAGGAAAGAGGGAGCGAGATTAGGAAAGAGGGAGCGAGATAAGGAAAGAGGGAGCGAGATTAGGGGACAGAGAAATGTGAACGGGGAAAACCGGGGAAGAAATATGACACATGCTAAATTGTCAAACACGGAGCGCTGACACAATAAATTCAGACTAAATGTAGGACCCCTCATATTCCACAGTACCTCTTTGCATCCCACAGGCTGTAAGTTTGTATTATACCAGACTGAGACCCTTTGCTCTGTCTGTTATGAAGGTTACTGTTACATCATATTCATGACTGAGACTCGCGGCAGACTTCATGAGATTAGTCGTGTTTCCCGTCTCTCGCTACATGCACGATACCATCGGGACAGAAAGCACTACGCAGCGAGTTCTGGAAAAACAGCGTAAGCAGACATCTGACATGTGCGTTATGGCACCACATGGCTTCCACTTGGCTACAGTTAGTGTTGCCATGGTTACAGTTTTACACAACTGAGCAGCTGAAAAACAAATCTCACGTTAGTGTCTCAGGATGTGAAGCTGCACCCCAGGGGCGGCGTCAGTGTTTGAAACACGACTGTACGTGCAATAAAACGTCATGCGCTACGCTCGCGAGCGAGCAAAAGTGGCGCCCTAAACGATCGAGTCCTTTCAGAAGCAATCTTTGCACTGATTGAATGAACATTCAAACAAAACAGAAACCCTCCAGATTTTGACTTTGTAATCCATGTTTTTCATCTTTAGTTATCCTTCTTAGGCCACACTCATCTTATTTTTCTCTTTCTTAAGCTGACCTCTTATTTACAGTTACACAGGGCAGTTGAAATCACAGTTCAGTTGTTTTTGTCCTTGCAGATCTAAGCAGAGTATTATTTGTTGTAGTAATTCTTCCTGTTCAGACAAGCCACTAAAGAAATGTTTCTACTGTGTTTCTGGTGTAAGTGATGGAAGAAATGCACACGTCAGGTCCTGTTTAAAAATCTCCACCAAAAAAACTTAATGGACAAAAACGTTTTACTCCATCCATTTGTTCTATTTGTCCACAGCCAGCTCTTCCTGCTCTTCCAGCTCTTCCAGCTCTTCCTGCTCTTCCAGCTCTTCCTGCTCTTCCTGCTCTTCCAGCTCTTCCTGCTCTTCCAGCTCTTCCAGCTCTTCCAGCTCTTCCTGCTCTTCCTGCTCTTCCAGCTCTTCCTGCTCTTCCAGCTCTTCCAGCTCTTCCAGCTCTTCCTGCTCTTCCAGCTCTTCCTGCTCTTCCTGCTCTTCCTGCTCTTCCTGCTCTTCCAGCTCTTCCAGCTCTTCCAGCTCTTCCTGCTCTTCCAGCTCTTCCTGCTCTTCCTGCTCTTCCAGCTCTTCCTGCTCTTCCAGCTCTTCCAGCTCTTCCAGCTCTTCCTGCTCTTCCAGCTCTTCCTGCTCTTCCTGCTCTTCCAGCTCTTCCTGCTCTTCCAGCTCTTCCTGCTCTTCCTGCTCTTCCAGCTCTTCCTGCTCTTCCAGCTCTTCCTGCTCTTCCTGCTCTTCCAGCTCTTCCTGCTCTTCCTGCTCTTCCAGCTCTTCCTGCTCTTCCAGCTCTTCCAGCTCTTCCTGCTCTTCCAGCTCTTCCAGCTCTTCCTGCTCTTCCAGCTCTTCCTGCTCTTCCAGCTCTTCCAGCTCTTCCTGCTCTTCCAGCTCTTCCTGCTCTTCCTGCTCTTCCAGCTCTTCCTGCTCTTCCAGCTCTTCCTGCTCTTCCTGCTCTTCCAGCTCTTCCTGCTCTTCCAGCTCTTCCTGCTCTTCCTGCTCTTCCAGCTCTTCCTGCTCTTCCTGCTCTTCCAGCTCTTCCTGCTCTTCCAGCTCTTCCAGCTCTTCCTGCTCTTCCTGCTCTTCCAGCTCTTCCTGCTCTTCTGTTGGGAAACAACAGTATTCCCAAACCAAATGAGAGATATAATCTCTACAGCACATCCTGAATCTGCCCCGGTGTCTCCTCTCAGTCTGATATGTCTGAGAATCCACACCACAGAGACGTGAGGAGGCATTCAAGTCAGCTGCCCAACACAAGTCTTTAGTTTGATGTAGACGAGTAGCAGCTCTACTCTGAGCCCTTCCTAAGTGACTGAGCTCTCTATCCTGGGGGCAGGCTAACCCTGTAACCCAGACATCATCTGAAGAAGCTGGCATTCACAGTCTTATGTGGTCACTACCAACAGCTCTTGTAGGGACGCAGATCAGCAGGTAACTCGACAGCTTCCCTTTCACACTCAGTGTTAACTATGACAGACTGATACGGTATCTGCAACACTCCTGACCCCGTACCAATTAATCTGTCAATTCCACACTCCCTCCGTCACTCATAAACACCTCATTTACAAACTCCCGTGGATACTCCACCCTTTCTGACACAGAAGCAGACTTGGAGATGTTGTGTTTTATTCCCAGTGTTGCAGATACACCAGAGTAGGCTGGATGGTGCTGTTTGATGACACCAACAGAATCAGATCATCTGCAAAAGATGAAGTGAGATCTTGAGAATACCGAATCTGACAGCCCAGGTGGGTGGAGTCCCCCCACCCCCCAAGAAATGCTGTCAGGTCCACAAAACACACGCAGACTCTCACAGCTTTGAGTTCCCCTGACAGGGTAAGTAGGCGGTCCGATGCTCCGTGGACAGGACAGAAACTACTGAGCAGCTCTGTGTTCAGCTTCTGCTGAGAAATAAATCTGACTCTCAAACATTCTTTCAAGTTTCTAAACAAAGACAGAAAGTTACAGATGAGCTGCTCCCATTGGTCCATTTGGTTTTGTGCCACTATACGGCCCCACCGACAACACTGACTCACTGCCTCCACGTACAGCAGGATGCATGTTGGACACGTTTCTGTCAAAGACATGTCAACCTAACATTACCCAAACATATGTAACAGTATGAGCACTACCTAAATGTTACTATCCTGAATGTGGCTCTTCAGTGTGGCTGAGACATTCTAGCATTAGAAGCAGCTCATGTGACCGACTGCTGAGGTCAGAGCTCCGGTTTTCCACAGAAAGACGATTGTCTTGTTTTCTGCATCAGAATAGTTTTTGCTGGCGCCGTTGGTCTGAATTATAGAGAGCTTCAGAGAAATGATGAGTAGGTATAACAGTCACTGAGTCATACGCTATGAATTGTAAGGGGGTGTTTCTACCACAGTACTAGTATTTTCTTAGCAGCTTAGCAGCTGTTAGTGATAAAGCAGATGCGTCATCTTTAAAAGTCTAAAGCCACAAACAAAAAAGATTTCTAATATCGCTTTAAAAGATGTTCACCATTAGGGACCAAAGGGAGTTATATTAGGAGCGTTCCCACCCAGAGTCGAACTTTCAACTTCTTTGTTAGAAAACAGCAGATGGAGAATTAGATTCAGAGCAGTGATGGAGGTCAAACATTTCCAGCATGTAAACCGATCCAGCCCCCGGCTGTCAGCTCACAGGTGGGACATGTTTCTGCCTGAGTCGGTAACCAGCTGATTGGTCAGTCAGTCAGCTGCACTTGCAGTCAGCTCCCACAGTGCCAGAAAAATAATGACATATATCCCTCAACTGGCACTACAAGGAAAATGCAGCCACAGCACAATGAGCTATTCCAAGATTTACTTGGATTTTTGTCTCATTACAGATGCCGGCCTGACACTGTCAGCAGCATACAAGCACACACGGTTGGAGAAATGCTGATGTCATCAGTGTGAGACAGCTGACAGGAGGATGTGGGGGGATCCTGTCATGTTTTGACGGCTAAAGCATTTGTGTCCGTCCACATAAGGTTGCATTTTTGGAACAGTTTCTAAACAGCATCCATAAATAATACATTTCCAGGAATGACTTTTTATTTATTTACTGAACAGAAAAGTGTTGACAAGACTAGCTGTTAGCACACTGTGTCAGCTCCTCGTGTGGGGAGAGACACGGCACCACACACTCTGGAGACCCAGCAGAGCAGACATGCCAAGCACAGCCTCTCATTTATTTAAAGACATGTTGCACATGCATATTAGATATTAGTAATATGAGTTGACTCTGGACCATAGGCAGTAGTTTCCCTGAGCTCAGTACGCTGTATGTCAGGGAAACAAAGAGGCAGACAACAACTAACAAGACATGTTCATCCTCATAAAGCTTCAGTGCACTTAGTGAGCACCAGCAGTTCACATGTGAACAGTTCAGCCAGCGATTCCTCTTTGGTGACGATGCAGTAAGTGAAACTGATGTTTCTTCTCTTCTTAATATGGTGTAAACTTTAACCCACTTCACATCATTTCAAATCTCATTAATAGTAATTATGGCTATTTAAATAAACAGTAATTATTCTTAATGTGAGCAGTCTATTAGAGTCTTAAACTTCTCGGGCTGAAAAAGTACCAGAAACTTATGGCGTTATTTTTGTGCCGCTATTCTGAGCGCACGTAAAAGAAAATGCAGGTGCAAGTGTTGCATTTTGAGGAGAAATTTATTTGGAGCGAAGAAAAGCTCAATTTGAGTGAGCAAAATTCATCGCTGCGTGCAAAAAATGTATTTCAGTGTTTGCTATTATCCACACACACACACACAATAGCAGCCCCGCTCGCTCGGTTTTTGCAATTTTTTTTACGTCCCCTCAGAATAGCGGCATAAAAATAACGCTAAAGGAAACTGAAGTTCCTTAAATAGCCACATATTCACTTTATTCTTCACTTGAGCCACTCTGGTGTCCACTTTAGAATCACATGATGCATGTCGTTGAACTATGGGAAGCTGTGGGAGCTCCCACACCTTCTTACCTGTGTAGGAGCAGAGAACATGGGATCGCTGCACATTGATCAGCAGGTTCAGTTAGTGACAGTGCTAACCACTGAGCTGCACAACTGCTCATACTGCAAAGCTGCATTTAAAACTGCAGGTTATGAGCATTTCAGTGTGACGAAGCAAAGGAGACAGCAGGGGTTTTGCACATGCTCGGGTCGCAGCTTTCACTTTCATTCATCATATTTGTATTTTTAATCCACCACTAAATGTTTAAATGCTTACTGTAGCACCTCACATCTAACTTTAACAGCAGCAGAAGTAGTCCGGTGCACATTCGAGATGAATGCATTTCTAAGGTCATCTGACCGAAATCTCCAATCTCCTGCTGAGCATTCTCGGTCATGCGGCGTGGAACTTTTCAGAGTTCCAGTCCCCAACAGTCGTTAGGAGTGATAATCCCATAATCACTGCCATCCTTAATGGGCTGTTTCGCTCTGAAGTGTCTCAGGCTACAGTGTGTACCGCGTCTCCCTGTGCCTTAATGAAGTTATGCAGATTTATGCAAATGAGGTCTAATCCCCGGGACACTGGGGACTCCGGGGTCCTTAAGTCGGTTAGCTGGCCTTTTCTGTGCCACCACTCTTGAGGTGGCACAGTGAATGAGAGAGGAAGTCCAAATGAGCGAGTGAAGACAAAGCAAGAGTAGATGAGAGGTGTGTGATGAAGTTTCGGAGGAACCCGTAGGAGGGCGACTTGATGAATGGGAGGGTGAGAGAGAAAGGGCAGCTGCCGGGAGATAAAGCAGTGACAGAGTGAGGCACAGGCTGAGAAGGAGAGCAAAGCACTGGGATCTACCAAGAACACGGACAGGCGGCTGGGCTATGCAGTGATATTTTTGGATTTAGAAAGATAGGAGGTGCACTCCCTCAGAGCTGTTCTCCAGAAAAATCTGAAACATGTGTTGATAACAACATCTGAGGATGAATTCCTCCTGAATAAGAAATGTGTCTGTAGTGCTTCTTGTTTCTATAAATGAGCAGTTCTTGTAAATCAATATTCCCTGACCTCCTTTCTAAGGCTCCTCTGCATTTCATATCAAAGGCTTGAGATCTGCAGACTCACACCTGCTGAGATTTTTGCAGCATTATAAGAAGCAGCTGTGCTCTGTGACCAAACCTGCAATCGACTGAAATGCATAACTCCATATCTCACATGATGCTTTCTAGCATACTGACCAAAGCTACAAAGTTGCATTATTCCCTCCAAAGGCAAACATGGGTGGCACAGTAAAGTCAAAATACATTATTCCAGCAAACTAGTTCAAGGCAGATATGACTGAATCCTGCAGTCGGGAACTTTGTTTATGCTGTTTTTAAACAAGCGGCCGATTCATCAGCGTTGATCACTGTGAGGGGCAAAATATGGGCAATGTGGTAATGTGTGTTTTTTATCATTTTAAAGATACATGTTAGTAGTGTCCATTTACTGTTAGCTCGACATGTTATTGTCTCCTCAAACATACTTTGGATACATTTTGTTTTCCTATTTTTATTGTGTTTTGTGTGCTTTTGCACTTTTTTCTGTTTGGAGGTGTTTGAACGGACAAATAACAAACAAAATCATAATTTCAGAGGTAACAAGGCAGTACATGCAGGCTAAACTGCAGAGTTTGCAAAATTGTGGTGCATTTTACAGTAATAGCCCATTTTGAATTAGCAATGATGAGGTACAACTGTCATTATCTCAAATAGATTTTCATAACAAATACTCTACAGTAAGGATAAGGAAGCTTTAATTCCAGTTGTTTCCTGCTTTTTAAAGCTAACAGAGGGAATCGCAGCTCAGATCTACTTTGAAATGTCGATTTAGTTTTCAGTTCAGCCTGTGTCACAGACTTCTGATGCAGTTGTAACTGAACGATGACAGAATGGCATCCATTCAGTCTTTACGTGTCTAAACTATCAGCCCACAAAGAAATACATGAAGTGTGTCCACGGTGAAAAACTCCTGAGTGGGATCGTTTCTTCTTTATTCATCTTTGCTTCTGTCTCACATCAAGGTGAGGGATAAACCTCCTGATTACCTGACTGGCTGCTGTTGATGCACTCAGGCTTGTCTCCTGTTTTCATCTCGGCATTAGGAAAAAAGCACAGTAGGGAAGCATGGTTTGATGCATTAGTCTTCGGGGCACTACTTTTTCGTTTTTAATGAAAGGCTCTACCAATTAAAAGCCGATGATGTGGAAGGAGGTGGAATCCTCCCAGACCCTCGTGGCACGAGAAAGAGTGCGTGCGTGCGTGCGTGCGTGCGTGCGTGCGTGCGTGTGTGTGTGTGTGCGTGCGTGCGTGCGTGCGTGTGTGTGTGTGTGTGTGTGTGTGTGCGTGTGTGTGTGTGTGTGTGTGTGTGTATGTTTCAGCTTTTCATAAGTTCATTTCTTCACAGGGGGCCCAGCATGCTTACAGCTTTATTGACTGGTAAGCTGATTATGATGAAACTACAACACAACTCAAGCCATTAAAGCAGAAAAATACAAACGCATAACACTGCAGCATTTGACCTCACGCACAACTGCAAAATCTGGTCCTTAGCAGGCCTCAAAATCAAACACAACCTCGGGGAACAACAAAATGAGTTACCAAAAATGAGGCCGAAAGGCAGAAATATGGTGTGAAAAACTAAGTTCACCTTTTCTCACTTCAGGAAAAGAGAAATTAACAGCTGAAAGCGAGATGTTGCTAAGCAAATGCATTTGATTAACTGATCATCGGTGAGTGTGAGCTCCTCTAAAAGGCTGCTGCTGTGGTGCATTCAGGTGACTTAATGCCAAGCAGGGAAACATCAGCACCGATCTTAGAGAAGCAGCTGCTGCTACTCATCAATCTGGGAAGGGTTATAAGCCCATTTCCAAACAATTTAAAGTCCATCATTCCACAGTATGAACGGCTATTCAAGTGGAAAATATTCAAAATAGTTTCCAATCTTCCCAAAAGTGGACGTCTTAGCAAACGTATCCCAAGGTCAGACCGAGTGTTGCTCAGAGACACTGTGAAAAAAACTACCCAAGAGCAACATCCCAAACCTGTTGGCCTTGATCACTTTTGGAACAACGTCCTTTGGACACATTAGTCCAAAGTGGGGCTGATTGGCCATGAAGTACAGTTCCAAGGGGGGGCACCCTGCAGTGATTGGGCTGAACATGAACTGTTCTTCATACCAAAGTAAGGCCGTCTGTGTGACAGTCATGACTTGGCCCAAACACCAGGATAATGATCCCAAGCATATCAACAAATCTCATAAAGCCATATTTTAGGTTTAATGTTTAAACAGGAGTGTTAATACAACTGTTTCATTGCTGCATTATAATAAAACCGAGTGTGTTGAGTTTGTTGCAGAAGAACGAGGCGATAAAGGTGAATCTTTGCTAACTTTGAATTTGTTACAAATGTGTTTTTGAGCTGAGATGGATCGAATTCCAGGGAGCAGCTGAAGCAGTGAGTGTAACAAACTCCTCTCCATCCTTAACAGCAGCAGAGTAAGTTTAAATGTACCATACCTTACTATTCTAAAAACGTGACTGTGGTGTCAGGTAGCTGCCACCACCAAAACAACGTGCGAGCGTGGGCGGCATAATCTGAGTGAAGCTGCTCATTATAAAACCCAAAAGGAAGATAGACAAATAATTGTTTCAACCTCATTTCAACAAGGAGACGCACAAGCTGGAGAGAATGGCTACACACCCTCAGCACCCCCAGCAGGTACCATGTTGCTTCGCTGAATACGTGCCCACATAATGCCAGAAGGCAGTTAGGCGTGGCTGCACGTTGGGCATCTGTGGAGAGAGGAGAAGGGTGGAGGGAGATGGAGGGAGTGCTGGTTGTCAGCTGAGACGAGGAGCAGCAAGGAGGAAGGAGCAAGTTGGAGAGGAGAGTGTTTACAAGCTCCAGGAGTTTACAAGTACATGAGTGTGTGTGTGTGTGTGTGTGTGTGTGTGTGTGTGTGTGTGTGTGTGTGTGTGTGTGTGTGTGTGTGTGTGTGTGTGTGTGTGTGTGTGTGTGTGTGTGTGAACGAGAGACAAAGAGAGTGTGAGTGAGAGACGAGTGATTTCACAGCAGCAAAGTGCGATCTCGAGGCTCTGACTCACTCCTGCCTCCAGCAGCAGAGTTGCTGTGTTTACACCCTCAGAATGAAACAGATGGAGCAGAAGAATAAGGTGAACCACAGAGGAGACCCTGCTCTTTCTGTTTGTTTTGGACTGTTTAAGTATTGCCAATATTGACGTCTTTTTGTAGGTCATTTTTAATATTGTTGAATTTTCTAATATCATTTTCTAAACTGTGCATCTGTAGGGAAACAGGCTACATTTGTTCTGCATCGCTGTCACAGCCATCCAAGAAGAAAGCAGATGGAGCGCTCACATGTCCGATCACAGCCTGATCCATGTATTCGAGCCGTATGTTGTTGTGGGTGTATGTAACATTTCTGTCTTCCTGCCCTGGAGCATCAGACTCAAGTGTAACCTTGAGTGGAAACCATCAAAGCCCAGAGAAACATGGAGCTCAAGGACGCTCAGGTGGCTGACCTTCTGTCACCGGCTGACAAGCAAAAAGAGACTCAACAGGCAAACTAAATTCTGTTTACACTTTATTCTATTAATGCATGTTGTTTGTGTGTCAAATCAGTTCCTTAAAAGTCAAAGGTTGGTGTAAATCTGACTAAAGAATCTGACTTTGCAAATTTAAGAAAATGAGGAAGCTACCGCAGCCTGTTGTCTGTGTGTGAATCTGACGTAAGCAGCAATTTAGGATTCGACAAAATGTGGCAACACGGAAGCAACGACTGTGCTTCCTCTAACGGTCAGGCTCCAAAGGTGAGTCAGGCCAACGAGACCCCCGTTAAACCTACCAGAACTCAAATGTTTGTGTTTCAAATGTAATCACAGGGTTGGATTGTGTTAACTTTTAAAGGTAAGGAAGTGGACACCTGGAAAGTGATAACTGCGTGCTAGAGTCTAATTATCAGTAACTACAGTGGGATGCAAACGTTTGGGCAACCTTGCTAATAGTCATTGTTTATGCACCTGCCTGATTGTGTTTAAACAATTATCGCACACTTTCTGTAAATCCAATAAACTTCATTTCACTTCTCAATTATCACTGTGTGAGTCTCCTGTATGATATATTTAACTGACATTTTTATTGCAACAATCCCACTGTGTGCATGAATACAACAGGTACATCTGACTTTTCAGGCAGTAGAAAATTTAAACTGGTATATCAGCCTGATCGAGTGTTATTCATGCAATGACAGCGAGCTATCTGATGCCTTCTCAAACAGGAAATGGTTAATATTCTCTTAGGAGACTTCAGAATATGGAGTTTGCCTGACATTACATTCATTACATTAATATGCAAAAATATTTGTTATTTCTATGCATGTAACATCTGACTGTGTGTGCATGTAGTGTGAGAACACGTCCCTCAGCACAGTAGTGAGGCTCACTGATTGCATAGCAATGACACAGAGGAGCGCAATGTATCAAGATACACACAGACTACATGTCAGCACAACATCGTCCTCCTGCATCCATACGTCTGATTCAGTTGTCTGTGTCTAAAGGTCACCAAAGGTAACTTCAGCCCAACCAGGTCGCCTAAAACTAAAAAGCAGAGCCAATTATCTGTCAGCTCTGGCCCAGCGTTCAACACTGACCGCAGTGTGTGAAGGATGTAGACTGTAAAGCTACCTGGAGCTGCTTAATATAACAGTGCACTTGTACCTTTTCGAGCAGTCTGTGTGTGTGTACATGACAGTGGGTGGGAGTGCGGGTGGAGGAAACGGGGAGGTGGGGTTTCTATGGCAATGAAGTGTTTGTGCTTCAGCTGCAGAACGGCAACATCCTCCCTGGAGGACAGCGACTTTAAGAGTTGTAATCTGGCAAAGTCTTCTCTGAGGAGCAGCAAACACACAACACCACGTGAGCCTAAAGGTTGCTGCGACCTCCCGACGTGTAGAAAAGGAGGCCCTGTCTGTGGGCGGATCACGGGACATGCAGAGCGAGGGACGTGCACAGAGGATCAGGGTACAGTAAGGAGAGAAGGTTGATAACGGTGCATGTACATGAGTTACGTGAGCTGGAAACCTTGACGGCTAAAAATGTCCTCGTGTGTTTGAGCATCGTTTCCCGTTGACTTATCCTGTTATTGCCTTTAATTACATTTAATGTTTCATCTAAATAGCGGTGTTCAGAATAAACAGAAAACCAGGATCAGTAAACATATTGTAGCCCATGAATTATACATTCTCTGTCAAGGCCACTTGGAAATGAGCACGTTTTCAAACAAACTACAGAAACACAAGGTTGGGAAACATTTCGAGTCCTGTAACACTGAATATATGAAGTAATGACTATAGAATACATATGAAACTGTAGCTTTTATTTCACCTTTTTACAATAAATGTCTGGGTGTACTAGTACACTGTCCTCATTATTTGAACTTTAGCCGTGTGTAGACCCACAGTGTCGTATCATACATGACAGAATTTAATGTTTCCATTTCTCAAGATTTTTGTTACTAATAAGTAACTTTTATCATTTATCTGGGTCATTCTCAGCAGTGATCGTTACCCAGTGCTAAATTAGTAAGTAAGAAACAAAAAAGTGTTAAAAAGTATAGAAATAATGAAAGTATTTGATATTTGAATTTCCACCATAAGTTTGATGGTGCAACATTTACTTCTGTCTGCTGCATTTTGTCACTTTTATACTCCATATGTAAGCGTGCGTGTGTGTGCGCGTGCGTGTGTGCGCGTGCGCGTGCGCGTGCGTGCGTGTACGTGCGTGCGAGCGTGTGTGTGCGTGCGTGCGTGCGTGCGTGCGTGCGAGCGTGTGTGTGCGTGCGCGCGCGTGCGTGTGTGTGTGCGTGCGTGTGTGTGTGCGTGCGTGTGCGTGTGCGTGCGTGTGCGTGCGTGCGTGTGTGCGTGCGCGCGCGCGTGTGTGTGCGTGCGTGCGTGCGTGCGTGTGTGTGTGTGTGTGTGCGTGCGTGCATGAAGTGTTCATGTGAATATTTCCACCTGGAAATCTCATTTTTCTGATTATTCTGACATCGTGTGGATTATCTGTCGTTGTGTTGCAGCAGACTCTGACAGGTGTAAGCTCTGGTACCTTGTGGAATACTTCTGAACAACATAGTTCTACCTCACAATCACAGTAATCAGCACTTTCTAACGTTATAAAAACGTGCCTGACACTGGTGTCTAATGAGCCTTCTCACCTGATACATCTATAGCTCAAAATGACCTTTGAGCAGCTCGCATGTCTTCCGAGTGGCCTGACAGGCCCTACCTTTGCTGAAGCACACGCCTCCTTTTCCTTAACGATCCTATTTAGACCTATCAGATGTTTGGGGGGCAGGGACAATCAAAAACACCTGGAAAGAGGTGGTCGTAGGATGTTTGGGAGAAATGTTTTCAGAGTAATGGTGAAAGAAACAAACAAAATTAAAAGTCTGTTGACATGTTTCTGTGTCTAGTGTAGATTATAGCACACGCTTCGATCTAAGGCCGCGAGAGCTGCTTGATCACCTTGTTCTCACACAGTATTTCAGGTGGTAAAGTTTGCTCCTTAATCATCTCCTCCATGCTCAGCATCAGGCTTTGTGATATCAGCACATTATTGTAGAAGCCACCCCACCTCAAACAGAAAAACTCTCCGCTCTGCTTCTTGTAGCATGACGGCTGCTTCACCCTCACTGTGCTCCACATGAGGAAGCTTTCTTCACTTACTGTATATCTGAGCAAAAAGAAGCAGCCGGATATTAAATGCTGATCAAATGAAGCCTCTTACAAAGAAAAAGCAAAGATCTTTACTTTGGATTAATTTCAGCTCTCAGTGCCTTTTCCTTCAACCAGTTTAGGGCTTTCTTCACAGATCTTGGTGTCCATTTACACTCCTCCTCTGTGCCTCCCTGTTCATTGCCCACATCCGCCGGGCACTATGACAACAGCACCAGCAGCAGGCAGGGTTACCCCAGCCATAAGCCTTCAGCAGTCATAGAAAACGACCCTGGGGAGGCGTTCAGATAGCACCGATGTGAACTTCTTTGCCCTTCTCTCATAAACACGGGAAGCTTCCTGCCACACACTGAACCAAATGCAAATCCTCAGGAAAGAGACATTTAAGATATGAACACAGTGGAGTGAGTCGGCAGCGTTCCAGCGAACAGCTGAATATGTTCACCTTTGCAGAGTCATCCACGCTTATCAGCATGGAAAACTAAGCAGAGCAGGATTAATGTCAATTACCCAACTCCAACGTCAATTATTCAACTCGACTGCACATGTGTGGAGTTTCTTCTCAGCACCTCCGTGTGAGGAAAGAGTGTTTTTATGTGAAAACCTTATTTCATTTTCAGCTGCTGTCGTGACTGTTAGGAGTGCAGAGTCACATCGCTGGCTTTTCCACAGCAGGCCTGTAAACTACCCAAGAGCAAGGTGCATGGTAGAAGGCAGGCAGCTTGTTTTCTGTGTTTAGACAGGGGGTCCCGAGCAAAGACTTTAATTCAGCCAACATCTGAATGTTTATCTTCTCCGCCCTGGAGAAACTGACATTTTAAAGAGGCATTTTAATCCCTTGCGTCAATATAGCCTTCACCAGCCTGGAAAATGAATGGCAATGACACACATCCACTCTTTCTTCCTCTGTACGCCATAGCCTCATCTTCATCTGCCCCGAGGTGCAGAGAACGTGCTGCTCACGGCTGCAGAGGCACGTCTGAAGTCTGGTCACACGCTTGTGGTTGGGAACAACATGCATGATTTGCATCAAAGATAAAAGTGCCACAGGGAGGTGGGGACGGGTGGAGACAGCTTTGAATTTCATGCCCACGGGCTCTTATGCAAAATCCATCGGTTCAGATATATTGTTTGTTTTTGAAGCTTGCTGGAGATCGATTAATGTGAAACAGCGATTTGGAAGGCAAACGAAACTCAGAATGGTTTCAGCGATTACTGAGTATAAACACTGAGGACGAACCTGATTCCATGAAAGCAAGTGTACTAAAGGATGCAGATACTAACCTTTAACAAGAGGCTCCAAGTAAACTCAGGAGCGCATCAATCTACACAAGCTGCTGCTGCCGTGAAACGTTTGGCATCCGTAAAGTTTCGCTCGATTTCTGATTGGTTTCATTTATCACAGAGTTCCGACCCTTGTGACGTGTCACGGCCATTAAGCATGCAGGGGACACCATAATTGAGGCTAATTCTGGAAAACAACGTGTCACCTCAACGTCTACATCATTAGGATGCTATTTCTAACAGCTCCCGAGTCAGCAAATCAATCACTACCGCCGGGCCTCGATGAAAGCAAAGCAGGCTGTGGACGCTTGGATAAACAATCTGAAGGAGGAAAATCTAGATTCTTACTTTGACTGTCAAATTTCCTGATGATGGTATCCAGGAAGGTGTTCTGCGGAGCCACATGGCCCCTCCGGACTGGCATCTTCGCTGCAGTGGCCCCTGGACTGCGAAAGACTTTGCGGGACTTTGAATAATATCACAGCGAGAGCGCAGTTCTCCAATCTCCGCAGCCGGGCGCACGACGCTCACGGCGCTCCCGGCATGGACGCTACAGCGCCAGGCTCAATCCGGGGGCCAAAGTTTTCCCAAGTTTGGCCGCAGAGAAAGTGAAATCTCTTTCCACGAGAAAGTGAGGAAGAGGAGAGTTCTGGAAAAGGAGGCGCGCTGTAGGATCTGAGCCGTTTTTTGCCCTCCAGTTTCCAGCCTGAGAGGCGCGAGCGTGTCTGCTTGTGTGGAGAGGGCCGCCTGTCAGGTGATGTTCCTCCTGCTCTCACACTCGCTGGAGCGCGGGGGACCACTCATCCTGCACTACAACCCGCTCCCGTGAAGCGAGCTTTCCGACGAACCTCTGTGGAGCCAAGGCTCTGGCGCTGAGCTGCGCGTCTTTATTCTTCTCTTATTCCACCTCCTCCTCTTCGCCACCTGAAGCTCAGCGCGTTTCACTGGGGAGGAAATGAAGAACACCGGATTGGTTGCATGAAAACAGCAGAGCTCAAGAACAGCAACCCGAAGCGTCCTAGATCAGTGTTTTTTTAGGAGGTGTTCACTGTATCTCTCTCCTCCATCTCGCTGTGCGCTCTGCCAGATGACTTCAGCTCCACTGGCTTCTAACTGCGTCTCTTTTTAACCCTTTGCGCATCAGGAGCGAGATAGCCAACCTTTGATGGGTGGAGGAGAAGGAGCGCGCTCTCGGCCATCCCTGCTCTCCTCACCCCAGAAAAAAACTGCTTATTACACCTCCAAGAGCTTTGCAGTTTGGGGGTTTTGGTCGCTGAAAACGTGGCCCAGATATCATTAAAGAGCACTGCAACTGATTTAAATGCCTCAAAACAAGATCATTTGTCACAAAGATGATCTTGTAATGAATGTGTGGTGCAGGTGATGGTGGATACGAGCTCTGAAAGGCTGCCGTTGTTAACAGGTGTTCGGCTTTGTGCTGCATTACCTGTCCTCAGCAGCTATGGGAGGGATTCAGTTTACATCCACGCCCTTCTGCCCGCTCCTGTGCTGCTTGTCTCTGTGTAACAAAAGACTCCATCCATACCTCACAAAGGAACATTCACCTGCGCGAAAGTGAAGCGTGTCTCTCTGCCTGAGCTGATCCTGAATCAGCGAGTTTGCCGTGGATAACGAAAGGCCGTTTAAAACGCGTTGCTGGTGCTTCTTTATTGTGCTTCAGGGAGGGTCGGATGGGGATTCACCACTCAGCCTGCTCAGCTACGTCACAAGGGTTCCCCCCTTCCGTCAACCTGGGGATGATGCCTTCATGGAGCGTCGGGTATTGCGGATCTAGCGGATGGATTGAAACCCAGTCCTGCTCTTCCGCTCTATTTTAGCATTACATGTAATATCTTTAAATATATGAATGTTCTCCAAACATTAAGAACGCATAACGTGTCATTAATTTAGACTGTTAGCTAAAAAGGACTAAATTGTATGTCGGAAATGAAACCACATACTGTCATGGTACACAACAGTACAATCTAATTACACAAAATGATGATGATGATTATTGTTATTATTATGTTGTCACAAGTTAATTATTTAACTGACAAGCTCGTTTTCTTGTGATAAACGGTTGGTAGTATATATATTGTCATTGTGGGGGAAATGAAACAGAAATGCTGATTATGTCCCAAAGACGAGATCGGATGAAATTCTCGTCTTTTTGTATTAAAATGCAGCCGCGTGTGCGCTGCTGTCAAAGCCACTGGGAGCAAGAGTAGTTTGTGAGCTGCTGGGGACACTAACGAGGTGAAATTACGATGACCTTGTTTGAAGCATCGCTTCAATTTAGCTGTGAGGTATTAATTTTCCGACCGGCATTGAAGGCATCAGCAGACAAAGCGTTTTCCTGAATCCCTTGAAGTCCATTGGAACCGGACTGCAGCCGGTTCACCTGTGATGGCTCCGACTGAGGAAAACGTCCTTGTTTTCAGCAGCGCCAAGCAAAGGCCTGAAGCCCTCTGCTGCTCCGTGGAAGCATTTATCAAAAATGTCCTGCACAGCTCCATAAGGCGTCCTCCCCCCCTTTTTCCTCAGCATCATATTTTTAATGATTAGTCACACGTGATAAATTGCAGCCCTGCAGCTGGACGAAGACTATCGATCAAAACGTGAGTCTTTGGCATGAATTAAAAATGCAGCGGTTACTGCTCTTATTACTTCCAGCAGTATTTACTGAAGCAGCTGAAAGCCAGAGGAGGCGTGCTGGTCAGCCTTCCCCTCAAAACTCCCTTATTTAGTCAAGAAAAGAGAGGACGAGGAGAGGAAGAAAGGAGGGGACCGAGGAGGCAAGAAGGGGATGATGAGAGAGGAAAATCAATATGTAACTAAAGTTGATTGATTGATTGATTGATTGAATCTTTATTTTGAACATGTTGAAAAAGTATTAAAAAAAATAGAATTAAAAGAGACAAATGAACAAAGCAAACAAAAGGAAAACGAGCAACCACAACTCCAAATAACGTCCATGTTCAAAAAGTTCATTGATGAATTCCCAATGTGTGCGCACCTTACATTATATTGGATAAACGACTGAAATAAATAAAGAGAACAAGCTCCGGGCGTCACTTTGACACATCCATTAAAAGCTACATCTCCTTACAGCCGTGGCTAAACAGCTCCGCAGTAAATGAAACTGTCAGCAGAAACCGTGTTTTTCACACTGCCAGTTGTGTTAGACGTAGAAGCTGCAGAAGGTTTTATGAAGTAACCAAGAGAAACGCAGAGAGATGGATGATGGGTTTTAAATCATGTATAATCTTACTGTCTTTGCATTCCCCATAAAAGACCCGGTGACACAGGAGACGAGCTCATCTGTGGGGAAATGAGCACATTATTTTAAAAAGGACTTGAACGCTAAATCTAACGAAGGCTTGCGTTACAGCCAGGAGGCTGTCAGGACAGCAACCTCTTTGATGCAAACCGAAGGAAAAGGGAAACGAACAGCAGCATGTTTGTGGCGTACACAGCTCGTTTGCTGCAGATATTTATCTGGAAGCTTCTGCAATTGTACTTACATCCTTTAGATGTTAAGTTTACTGAAGTGTGCAAGTAAAGCTGCTTAATTCTCTGGATTAGAACATTGTGATTACTCTCAGTGTATTAAACTACTACTACTATTATTATTATTAATAAAAAGCACATCAGCATAATTTGAATGTATGAAGGAAATCTGTCGGTGATCTCAGCCCTGAAATTGATCATAAATCAATCTTATAATCTTTTATCTTATAAACTTTTAATGGCACTTTTATTAACGTGGTGCTTTCCACGTCCCACAAAGCAACGAAGCATGTGCTGCTGCAACACTGCTTAAAACAGAAAAGGATTCCTCAAAGACAGACAGCTGACCTGCTGTCCATTTATTGACCAGCCCGTCAGCACTGCACTGTAAACATGGGAATATAACCCAGACTAGTAGCTGTTCAGTTCAGTAGCTGCTACGTATACATACACAAACATACACAAGAAACATGTTTTAATGCAGTAGAACTTGTATCATAGGATCTTTAATCTATAAATACACAGTAGAATGTACAGGCTGCAGAATATGTAAGAAATATACGATCAGCAGTAAGAGCCAGTCATTTGGTGACTGAGCACTACAGAGCACTGTGTTTATCAGCAGGGACTTTTTCCACTCATCCATCTGTCCACCCAGAATCCTCCATCTATCACCCAGCTGGCTTTTAGCGAGGTGCTCCTTGGTGCTTTGGACTTCACACTGTTCTCTCTGCGGTGCGTTCGCAGACGCGTCCAACAGACTCGCTCAGCGTCGGGACAGATCGCCTCCTGCGGAGAAAGGAAACAGTGAGCCGGTGTCGCATCTTCACCGCTACTCCGTCAAAGAACTGAACACGTTCAGCAAACAGAAAACTGCTTCCTGTACAGGATGACAGATTGAGACCCAGTGTGTGCAAAGACTTCTGGCTCAATTCTGAAATGAGCCTGATGAAACTGAACTCTATTAAAACAGGTGCAATGTAGATGCAGATGTGTAGAAACGATGTTATATGGATTCATAGGCGCGCGTCTGTGCGTGTGTGTTATCAAAGATTGATCGCACCAACGGCCAAAGCCATCAGATGTAATGTCCACGGAGGAGCAGCACTGGGGGTGGGGTTCTACATCGTATGTGGCTCCATCCAATTAACTGAGGCGATCAGCCATGCTGATGAATGGATTACAGCATAATTGCTTCAGAGGTGGGACCCTTCATTAAATCATTTATGACGGGCAAATGTGAGCATATGTTTGTGTGTGTAAATCTGCAGGAATGCTCGTGTCAGTGACCACACGCTTGTGGTTCAGCCTGGTGGTAATAAAAACAACTGTGACATGAAGGCTGAGTCTTTGAATTGGATATGTTCTTCCCATTTCCAGCCCTGTACTTTCATTCTTGGACTTTTGCTTTCTGATTGGCTGCTTGCTGCAAACAGAAGGTTAGAGCAGCACTTTCACTTTGGCTCTGTTTCTGTTTCATTCCACAGCAGTGCATGCTCCTCACTGAACAAGAGTGAGGTGGTTTCTTAAAATGTACAATGTGCACACACACAGTGAGAGAGAAATAACAGCAGACCCGTCTAATAAGTGTTTTCATGTAAATAATAGTTTGTTTTGTGTTTTTTCCACAGACAAACACATTTTTCTACGCCACAGATTTAACACACAAGTATAAATGCTCTCTCAGATGAACTACAAAACACAACACATTGCACCGTTTCATTATTTATTTACCAAAAGCTGAGCCAAAAAACAAAGTCCACCCTCTCTAAAGCCTTCAAGAGGGTTAGAAGCAGCCAAGAGATCGAATGCACAGTCAGGTGAAAACATCAACAACTGTTGCTGCCCATCAATCTGGGAAGGGTTCAAGCCCATTTCCAAACAGTTTGAAGTCTTATTCTACAGTGTGAAAGACTATCCAGAAGTGGACGTCCCAGCAAATTCACTCCAAGGTCTCAGCGTGCAATGCTCAGAGGAACTGCAGCAAACACAAGAGTTCATCCCGGCAAGAGTTAGCATGCTCAGCTTTAAAATTCACCACATTATAAAAAAAGGCTGAACAAGTACGACTTTTTTTGGAAGGAAAAAATAAGATGAAGGAATACAACAACGTCCTTTGGACAGACAACACCAAAGCAGAGATGTTTGACCATAAACCAGCATATCAGCACAAACAGCCCTAATCAGCTGCCAAGTGTAGCGATGATTTGGAGTTACAGCCATAGGTCCTGGGTTTCTAGCAGCCTAGCAGCAACACCTCTGTATACCAAAGTATTCTAGAGAACATGAAGCCATCAGCCTGACACCTGAAGTGTGACTGAAACTGGGTCCTACAACAAGACAAAGGTCCCAAGCACAGCTGCAAGTGTTCAACAGAACGGCTAAAAAAGAACAGGATCGAGGCGCTGCAACGGCCCAGTCACAGTCCAGACCTCAGCCTAATTGAAATGCTGTAGCGGGACCACAGGAGAAGTTTCTATAAATAAATGCATGCCTGCAAAGCTCAGTGAGCTGAAGCATGTAAGGAACAGTGGGCCAATGATGTGAGAGGCTGATAAACAAACAGCAAATGATTACAACAAAGTATTATTACTGAAGGTGTTCTACAAGCTACTGAATCACGAGATCACCTCCCCTGCCCCGTAAGCTGGAGAGGAAAACATGGACGACTGACAGCTGTTCTGCTTTCAGAGCGATCGTCCCGATGCAGCCTTCTGCCTTGTTTTAATATTAGATACCAAGTCTGATGCTGAGAGGAGGCTAAAGGACAAATGGACACAGACGGTCGTCACAGAGAAACTGCAGCCCGGCTGATAACCTGAAGCCACAGACGGACGTCACTGTTGTTGAAGACACTGATCATTAAGACACCAAGAATCAAACTACAGGATTATTAAAGTTTCCACTGTGGGTGTGCCAAGTAACAAAATCTGTTATGTCATTCATGGAGGTAACACCTGCTCTCCACGTTAACAGGTTTCCACACCACTGATGATAGCAAAAGTGACATCACTGATAGAGGGTGTGTCCCAAACTCGCCATGAGCCTAAAGCTCCACCTAACGACGAGTCTGATCCAGAAACGCAGGGGAGCTGCTTCAACTGTGACATCTTCACAGGCACCCAGTCTTTACTTTTCAAAGCTGCCTTGAGTTTGATTACAGAACAAGAACTCCTCAAGGACAAACGTGAAACTCTTAGTTGCATTCAAAGTAAATTATTTGCACGGAGCAGTAACTGCTGCTAGTTTCTGACATGCAGTAAGTTTGGTTGTAGACTTCAGACTGTTTAGATTCATCCAAGTCTGTTCGAATGAGTCCAATAAATATTTACAGACAGAAATCATCTCTGTGGCAGCGGGTGTGCTTTTAGCTCAGCTGTAGGGGGAGAGGTGGAGCTGAGCTCAGATAGCAGTGCCAGGTGGAGTTGATTGGCACAGCAGCCACTCTCCCGCCACAGAGGAGACCCCGCCCCCCCGCCCAGCACGCTACTCAATCATTCAAATTTAGTTCTTATTCGACTCTGATCAACAAATTTGTCGTGAATTGTGTCACTAAGATGAGTGATACGTTTAAGGCGTTCCTCAACCCTTATTCCATAGCAAAGGCCATATCGCCATGACAACCATGCTGGTCATTTATATGCTCAATTCTCTGGCAGTCATGAGATCCTAGTTCATAGCTTTCATTTCAAGTTTCTTTGCAGGATGAAGTCAGAGCGGAGAGGACGATGTTTTCTCGTAGTGACCCAGCTCAGCCTGATATTCTACCTGTTTCTTTCTCAGGCCTGGTTAAATTAGTCGACCTGATGAAACAACATTTTATTACCTGCATCTTTTTAAAAATAGCTTTTCCTTTTTGGCACATTTTTAAGGACATATGACATCACAGCTATGCAGATGACATTCAGTTATAGATCTCCTCTAAGCCCTGCGTTGTTTTAAGCTGCAGGTCTTTTAAAACCTGGAAGGCTGACCACCTTGTTTAACTTCATGAGGAGGAAAGAGACGTCCTCCTTTGTACCCCTGATAGATTTCTGTGAACTCCTGGTCCCCATATTTCTGAACCTTGGGGCAGCTTTTGACTCACTTTGGATGATCAGGTTAAATCTCTGTTTCGATCTTGCTCTTTTATTCACTTAAGACACCAGGCCAACCTGAGTTCTGTTGTGTCCTGCTGTGAATTAGAAGCTTATTTCATCTCTTCTCAAAATAACCTCCTTCAAACAAAGTGTTCAAAATGCAACTGCAAAGTACTCGTGTCTCACTCACTTTAAGATTCTGGTTGTGACTGTTGGAGCAGCAGCAAACGTGTCCATGCAAACACCCCTGCAGGTTCCTGAGGTCTAACGATCAGGTTGTGTGCTTCACACAAGGCTGAGAACTAAAGGAGACAGAGCTACTGGCCCTCCAGCTGTGTCTTCATTAGTTGTTCTTTGTAAGTTGATATCTTGAACTGTATAAATAGAAATGTACTTATATGAAAAACTTGCTTTAACCTTTTAGGAGCTGCAGCCGTCTTCATACATGCTCCCATATTTTCAAAGGCTCAAAAGTAATTGCACAATTAACTGCCAAGCAGTTCCAAGTGAGGCCTGATCTCTCCTCACTCTGTGACAAATTAGGCAGAGAGACCTGTTAGTGACTCTCGTGGCTGTATATAAGCAATAGGTCTAACCTAAACCTATTTCCTCATTACATCATGGCAAATTAAGTAGATGAAAGGTCAGCAGCTGCTTCCAGGATTGAGTTTGCATTTGGTGGCTGTGCTTGGGAGCTCACCATTACACTGAAAGCAACAACCCAGGTCTAATCAGAGAGATCGGAACATTTGGTACATTTTTATAAAGCAGGAATGTAGCAGTCAGCTCTGCAACACCCAAATTCCTGGAAGATCACAAAAGACAACTAAATTCTTCCCTTCATAATATCTATCCAAGAAGATGCATCATTGCTACAGTGTTCTGTCAAGACGCAACTTCATGAATGAAGTACAGACGCAAAATGCTGATAACGCCCGAGGACAGAAAGACCGGATAAGACTTTCCTAGAAAACATCGAAGAAAGCCTGCCAAGTTCTGGAAGTTTCTTTTAGGAATATGAACTTGTAGCAGAGAAGAGTCTGTCAAACACAGTGGAGTGTTATCACAGCCAGTGGAAGTGGGTCAAGGGTGTTTATTCATGACTAGGTGTTGGTAGAAGTAGCAGGAGGAATTCTGAAGTATCGACAGCTTTACTTTCTGCTCACAGCGAATCAAAGGCTGTGAAACTGGTAGGACAGAGCCTGGCAGTAAAGACACAGCAAAGCAACGGCTCCTGAAGGTAAAGACATTTTCTCGGACGGCCACAACAGCCTTTAGTGGGCAGAAAGAGCCACAAAGATACAGCAACTAACAGTGGATCCAGTGAAGAAGAAAGTCCATCGCCTTTACGGTTCAAGCACTACATGCCTGTAAAAGAGTTTCATTTAAGAATGAACAAGGGAAATTTAATAAATCTTAAATGTAAGGAATATTTTTCAAAAATCTCTTGAAATAAAGCTGAAAGTCTGTCATTTATTAAATCTTGATTGCTTCCACTGGTTGGTGGTGTTTACAGGAGACATCTGAAAATGACTGCATGACTGTCCTGATGTGTATAAGCCTGGATGATTGGATGAAACTCTGACTTGAGGAGGCCGGTGTGCACTCGTGCCTGTATGAAAAGTTTTGCATATATTTAAATCTCACACTGATATGAGAAATGGACATGCAAATCCATCAGCCCCATTACGCCTCACCTTGGCAGCTAGTGCACTCGCAGCTGTGTATGACTGGCAGGACAACCGGCTCGCTCTCTCCACTCTCACACTGCAGGCTGAGGAAGCGCACCGGGGTGTTCGGGTCCAGGCGGTAGCTGCAGCACTCACACACCGACTGGAGATACGGCTCCTACGTGGAGAGAGTAAAAAGAAGAGAGAGGGTAACTAAATGTTGGGGGCAGAAAGAGAAATAAGAGCCAAGAGGGTGACTTGGATACGATGAGGGCAAACTGAAATCAGAGCAGGGGACGGTTTTATGAGGAGATCAGGGAAATAATAGGAAGTAGAAAGTGAAACAATCAGAAAAGAAAGTTTAAATGAGGGGAAAGAGTGGGACAGATAAGGAAGGGCAGATGCCTCCCTCTATTCTATGTGATGGAAGATTACAGTGTAAGAACTACAGCATATTAAGGACAAAAAATGAACTAAAGCCTTTAAATGTTTCTGCATAAATAAGAGTAGCAAAGAAAAGCAAACCCAGTTAAACGTATGACCCGTGTGCTGAGGTGAGTCTCTTTCTGCTTCACTTCCTGTGAGCCCACAGACAGACGCACTAACATTTGACTTTGCTGCTGTCATTCAGTCCTCATCGCTCCATCGATAAAGGTGAGCTGTTGTGACGGCGATGAAAAGCCCAAATCTTGGCCCTACCATGACCGTGTGTGACTGATGGGATGTGGTTCCAGTGCTGTAATGCATGTTTCTTTTCTCCACACATCACTCTTAGCATCTAAACCAAAGGTTTTCTTTAAGACATTTCCACAGAGCATTATTCACAGAGACCTCTGCCTCATCTGTGTGCTCTGCAAACAGCAGATGGGCAGCACAGCTTTTCTGCTTGTATCTCTGCCACGTGCATTCGCGAACATGAACATTTGACACTGTGAGGCAGGTCTAAGCTTAGCTTCTTATTTTGTAAACTCCTGCATCCCTGTTTGCTGCTGGGCTGATCTGTGGTGCTCGACCATGCTGAGGAGGCTAACAGCATTCTTTAATTTCCTTGCTTTGCAGACAGTCTGTCTGACTGTGAACGGGTTGAGTTCAAAGTCTTTACAGATGGTTTTGTACCCTCTCCCAGTCTCCTCAGCATCCTCAGCATCTACAGCTATCGTCCTTCCTGAAACATGCAGGAGTTAAATTATGGAACAGTCTAACAGAAGAAATAAAAGACAGTCAAAACATAAAACAGTTTAAAGTAAAATATAAAAACCTAATTTTAAATAAGTATAAGAATGAAGAAAACGGGGTTAACCCAGGACGGTAATGTTGCTGGTAATGGTGTTGCGGTTCTTTTTTGTTTTTTTGTTTGTTTTGGTTTGTTGTTTTTCCATAACTTGTGTATCTGCAAATATACACATTCTGTATTTTTCATATGAAAGAAACTATACTGTGGTGGGGCTTGCTAATTTCTTGTTTTTGATTTATGTATGTTATGTTTTGTTTTACTTCATATGTTTCATATGTTGTTTGTTTAATTTAAGACAAAAAAAAAATTAAATGAATGAGAGGTAAAACTTGAGGGGGTAGGGACAAATAAGTAAATACTTCAGCCTACTCCTTTTCAAACAAATAATGGAATGATATTTTGTAATGATTGTGAAGGCACATGTTTGAAATGTTTGAAATAAAAATGAACTGAACTGAACTGAACTGAACATGCTGTGAAGAACAGACTTTGACAGATCCCTGATCTTTACGTAAAACAGGGTGTCCATGGACTCCTGACTGAGGGCTTTAAAAAGAGCATTGATACTGATTACAAGTCAGATTTTTAGTTCTCCAATAGTTCCAAAGGAAGATCTCATTCAGCTGCTACATGCACCACAATGTTTCTTCGTTGGATCCGTGCTTACTCTCCCTGTCATTTAATACACTGTGTTCATTATCGCCTAATCAGAATGAAGAAAGAGCTGAGCGATGCTAAGATGTCTGTGATACACAGAAACTGTTATCTCATGGTTGATCTCTGCATAACAAGCCAGTGTAGTTATAACATGGCTTAATACTGTAAGCAACGTGAAATGTATAATAATAATAACAAGAGCAAGAAAGATATGTTTTACTTCTTTACGTCTTTTTAAGGTGGCTTACATGACAAACTCAACTGATAACAAATAACAGAGTCAACAAAGATACATGCAAAAATCCTGAAATTTGAGAATAATCGAGCCTCGTTTGTAACTCAGTGAAAGAAGGTCACCTTTGGAAGCTGTGTTCATGCATCCAATTAATGCAGACAAAGCCTGAAGGAGACTGTGGAAAAGTACAGAGGACGGTAGCAACGCATGATACATAAAAGGGGAAGGAGGTAAGAAAAGTTCCTCTGAAAAATAGTTATTAGTACTTCTCACACACTTTGAAAAGTCTACAGTGTGTGTGTGTGTGTGTGTGTGTGTGTGTGTGTGTGTGTGTGTGTGTGTGTGTCCGATAAGTCAGCCGGTGATGGGAAACTTGATCACTGTAATGAATTCCTGCTTCTTCCAGTCGTGCTAATCAATGACACGGGGACTTCACAGGGTTGCCTAGTCATCGGTTACCATCCCCGGTTGCCACAGTAACGGGAGGTAATGACACATTTGGCCGAGCTGATGTTTATTTTTACTGATCTCCCAGCATGACTGACTCTATTTTTACAGTGGAGACGCATAGATGCCAAGGAAGAACAAAGTCACCATGGTGATGAGGTGATAAGCCTGCTGTCTTACAAGGATGAAAAAGACAGAAAACCAAGAATGAAAATCAAAGAAGAAGAAAAGATAGAATCCCTCTACCCCTGCACGAGATTCAACACATCCATCTACTGTATTTACACCCTGATACTTCACATATTATATCTTGTATTTCTGTTTGCCTGCCTTCAAGTCATCAACTGTATGTTTATCTTTAAGCACAGATGTCAAATGCTCAGCTCAGGATGCCATAATTAAAGACAATTCTCTCGCATCAGTAGAAAAAATAAAATAGAAAATGAGATGATCTCATTTGCTAAAGATGATACCCTGAATCATGATTTTATTAATAGTTTTTGGGATTTAAAGGGACTTAAAGGGCAGATGCATAAACTGTACATAAAAGATGGCAATAACTGGTTGCTCTTAAAAGTAAAGCCATTAACCTTAAACCCTCATGCTTTGTAATGGCCTCCAGGAGGTGATTCCCCTGGTTGATGAAAACATGGGAAGTAATGAAGTACAAATACTTTGTTACTGTATCCCAAAAGGCTGATTCTCTCAGCTGACTGCAGGTTTCCCCAACCTTATAAACAGTCTTCGATCAGTAGTTGTTGATCAATAGTCAATGCAATTTGCATATTAATACAATTATAAATGAATTGGGTTGCACAATGCACAAAGAGCAGCAGGTCAGCTGATCACAGCCTGTACACTAAGAAAATCTTCCCCCACCTTCTGAATCCACTTTAACCCCTGACTGTGCACATTTTCCTGTTTAGAGGAAAAGTCGCCCTCTGCAATGTAGCAACAGAAAACAGATTTATGTTTTTAATTTTGCACAAAAATAGAAATGTCCTCCAAAGAGCTACTCTTACTTTCTTACTTTGAGTACATTTCAGAGTCTCTACTTTTTTACTTTTACTTGAGTAAAGAAGACATGCATCATACGGGGTCATCTGTGGATGCTAGCTGACCCCATGCAAACTAGTTATCCTGCACAGGAAGGGTGAATAAAGAACACTCTTTACAAATATTGTCAGTCAGGAAAGTAAAGTTCAGAGGCTGTTTCAGCTGTTTCAGCTGTTTCAGGTGTTTCAGGTGTTTCAGCTTTTTCAGTTGTTTCATGTGTTTCGGCTGTTTCAGCTGTTTCAGGTGTTTCAGGTGTTTCGGCTGTTTAGGCTGTTTCAGCTGTTTCAGATGTGTCAGGTGTTTCACCTGTTTCAGCTGTTTCAGGTGTTTCAGCTGTTTCAGGAGTTTCAGGTGTTTCAGCTGTTTCATGTGTTTCAGCTGTTTCAGCTGTTTCAGGTTTTTCAGCTGTTTCATGTGTTTCAGCTGTTTCAGCTGTTTCATGTGTTTCAGCTGTTTCAGCTGTTTCAGGTTTTTCGGCTGTTTCAGCTGTTTCATGTGTTTCAGCTGTTTCCGCTGTTTCAGCTTTTTCAGCTGTTTCAGGTTTTTCGGCTGTTTCAGCTGTTTCATGTGTTTCAGCTGTTTCAGGTTTTTCAGCTTTTTCAGCTGTTTCAGCTGTTTCAGCTGTTTCAGGTGTTTCAGCTGTTTCAGGTGTTTCACCTGTTTCAGGTGTTTCAGCTGTTTCATGTGTTTCAGCTGTTTCAGCTGTTTCAGCTTTTTCAGCTGTTTCAGCTGTTTCAGCTGTTTCAGGTGTTTCACCTGTTTCAGGTGTTTCAGCTGTTTCATGTGTTTTGGCTGTTTCATGTGTTTCAGCTGTTTCAGGTTTTTCAGCTGTTTCAGCTGTTTCATGTGTTTCAGCTGTTTCAGCTGTTTCAGCTGTTTCAGGTTTTTCGGCTGTTTCAGCTGTTTCATGTGTTTCAGCTGTTTCCGCTGTTTCAGCTTTTTCAGCTGTTTCAGGTTTTTCGGCTGTTTCAGCTGTTTCATGTGTTTCAGCTGTTTCAGGTTTTTCAGCTGTTTCATGTGTTTCAGCTGTTTCAGCTGTTTCATGTGTTTCAGCTGTTTCAGCTGTTTCAGGTGTTTCAGGTGTTTCAGATGTTTCAGCTGTTTCAGCTTTTTCAGCTGTTTCAGCTGTTTCAGGTGTTTCACCTGTTTCAGGTGTTTCAGCTGTTTCATGTGTTTTGGCTGTTTCAGGTGTTTCAGCTGTTTCATGTGTTTTGGCTGTTTCATGTGTTTCAGCTGTTTCATGTGTTTCAGCTGTTTCAGCTGTTTCAGGTTTTTCGGCTGTTTCAGCTGTTTCATGTGTTTCAGCTGTTTCAGCTGTTTCCGCTGTTTCAGCTTTTTCAGCTGTTTCAGGTTTTTCGGCTGTTTCAGCTGTTTCATGTGTTTCAGCTGTTTCAGGTTTTTCGGCTGTTTCAGCTGTTTCATGTGTTTCAGGTGTTTCAGCTGTTTCAGCTGTTTCAGGTGTTTCAGCTGTTTCATGTATTTCGGCTGTTTCAGCTGTTTCAGCTGTTTCAACTGTTTCAGCTGTTTCATGTGTTTCGGCTGTTTCAGCTTTTTCAGCTGTTTCAGGTGTTTCAGGTGTTTCACCTGTTTCAGCTGTTTTAGCTGTTTCAGGAGTTTCAGGTTTTTCGGCTGTTTCAGATGTTTCAGGTGTTTCAGGTGTTTCGGCTGTTTAGGCTGTTTCAGCTTTTTCAGCTGTTTCAGGTGTTTCAGGTGTTTCAACTGTTTCAGGTGTTTCAGCTGTTTCAGCTGTTTCAGGAGTTTCAGGAGTTTCAGCTGTTTCATGTGTTTCAGCTGTTTCAGATGTTTCAGCTGTTTCAGCTCTTTCAGCTCTTTCAGCTGTTTCAGGTGTTTCACCTGTTTCAGCTGTTTCAGCTGTTTCATGTGTTTCAGCTGTTTCATGTGTTTCACCTGTTTCAGCTGTTTCCGCTGTTTCAGGTTTTTCAGCTGTTTCAGGTGTTTCAGCTGTTTCAGGTGTTTCACCTGTTTCAGCTGTTTCAGGTGTTTCAGATGTTTCAGATGTTTCAGGTGTTTCAGGTGTTTCAGCTTTTTCAGCTGTTTCGGCTGTTTCGGCTGTTTCCGCTGTTTCAGCTTTTTCAGCTGTTTCAGGTTTTTCGGCTGTGTCAGCTGTTTCATGTGTTTCAGCTGTTTCAGGTTTTTCGGCTGTTTCAGCTGTTTCATGTGTTTCAGGTGTTTCAGCTGTTTCAGCTGTTTCAGGTGTTTCAGCTGTTTCATGTATTTCGGCTGTTTCAGCTGTTTCAGCTGTTTCAACTGTTTCAGCTGTTTCATGTGTTTCGGCTGTTTCAGCTTTTTCAGCTGTTTCAGGTGTTTCAGGTGTTTCACCTGTTTCAGCTGTTTTAGCTGTTTCAGGAGTTTCAGGTTTTTCGGCTGTTTCAGATGTTTCAGGTGTTTCAGGTGTTTCGGCTGTTTAGGCTGTTTCAGCTTTTTCAGCTGTTTCAGGTGTTTCAGGTGTTTCAACTGTTTCAGGTGTTTCAGCTGTTTCAGCTGTTTCAGGAGTTTCAGGAGTTTCAGCTGTTTCATGTGTTTCAGCTGTTTCAGATGTTTCAGCTGTTTCAGCTCTTTCAGCTCTTTCAGCTGTTTCAGGTGTTTCACCTGTTTCAGCTGTTTCAGCTGTTTCATGTGTTTCAGCTGTTTCATGTGTTTCACCTGTTTCAGCTGTTTCCGCTGTTTCAGGTTTTTCAGCTGTTTCAGGTGTTTCAGCTGTTTCAGGTGTTTCACCTGTTTCAGCTGTTTCAGGTGTTTCAGATGTTTCAGATGTTTCAGGTGTTTCAGGTGTTTCAGCTTTTTCAGCTGTTTCGGCTTTTTCGGCTGTTTCAGGTGTTTCAGATGTTTCAGGTGTTTCAGGTGTTTCGGCTTTTTCAGCTGTTTCGGCTGTTTCGGCTGTTTCAGCTGTTTCAGCTGTTTCAGGTGCTTCAGCTGTTTCAGGTGTTTCAGCTGTTTCAGGTGCTTCAGCTGTTTCAGGTGTTTCAGCTGTTTCAGCTGTTTCAGCTGTTTCAGGTGTTTCAGCTTTTTCAGCTGTTTCAGGAGTCAGTGAAACAAAACCTGCTGAAATCAAATCGGGTGGCAATTGGGCTGAATGTGGTAGAAACTCCATGTCTGAGGCTTTGGAGTCCAGCAGTGTCAGAAAAACAGTGAGATTTGTGTGTGAGGATATAAAGAAGTCACAAGACGGCGAAGATATTGTACCAAGAAGGGAAAAAAGAGTTTGGAAGTCTGCAGGAGAGTGAGAGAGACACCAGGACTAAACACTAAAGACGCCGTGAAGTTTGGGTGTCACCTCTGCCCGGCTGAAAACTCCATTCACTTAGAATGGTTTAAAATGGCATCTTTGATGACTTGATGATAATGACTCAACACGAATGAGTGCACATCCCATGTTTTACAATTTGCAAAATAAATCACCGAAAAGCCTTTTTACAAAAGACCTTTTGAGTGTTAGTCCCTTTTGTCTTAGTATGCTACCAGTTACTACTTCTCAAAATTGTCTGCAGGTGTTCAGAGAGTAACATCCCGTGTGTGCGTGCATGTGTGTGGCTGTACCTCCAGGATGACATCAGTCCTGGACAGGCAGCGTCCCCTGCAGAAGCTGACCTCCACATTGTCAAGTCGACAGTCTCCCTTGGTGATGTTGCGGACCTGCACATAGCGATGACACTCTTGCACAGGCTCACCTTGTGCAAACGCAGAGAGGAAAAGAGATACACTTAGGACAGAGCAAAGGAGGGGAGAATATAATAAACCAGAAGCACTACTTTATAGACGATATTGTCTTTGCATTTGCATGAAATAACGGCAAAAAATGACAAAAAGGAGGAGACAGAGCAGAAAGCTCATTGCAGAAGGCAGGGTGACATTGCCGTGAAATTTCCTCCACTGGGACAGAGATTAAAGCCCCAGTGTAGGTTAAGTAATGTAATCTCCCACTAATTGGGGGCTGAGGCACTTCCCTTGTAGCCTCCTCTAAACTGAACTGAAGAACATTCAAATCCATTTAAGTGGTCTGGAAGCCATGATACTGGAACGAATGACTTGCTCAGGAATAGATTGTTTTGCAAAAAGCAGCGTTTTAATCGCTCCTTTTGTTTCGCATTATCATACGTGGGAAAGCCTTACTCTGTGGATCCGCTGATAGTTTTAAATGACTAATATTATGGAATCTGATGGTCAGAAGTTTGGGAGTAAGGTCCAAGAATGTTGACTGATGGTATTTGGGACGCGTTTTTGTGCCATGTGTATGCAGTACCAACCTGGAAACTGCTTTCTACACACGGGGCAGCAGCTGCCTGGTTCTTCCACCTTCACCTCCCCCTGAGAGAATCATGCAAACAGAATCATGCAACATTTATGGACGGCTTATATTTGTCATGTCTAAGAGTGTTTCATTGGCAAGTTAGAGCAGGCATTTCATCAAAAGTGCGAGTACACATATGCATGTGCATATCCAGAAAAACATTAGCACAAGCTAACTGAGCATCAACCCCATATGAAAGTGAAGGGTGACTCTTAATTTACATCTTCTGGTATCTTCACATTCATAATGCTTTCATAATAGCTGTCTAATAACCGTTTAAGGTTAAGGGCAGGCCCAGCTTAATTGAATTATGTGAGAAACAACTAATTCAAAGTCTGAGTCTGAGATAATGTAACTCCTGCAAACATGAGAGTAGCTTCACCCAGAGCACATGTAACAGTCCTGAAAGGGTCTGGTGAAGGTTCTCGACCTTCACCCGACCTACCTACCGGTTTGGTGGTGCGTCAGTGATGGTCTGGTGCCGATCTGGGAGGAGACCCCCCAGGACACCATCCCGGAGAATGCATGCAAATATGTGTGGGCCAAACAATCACCCAGTGTGATGCCCTGTTGTTCCTAATAAGTTGTCCACTCCATACCAGTATAGAAACCCAGCATGATTTTTCCCCCCATTGAGATCTGATGTGCTTTCAAAACGTTCATTAATGTTTTTGAGCACGAGCACCAATAACTCATCATTACTATAACTGGGCCCTCAAACCAACATCAGGCTTCAAAACACAGAAACCAGTGGCATGAGTTTGAATGTGTCCGTTCTTTGTATGCAGTCTGTGGTTCTCACACAGCACAAAGTGAAATTCAAACGACAAACAAGTACCAAGAGTTTCATGGCCACTTGAGGCTGGTTCCAAAAGTGAGTTTGTCTTTGTAGACTCGTGTTTAAATGTCTAACGTCACAAAAATAAACATATATACCACATGGAACATTTTACAGTTTATCTAGAGATAGTTCTGCCCTACATAAAAACTGTGAAGAGATGAAACTCAAGGTGTAATTACATGAACCCACTGGGAGGGTCTTTTTACCAAACGAGTGATGCAGAGAGACGGATGAGGAGGCAGAAAATGACATAGAGCCAGGCAGGCAGAATGGAAAAGGGACAGGAATAAGAAAATGACACATGAAGACCAAAAATAGCACATGAAAGAAACTGTGACGTAAGGACACACAGGACACAGAGGGAATAAAGAGAAACCCAGAACAGAGAAAAGCAAGGTGTCCTGTGATGTCCCTGCCTGAGAATAGCTGCTGTTAGCATGCAGAGTCACACACAGATCCATCTATAGCATCACTCTAGTGCGACACACACACACACACACACACCTCTTGACTGTTCACCTCAAGGAGTGTTCCTTCCACTCGGCACTGCTGCCAGCCTTCCCTCAGGGCTCCCCCAGGGATGAAGGAGCCTACTCACTTAAAAGGGTGAGAGGTCATGAAGACGACTATTGTAAGTTGTGTGTGTGCGTGTGTGTGTCACAGGGGATGGAAACAGGTAGGAATGGGTATTCCTGTTTATTTCAGGGAAAATGATCCGAGCATCAAAGCGTGTTGTTTACAGGCTGTTGGGGGAATCGTAGCGCCTTTAATTGGTGTAAACGATCAGCGTTTGAGAGGAAGGCATCCTAACAGCTTTGACATTATAACAAAGCCCTCAATACATTGCCTTAAAAAGATAGATGCGCTCCCAGCAGAGCCACGTGCAGATTTCAATTTTAAACAGTGACATGTTTAACTGTAAGCTCGTAAACAGCAAAGCACACCGACAGTCACCCACTGTCAGCCTGCCAGCAGAGGGAACGCAGGGCATTAAACGACCTTTCCATATTGTTTTGGATAAGGAGCGCTTTCACTGAGCCATCACGTGGTCAGCAGTTACACAACCGAGCCCCTCCAGAGACAGAGTGCACTACACTAAAGAACTGCTGCACCACAGGTGGAGCACTGGGAGGACCGTGGACTTTGTGGAGCTTGCTGTGCAATCAGCCTCTCTCTTCAGGTTGTGGTTGTCAGCTGAATTTATTTTTACACTGGCCTTTACACTGCGCTGCTGTGCTAAAGATATAATTCAGCACAGTGTGTCAAGGATGAGACAGCTAACTTTCCTACTGCAGCTCATCTGAACTTCTCCACAGTGGTGAGACGATTTAAAGTGTCTGTTCAGCCCAAATTACACACAGAATATCTTCTCTTATGATAATTTCTTTTACGATCATTATCTTCATGTTTGCAGGTGGTCAGTGAAAAACACACTGGCCTGGACTGGGATGGAGATCTGTCCAGTAGCTCCGCTCTTATTTCAATACTGTTTGATAATATGCTACTACACTGTACATTAACCTTTATTATTAAGTATTTTTGATTTTGAGTTGGCTTTGGACTCTCTGCTCATTCTTTCACATTTATGAAATATTCATAAATGAGTTCTGTATTCTCGGGTGAGGAGTTCAGCCATCCGGGAGGGGCTCAGAGTAGAGCCGCTGCTCCTCCACATTGAAAGGAGCCAGCTGAGGTGAGTTGGGCATCTGACAAGGATGCCTCCTGGGTGCCTCGTGGGTGAGGTTTTCCAGGCATGTCCTACCGGGAGGAGGCTCCGGGACAGACCCAGGACACGCTGGAGAGATTATATCTCTCGGCTGGCCTGGGAACGTCTTGGTGTTCCCCAACAAGCGGGAAGAGGTGGCTGGGGAGGGGGAGGTGTGGACTTCTCTGCTTAGGCTGCTGCCCCCACGACCCGGCCCCAGATAAGCGGAAGAAGATGGATGGATGGATGCAGGCCCGGCCCTAACCAATCTGGCGCCCTAGGCAAGATTTTAGGTGGTGCCCCCCTACATCGGCAGTGTAGTGTATGTACTCACAAGAAACCGAATAGCTTTGTCTTTGACCTTTTTTTTTACTTAAAGAAAGCAAATTCACAATCAGAATAATTAACAAGATAAAAAAATATATGAATAAATAAATGAATACAAAAAATAAAAAATGAATATATGAAATACAATAACACCGCTTGATGCTGCTGCAAAACTGGTGGGTTGTGCTGCTGAGGTGGAGGCAACAGGAAGACCGCTTGATGCTGCTGCATCATGGCTGGGTTGTGCTGCTGATGCTGCATCACTGGTGGGTTGTGCTGCTGAAGTGGAGGCAGCAGCGGTAGATGTGGTAGATGGCCCAGGGGTGGGATTTAGAAACTTCAACAGTGCATCTGAAGAGAGGAGTATGTGACACCACTGAGTATTAAAGTCTAATAATAAAAACATATGATTCCAGGAATAAAATGAAATGATATAATATAAATGAAAAACCAAAGAGATATATGTATGATCTTAACTGATATGCAAATTAGATTAGATTCAATTTATTGTCATCATTACAGTGAAATGCTGAATGGCAGAATGCAAAGTAACAGTATAATATCATATGAGAATGTTATGTTATGATTATCTTTGACCGAATCACAGCAGTGCTCATATTAAAAAACAGCATTCCCTCTCATGTGATATTGCTTAATTAACATTAATGATGTGCACTTTAACAACTAGGCTTACAACTATAATATATACAGGGGTGGAAAAGTGACCTGCAGGGTAAACGTTAGCTAACCAGAAGGCAATAACAATGTAAACAAAAAACACCTGCTTAAAAGATGAATACAAATGAGGAATGGTGGGAAAGGTGGGAGTACTGTAATTACCTAACGTTACATTATTATTTTCCATAACAATTTAGCCCCCTCCACAATATTAACTGACGTTAAAACAGTTAACTAGCTATTTATTGATTAGCAATTAGCGAATCATGTAACATTAGCTTAATGCTAAAAATTTAGGTTACTATCACATTCAAATAATTTCATGTAGGCTAACGTTACCTACCTCTGTCTTTTTCTCGTTTCTCCTCCTCTTCTTTTCTCTTTTTTCTTCCCTGGGCACCTGACAGTTTTGGCCGTTTTGACATCTTGTGTTGATTTTTTGATGTGGTGACGTCCAAAAGGAACCATGATACGGGAAGGGAGGGGGCGCACCATGCGGGGAGGGGGGGGGCGTAATGTTGTAACAAATAATATTTCTATTAAATAAGCTTTACTTTGCATTTTAATTAACGTGGGATTATTTTTTGTATTTAGAAGTAATAGTACCAATTTTTTTTTTTTTCAACATTTGTGGCACTGGCGTGGCGCCCCCTGATGGACGGCGCCCTTAGCATTTGCCTATACGGCCTATGCCACGGGCCGGCCCTGGATGGATGGATAGATGCATGAATGGATGGATGGATGGATGGATGGACGGATGGATGGATGGATGGATGAATGGATGGATGGATGGATGCATGGATGAATGGATGGATGGATGGATGGATGGATGAATGGATGGATAGATGGATGAATGGATGGATGGATGGATGCATGGATGAATGGATGGATGAATGGATGGATGGATGGATGCATGGATGAATGGATGGATGGATGGATGGATGGATGGATGCGTGGATGTTCTCTGGTGCACCTGAGTTGGTATCTTGATTTGCGGTTGTTTATGTTTGTTCCCCTTCGTGTCCAGTCTGTCTCAGTGTCCTGTCATCAGCATCTGTGTTTGTTTACCTCCCCAGTCGTGTCCCCATGTCTGTCTCAGTGTCTCTGTATTCATTCTCTGTGATTACCTTTGTAGTCCTGTCCCTGTGCCTTCGTCCTTCCTGCTCTCATGTTCATCATCTCATGTTTCATCCGTCTCTTCGTCCATTTATCCCCAGTTGCAGTGTCAAGTTCACATGTCTAAGTCTCAGTGTCACTTCCTGTTTTATTTTGATAGTCTCCAGTCTCATGTGACATGTTCAGTTTTGCTTCCTCTGTCTGGTTAGTTATGATTTTGTTGAGCTGTGTGTCCATGTGTCTCCGTGTCCCTTAATATCCCCATCAGTCACCTTTGTCAGTTCCCAGCCACTGTTTGCTTTTATCAGTGTTAATAAAGCTGAGATTTTGAGTTTAGTGCTGTCTGAGTCTACAGTCTGCCACACACCCACACTTTATGACCACATTATATTTGTTTATAATTTCGAATAAACTTCTGCAAAACTAACGACACTTTCCATGGTTGCTTTTAGAGTTAGCAAATGTTAGCACAATGTTATGCAAGTTAACACAAAAACCTATCTATGCGAAGATGCCAAACTGTCTTAGTAGTTAGTAGGTGTGTAGACTGAGGCAGACTGAGGTGTGCAATGAAGAGCAGCAGTTGGCAGAACACCACCCATAAACCTCAGGAATGAAAAGCAGTGGGAAAAAACACTTTAAACAGAGAGAGGTAGAAACGTGTGATGTTCAGTTCTTTTCTTGCTTTGATGTGTGACAGATGTGGCGTTATTGAAGGAGCACCATCATACTTTCAGCTTTCTGAACAATACAGAACTCAGGCAGGTTGTAATTTGGGAATGTTCGGTCATTCCCTGATAGGATAATGACTCATCAATCCAATCAGGTCAGAAGCAGTTATGGTGACGACAAAAGTAATATTACTGAACCGGAAATGTCTCTCGCCCTGCAGTTTTAGAAGCTGACACCTTCTCCGGCTGCGTTGGAACAGAAATCCTTCCACAAGATGTAAGAGACCGTCTGCTTGGACCGTTTTGCTGCTGTGTCTTTATCTGCACTTTGCACAAAGCCTGACTTCTTTTCTTCACTAAGGGATATTTTTATTATCATGCAGAATTCCATCCATATATTATTTTCCCTACTTTTATCTTTTCCTTTGTGCTCTCTAATTCATCCCGGCAGACACGACCAGCGTGGGGGCTTCTGGACACGTTCACATTTTTACAATGACACAAACACGCTGACAAGAATGAACTAAATAAGAAGAAAGGGTGAAAATTAGCGAGAAGAAACAATGAAAAATTAAGTTTACAAGAAAAAGAACGTGATGCGATGCCTCCACAGACCAATGTTACAGGGAGGCACTGAATCCACCTCCACGTGATACCAAAAGTTCCACCTGCCTCAGGAATACAAACATGAATTAATATTTGATACAATTTTATATAATTCATCTGCTCTGGGGTGTACAGCATGAATGCTGTGTGTGACTAACACTGGGAGTCAGACCATTAGCAGCACAGCCATACAGTTACCTAAAGCAGGGGAAATCTGTTTGATGCATAATGTTATTAAGTTATCCAAAGTGTAATCTAAACTCCAGTTTACATGAAGTCAGAAACAGGACATCAAACGCGTATAATAAACTGCTAAAGATGAGGTAGCTCTGCACACCTGTATGCAGGGACTAGCACATTTCATCGACTCCTTTTTCCTGCCTGAGATTGTTTTTCCCATATTTCCCATATGTGCTCTGACCTATCACCATCAGAGTGCATAACCCACCCACCCTAAAAACCAAAACAACCTCAAACAGGATTAACAACTCTAAATCATTTGTCCATTACAATTGCCAGAAATTTTAAGTCCTTCAATGTATCAATCAATTCTTTTTCATCATCTAATATAAGACAATATTAACCTGAAATAATCTGAAACTAAATAATCAAGAAGCTGAAAACTTTTTGGTCTTCCATTTATACAAGATTAGAGCTAATCTGGTTCAGCTAGTTAGTGAAGACACAGAGTACAAATCAACAAAACTATATTACGCTTAAATAAGTAGCCAGTGTCTCACTGGAGGTAGAAGGCTATGGTGAAGACAAAAGGGCAGGCTCGTGGGAGGACTGGAGAGTCAGGTATTGATCTGTTTCAGCCAACATCCCACACATTCTTCAGCGGCAGAGCATTTTGTGCCTCATTCAGACTAATTTAGATGTTTGCAACCTCCAGAGATGTTAGGTGAATTGTAGCACCCCGGGTAGCTGTGGCAGTTGACTGCACTGATGTGTTCGTCTGAGAGACTAATTATGCCTCTGTACGTCAATCTTCCTCTCAGATTAGCAGTGTTTGCACCGGGACTGCAAATGCACGTTTTAGGTTGTCAGCAGCTACTGTGTAGAAAATGGTTCCTCCTCATGTGTATGTTATTTCTGGGGACCAATGTTTCTGTCAAACACCTTAGAACACCTTCAAAACTTTAAGACACATCAGAACTCGAAAAAGCTGGACGTCAGCACTGACATGAACCCGCTAATCTGTTAGAAATGCAAAGATTTCACGCATTTGTGGGAATTGATGAGTATCAGTCTACAGAGGGCTACATTACAAAAACCCTGAATATGAACTTTAATGAAATTTCATTGACATAACAGAAAATGGTGCTCTGTAGTTTCTATGGCCCACACAAGCTTACATGCATGCCTGACAACACCTGACAACGCTTAGGAGATATCCTCGCAGATCTGGACCAGGCCACGAGCTCAGTCTGAGGTGTCCTACTGGAGTGAGGGTCAGGTAAGCATGGGGCCAGTCAAGGGTATCAATTGCTTCATGTTTTAGGAAATGCCCCCATACATCTCACCAGGACCACCAGGAAGAACCCAGGATCCACTGCACTGGCGTAGGGTGTCATTCCCACATAGCAGACAGGTCCGACACGAATCTGGTGTCAAGCCGACACTGCTGGCTGACTTCTGGCATGGTAAGTTGTATGTCATCCAGATGTGGGCCAGGCCTGGTGGAAATGGCACTGTTTATGTTCCTATTTTCCTATTTTAGTTAGAAGACCCAAATGCCATGTTGCAATACTATACTGCTTGGGTGAATGTGGCTTGTTGTAGAGAGCACTTTGAGTAATCCGCAAGAGTAGAAAAGCGCTATATATGAATCAGTGCATTCACTGTCTGAACAGAGTTTCGTCATGTTACTTTTGCACTATTATGTTCCAGCACATGTTGTTATTACATGGCTTGATTAAGGTACACATTAGGATGACATCTGGGGCCAGAGCTGAGACGGTTCTGGGCCAGCAGTGTGTCTGCAACTGGCCTTGTGCTGGCCCATGTGTGGGCCACATCTGGCCAACCTGATCTGGGCCACCAAAGGGCCGTCATTCTTTGCAGTATGTGGCCCATGTGTAAGCACACTGTGTGGGCCTGATCAGGGCCGTACCAAGTTTGCTATCTAGGTAATGGGTCCATAATGTCAATCAGAGTACTGTTGCCTAGCCTGTGGAGCTCTGTGTGCCCCTCCAGCAATATGCCTCCGCTCCAAACTAACGTCCAGTTACAGGCAGCTTCTCCAGACCCTTTCACGTGGCCTGTGAAGTCAGGTCACCCTCATGAAGTCTGTTTTTAATTGTATGGTCAGAGACGGTGACCTGCTGGAGGTCACTTTGTAGCTCTGGCTGCTCATCATGTTCCTCTTTACATGAGCAGATTCCTGCTGATGGGTTAACCCTGGGTGAGTTGGACTACCTGTGCAACCTCTGTAGGGTCCAGGTTTCCCTCATGCTACCAGCAGTGACACTGACCCTAGCTGAGCACAAAACTAGTGAAAAAACAGTCAGAAAAAAAAGAAGGTAAAACATGTGAGTGGCCTCCACCTGCAAAGCCTCCTGTTTGGGGCAATCTCACTGTTGCTTTTCTAATGCAGCTGTTGTTAATTTCTGCTACTTAACTGACCACATCAGCATCCCCTGACATCTCTGATTAAACAGTCTGTATCTGTGTGTGCATAAAGTAAAGTGAATCATCAAACCCATGTTGTTTCAGAGTGTAAGTGTCAGTGTCTCACCTCATCACAGTACAGTGGAGGGCACCTCAGCCGGCACAGTTTCCTCCCGTTCACACAGCTGCATGACAGACAGTCCTCCTCCCACTCTGATCCAGCCTGGCTCACACACACACACACGCAATATCCATATTTATACACCAGACGCTGTAATTGGGTTGATGCCTCAACAGCCCATTACCCTGCATGCACACTGGCATGAGTGCAGGTTTGATGAAAGTGCAACTGGAGCAATTTCTTCAGCGAATCCACCCAAACTGTTGTGGATTTGAGCTGATTGTGGCACACAGCGATGCTATAATTATAACAGTGCATTATACAGACATGCCTCACGTGTATGTGTTGCATATAGGAATAAAGTGGCTTTGCAGCTCACACGGAGCCATTTGGTAGAGTCATGGGGTGGCTGATTAGAAAACCACAGAGGGTCTTTATATGGACATGACTCAAGTAGCTGACAGAAAGAGAGAGACAGAGTAGGCAGGCAGACGGAACGAGACGGGAGAATAACGGAAAAGCTGGGGCGGACAGAAGGAGAGAAAGAAAGAGGAGGATGCAAGGAGAAAATGAAAAACTGTGTGAGGAAAAGGCGAGACAGAGAAAATGAAAGAGAAAGACCTCAGAAAGAAAGAAGAGCAGCCCTGACCTCTTGTCAGGGTAAGATTAATTGTTATAATCCTCTAATACCCACTCCTTCATAAATAATTCCTGGCAGGCTTGCCCAGTTGCCGTCCGAGCGCTGGCTTTAACAGCACTTCCTACATAATTGATGAGGGCTGAGGGCTGAAGGGGCACAGTGGCTTAATGTGTCCTGTTAAGCTTGTCACTCATCTTCTAATAGGCCCTTCTTTATGAGTAAATAACACAATGGGATTGAATGGGATGGCATGTAAACACTACACCAACGGTACGGAGGCGGGAACAATGGCTACAAGATGCCAAGTTTGCTGGGCAGCAGATGTCACTTTCCTTTTCGTGCGCACGCACCGACGTACCTCCCGCAGGACGCCCCGGTCATGGCAAGGGCAGAGGGCAGGGATGACGCACGCGCCCTCTGGGTTTCGGTAAAGCCCCTCCTGACACACGCAGCCTTCAGCAGAGTGGCTGCAGTTGACAGGAGAGGAGGAATAAATGTCCTGGCAGCTCCTCTCACACAGCAGGATCCCCTCTGATGACGTCCTCCTCCACTGCTCCCCATCAGGACACGCTGGAGGAGAGGAGAGAAGATGGATGATACGATGGGAAGATGATAGGGTGGAGTGGAAAGCATTTAATGATGAATCAGGAAGGAGAAAGGAACAATGGGGATCCAAAGAGGGGTAAGTGTTTAAAGGATGCAGTGATAATGACGAGTTTACTCGATCATGCATCATCAGTAAAAGATCAACTGTCTCCCTTCCTCTCACTCACCACAGTCAGGGGCGATGCAGGTTGTTGTGCGGAGGTTAGGGCCTTCACACGGAGCCCCTCCATACTGGTTGGGCTCCAGAACAAATCTGATGGAGCTCTGCTGTCCTGCACCACAGCTGGCTGAACAAGGGCTCCACTGGGACCATGTGGACCACTGGCAGTCCACTAGAAGGACATAAGAGGGTGGGACATTCAGTCTTAGCACTGGTTTTAATGTACATTTATCTGCAGCAGGAAACAGGAGGAAACTGTCACCTGACCACTTCAATGTACCCAGGAAATTATAAACATTTCCTGAGGACGTGATCATGGAGAGGGCACTCAGACAACGGTAACTGCAGACTAAATGTCCACAACCACAACAACTAGTAGCCTTAACAGCAGTCGCCTCCAGGAGCTTTATACTGTAAGGTGACCCTACAATCATACATACGGAGAAAACCCAACAATCATATGACCCCCTATGAGCAGCACTTTGGTGACAGTGGGAAGGAAAAACTCCCTTTTAACAGGAAGAAACCTCCGGCACACCCAGGGTCAGGGAGGGGCGGGGCCATCTGCTGTGACCGGTGGGTTGAGAGAAAGAAGATAAAGGATAAAAGACTAATGAAAAGATAAAGAAATAATAGTAAAATGTCTCCTTCACAGCTTTTGTTGCGTCTGCTGTAACCATCAGAGTCTAAGTGTGTGCATATTTACAGGAAACGTTCTATTAGGTCAGTAAAAGCATTTAAAATCTTTTAGACTGAAATAAAAGATCATCTGAATAAACTTCATCATAGATTTGTTTGTTTTTATTGCGTTTCCAAAATGCATAAAACAGTGAAATATTTGCTGGAAACATCAAAGTTTCTGCTGACGGAGCCATTTGTCAACAGCTGCACCTGACAGGAAGTGATGCTGAACTAAGCAACACAGTACAACGCCCAATCAGGTTGTGTCCTATGTTTCCTTTATGCTTCATCGTGGTTTGGTAGGGAGGGAAAAGCAGCACAGACCTGTTTCATTTCTTGCTTTTAAAAGTGTCCAAAGGTCCAGTAGGTGGGTACTGGTGGGTTTGATTCTTACATACTTTCAAATTTGTTTATTGGTCGTGATAGCATTTCACTCACCACCTCCTCTCCTGCAGCGCTGCCAAAACCTCTGAAAACAACATAAAACACTAAGCTGCTTTCTGCCTAACTTACTAATTTTGAATCAAATGTACGGCACCTTTCAGACATTTGTATTTCATGCACTGATGTGACATGTGCGGTAAAACCTTTCTGTGCTAGCTTGACCTGGTTTCCTCAGAATGTTGATGAGTCCTGTTTGACTTTCTACAAGCCGATAAATTACAGCTGTAATATTCTATTCACAGTATAACATTATACTTTTTGTAATGATTTTTCCATGCACTTGTTGGCCAACAATCACATGAGCTGCTTCTTTTTGCTCTTCATGGGCCCAATCAGGCAACGTATTCTTATTACTGTTAATAAAGTGCGACAGCACTCCTACAAACATTAGTGCTCATTTTTCTCACAGTTCTTGCCAGACTTTGGTTTTCCTAAACACCCAAACTGAAGTTGTGCGTGAAGCTGTTATCATGATCAATATTCTATATGTAGCAAAATAACACCTATGGTGAAAAAGGAACTCCCTACAACCAACAGCACAACTGTTGTCTAAGAAGATATTCACAGATACTTCTCTAACCTCTAGTTTAAGAAAGTATCGCAAGGGCCAGTAAAGTAATGTCTGGACAGATGTGTAAGAAGAAACTGCAACTAAAATGTGCAGTAATGTGATTGAAATGAGATCCTCTTTTATTCCACATTAGGATTAATGATACGGTGAGATGGAGAAACAAGCCAAGTTCAAACTGTGATCTGCTCTGGAAGCAAAACCAAAGCTCACATCATGAAATTGTACGTTTATGACACAAAATCCCAGTAATGGCCTGTGTGGACTCTGATTGACGAGACTGTAGCTCAGTTATTTGAGCCAACTGTTGCAGCAGCAGCTGTCCCAACTATAGATAGGTTGACATTTTTATCATGACCCTGCCAGTTCAATCGAAGATTATTGTTGCTGACCGTTGCTTTCATTGCTGAAAGAGAGAGAGGCCCTATAAGGTTCAGGAAATGCAGCTGTGACGAAGCATCACTCACCCTCACAGGGCTCTGAGGTGCAGTTGAACATCCCACCTTGGCACAAGCTGAAAGGAGCGTAAAAAAGTCAAGTGAGTAAAATTAGATGAAAGAAAAGTCGAAGTGAACACGAGGCTGAACCAGCCACACACAGTTGCCTACCAGACCACTGTGAGGGTACGAATTATACATATAATCTTCTATTTCATCCTTTTTTAATATAATTACTAGGGGTGCAACGATATTCGTATCGATATTGAACCGTTCGATACAGTGCTTTCGGTTCGGTACACATATGTATCGAACAATACAATTTTTTTCAATTTTTTTTTTTTTTCAATTTTTTTTTTTTTTTTTTTTTTGTGTCCCGTTTGGATCTATAGCCATCAGAATTGTTGTCTTGAGGCCAAGAAAGATGCCAAGAGGATTTATTTTAAGTGGATCATCATATTGGTCCATTTGATTGACCTTTATTATAATTATGAATTTATTTTATTTTCAGTTGCAAACGGGACAGACATGACTGTGGGATAGGACAGGGGGAAAGAATGAAAGAAAGAGGGGGAGAGAAAGAAAGAAAACCAAAGGGGAGAAAAAAAAAGAACAATACAAAATTTGTAATTTATTTTATCAACTTTCCTTCTGACGATGCTGTCTGTGTTGAGCGCTCAGTGAATCTGCATTTGACTACTCCGCCTAGGCTCGACAGTGCAGCCTAGGCGGAGTAGTCGAACGCAGATTCACTGAGCACTCAACACAGACAGGATGGTCAGAAGGAAGAGCGCAGGGCAAGCTAGCAAGACACATGGACCTCCCCCACCCTCATTCAGATCTGGCGTTTGGAATTATTTTGGTTTTCATGTGACGTATGACCCTGAAGGTAAGCGAGTCATGGACTAAAGTAAAACAGTATGTTGGATGTGCCACGCAATGCTCAATTACATGGGTGGGAGCTAGTGCGTTAGCGCAGTTAGCTCGTTAACGTGTTGACGCCGTCCAGCCCCATGCACAGGGCGATCGGCGGTAGCTCGTTAACGGAGATTTGCCGTGTTGTGGCGTTAAGGTTATTTCAACGAGATTAACCTGAAAGCACTAGTGGGAACACAACGAATATGACTGCACATTTACACCGACATCATCCTAGTGCAAAGACAAAAACAACAAGCATGCATGCTACAAACTTTACCCGAGTCATTTAGACAGCTGTTAGCACAGGATTCTCCTTATGGAGACCTGATATGTTTAATATGCTGCTGAGAATATAGCCCAGAAGAAGCGTATAGTATAGCTTTTATTTTGGAAAGAGACATTTCTCTGTAATAAACTCTCTTTTCCAAAGATGAGGGATTCCTCAATCAGATACAGGGCTCGCAATATCGCTAGCCCGACGTCCCGGGGCTATCTCTCCCCTGCCTGTCGGGCTATTGTAGGAAGGAAAAATGTCAATAATGTCAATGCTTTTGCATTCTTTCAGAAATGTAGCTGGGTAATTATGTCATTGGGTGAGCCACTGTCAATATGTGACATATTGAAATCGTGTTTGAATTTGCGCTTGTTTTTTTGCTTTCACTTTGCAATCGTGCGAACTGTGTATAGAGAGCGACAGCACTGATCTGTGAGTGATGATAATTTGTGCACCAATTCCTCTGACATCGTCTTATTAATCGTTAGCTTACTATGCAAACATGACAAGTGAAATCTCCCGCAGCTTAAACATGTGAGAGGTTGATCGCGCAGAGAATCGCTGAGCTTATGTGAGTGCGGCAGGATATATATTTCACTACGATGACCTGGATGATTGAGAACCTTCACAGACAGATATATATTTTAGTTCTGCTGAGCCAAATAAGACAGGTCAGGGTGAAGAAGTGACAGCCAAAGAAAAGCTTACCACAAAACGGAGAAGTTATGACAAATCAGACTATAAGGCAAAAAGAAAGTGCAGCTTTATGGTTTCATGGACAAAAGAATTTCTGTGGCTGCAATATGACGAGCTAAAAAACAACACGCACAAGGGTTAGGGTTAAATTTAAAAACTGTACTTTTGTGTTAAAATATATATTTATAATTTTAATAAATGACAAATTAAAAAGGCATGAACATTTTTTTTTGTATCGAAAAAATATCGAACCGTGACACCAAAGTATCGAACCGAACCGAACCGTGAATTTTGTGTATCGTTGCACCCCTAATAATTACACATCCACAGCAGTTTAGAGCTGGAACACATAAGAAGCTTAACATTAACTTATTAAAAAGCGGTACAATACAGGACCTTGTGGCAAAGCACAGAGGAAGATGAAAGCTGCTACTACAGCCTCTGTTCTTTTTCTAACTTCGCTCGGTGTTTCACTATGGGGAATCGCCTCGGCGTGACCAACTACGGAAGCTCCAATGACACCACGTCTGTCTATGACAGACCTGTCGAGTCGTGCTCAGGGCTCCGCCCCCTCATACTAACACGGCCGACCAGCTCCTCCTAACTCATTCTCGCTTTCTTCCCATGAGAAACTACTAACTACTAACTAACTTGATTAGCTGCTTAACAGTTCTCAGGCGTCCCGTGTAGGAGTACGTCGCCGAACGCAGTTTTTCCGGTGGCCGTTTGGATCGTGCTGAGTAAGTCCTTCGAAAGAAGCGTACTTAGAGTTGCACTGTGGAACAGCAACCGCGTCAGGCGAGCTGTCCCAGCGGTTCCTGGTTTTAGTTAGCGAGGTAGCCGACGTTGTGTGACTCGGGCTAACGCGTTACGGCGAGCTGTTCGTTCAGTGTCCGGCTAGCATTGACTTGTTAAGCAGGCCACGAACCACATTAGCGTCTCACTAGCATTAGCTTGTTGGTCGACCTAGGGTTCGGTTAGCATTAAGTCGCTAACGATATTGACTAGCGGAGTGCAGCTAACTTGTCACGACGAGCTGACTCCCGCCGCGGCTAGATTGGATTTAACACCCGCTGCCAGTCCTAGCTACTTACGGGCTAACGTGTCGAGACGAGCCTGGTGTAGCCTAGTCTCACCCCTTTCCGCTAACCAAGTCTACGGCGAAAGAGGCTGCATCCCGCCCGTGCCCCGCATCATGCGGTGCCACCATCTCAGGCAGGGACCCTCATCCAATGTGCATCGTCTGTATGGGTGCCAAGCATGCTCAGGCTTCACTGGCGGACCCTCAGGGATGCCCACACTGTGCTTTGATGCCAGAGAAAGTCCTGGAAAGGAGGCTGAGAGTAGCAGTAACGAACAGTCAGGACCCCTGCCTGTCGGCTACGAGCGATATCCGTCATCCGCGAGCCTCCACAAGCTGGGCGGACATGATGGAAGAAGAGTCCCCGCTCATGCCCCCATCGTTCGAGGACCTCTTCGATCAAAACGTGGGCGAGCCGGGTGGCGAAGACGCGGAGGGCGATGTCGACTCCGACCTCCTCGACCTGGAGGACATGGATGAGGAACAGGAGGATGACTCTACCTTTCCTCCCCAGCAGTCCAGGCCACCGAGTGGGGCTGAAGTTGCACCCCTGGTGGACAGCAATTTGTACGAGGTCTGCAAATGGGCTGCTGCCAAGCTAGGCATCCCATGGCCAGCCGCCCAGGATGCCGAAGGGGCAGAATGCAACCTGTATGACGGCAAGAGGCTCCCACCAGCCTTGCCACCATCGAAGCAGCTTCTGCCAGCAGTCCCGGCCTGCATGAAAGAAATGAGTCGCTATTGGTCAAGCCCTTTTAAAAGCAAGCTTCCGACCAAGGGCTGCTCTAAGCTTGAGATCCAGGGGATGGGTGAACTGGGGCTGACCGAACCCCCAGCAGTGGAGCCTTCAGTGGCGTATCACCTTCACCCTAACCGCAGGGCAATCTCAGCTTCTTCTAGCATTTCTTTGCCCAACAAGACAGATCACCTCACGGCATCTATTTATCAAAGGACATACAAATATGCTGCACAGTCAGTATGCTCGCTTAATGCAGTCACACTGCTATCAGCATATCAGGCAGAAATTCTGGAAGACATGGGCCATCAGCTTGACTCGGGTTCCCCGAACCCAGCCCTCTGGGATGAAATCTGCGTGGTTAATGATCTCATTCTTCGCTCCTCCAGGGGAGCAGTCCAAGGGTGTGGCCGCGTTATGGGCCTTGCAGTCTCGGGTGAGAGAGCCTTGTGGCTAAACCTGTCAGGCCTAGGTGATGCTCAGAAGGCTGAGGTCATGGATGCAGCCTATGACCCAACCAAGGGTCTCTTTGGCCCAGCCCTGGAGAGAATGAGAGAAACAAGCACCCGCAGAAAGCAGGAGGGAGAAGCATTCAACCTCTGCTTACCCAGAAAACCTAACTCTCAGCCCCAGCAGGTGCCAAGAGCTGGCTTTGCAGCAACAGCAGCAGCTGTGAGAGGGAGACAGAGTGGGGTCAGAATGCAGAGAGGAGTAGGAGGCCAGCAGGGTGCCCACCAGGCCAAGGTAGAGAACCAAAGACCTTGGGGCAAGCATTCCTTTGCAGCAGTTGCTGCAAGAACAAGCCGTCAGACCCCAGAGAGGGGAAAAAGAAGCGGTCAGCCTAGCAGCACACCTGCAGCATTCTGTGTCACCCCTATTTTCTTCCCCAAAGAGAAGGAAGGTGTTAGAAGGGGTAACCAAATCACTCCAAAGTTCAGGGTCTCCGGAAGTTTCCAGTTCACCAGGAGCACCCTCTCAGTCTCCTCCTCCAGTTCAGGGAGGACAGACTTGTGGACATATGGAGCAGTGTGACAAAACACTTCTAAGCACTCTGTCTGTGTCACCAAGCACTGCCCAGAGTCACCAGACACTTCACTGTGGTTTGGGGGTAACAAAAGAAATAAAACGTGCATTTCTGCAGCCAGGCAGTTTGCCAAGGGCAGAATGTCCCCCCAGTTTCAAAATAAAAAAAAAAGAAAATCACTGCAATTTGTCTTTGTTCCCAGCGGGGGGAGCTCACGCTCTTCCCGAGGGGGAGAGCCCCAACTCCTTCCGGGAGACAGGGGTGACGTCACGCTACCGCGTCTTCAGAGGCCCGCTCGCAGCGCGGCTGGAGCGGTGGCGCGCATGCGCAGTTCATCCCTGGGTCTTGTCAACCATTTCCCATGGTTACAGACTGCAGTTTGCGGTAAAACCACCGAGATTCGGTGGAGTGTTAGCTTCTGTGGCCAGTCGCGATTCAGCGAATGTGCTGGAGGAGGAAATATCCTCCCTGTTACACAAACAGGCGGTCGGAGCGGTTCCGAGCGAAGAAGCTCAGCAGGGCTTTTACTCCCGCTATTTCCTCATCCCGAAAAAGGACGGAACGTCGCTCCGTCCTATTCTGGATCTGCGTGTGTTAAACAAGCATTTGAGAAAGTACACGTTCAGAATGCTCACACACAAGACGCTTTGTCGCTCAATTCACACAGGCGATTGGTTTGTTACAATCGACCTATCAGACGCATATTTTCACATCGCCATTTATCCTCCACACAGGAAATATCTCACGTTCGCTTATCAGAGCGTAGCGTACGAGTTTCAAACTATCCCATTCGGGCTATCCTTAGCTCCAAGGGTGTTTAGCAAACGTGTGGAGGCAGCGCTGTCTCCGTTAAGGAACAGCGGCATCAGAATATTCTCTTACATAGACGATTATCTAATATGCTCACGATCGCGAGAGCAGGCGATCAAAGACTCCGAGGTGGTGGTGAATCACCTCACGGAGCTTGGGTTCACTATCAACCTGGAAAAGAGCCACTTGGAACCCGCACAGTTTACAGAGTATCTGGGGCTCAGAATAGACTCCATCTCTTATCGCACTTTCAGAGCGGAGGATCGCATCCTACTTTCACTGTCTTTCCCGTTTTCAGCTGGGAAAGTCGTGCGGTTCCGACTCTGTCTCCGCCTCCTCGGCCTCATGGCCTCGGTGATATCGGTGGTACATTTGGGGCTGCTTATGATGAGAGATTTTCAGCGGTGGGTCGCTTCTCTGCAGCTGTGCCCTCGCCGACATCTCAATCGTGGTGTAAAAATAATGCAGCCGTGTATCGCGGCTCTCCGGCCCTGGAGGAGCCCGACAGCTCTCGCGGCGGCGGTACCTCTCGGGGCAGTATCATCCAGGGTGACGCTGACCACAGATGCATCCCTGTCAGGTTGGGGTGCGACTATGATGGGCAGAGCAGTGAATGGCGTTTGGTCACAGAGGCTCGCTCTGAATCACATAAATGTGCTGGAGCTCCACGCGGTGCTCCATTTTCTGCCGTATCTCCGGGGTCAACATGTTTTAGTGAAAACAGACAACTCCACTGTAGTTGCTTATATCAACCGCCAGGGCGGCACCCGTTCCCGGCAGCTACACAGGTTAGCCAGGGAAATAATTATGTGGAGCAGCACTCGGCTCCTCTCCCTTCGGGCAACTCACGTGCCAGGAATTCTGAACAGGGGGGCGGACCTCCTGTCCAGAGGAAATCCACTGTTCGGAGAATGGAGGCTTCACCCAAAGGTGGTGGAGCAGATTTGGCAGAGATACGGCCGGGCTGCCGTAGATCTCCTCGTCTCACGAGAAAACACACAGTGCCCCCTGTTTTTCTCCCTGTCAGACGCACATGCGCCACTGGGCGTGGATGCGCTGGCCCATCCATGGCCAAAAACTCTGCTGTATGCTTTCCCTCCCCTCAGCCTGATCTCCCCAACACTGATCAGAGTGAGGGATCAGGGGCTGTCTCTGATTTTAATAGCTCCACGGTGGCCATCCAAACACTGGATAGCAGAAATCATCCAGCTTCTGGTGGACGAGCCATGGGCACTCCCCATCCGCAGGGACCTTCTGTCTCAGGCGCGGGGGGAGATATACCATCCCCATCCAGACCAGGTTGCTCTCTAGGCCTGGCCCGTGAAAGGTGGAATTTGAAGGCAGCAGGCATGCCTCCGAAGGTTATTGAAACCATTCAGAATGCCAGAGTCTCCTCCACTCGTTCCATTTACAGCAGTAAATGGTGTGTTTTTGAAGAGTGGTGCCATGAAAAGCAGATTATCCCTTTTCAGTGTTCAGTGGTGGAGCTGTTGTGTTTTCTTCAAGACTTGCTGGACAAAAGGAAAGCCTTTTCCATTATAAAGGTCTATTTAGCAGCTATTTCAGCCTGCCACGTGGGGTTTGGTGATAAACCTGCCGGGCAGCACCCCCTTGTATGTCGCTTCATGAGAGGGGTGCGTCGAACGCTCCCAGTTTCTAGACCACTGGTCCCTTTATAGGATCTGTCAGTCGTTTTAGACGCCCTCTCCCACCACCCCTTTGAGCCTATTGGGGCAGTGGGGTTGAAGTTTCTCTCTCTTAAAACCACTCTGCTGTTGGCTCTAACCACAGCCAAGCGAGTTAGTGAATTACGGGCTCTGTCTATTCACCCCTCTTGTCTACAGCTGGCCCCGGACTCACTAAAGCACTCCTGAGGCCTAACCCAGCCTAAAGTGCTGGAAATGTCATACAGGTGCTCTACAGTAGAGCTCCTGGCTTTTCACCCCCCTCCATTCTCTTCAGAGAGGGAGCAGAGGCTGAACACTTTGTGCCCTGTCCGGGCTTTGGGGACTTATGTTGACAGAACAGCTGGATTCAGGAAGTCGGATCAGCTGGGCCTCCCCTCACAAGGGCAGGCCCGTATCACGCCAGAGGCTAGCTCATTGGATTGTAGAGGCCTTAGCTCTGGCTTATAGCTGTAAGGGCTTGCAGCCCCCCCCCCCCCCCCCCCCCCCCCCGGGACTCCGAGCTCACTCCACTAGGGGTGTGGCCACATCCTGGGCGTTGTTCAGAGGTGTATCAGTCCAGGATATTTGTGCGGCAGCAAGCTGGGCTACGCCGCACACGTTTGTCCGGTTTTATCGGCTGGATGTTGCACAGTCATCCCTGGCTCAGACGGTGCTGGATTCTGGTGCCTCAGGTTCGACCTGAGATCCTGGAGTAGCACTGGAGAGTAGCTTCGGGAGCTGGCGCAATCCGGGAGTGGGCCATATCTCCCATAGTGAAACACCGAGCGAAGTTAGAAAAAGAACGTTGGGTTACTTAACGTAATCCCTGGTTCTTTGATAACAGAGTGAGGTGTTTCACCAACACTTCCCTCCTTGCTTAGGCACGGAAAGAAATCTGCTTGGAATGAGTTAGGAGGAGCTGGTCGGCCGTGTTAGTATGAGGGGGCGGAGCCCTGAGCACGACTCGACAGGTCTGTCATAGACAGACGTGGTGTCATTGGAGCTTCCGTAGTTGGTCACGCCGAGGCGATTCCCCATAGTGAAACACCTCACTCTGTTATCAAAGAACCAGGGATTATGTTAAGTAACCCAACGTTTTCTTTTAATTAAAGCAAAAATAGACAGTTGGATAAAATCGACCTGACTCGGGCAGAAATGATGTTCATGAACAAGGTACCAGTCATTTAACTGACTTTATTTATGGTGTGTCTCTTTATTCTGAAGAAATACTGAAGAAAATGTAGCAAATGTAACGTTAATTGCTACAATTAAATGTCTTGGATCAAAATGAAACACAACAATGAATAAAACATACATTTCTTTGGGTTGGAATATTGTTAGAAACATTAGAAAAAAAATCAAATCATCGGTCGAGTCATTTTTAAACTGCGCAGCGTGGATGCACTGCTTCTTCCACAGTGCTGTTTTACTCTACTCGAGCACTCTGCATCGTTTAATCTCCCATTTGTGCACTTTTCACTGTGTCTGAGTGCTTTCTGTCTAAAATTCACACAAAATCTTACTCTAATGAACACATCAGGAGCAACTGGGGATTCAACATCTTGCCCAAGGATACCTGAGCAGCTATTGAACCACCAACCTTCTGATTAGTAGCTGACCTGCTCTACAACCTGAGCCAGAGCCAGCCCGGAAATGTAAGAGCCACATATTACAGTTTTACAGCCGTTGGTTCAACTGCCTACAACACGACTCAGTGAATGACTGGACCACACCAACAGTAGCAGATCACCATGTATTGCAGAGGTGCTGGATGGCCGCTCCCGGGGGCAGCAGAGCTTCCGTGAAGTACTCGGAGCTGACATTCCAGCTTTGAAAATCAGCCGGCAAAGAGAGCGGCGAACAGGGACAGTCAGCGTGAGCCACACAGGAGCCCCTGTGCAACACCTGCAAAGGGCACGATGACACAATCAGTTAGGACTCACATCTGCTGTCCAACCACACACACACACACACACACCTGTCCAGGAGGGCATGTGCACCCCGGCGTGCAGGGTCCAGGTAAACACTGAGTGTGTGGCCACAAGTCCTGGCAGGTATACGGACAGGAAGCTGAACAGTCACTGGACACCTGCGTGCCGGGACACTCTGCAGGAACATAAAGCAAATGACCTCACCTGTAACAGGTCGGCGTGCAGACATGTGCGCTGATATATTTACTTCGTATTCACTTTGTTTGTTATGATTAATATAACTGTAAACATCACTCGTTAGGACTTTGATGAGCTGACTGACAACAGTTTCACATCATTTGAACTCAAGTGGTATCTCTCAGTAGACACACAAAGTGCGCAGTGTTGTGTGCTTGTGTTACCGGGCAGGCAGCTGTTGGTGTTACAGACAACGTGCTGTTCAAGTGGCCCGACACAGGCTGTCCCACCGGGCTCTGGCTCTCGAAGGACCGTCTTGTTCCGCAATGACAACCCACCGTCACAGGAGGCGCTGCACTCGCTCCAGGCCGACCACTCACTCAGCAAACAACCCGCTGCAAAGAGAGGCGGCGAGTTAAGCAGAGATTAAGGAGGTAAGGGGACGCCAGACTTGCAGGTAAAATCTCAGGATCTTGGCTGGATATTTTTTCTATGTCCGACCTGGACACGACGGCAGATCACAGATTTCTGTTTGCGTGACTTCGGCACAGGGCGGGCCGCCCTCTGTGTCCTGGCAGCGGCGCGTCCTGGTTCTCCGGCCTCGCTCACATGAAGCTGAGCAGGCGCTCCATGGACTCCAGGGCTCATAAACTGGACAGGGAAGCTTGGAGCACACCACCGTGCCATGCTCACACACACTGCACACGGAGGGGCGTTACGAGAAGTGAGACGGAGCAAAGTTTATGAACTAAACGCTACAAAAATTTGAAAAACTGCTTTATTAATCCCAACTATGACCATACTTCAGCTCACAGAAAGCAGTTCTCACCAGGTGTTACAGTCCACAGTAAACTCCTCTTCAGGGAGGAACTCCAGCGTCCCGTTGCCTGATGGGATACCACAACGACATTCTGTCACTGGCACGCAGCGGCCATCTTGCAACAGCTGTCCTTCTGGACACCGACAACCTGAGGAGACAAAAACCAAAAAAAGAGACGGAAAAGTAAAGAAACACAGAGAAACAATGAATTTCACGTAATGAAAGTCTAATATTAGGAAGATGTTATCCATGGTTACCCGGGTGACAGGCTCCTTGGAGACACTGCACATGCTCCCATAGGTCAGTGCAGCTGCGAGGACACTTGTTGGCACAGCTGTCCTGGGAGGCTCGATCCCTGTCCTCACAGCGCTCACCTGAAAAAGCAAAGAAAACCATGCCTGCGCTGCAAAATGTGACCTGACGTAGAAACAGAGTTCAGCACGGTGGTGGTGGTGTGATGTGTGCGGCTTGTAGCTGTAGCTTTGTGACAGACAGATAATCGTAAGGACAAAGTTTTGTCTTCAGTCTGATTTAGTCTTTTAGTACATCCTGATTTGTTTTATTTCAAACAGCTTCAGAACTAATGGAACTTCCTATAAAATTCTTCTTTTTAAGCTGTAAAGACGTTTGGTTAGAAATTCATTGAATCGGATCATTTTCCTCTGTGTGTCGTTTTATATACGTTTTACTTGTACGTCTGATTTCCTCTCACTTCTTTCCAAGAATGTGCAGAAGTTCCTTCAGCTGCTGAAAAGAAACACTAATGACTTTGCATTAGTTCAAAGTGAAAACACACAAATGTGTTTCTAACAAACCACGCTGACACAAACAACATGCTCATCTCTGTCCGGCTCAGCCTCGAAGCCTTCGAGGAAAACATTTTCACTGCGTGTACCAAAACTTCCAACAGCCTTAATTTTTAGGGGCTTTTGCAGTCATCTCCATTCACATATATATCAACAAATTGTGTAACTAATGTTATCTTTGGAACTGAACTTATGAACTACACCACTGATGTTGCCTGTTGGCTTTGCTCTCTTTTTAAGCTCACATGTACCTGGGCAGAGGGCCGTGTTGCATCCTTGGGTCTGGGTCTCTTGGCTCCTACACTGGGGTCCTGCAGGAGAGGCCAGGGGCTGTCTGTAGCGCTGCCTGACTCCACCGCTGCACGGCTCAGCACACGCTGTCCAAGCACTCCACCCACTCCACTGACACACATCTAGGAGAGCAGAGTGACTATCATAACTAACCTAACCTTGGTATTATCCGCATTAACAGACTGACAGTGACAAATACAGAAACTTTAAGTGTTTCGTTTTAGATGATGACGACAGAGCGACAAACACAATGTGTTTATTTGCTGTATGATTTATAAGTAAGAGACACATTTTAGTTTGTTCTTGCTGAGCAGTATTTACTCACTATGACCAAGAACCAGGCTTCAGTTGTTTGACATGCAAATTAAGCTGGGACAGCAGTCATTCAGAGCCATTCGTGTATAAAAAATGGATGGATGACAGAGTTAAATTTGAGCTGAATCATCCTTTGCACACACATAAAAGCAAAGCTAACCACACATGAGCATTTAACCTGTCCTTTTCTTCTCCTTTGGGGAATAAAGTGAGTCAGAATAGCAGGAAAAGCCCATTTTGCACTGATTAAGGCCTCTTAACTGTCTGCTGATGGCAGCTGTGACTGACACACAGTAAACATTTTCCCTCAGAGACTCCACATGTCAGAATGACATCGCTCTCGTCACTGGATCCAAAACTACATACATTTATTTAATACACTGAAACAGTTTAAAGGTTTGCCTGTTTATGACTTGGACATTATCAGTGTCTGCAGTCGTTTATTCCTCGCTGTGTGTGAGACTCCAACTGTCTTTATTTAGATGAAAAGAATATGCTTTGAAGTGCACGCATTTATTTCAAAACACAATCACCCCCCTTTCCTTTCCAGAGAAAACCGCGCTGCAGTCATTTCATCACCCTCTGACCGACTGTGTAATTCATTTTTTTCTTTGGAGCCGTGCTCGTCGAGCCCTGACTCATTCACCCACTGTTTGCATGCAATCTGTGTCAAACTTTTACTGAGAGGGTCTCAGACAGAGCACAACTGTGGTGCCCACAAACACCCAGACCCTGTGGAGGAGGTGCAGTTTGTGCAGTTTGTTTATGGTGTGAACGTCCTCCAACCTCAATCCGACCCAACTTCCAGGTGCACAGTGCAAGTTTGACCTAAAAGAATCTTGTAAAGGTCAGTATGAGTTTGCAGACAGCAGTAAAATCGCTAACATAACACAGAACATTTACTTTTGCTGCTCTCTCCTCAGTGACATCTGGCCAATAAGACGACTGAATCCTCTGAGACGAAACAAACTCTTGGTGTGAGCATCTTTGTTACCTCTGCAGATGTTAGCATCTGGACATGGCCTCTCCTCTACCAGCAGTCCTGGACACTGGCTCTCCTCCTCTCTAGAGACTGGAAGACCAGAATCCAGGTCCAAACAGGCTCGAAAGCGCCTCTGGATCGACACCATCTGCGAGCTGTTGTGCTGCAGCACGCAGGGAGAGCACCGAGTCCAGCCCGACCACTCGCTGAGGACGACTGAAAGAAGGAGAGAAAGAAAGATTCAGGTTCACCGTGTTTACAGAGAACCTCGTTTTATTACTCTGCTCTCTTACCTTCACATTCTCTCATGTCGCACTGCAAACTCCCATCGTGACAAAGACTGGAGGACAGAGAAGTCAACAAAACGGACAATAATAACAACCTGTCACAGCCCAGGCAGCATAAAAGACAAACTGCACACACAAGCTGGGAATCACAAAGAAAGAGCAGAGAGTGACGACAACACTGTGAGAAAACATTCATGTCTCTATCAGCAACAGGGGCTGATAGAGACAACTGACCAGGTACTGCAGCCTATGGTGACCGTGGCCCCCTGTGGGACGGTGACAGGCGTGGGTGGATCTCCTGGAGCTTGGTGCTGCAAGTGGATGCAGCCACATTCCTCTGGAGGAACACAGCTCCCATTATACTGCAGCAGGCCCTGGAAGGAAAAACACACATCTCAGAGGAAAGAAGAAACAGCGCAGCGATCGGATCTGTGTCTTGGTCATAAAGTACAGCACATTTGTCCTATGTTGTGCTCAAATCACGTGCATTGAGATGCATCAATGTAGAATTCATACTTCAGGCAAACGTGCTGTTTGAAGCAGCTTAAGATCCAAAAACCAAACCAACAAAACGCAGCTGTTAACACATGTTGCATTATTTGCTAATCATATTTGTTCTTAATGACCAGAAATCAAAGCAAAACCTCCAAAGGCAAAGTGCGTCTTACTGTATCCTACTGGTAGTGTCCAAAAATCATAATTAAACTCAGCAGCGTTCATTAAAACTCACCTGTGGACAGTAACAGCCAGGTGTGCACTCGCTGACACCCAGACACAGATCTTCACGGCCACGCAGTTCACACTGCTTCTCACAGGGAGCGCCACACGACGAGTACACAAACGGGGCTTCGCAGACTTCTAGCAGGAAAACACATGAAGAGGTGTAGGACCAGAGTGCAGCTTAAGCAGCTCTAAGGGTAATGAACTCACCATCACAGCGGCTGAGACCGCATGCCCGGCTCTGCGTTTCCACAGGAGTGCACTGTTGGCCCCTGGTGGGTGAAGAGAGCGCTACACGGTAACGCTGCTGCCTCTGGGACGCACAGGAACACTGAGACCAAACGCTCCACGCTGACATGGGACAGCCTGCCAAAGCAACGAAAACATTCAAGTGCGATTCACGAGCGCTTGATGTCATCTGTGAGTCGCTTCAACACACAGTCGGCTCTTCAGTTAATCGCATACTATGGCATAATTTTAGAAGTCAAATACCTGCCCACCTTCTTCTACACTGGCTTCAAAAAATGAAGCACAATAAAAAGATGAAAGTCAGTGAATCTCAAACAGTCTGGAAGCTTCTCACAGTCTAACACAGGTTTGAATGCGAGGCTCCAAAGCTCTGTGTAGCTCTACTTGTGCTATTTTCTCTCATATTTCACATACTTCACTTCCTGCCCTTGTGTATTTCCTGCCCGCCCTCATTTCTTCTGCCAGATCATCTTTTCCCAATTTGCCCGGTGTTCCAGGATTTGTTGGTAGCATTAGTAATGTTAAGGGTCCGATTTGTTTTCTGTGACACCGATACCCTGTACACTGAGCTCTGTTCACTTAGTAGAGGCTGTACCTACCTGTCCAGCTTCACTCAATAAAACCTGCAATGCACATGTGTGCAACACAGAAATCAGCAGATGGACAAGTGAAGTTAGTTTGACTGATTTAATATTCTCTGTGGCAAACATCTGCAATCTGTGTCCTATTAGCTCCAGCAGTGTGAAACAGACTGGGATCAACCACTAAAACATTTTTTGCATATGTGACTTAACTCTTATTTTGCGCAGCTGTAACTTTACTGCACGGCTTCGTCCTGCGGTGTGAGATACAGCTCAGCAGGTTGCATATATGAAATATATTCCTTCAACAGAAAATCTATACCATACTAAGTCACTATGGAGACCTAATAATGCAATGTGACGCTAAAAAACAAAGATCCAATAAACCCTTTAATGTCACTCTGTGGTTCCCCAGTCTAGTCTCTAATGTTGTGTCCCTACATGTACTCTGGTCTGTGCCCATATAGCTCATTACAGCCGTCAGCTGTTCAGAGAGAAACAGCACAAACAGCGATCGTGGCTGTTAGTCTGGCTTCAGTGCTGCCAGCATGACTCTTGTACCTGGACAGGGCTGTTTGTAGCACAGCTGCGTCTCCACGCGGTTCCTCTCAGCCTCGATCTCAGGGGGACACGCCGCATCTCCTCCCTGCTCGCACACACACGCCCTGTGTCGTGATACAGACCCCGCCCCGCACGTCTGGGAGCACGGTGACCAAGGAGACCAAGGGCAAAGGTCATCTGTTGATACAAGAGTAAATGAAATTCCCTTTGATTGGAGAGAATATGTGGCTTTTCTTTCCTTGCCTTAAGATACAGACCCAGGCACGGAGGGGTCTGACAGTCCTGTGTTTCTTTCTCTGGCCCGCTGCAGTGAGAACCATTGTTTCGTGGTGGGGGGTTGATGCAGGCGCGGGTTCGAACATGTGTGCCCCGACCACAAGTCGCTGAGCAGTCAGACCACACCGACCAGGGGGTCCAAGCACCGTCCACTGGAAACAGCACAAAGGATTTTCACAACTTTCTTTGCAAGGACTTCAAACATCTGCGACACTCTTTCACAGAAACACGGCGACGCACCTCTGCAGTCGATGTCTTGGCAGAAAACTCCCTCTGGAGTGCACGTGCTAGAAGAAACACAGGCAGAGCTTCCAGCACAGTATCACTGACATTTCATTTTTGTCATTAACATCCATATCCTCTGTCCTTATCTAACGCACCATTGTTTACATTCTCCTTGGAGCCAGGTGTCACCCACACTGAGCGTCTGGTTGTCAAGGAGACAGAGAGGCGGGCAGGTTCCTGGACTGCAGGGTCTGTGCTGGACCTCCTCAAAGTGGCAACGTGTTCCCTCGGTGTCTGGGGTCAGAGACCTGGCACATAACACGAACAGCAGGTAATCACAGTGGAATACACCGAAAACCAGTTTAATACCACTGCATGTATTTATATCCACAGATACACTGCAGAACCAAAGACAATGAACCAACCATCACGCTCTTTTCACGTTTCATATATTAAGATTCACAGTCAGGGTTCAGAAAATCATCAGCCTTTAGGTGCTCTGAAAACTGCAGCGCAGGATCCAGTCCAGAATAACCTCTACCCCCATGCTGTGAGACTGAAACTCTGGCTCCGCCCCCTAACCTACTAGACTCCATTATTGTTTACATTGCTGACTTACTGTGGTAGCAGGAAGCCTGGATCACTAATCTGTTACTCCGTGACTGCTTTCATATGTGATTTAAAGTGTTAAATGTATCTTATGTTATTTGTAAATTCTAAGATTTGGAATTAGCATTGAGAACTTGCAGTACCATGGAAACGAAGCTATTTAACTATCCATCAGGAAGGTGTCTGATCAGCAGCAAATTCATTCTTTTGAAAGAAATGCTTTCAGCAAGTGACGCTCCGGCTCCCGCAGAGCCCCGATTTTATCTCCTGACACGGACAAAAGACAGACGACAGAGTTAATCGTCACACTGACTCAGACAACTCGAATCAACTTTATCCTTAATTCAGCAATTACAGAAGACAAACACTGGAGTAGAGATGGACCGATCCCATATTACGTATCGGTATTGGTCCGATACTGACGTAAATTACTGGATCGGATATCGGAGAGAAATAAAAAAATGTAATCCGATCCATTAAATATCAAAAAAGCACCTCACAAAACTTGCAACACGGCGTAACTCGGCTCATAACCGTAGCACGTCGGAGCAGTGTGCTCAGTGATAGAGCGGCTGTGTGTATTTGTAGCCTCACTACCAAACCAGCATTTCATCTCTGAAGTGATCCCAGAGAAGTAAAGCAAGTGTGTAAGTTCATCTCTGAATGTTTGTAAAGCTTAACAAGCGATATATGGAGCGACTGCCTCTCTCTCTCTCTCTGCTGCTGCTACTTCAATCGTGAAACTGATCAGTGATCAGCTGATCGGCTTTTCTGTCGTGAGTCCGTCTCTCTTCTTTGTTTTTGGCCCACTTTGCTCCAGAAAGAGGAAACCAGCGGCTGAACAACAGCAGCACGTTTAAGCTTGATCAGCTGTTGTTAGAATTTATTTAATATTACTTTCTACACCAGGATCTTTTTCTACAGCTGACGGCTGTAACTGTGCAGGGGCGGATCTAGCAAAGTGTAGCCAGGGGGGCCGATAGGGCATGAACAGGGAAAAGGGGGCACAAAGACATACTTTTCTTTCTTATTCTCATTTAAAATGTCGAGCTTTTAATAAATAATTATCTGACACCCAAAGTTTTAATCTGGTGTAAAATATATAGAAGTCCATTACTGTATATAGTAACTGTTAAGTCTAATATACTAGTAAGCTATAGTACTTTTTCCTTTGGGAAGATACCATCTGTGCAGTCTGCAGTTCTGTAGAAGAAAGATGTTGAATCTATTTTATTATTGTAGAAAAATTATTTATTTCTGTGCATTTTTTTTCACACTGCATCAAATTAAAGTTGATTACGTTGATTAAGCATCATGAGGTGGAGGGTGGGGGGGGGGGGGGGGGGTGTGGTTCCCTATTTTTTTTCCTGGGAGTTTGCAAAGTACTCTTTAAAACACCAGAATAGGGAGGATGGAGCAGGTTTAAGTTTATTAGATTGATCAGTGTTGCTGAACTATGAAATATTTTGTTGTATTTTTTTACATACAGGTGTAACAGAATAGCTTTAGTGTTGTTGTTTTTTTAAACTTGAGTATGAACTTATACAAAAAGCAGCAAGATATTAAAAAAACAGTTTTATTGATTAAAAAACACTATATCGGATTCATATCGGTATCGGCCGATATCCAAATTGATGATATCGGTATCGGACATAAAAAAGTGGCATCGTGCCATCTCTACACTGGAAACAATATGATAGATTTTCTGATCGTTATGATCTCTGTCTTGTTGTTAAAGAGCGTACCACTTAAAACCTGTTTAAAATCCAGTTTCAGATTTGTAAAAAAAAGTTTCCTCCGTCTGGATCCCATTTTAATGTCCAAACACGGACGTGCTCAAACAAGAATTTAACAGTTTACAAAACAAACCATGTCTCCTTCGTCCAGGTCCCAGGAGACCTCACCTGTATCTGGTTCTCTGGCCCTGTCCACAGGAAACACTGCAGGGAGCCCAGCTGGACCAGGAGCTCCAAACACAGGTAGCCTGGCAGCTGTCATTGCTGCAGAGCAGCTGTCCGTCAGAGCAGGTGCAGTTGTTGCAGTCCACCTGATGCGTGCTGCCGGCCACCCAAATCTGCCCCAGTGAGTCCACACAGTCACACTGCCACAGCTGCACACACACCCCGTCCTGCTGCAACTGACCTAAACACACACGTACAAAAGATACGCAAACCACGATTCATGCTAATGAAAAAAAATGAATTCGTTTTAACAAAACAATTCTAGATGCAAATCTCATCACTTGGCAGCAGAATGACGCCTTGCACTGCACAGCTACTCTGAAACATCATCTAAATGAGATGTCATCTTAATGGTCCACAGGGCCATTACAGAATCACCAGTTAAACCTGTTGTTGTTGATTTCTGCCATCATATTTATTGTTGGGGAATTCTCCCAGACTCACTTTAAGATTTTTCCTCGTCTCACTCCTATAATGTCTTTGGAAAAAACTAAATTCTAATACTTGTGTGACGTCGAGCCGGTTAGGTTATTTATCTTTAAAAGATTTAGCCAGTTTTAAACAGTGGAAACAACTCTTACACCTAAATAACCCAACCAAGGTCAATCAAACATCAACAGAATATGACTGGCTGCCTGATAATGCTGTTAAACTGAAGGCCTGTGTTATCTGTTACAGTCCGCTCTGCTTTTGTTTTACCACTGATGAGCCACTCAGTCCGTTCCAATTCAACAGTTTCTAACTGGAGTAAACACCATTTGTAACTGAATTACGTCTCTTAGAAGGTTCTACTGAGAACTGCAGAGAACTTTTACGCTGAGTCAGCTGTGTGCAGATATCTTGGGGGATCCCGTGCACATGTTGGGGATTCAGGACTCTAGGAATTTGTATATTCTCAGAACCCCGAATCCTAAAGAAGGCAGAGGAGTTATAACAAACCCATTTCTAGACGCGAAGCTATTCTCTCAGTGGAGAGCACAGAACAGTTTAGGGGTTAAATCAGTGCCAGGAGAGGAACTTTTCGGACAAAGACACGCACATATGAGGTGTGACTTGTGTACCTTGAGGGCAGCGGCAGCCAGGCTGACATTCGCTGTTGGTCTGGCACTCTATGCCCTGCTGGAGGTCTGAGCAGCGCTGTGGACACTGGCTGGCACACATCACAAACTCTTGGCCTGGTGGGCACCCTCTATCATCTGACAATACACAGACAGCAGTTCCTGAGTTTTGCCATGATGCTATCTGCACAGGCTGAACACACACTCCTGTAGATAAACAGCCATATGCTGGAACAATGAGGAGCCAAACGCAGGACGTGGTAGATCAGACTCACCGCACGGTTTGGTGTTGCAAGGTTTCACTTGGTTCTTCTCTCCTGCACACTTCTTTCCACCATTTTTGGGTGGAGGACTAGAGCAGGAGCGAGTGCGTATCGAGCGTCCGCCGCCGCAACGCTTATCACAGCGCGACCACGGACTCCACCGGGACCAGCCTCCATCAACTACACAACATCGAACACAAACGCAGACCAGTAAGTGAAAAATGAAACTCTCTCTTTGGCTTTTTAAATATTCCTTCACTGAAGAGTTTGAACTGATAATTACAGCTGACCTCTGCAGGGTTTGATGTTACAGAAGCGATGCTCCACGTTTCCTCCGAGGATGTCCTCGCACCACGAGCCGTTTGTTCCGGGGCTCAGGAACGTTCGGATCCTCTGCTGCTGACCCACGCCGCAGGACCGCGAGCAAGCGCTCCACTCTGCCCACTTGGTCCACGAACAGTTCCTTCGCACACACTCGGCCTCTACACACACCTCGCCTCAAAACAGAAACACAAAACACATAAGCTTGGTTGACGCTTGTATTCATCAAAGCAAGAACCACACACGCAGCTCCTGCAGTCATATCAACTGAGCACTAACTTGTACTTTATATTATAGTTATATAAGGCAACACAAACTGATTTATTAAATAAATAGAGGCAGGCAGACAGTGGGCGTGGTGTACCTGGACACTGGGGCAAGTTGCATGCCTTCTCTTGGTGAGAGCTTCCAGAACAGGCTGGTGTCACACACTGTCGATGGCGGGACTTCAGGGCCGGGCTGAGAGCGTCGGTGCAGGTCTTTGTGCAAGGACTCCACGGCGACCAGGGAGAGAACCCAGAGTCCTCCTCTGAGGAGATGGAAACGGAAAGATGATGAAATACAGAGAGGATATTTAAGATAAGAAAAGCCTAAACAGCATGCACAAATACAAGAAAATGGCAACCAAAGGAACAGAGTCAAATGAGTGCACAGAAAAGTGAACCTACCCGGTGTGGCTGGTTCTTCTGTTGGAACAACAGTAGCTGGAGGGGAAAAGCAGCTTTTCATGAATCTGACCTTCATCCCTGAAATACACATATTACACGTGTTCTACAGAATCTCTCCAAAGTACCTGGACAGTCAGGGGCCTGGCAGTAGGTCGTTTCCCTCCGTGGCCCCTGGCAGTCTCTCCCTCCACGGGCCGGGGCGGGCTGTGTGCAACCTCTAGAGCGGGTTTTGAGCCCCAAACCACCGCAGGATAGTGAGCAAGGGCTCCAGGGGCCCCAGGAAGACAAAGCACCGTGTACAGCACAGTGCTCCAGAGAACAGTTCCACCTGCCGTGCACACACTCGCTACGGGGAACAAAAGGGGTAGACTGGTGGTGATTTTCCATATAACAGCAGTTTTACACTGTTTTATACGTATGACACAGTTGGCATCGCTCCCACTGTGTCACAACAACAAATGTTTTCCATTTCTTACTCAGTACAGGATTGTAGCTGCGCACCAGTTCAGGTTGTAGCTGTACACTGTGGTAGATGTTCTCAAAGTGGGACCGGTGGACTGTGGACAGGCCAGTTTGACACTGGAAGTCTTTATTACAGGGCCACAGTGCTGGAATGCATCCATCCTGTGCTTTGGCGTTATCTTTGCTAATAAGAAGAAAGGCCTGCCCTGAAGAATGGGCTGTCTGGATATCAGCAGGTTTGTATAAAACCAGCATCAACTGTTCAGAATGAATGACTCAGTCAGATCTGAATGAGGCCATAAAATTTTGCTCTCAACTCAGTCCATCTCAAATGACAACGGTGTCATTCCTGTGATAACGGCTTTGCAGTGATTTCCATGGATACTTCGACGTGTCCACGGTGCAGCCCACCTCTCCCACTTTGATAGCTGCCCCCACCTGAACGGGATGTCACGACTACTTTGGAAGTAGTTATTTAAAATATGTTTTTTTTTTTAAATTGTATTATTATTCCCAAAGTTCTCTGCTTACCAGGCGCTGCAGTCATGGACAAACGTATCTCCAGACTGGAGCTCCATATCCTCTGAGATGTTATGAAACAGCAGGGATGCGACTGGTGTCACAGAGACGCTCTGCAGAGAGGCCAGCAGCTCTTTATCCACCAGACATGGACACTCCTGAAACACACCAAACACAAACACCCTCTAAAGAGAAGAAACTGCATCAGTTTGAAATGATCTTCTCAGTGGTGCATCACAGCCTGGTTCATGCTCTTCATTTTCTGTGCTGCACTTTTAAAACGTCACATGTCTACTACTGAAGTTACTCTGAACCCACCGACAAGCAGAGTCCACGGTGCTGGTAGGTGTGCACGGGACAGTGGCAGCCTTCCTCGCAGCCGTCAGCGTAGCATCCCTCCCTGCCGCTGACCTGAGCGCAGCTGAAAGGACAACCTTCTCCTCGTTCACACTCCCTGTACAGCCTGCCAGGAGGGCAGCCCACCTCTGCAGAGCGACATGAAGCCCACGCAGCAACAGCAGTTAAAGACACTAATTAAACAGTCCTCCAACTGGAGCAGTGTAAATATAACTTTGCAGCATGGCTACAAATACTGCACAGGAAGCAGACGCTCACCGAGGCAGACGTGGGTGTTGCAGATCTTGCTCTGACGACCGCTGCACGCTGGAAGGCTGCAGAGACGAGAGCGGTACTGCTGCCCTCCACCGCAGCTGACCGAGCACTCGGACCACTGAGACCACGGCAACCACGGGCCCACTGACTCTGGAGACACAATACAGACAGACATCACACATGTAACAATGCAGATGGTAGTGTAAAAAACCTAGATGAGCCCGTCATGACTACCTGTGCACAGGTGCGTGTTGCAGTCTCTCTGCTGCTCAGCATCACCCAGGCAGCCTCTTCCGCCACTCTGCGGAGACGGATTATCACACAGGCGCCTTCTGAACTTGACTCCACCGCCACATGAAAGAGAGCATTCAGTCCAGGCTCCCCATTGGCTCCAGCCACCGTCGACATGGCAGCCGGGGACAGACTGACACTGCAGAACGCCAGCCTCACACGAGCTGAGATTAGGTCGGGAAAAAACATTATGTGGCATTTTTTTTTGCTATTCGAACATTAAGAGTGAATTAAACCAAAATAAGAATCAGCTGCTTACCAGTTTTTGCAGTCACTGATAATTTTCTCTCCTGGATTTGCAAACAGCCAATCAGATCCACCGGGCCATAGCCACGATGCATTGCTTGAATCTGCACAAAAATAGACCGATCAGAGCAAATGATCACACTGAGTGGAGTAAAATGTTCACAGTCTAACACGCTGATATTTACAAGTTAGCAAAATTAGGATCAAACCATTAGCAGAGCTGTCGTGGTATTTGCAGCGACACTCCTGTCTCACCACACACACTCCGTCCTGCAGCACCGTGTCACCAGGACAACCACAGGTCGCGTTACACTCGGGGGAGTCCAAGCACTCTGTGTCACCATGGAGATCTGAACAGGAGCGAGGACAGGGCTTCCCACAAGGCCATTCTTCCTGGCCTCCACCACAGTCTGAGAACAAGGTTTGAATAGAATTACCATCCACATCGTTTTTTAAAAGTGGAACAGTGTTTATGCAGTTCTACGGTCAAAGTGAATGAAACCCACAGCTATGCTAACCTGAGCAGATGGTGAGATTTTCACTGCAAGGGCGGCTCTGCCTCCCCTCTCCCAGACACGGCAGACCGCCGAATCTAGCAGGAGGACTGTTACACTCTCTGGTCCGAGTCGACGATCCTGTGCATCCATCACACTCTGACCACATGGACCAGGGACTCCACGAGCCATGAACTAAAGACACAGTACGGCAATGAGAAGAAGAAGAGGTACAACTACTCTGATGTAACTGAGAATCTGTAGCTGGAACCAGAAAACCAAAAAGAAAACCGACACAAATTAAAATATTAATATTTGAAAATATTTGAAACGGTCGAGGCTATAAGTAAGAGACAAATGCACAGTGATTAACAACAGTAGCAAAACAAAACTGTAATATCTCAGTGAGAGAGAAAAGTGCAATAACAGTAGGTCATTTTTCAGCATGACACAGAAATCTGTATAAATGCTATAAAATCAAAAATCCTAGCTGACTTCCATCTTGAGTCATTGCATTCACAAGATTTTCAGAAAACGTGACCTCTGACCTCTGACCTTCAGCCCAAAGGCAAGTAGTTTCAGCCACACGCATCCAGAACATTTACAAACTGTGCGAATGTGTCTTTCCATGAGACATTATCATCTCACCTGGACAGAAAGTAACGACAGGGCAGGGCTGCCTGTGGATCTGAACTCCAACCCCACTGTGCAGTTCCTGCTCACCAGAGCACGGCTCTCCTCCGGCCTCTGGCTCAGGACAGCTGCAGCTTCTGTATCGGGTCACCGACTCTGCTCCACAGGTCCTGGAGCAGGGGGTCCACTCTGACCACTCACACCAGCCACCTGACACTAAATTGGATGTAACAACTATCTGTGCTATTTTATACCCACTACAAGACATAGCCATTGTCTACATCGTCCTACATATTAACACTATTAAGATGATCTGACTGAAACTGAAAGCTGGCTTTACTTACCTGGACAAGGGTTTCGAGTACAGTTGAATTTCCCACCTTCGCAGGTGCTAAAGAACAAAGGAACAGAAGGATCTTCAGGTTTCCTTTCTAACTGGTTATCTTTGTGTATCCTAATGTGTTTTACATGTGTTACGTGTGCTTCTTGTGTTTGTATAATTCTGACCAGTTGTTGCATCCATCAATGGCTTCAATGGTGTCTCCAGGTTCCAGTCGTCGTCCGGTGTTAAGGTCCAGGCAGGGACAATCTTCCTTCTCTAAACAGACGGTCCCATTAGCAGACATGACTTTTCCCTCTGTACAGTAGCATCCTGGCTCACAGTGCCACTCACAGTGCTGAGAGAGAGGGGGGGGGGGAATTAGGACTTTTATTAATCCCCAGTAATGAGTGTGAGAATAAGCACATCCACGTCTGACATAAGTCAGAAAAGGGTGGATGTCCACTCTGTGGAGCCAGATCAAAGTGGGAGGCTGACAGGTGGATTGGTACCAGTCTGTTAAGGACTTAGTTATCAGTACAATACTGTGGGTAGTGGCTGAAAGGATAAGACTGTAGATACAAGTGGCAGAATGTTTTTTTTCAAAGGCTTAAACAGGAGGAGAACTTTCATGAGGCAGTTCCCACCATGACCCAGGGCATGGTTGATAAATTATTTCACCTCAGCATCACCCTGGAAAACCTGGAGGAGGTGCTGAGGAGAGGGAGGACTGAGCTTGTTTTGATGACACCCTCCAGAACCTGGTTGTGGATAAGAAGCATGAAATACATCGAGTGACAGACAGGAGTCACACTAGTGATACTCACAGTAAGGTCATCACAGGAGCGAGGGCAGGATGGCCCACAGCTGCTGAACACTGTTCCTGGGACCTGGGAACATGGTGCCACTGAAAACACAAGCATACAGGACTTTGGGTTACTTACATAACCCTGGTTCTCAGAGTAGCATGATTGAGATGGCTAATATAGGAAGCATCTCCCTGCGTATTCCTTAGAGGGATGTGTCTCATGCACGACCACGCTGGGCTGATCCAATCACACTTGAGTTTGCATTACTTCGCAGTTATTATTTAAGATAAGCACCTCGTCGCCCTTTGACCCAACAAGGTGGGCTGTGAGACATCTCACTCTGAGAACACACGACTTAAAGTTCTCCTAGAGAAACACTTTTGTGTTTATGATGAAGCCTTAGTATGGTAAGATGCTTCAAGGACAACAGATCCTTGTGTTGTAGTTTCTTGGTCTGACCAAATTAGAATTAGCCAGCGGTCTAAATACGTAGCTAAACAAATGCCTTGCTATGACCACTTTGGTGCAACGTACAAAAGCTCTGAGGGCTCAGAGGCGGGCCGCCAAAGGACGTGACACACGCTCTGAAAATCAAACCTCCTCCTGAATTTGTATCTTCTGAGATATTTACTCCACCAAAAGAGCTAACATAGGGCAAAGTCAAAAGTGGGAGGAGGTTATCATGTGCAACACACTTAGGAATGTAGCATGTGGGCTGATGAATGGGGACCATGCAGCTTTTTCACCTGTGGGAACGAAGGAGATTGCCAGGGTAGCATCTTCTTTCTGACCTGCTGACCGACAGGCTACAAGAACTGTCCCAGTGGAGCTGCTGTAGAGTTCGGTCATTCCATGGCCAGCCCACCCTCCCCTCCTGGCCTGGTGGGCTTACGGGGGCTGGCCGGGGCTTGATTTGTTTGGGAATTTTGAACTAAATACATATTCTATCTATGCTGGGAACAGGTGCTGGTGCACACCAGGAACCGTTCATTGTTAGGCTCGGCAGCCTCAGCGTAGAGGATGAAGATTTCTCTGGGGTCTGACCTCATTGTCATCCTCATCCAGTGCCCACATAAACCAACGCCTTCAATCGTGAGCTGGGCATGTTCTAGCCTTAGGCAACACAAGTAAACCTGGTGTGTGTTTCTACTCAGTATATCTCAGGAGGACTGTCTGTGTTAGCTTGTATGCTAACTACAGCAAAGAAGATGTCGGCTGATGTGCATAATCGTAAAAAGAAACCATCTCAGCGTACAGCTAAGTGGTAGAACACCACGGTGCATGGCGAAGACTCAAGGTCAGGATGAAGCCAAGTAACAATGACAGACAAGTTAGCGTTAGCACTCATATCTATGGACAGCTATAATAGCTAGCCTATATTGCAGGTCAAGATATGCTTGAAGCACAAAGAGGCGTTTGAACAATGCCTGCGTCGCAGCCACTTAATGGTACGTGGCTCTGCCCGACATGGTCGTTGCGATCAGCAGACAGGCCAATCCCATAGTGAGCCACTGAGGAATGACAACCCTCAGTAATACAGAATCTACCGCGCTGTACTCAGTGTAGTTAGCAGACAGCACATGCTAGTAATACAAACGCACCTGGACAGTGCTCGGTGTTACAGGATGTGACTTTACTTCCCAGCCCCTCACAGTAATTCCCCTCCCCCTCTGGACTGGGACTGTCACAATTTCTCCTTCTGCTTCGGACCCCCCCACCACAAGACTTGGTACACTCCGTCCAATGACTCCACTGACCCCAGCCACCATCACCTGGAAAAAGCCAACGCATCACATTAAAAAACATGAAGAGAGCAAATAAAGGTTAGTAAGCTGAGCAGATCAACATAAATACAAGAACCCCTTCAAAACTTTAAAGTGCCAGTGTGGACACTTTACTGTGAGTTTACTGCATCCTACTGTACGACAGGGAGGCGTCACTTTCCTAGTAACTGATTCAAAGCCAGACAAATTAAACTTCACGTTTGCTCAGACTATTAGTCAATGCACAGGGACAGAAAAGTAACCCACGGTCACACGGGGCGATGATGCAGACTTGGTCCTCATGGTGAGGGCCCGTACAAGGCAGGCCACTGCCAGAGGGCCGGGGGCTGGAGCAGAACCGGTACCGAGACTGAAGGCCTGCTCCACAAGACACCGAACAATGACCCCAGGGAGTCCATGCTGACCACTGGCCATCAACTGTTTGGTTTGTGCGGTAAAATCAGGCAAAATCAGTGTAAATCACGTTATAAAAGACGAAAGACATCATCGCACTGTAAATACATACCATTGCAGCTAAAACGGGAACAGGTCACCAGCCTTCCTCCTTCACAGGTACTGAAATATTTGACACACATTTGTGTTTAATCCACTTTATATCTCCACAGTTTGTCACGGCTCATATATCTGCTGAAGCAAGCCAGCTTTACTTACCAGTTACTGCAGTCTAAGGGCACGGTGTCTCCTGGGTTGTACTGCTCTCCGCCTACATCACAGCGACAGTCAGACTCGCTCACACACACACCGTCCTGGGAACGTAGGAGCCCGTGAGCAAAGAGGTCGTACCCAAACCATCTGTTTATGTGTGTGTGTATTCCTGTCACCCATTCACCTGCTGGACAGTCCCTTGTGGACACCGGCATCCCGGAGTACAGTTCCTGCTGAGATCCAATGTGAGGTCCATGCACGACACTGCTCCCATCATACACTGCATCCACTCCTGGCCCGGAGGACACTTCTTCCCTTCATCTAGCACAGCAACAGAGTCAGAGAAAAGACCAGTAAAAACCCCTACAGCATAACCAAAAACACCAGTTTGAAGGGATGAAAAGTGGGCGAAACGGTGAGCGTATGAATTAGAATGTAACTGTCATAATATCTGAGTTTTAACACAACAGCCATGGAAATTCAACCCATGAGCGATGTGACTCAGGGCTCTGTTACCAAACTGTATCAGCACCAACAGATAAAAGGAAACGCCATACAGTGCCACGACACAGTATTTAGCCCTTTCTGATGTCTCAGATGTTGCATATTTGTGACAAATAATTCAGAACGATTTTAAAGTTAGGCAAAGATCTCCTGAGTAAATACGAAACGGACGCCTTGGCAGCTGGGTTTGGATGGCTCTGAAATAATCATTTAAATACTGCATTTTCTATTTCCTCTGGTATGTCCAATACTGAATGAAATTTAAACATTTAAGTGTCACAAATATGCAAAAAATTAAGAAATGAAGAAGAGGTTAAATGCTTTTGCACTGTGTGCCATGCTGCCATACTAGACATAAGTTACAATAAAGTTTAAACAAGTCATCAGATTGTAGCAACTCAAATCACACGAGTCACAAACTCGAGAAACACCTGCAAGTGACTCGTGCTAACTCTGTGGGTTTGTTGTGGGAAGTGGACCTCGCTCGGTTCTTGTGAGAAGTAGCTGCAGAAAGGTGAACGATGTCAGCAGTAGTGACTTCTGCTTGTGAATAAACAAAGACCAAACAAAGTGTGCAAATAGGCTGAGACTGTAGGATTGTAGCTACTCAGAGTGAGTCTAACCATGACTGTGTGATGTAATGGAAAGAGCGTCCTGAGCAGCTGCATCACTGTCTGTATGGTAAATGCACTGTATCGGATCTCAAGGGAGAGTGAGAACAGCTGAGAAGATCACCGGAGCCTCTCTTCCTCCATCACAGACACTTGTTGCAGCCGCTGCATCCACACAGACACCAGCGTTGTGTTATTATTATGATGTAGGCTGTTCCTGTGTTACCACAAGGCTGCAGGTTGCAGGTGCTGAACTGCTGCGTGGTGCCGTGAATCCGTATGGGTCCGCGGGTTCGAGTCCTGTATCCTCCTCCACACGTCACTGAACACTCTGACCATGGACTCCACGGCTCCTTTAAACCTTCAGACGAATCACAGCTTAAAGTTTTTCATCTTAAAAGGTTTCATTTCAGTTTTTTTTTCAAATTTTAGAACATATACATTATTGGTCAAAAGTTTCAGAACACCACAATTTTTCCAGCTTTTTATTGAAAATGATGCAGTTTGATGTCTGATTGCACTGTGAAATGAAAGCATGGATCCTGCATGTTGATCCATCAGTCAATGATACCTTCTTCCAGTCTTCAGTAGTCCAGTGGCAGTGTTTCATGGCCCAGGCAAGCCTCTTTGTCTTATTCTGACGTCTGGCTTTCTTGCTGCAACTCGTCCTGTCAAACCTGCAGCTCAAAGTCTTCTCTTTCTTACTACGACCACTATTAAGCTGCTTGAAACTTGTCCTCTGGCTCACTCGTGTCTTTGTCTGCAGATCTCTTCCTGTCAGCTTCTGAGCCTTTGATGCTGAAGGAAACTGGACTCACTGACATCTTGACTTTCTTTGCAGTCTCTCTGTAGCACAGACCTGCATTTATAAGTGTTATGTTGGTCTGTCTCTCTTCCATTGTTAATCACCGTTTTCTTGCCATTTCTGTAGCAACACTCTACTTTCTGCAGTACAATACTGTTCAGCTGATGCTGCTCAGCTTTCAAGGCCTGCTCAGCCTCCACTGCTGCAGAGCAGCTTTAAACTGTTAACCATGCTGTGTTCCCTGAAAAAGGCCTCTTTGTATAATTTTAACTTGTACGTTATTTTCCAGTTTTGGGTAACCTTACCTTTTTCTTTTACCTCTGGCAGTTCAACACTTACCTTTGTAGCATTTCAAGCTGTTCATTGGACTTGGATGACTTGAATTGTAATGAATAACTGAAAAATCGGGCTGTTCTAAACCTTTTGACCACTAGTGTATATTTTCTTCTAATTCAGTCGTTCTCACCGAAGCAGGGCTCAATGCTGCAGGTATCAATCCCAACCCTGTCTCCTTTGCAGGGACGACCACCGAACGCAGGAGGAGGATCGGTTCCTGAACGATACCTCCTCCTCACACCAACGTCACACGTCCGGCTGCAGGCACTCCACTGTGTCCAGCTGCTCCAGCCACAGTCCACTGAGAAACACAGACGCACACACGAGAGACGACAAAGGAAAATAAAGTGGCAGACACAAACCATTAAGCAAGAAAACACAGAGACAGAGGGAGACAGCAACAGCACGTTTCTTTTTCACTCACCGGGGCAGGGAGCTGTCCCACACTGCATTTCTCCATCGGTGCATGTGCTGTTTGACACACAGTGTAAGGACAAGTGATTTCACACATAGATTACTGTATTTATGGAAGGTTAGAGCTACAGTTTGATCTTCCTCTTTAATGCGATGCACGAGTAAAGAGAGGTACCAGTTATTACAGGCATCAACAGGCAGGGTGGCGCCAGCTGGGTACATCTCCCCCTGGTGGTAACACGGGCACTGTGCCAGGGGCACGCAGCTGCTGTTGAGCAGGTAGAAGCCTGGGGCGCAGTAGCAGCCGTCGTAACAGGTGGTGGCACACTGTACCTCTGTGGAGGTCATGTCCAAGCACACCCGTGGACACGCGCCCCCTTGAGCCTCGCACTCTCGTACCGTCATATACGTCATGCCCTCTGGACACACGCCTGCGAGGACAGGAGTGCAACAAGACTTGTACGTGATATTCAGCGGACGGGGTGGCGAAACGTAACAGGGACAAACACGGTACCTGAGCAGGGCTGAGAGTTGCAGTCGCGTGTCTGAATGTGAGGCCCAGAACAGCTTTTACCTCCATGCTGTGGTGTGGGGGAATTACACAACCGCTCTCTTGTCTGGACACCAGAGTCACACCTGGACGAACACTGAGACCAGGCCGACCAGGCTGACCAGCCACCGGGCACTAGAAGAACACATCAGCTTTACGGCCTTTCATTTTTCTCTTTTTCCAGGAATGATGCCATCTATCCTGTCTTTGTGTGTCTACATGTGTCATACCCGGGCAGTGCTCAGTGTTGCACGGCTCCTGCTCCTCACTGTCTCCATCGCAGGCGGGCTGCGTGTGGTTAAACGGCGTGCAGCTGCGGAATCGTCGCCTCACCCCCACATCATCTACGTGGTTGAAACACGTTTTACTGCACTCTGACCAGCCGGTCCACTTACTCCATGTCCCACCTGGTAGCGCTGCACAACAAGAGGAGGGAAAGTAATGTAATGGACTCATTCAGTGCTTTCCACTGCACCTGAGTAGAGGTCACTTTCTATCACAGCCACACTATGATGGATGCATCACAGAGCAGCCTGGGGTTAGTAAGTTGCCCAAGGACATTTGCATGCAGACTGGAGCAGCCAGGGATTAAAAGCATCAACTTTCCAATTAGTAGATGACCTGCACTCCCTCCTGAGCTGCAGGATTACATCACCTTTAGCATTGTGTTGCTCAAACTTTGTACATGTAGCACAGAACAGATTTACACACGTGTGGACAGAACAGCGATGCTTGATTTGAACTCGTCTAACTTACACAAGAACAACTTAAACTTCTGTGCAAAAGAAATTTGAGCTCTTAGCTGTATTCTCTCATAAAAACCCAAAACACAACAATAATCACCGTAACATGCTGTGTGTCGGACGTGTCAATAGATCAATATTTATTTCTATTGCACATTTAAAAAGGACAGTGTTCAGCAAAGTGCTTCACACAAGGCAGCAAAGCGGATTACAACAAATAGCAACAAAAACAGTTGTAAACCAGTTACAGTTACAGTGACAGCACAACTGCAGACTGGGAGGAAGTCCAAACTAATTCAAAAGCTGGATGGAACAGGTGAGTTTTTAAGCGTGATTTAAATGATTGAATGGATTCTGACATGCGCACATCGATTGGAAGATGATTCCAGAGTTTAGGTGCAGCAATTGCAAACGCTCGGTGCCTCCAGTCTTTCGTCGGGGCCTTGGTTGCAGTAAGATCAGTTGGTTAGAGGATCTGAGCGCTCTGTTGGGGCTATGCACGTCGAGAAGGTCTGTTAGGTAACTGGGCGCCAAGGTATTTAAAATGTTAAAAGTATACAGAAGGATTTTAAACACGATACGGTATTTAACAGGGAGCCAGTGTAGATTGCCTAGAACTGGGGTGATGTGCTCATGCCTTCTGGTGCCAGTTAAGAGGCGTGCTGTGGCATTTTGAACTAACTGAAAAACGCTGGAGGAGGCCCATGTACAGAGAATTGCAATAGTCTAGTCTAGAAGTAGTAAAGGCTGTGAGTGTAATATACCAGGGAAGCATGTGCTGGAGCAGCTCTGAGCCTCAGACGAGTCTCCTGGACAGGGCTGACCTCTGACTGCTCCTGCTGGAAGAGACCTGAGGACACAGAGCATAATCACTCCTCACAATCTATTTAAAGTATGCGAGGAAACAAACATCCAAACAGTAAGTGATACAGAAATGATAAATTATACATATAAGCATTTACAACCAACAAACTGAACACTGGTAATATGTTTCACATCAGAAATATACGGTATGATCCCAGAAGCAGGCGGTTAGTGTTACACAGTGTCGAAACATGAAAGGAAGGCTTTTTAATCAGAGGACAGCATCAAGTCAGTTAAACTTGTGGGCCATTGATGTGTCAGGTAAGTAGCAGAGGGGTTGTTGTTTCAGCTGCTTTGCTGTGATAATGAAACGAACAACTCCTCCAAACAGGAGTGGTTTCCCTCCTGATCTTTGTTGACTGATTTTTCAGTGGCTTTGTGCTCAGAGAGGATCAGTGTCACCACTGGTGACGTGAGGGAAACCTTCATGAAGTTAGCCTGGAGGTTGACGTCCTTTAGTGGGCCCTGTGCTCACTGCCCAACACTTCGTAACCCGACATAGATCATCAGAATTGGCGCCCTGTGCTTTTCAGCTTCACCTTCTTCATTGTTTGCTGACTGTAACATCGTTCAGCGTGATCAGTTTGGTGGTGGGTCAGTGAACGATATCCACAGAGGGACACACAGACGTCTACATGCTAGCAAACGGCCATTAAGTACCAGGATGCTTGGACCCACTGTTAGTGGATCCTGGGTTCCTCCTGGTGCTCAGCGATGCCCGTCCTCATGAGGCAAGAGTTTGCAGGCAGGTCCTGGGACAGACTGAGCTGCTTTAAAGCATATATTAAACTAAACAAGCTTACCTGTAACGTTGTTGTAGCCCCAGACCACAGGTTACATCACAAGGTGACCATGACGACCAGGCTGACCAGTGACAGGTTGCAACACAGCTGGATCTGTCACATGTCACTTGCCCATCTCTGCACTTACTGTAAGAATAAGCAATTTGATCGAGAATACATAAAGTATTTTTAAACATGAGCTAAAAAGGTTGATTATTAATCAGTTTGTTTGTTGTTGCATTTATAGGTGGCTGAAAATTAGCTGCGGCTAACTGTGTATTGCTGTACACTGTCCCTGTTAAAAATAAATAAAACAATCAGATGTGAGCAATTCCTCACAAACCAGTGCAAACGATGCTGCCAGTGCTGCTCATTATGATTCTCACTATTTTATTACAAACACAAACAAATCCATAATTCAACAGAAACCTGAATTTGGACTGATGTGTTTATTTAGTATCATCTTTTGTTCCAGGCACAAAGAGCTGAGCGTGGCTCTTACCACGTGGTACACTGGTCCCTGGGGACCACCTGTCCCGGATGCAGTGTTTGGCCATCCCAGTGACAGACGCACTGGCTCGAATTCACACATCGTCCCTGTTGAAGGTACAGCCCGTAGGGACAACGGCAGCCTGGAGAAAGACATCATTCATGCCTTAATCACTGTGTCAGCTACATTTGGATAAATCTTGCACAATAACACATAATTAATGTTCAGAACCTCTGTGCTCAAAGGCTAGAAGACCACTGAAATTTCTTTGCGCACTGTGCAAAGCCAACGCTGGCCTCGAGTCAAATCTACTGTGCATCCTACCCGAAACGCAATCAGCAGTGCAGTTTCTGTCCAGGCTGAGATGTGAGCAAGTAGGAGGACAGGGATCGACTCTCCCGGCCTGACAGTCTTCCTCTGTTACCACCACCATGCCACGGACACAACCTGTCATTTAAATAACAGTGCAGACATTTCAAATGCTTTTATTGTTTCAAGCAGGTGATCAGAAGATCCGGTCATTTCAGGCTGGTTGCATCTCAATGACCTGTCTGTGTGTCCGTGTCTTTGGTGCAGGGCTGGCTGTTGCAGCTCTGGCTCTGCCTGGTCATCCCCTCGCAGTCCCGTCCACCGTTCTTAGGGGGCGGCGCCGAGCAGGTCCGGTTCCTCTGCCTGACTCCTCCTCCACAGCGGGCGTCACATTCCGACCACTCTGTCCACTCTGACCAGTGACCATTAACTACAACAGGAGAAAGGCTGCCGTTGCATTAACTATTACTGGATAATAGGCAAACACGCATCTCATTATGGAGGTCGAAGGCAGACCTGGACACGCTTGAGGAAAGCAGGCTCGACTGTCAAATGGATCCCCGCTACAAGCTCCTCCGGGCAGAGCTTCCCTTAACATGTCCCTCTGCCGGAACAAGGAGCCAAGACCACATGACACACTGCAGGCGCTCCACGCTGTCCACGGGGACATGACGCAGTCCACTGGAAGAAAGGAGACCAGAGGGAACCTTAAAAATATTCACTGTTGGGTCACATCACCACTGTAAGGTGCACGTGTGGCCTACCACAGTCTTTTTCATCAGATCCATCTACGCAGTCCTTCTGCAGATCACACCTGCGGTCCAGGTGAACACACTCCCCACTGTCACAGGAGAACTGCTTGGGAGAGCACGGGCTGGGCACCGTGGGCCGCTGCGGAGTCACCGCCGGCCTGGCTGTGGTGCCTGACACAGTCGATAAAAATGAAAAACATTTAGTGAATGTGGATGTATAACTCCTCCAACTCTACGTCCACGGTGTTTGTAAAGTTACTCATGCGCACCACAGTGCTGCTCGTCTGACCCGTCCAAACAGTGCCGTATCCCATCGCACACTTGTGCTGAGTCGACACAACCAAACGATCCGCACGCAAACTGGCCCTGCACGCAAATCACTCTGGGTAAGCCGGTATCACGCGGGCTGGTGGTGATCACTGGGGCTGGCAGTCAGTAGAGCACAGAGGTTACAGTCTCTTGTAAAGAGACGCGGTTTTAGCATAAATGCTAACAGCATAGCTTCCAACCTTTTGTGGATCGAAGACCGGGCGTACCGGAGTCGAACCGCGTGCTGAGATGCAGCCCAGGATGACCTGCAGTGACCTCTGAGGTTAAATGTAGTTCAAGTTCAAATTTATTTATATAGATATAAAAACAACAAGTTTTGACCAAAGTACTGTACAATAAAATGGACAAAGCAGAAGACATAAAAGAAAAATAGAACAGTGTTTTAGAAGAGAATAAAAAGAATAATGGTAACAAACTCATGATGAAGCAAAAGCCAGAGAATAAAAATGGGTCTTTAGACGGATTTTAAAAGTATCCAGTGTTGGGCAGGATCTGATATGCAATGGCAATGTTACAGCAAACGCCCGGTCTCCTCTGTGTTCTAGTCTGGACCTTGGGACAACCAAAAGCATTTGGTCTGCAGACCTCAAGGATCTTGGGGGAGAATACGAGGTTAGGAGATCAGCTAGTTCATGCAATGTCTTAAGAACAAGCGTTAAGATCTTAAAGTCAATTCGAAAGCTGAATTTGGAAAAGATTTAATTCTCGATTCCTCTCACTTCTCTCCTACATTACCTGCAGGATCTCATCCACTGCTGCATCATCGGTCACACAGCAGCACATGTAGACTCGCACTTACCAGCAGTTGTGATCTTCTGTGATCGAGTAGGTTCTGTGACTCCTGATGTTGGCACTCCAGGAAGTCCGCCCTGAGACCTGGTGGTATGTAGGCCTGGGGCACCTGTTGTGTGGTCACCATGGATACCTGGTCTCCCTGTAGAGCTGGTCTGGTTTTGCAGACCTGGAAAGCCTCTTGTTGGAGCTGTACCTAAAAACGATGAAGAAAATAAAACCACATGAGCTAAACTGACAATGAGAAATGAGAAAGTGAAAGTGAGCGTGGGTGCAGGAAGGGCCTTCACAGTTTTTGTTTACTGCTGATTTTTGAAAGCTAAAGAGAGCAGAAAATCAAAGCTGTCCGTACCACAGCCGATCTCATCAGAATGATCCTTGCAGTCTGGTCGACCATCACAGAGCAAAGACACAGAGATGCACTCGTCACTGTGCTGGCAGAAAAACTGACCAGGTTCACAGCGCTGCACTGTCACTTTCCCACCACCAGAGGGAGATGTTGTCACACTGCTGGGGGTCACCAGCTCATCTGCAAAAGCAGAAGAAGAGAAACAGCATAACCTGGTAAGAGAAGGTTGTACAGCCAACATTAGGAATAATTATCATAATTTGGTTTATGCCCTGACCTCCTCGGCAGCCGAGGATCTCCACGCGCAGGTAAAACGTGTGCCTGTACTCTGCAGGCATGATGCGCACGTAGCGAGCTCTGACCAGCCGACTGAGCCAGCGGGTCACGGGGGTCCTGCCCACCATCCGTACCTCAAACACCTGCACAGCAACAGAGAAGACACTTTATTACATATAAAAATATGTAATCATGTTTTACAGTGCTGAAATTATAATTAATGGTACTGTTTAAATGTGTTAAGTATACCTTAGCGGGGCCATCGGGCTTCCCATTCTCAGTAAAGTCTGTGAAAAGGCTGCTGTGCAGGGCAAACGTCAGGCGGTATTTGGTGAGGGAACCCCACATTCGCTCAGTGCCCTGTGTCACCACGCCTGACACCCACATGGGCTCCAAGAAATCCACCTGAAAATACGGCTGAGGGTCTGTAGGTAACGGGCTCCAACCGGGCTCCATCACCTGGCTGTGAGCACAAAAGATGGTATGACACGGAGATGACCTCTCTTTTGTCATCTCCCCTTCAAGCGTTAACAAGAACTTGAAAGTTTACTTAAGACCCAATGTGCTAACACTGAAAGACAGAAGTTTGATCTGTTTCAGGCTTGACAAGCGTCTCACATGTTTGGGACTATATTCAGCCGCCCGGCATCGGCAGGGTTGTTCTCCCGATGGGAGGACGAGGTGAGCTGACCGTAATGGATTCTCCCATCCTCCAGTCCAAGCGGAGAGGAGCAGATACCTGTGATTGTGATAAAACCACGACAGACCCAGTGATGTTTGCATGCTTTGCAGCATCTTTATTAATGGTTGCTGTACACTTAAACACCTCGGCTGCAGCTCACATACCAACAACAACCAATGACAACAGCGCAGCCTTTTACAGTGCCGAGGCGTGATTGCAGATGCTGTGCAGGTGCCTCTATCTCACCTGCAGCAGCATCGCAGGCCCCGCCTCGCCACAGTGATATATGATGATCCTTACAGTCATTCAGCCTTCATAAGAAATGAAGAAAAACAATCACACAGCTGAAAACAAACCTCACCGTGATATCCCGGGCCACCGTCCTGCAGAGACAAGATCAGAGTATGAAGCACTGTTTCTGTTCATGCTGTACGTATTTTAACATCTCAAATCCAAATGCAAATAATGGGACTTAAATGAATGCACTGGCTTACAGCAGGATGTGTGACAGCAGCCATAGATGGAGTCCTCAGCGGGGCAGGCGGGGGTGTGTACGGCCTGCACAGTAGTGATCGTATTGAAGAGGAATTAAAAACAACTGCAATGCTTCTACGTTAAACAAAAAAGATCCGCGTCCTCGTGTCTTACTGGGCGGTAATGTTGTCATGAGGGTGGCATCCACTTTCATCCTCTCCTCTGGGACAGTGGGGATTTCCATCACAACGCTTCCATGCCTCAATGCAGCCCCCTGGTGGGGGGCAGGAGAACTGACCAGCAGGGCAGCTACGTGGACTGGTGGCTGTAGTGGAAGGCTGCGTACCTGCACACAGTGAGTAGTTGTGCTCAGTAAGAATGTCTATGTTTATTCTAAAATATTAAAGAGCAAACTATGAGCTGTGGTGTGGACAGCTCACCACAGTGGGTCTCGTCCGAACTGTCCCCGCAATCATTGACGCCATCGCAGACTACGCCCAGAGGACCTGCTGGCACGCAGCGACCGTTCTCACATTGGAACTCTTTCTCTCTGCAGCCACCTGCTGGGGAGACTGGTGAGGGAGGACTGGGTGATGTTAACCAGCGAGAACCTGGTGATGAAAGTAAAGCCTGCATTTTAGAATCACACACACAAACCCAGTATGTAAGACCAGCATCCTTTCCACCAACCATCGCCACAGCCCATGATCTCAAGGCGAAGATAGATGCCATTCTGGAAGTCATGGGGCAAGAGGCGGACAAACTGAGCCGACACGATCCTGTCCAGTCTGCTCTCCGTCACTCCTCGATCATCGTGATTACCGAGAAAAACCTGGGAGGAGAACAATCACTAAGAAAAATAATAAAGCCTTTAAAGTAAAGCGCTTTGGTTTGCTGCTGCACCTTGGGTCTGGGTGGGGCATCAGTGACCAGCTCCTTGTGAGTGTACCACTGATTTCCATCCCGGCTGAACTGGAGGAAGAAGCTGGACACAAATGTGCCAAACACACCTCCACCCTGGGTCAACACACCTGTAGGATAGCACAGAGACGAAACTAAGTGCACAAAACACTGAAGCAGCATGTACTGCATGTAAACTGTGTGTCTGTTTACCAGTGATGTTGTATGGCTTTAGCAGGTCTATCTGTATGTAGGGACTCTGTGTGTTGCCGGTGTAGCTGTCAGGCCTCCGCTGTGGTAGGTCCTTATACTCCTCTGGTTCTGGACTCCAGCCCTGCAGGAAGAATTTTAAGATAAATAGCTAAATAGCATCATTTGTCATTTATGAGAAGTCTAAGGAAAAAAGAGGATGATGGTGGACATGCTCAGGGGTCTGATTATGTGTGGAGTACCTGGAGGTCACTGTGAGGGTCCCACGCATGCAGACGAGCTGCATCAGGGGGGTGACCGGCCTGCTGTGAAGAGGCACTGAAACTTGAGGCAGGAAGAGACTGGACACCCAGGGGAGACCAGCATTCCTCTAAACAGGAACAAGGATAAACAAAGTTTGCATGATTTAAAACAGATGCACCTCAGATTATAAAGACTTCACCGACTTGTTCGTGAGATTGTCCAGGTATAACAATGTAAGCTTATAGTTTCCATTAAAGTTCATGGGTTACAACTGTGTAGCAATATATTTCTATACAGTTGAGCCAATGACATGAGTGATAGCAGCAGTGATCATGCAGAAGCAGACACCTGTTTCTGGTGTGATTCAACAAAGCGCTTAGTTTTCCTCTTCATAACACCTGTGCTGTGGGGGATAAATGCTATTTAAGTACTGTCAGGGTTAGAGGCAGGCGATGGCTGCTAGAGCAGTGCCATACTGCAGATTTGGTATGGATGCAATACAGAAAAACAGCGATACCAATAATGATACTGATACTTTTAACTTATAAAGGCATCTTATGTAGGGAAGTGCTCCAGTTTTGTTGACTGAGGCTCGTTACAAAGGTATGTGTCTGCTTGCTAACCAGTGTAGCTTTAGCTGATAACTTAGCATCAATTGCTTCTGACTCCAAAGCAGTAACATGGGAAAAATCTGTCGGCTTAAACGTTTCATTTTTATTTCAGGTCACACATACTGTTGGTACTGAGTTTGCAAAAGCGAACATGTTTGTCTTCTAAGAGGTGTAAATGTCTCATGGGTGCCCTCAGCTGAGCCTCTGGGTGAACTGCAGACCATTTCTGAGCAACATTAATAAAAGTAAACTGGCTCTCCTGGATCGTCTCAGGATCAACCTTTAAATATCTAACAACAGGTAGAGGAAGGCACCTACCTCCAGGAGGAAGAGGGTATGTGGGAATCAGGGGTGTAGTGACCTGTGCTGGCTTGGAGGTCACAGTGACAGGACCAGTTGTTGTAAGTATTGTGTCATTTTCACCTAGCAGGTGTAGAATACAAACAGTGGTAAGAGAATATTCATTAACACAAGATTGTCTACCATAAACAAGAGACAGTCGTCTAAGTAATGCAATTTTATTGCTGGCCAGATGTTCACTTACAGGTCCATTCAGCAGATGATGTTTCTACAAGGGTCCCAACTTCATCTTAATGTCATTTTTTTAAGTAATGCATGGCCATTATTTGTTACCAGTCCAATTATAGCACTTACCCAGAATGCAACACTATAAACTAACAAATTGGTTGATTCTGCACAGAGCACTCGTTCACTTTTTAACTCCATATAAATTAAAAAATAAAATCTGTGGGATGATTTTCTGACTCATAAACTGCTGCACCGTCTTCGTCACGTTTCTTAAACAGATCTTTAAAAATCATTTTTACAACATTTCTGTGCTGTCGATCGTGTCAGGAGTGACGTTTTTTTTCTAATAAAAAGAAATAAAAATAATGCTCTCTCTCCAAACACCACAAGTGAGATTACGGCGTCTAACATTTATCATTATTAGTCCCTACGTCATCTGACATTTGGATGCTACATTAGTGAGTATGGAGGGCAGTTCCTCGTGTTTAAGTTCAACCACCATTAAAGTGGAAAGAACTTAATCAGCGTAAACAGGAGAACAACTGTTCAGATTTTACCTTGGCAGTAGCAACACCTGTCTCCCTCTCCAGGCACCAGACTTTGGCCCTGCACAAACAAAAAGCATTCATCTCGAGTTGCCACGACGCACAGCTACGTGGAGGCAAGAAAAGGTTGCAGAGGCAGGAAATGACTACAAGTGTTTCCATGGAATAAGATACAAACACACATTTACACACAGTCACATACACAAATGTGCCAATGTCCATTATAGTTCCACAAAACATGGACACAAACTTAAGAAGAACATTGGTTACACTAATCAGTAAAGTCTGTAGACGACACTAAAGTGGCGACAGGTGAACAACATTTAAAACATAACAATAAGACTAATGTGGAAATATTTTTAGTAGCTTTTGCCAACAAAAATGAACAACAGCCACACACATCCTCTCACCTGAGGGCAGCCAGTGGCAGCGTATGGACAGTAGGGGGAGCACTGCACTGTGAGGTTGGGAAGACAGCGGCATAGCTGACACTGGTCTGACCGCCATCTGTCGCCCACTGTGTGGGACTGACCGTGATACTCACACTCCTCACAGGGGGCTGTCTGACACCTGCACGCACACACACAGACACACACGCCGACAGTGGGATTGTAATACAGACACAAAGACAGACATTTTCTTTCAAAGAAACCCAGCAGAGACGTTGGTGGATGGACATCATGATTCGATCATGTTTTTAACCTCAAAGCCAGAGCTGATAGAAAATACTTCCTCACAGCAGGGGAGAAATGCTTGGCACACGGTTGGATTCCCATATATAGGGAGACATTTCCATTCTTGGATCAGGGTGCACAATATTTTAGCTGCTACTTTTATAACGCTCACGACCTGCACCTGTTCCAATGTGGCAGCACATTACAGAGTAACTGACACATTATTCCCACATTAATCATCTTTTCTTACTTGGACATAATCATGAACAGCTGGTGGATTGCTGCACTCTGCCAACACTAAGAAGTGAGCACACCGGACAGAAAAGCAAACACTGGACTTTCATCCTTGACGCCCGTTTTTTGAACTTTGAAAAGGTTACATGTATCTAGCTGATTGGTGGATGACCTCATGAGCTACACACGCAGTCTAGTAAACTAAATACATTTTTTGACTACTTTTTGGGCATTAAGTGGTGATTAGTGCAGTTCAAAACCTCTTCATCAAAATATTTATAATGCTTGATAGCACATCTGCTGAGCTCACGTTGAAGAATGATGAATTCTCACAGAGGCGCACGTCAGACGATTGCAATCCCATGGAGAGTGACCATGTTTGGAAAAGGTCCGAGTGCTGAAAGTCTTGAAAAAGTACACAGTTTCTAACCAATGAAAGCAGGAGGAGACTTACCGGCGAGCCTTCCTGTAAATTCCTCTGCACGTCCTACCATCTCCATGTTTGGGGGGGTTGTTTGGGCTGCGGAAGGACCACTGAACGCTCTGCACACCACACGGCCCCAAGCACTCTCCCCACTCAGACCATGATGACCATCCACAGTGAACTACAAGTGTGACAAAACAGATTCCTCAGACTTCACAGCAGTCTGTGTGTACACGTCAGCTGTGGATTTGACTACAGCGACTCACTGGAGCAGTCAGGGTTGGGCTGACACCTCTGTGGCCTTCCTGTCTCGCACACACAAACCTCACAGTCCACTTTGATCTGCTGGCCCGGCCAGTAGCGCACACCCGCCACCTCACACACACACTCCTCTGGTGACACACACTGCTGTGTGTGGCTCATCACCTGCCCCTCTGGGCACCAGCATCCTGAAAGTATTGATACGTTAGAGCGAAAAAAGCTTGTGACTGAAATCTAAACTGGTGAAGAAGCCACATTTTATTTATCACACAGGACATTCCACACGTGTCCTGGGATGCACCGACCTGAGAAGCAGGGTGCGCTGGGATCACAGGTGGACTCACTGCTGATGTGGGCACAGGACAGTGGGCAGGGAGCACAGCTGTGTCTAACCAAGCCTGTGGGACAGCTGGTGTTGTCACATCCATCATTCAGACATGGTTCTACAGTGAGGCACAGAGACAGAGCAGGAAGTCCTACTGTAAGAAAAGCTGTGTAACTAAATGAAAAGTGTCGAAAATTCTCGTATGTTATCTGTTTCGTTATGCAGGTTAAAGTAACGAGGGTAAACACCCTGGTATAAAAAAAGGGAAAGACAAAAATGAATACAGGAAATCTCCTCATTTTAGAACTGGACGTGGTACCGTTTTTCTTTCCTTTTTACCAATTTATCTCTTATTGTCCTTAGCTTTCCCTCATTTACTACCAGTTCATGGCATTTAAGTATTTATAAGTCTGAGCTGACCATGAGTCTTATTGTGAAAGTCTGGACTCTGATTACTTCCTTTCTGGTTTAAATAGCCCAGATTTGGATATAAAGCAACCACCATCATCAGCAATAAAAACAACTTCCATCAACACTCGAGAAGATCTACGTTTTTTATACTTGGAATATTTATTCATATTTATATACGGGATTTTTGGAGTTCCAAAAATATTGATTTTAAATTTTACATTTTACATGTTTGCGAAGCTCTCTGAGAGCACAAGCCATCTCTGGGCAGTAATTACTTTTATAATAAGTAATAAAACCATCGTAAACAAAATACTTGACTTTTGCTCAATAAAACATTCATCTTTACAAACTGCTTACTGGTCTCCATGGACAGATTAGATGGTCCTGGGAGCTGGGAACAGTCCTGTCCTCCATAGAGAGGAGGTGTGCATGCTCTGTTTCTGACCTGAACTCCACCACAACCACTGGAACAGTTTGACCAGCTCCCCCACGGCAGCCATCGACCATCAACTGTAGAGAAGATGGTGAATGGTAAATGGACCGGTTCTTATATAGCGTTTTTCTACTCTATCTGAGCACTCAAAGCACTTTATACAACTAATTCATTCACCCAATCACACCCATTCACACAAGCATGTTTTCTAAGTTGTTAAGTGCTTACTATCTAACATTCATACACATTCACACTCTGATGGATGCATCGGAGAGCATCTTGCCCAAGGATATTTGACATGCAGAGCGGAGGAGCCTGGGATCGAACCACCAACCTTCCGGTTAGTCGCTGAACCAGAACAGAAGACAAGTCAGACTTTTTGACATGTGTGCGTCTGTGACTTTCCTTTATGCTTCTATTTTTGTCGTCAGTTTTTCCTCCAGCCTTCTATGAAAAATAAACCCTCTTGTTCCAAAATTATAGGAATCTCACGTTTCCTGAAAGCATTCCCAAACGTGTGTGTTACAGTTTCTGTGTATGTCCTTACCAGGACAGGTGGTATTGAAACACTCCTGCCTCTGGATGTCCTGACCCCGGCAGTGGTGCAGCGGGTCCCCTGGAGGGCATGATCTCTCCCGGCTCATGAAGCCCGTCCCACAGGTGGTGCTGCAAGGACTCCAAGGGCCCCAGGAGCTCCAGGTTTTACAGCCCTGCTCGTCTGTGGGGTCTCCGAGCGACCCTAATGAGGAGTCTGGGCAGTCTGGAACACCATTACACACCTAAAAACAGAGCAGGCTCACTGTACATGAAACTTTTCGTTTTCTTTCTTCCTTCCTTGAAAACATAACTGACTTAGTTTTAGTATAATTAACGGAGAAAAACAGATGCAGTGTACTTTCATATGTGGGCCTGCAAATAACCTCAGATTCCAAGACTGAATGATGCAGCCATGCAATAGAAAATAAAGTAGAACCTCAGTAGTAACGCAACTGAAACTTCTCCCAACTTTCTGGTGTAAAACAAGGACTTCTATCCCTTCGTTGCCTGTTCAGCCACACATCGTTAAGTAAACACATTACATGTTGTAGGCAACATGACACTTCAAGTGAGTGAAAAACCTACTAAATATTATGTAGATAAGATAAACGACTATGAGTAAACAAACACTTGTATATTCTCCCTCAGAGGAAGTAAAATACTTTCATGACAAGCATCTGGCTTCTGTGAAGAAGTGAGCATGGGAGGGCTGAAGTCCAAGTGTGTTTACTGATTCTGTGAAGTGTTGCCCTGGGACTCTCCCTGACTTCACGCCACATGGTTTATATCACTGTGTTATCAACAACCCCTCAAATTATACTAGATGAGATCTGAAGGCCTACAAAAGTTTGAATGCTTGTGTTCTATGTCAAGATTGCTTACAAACTTAGTAGGTACTTGAACCACGGACACTAGTCGCTGCTACGGTATTTACCTGATCTTTATTACACTTTGACATTGATACGTCTCTGTGTATTACCCTTTACATTGTCGACGAGCCAAAGTAGCTCATTTGTGATTGATGAGCAATGGTAATCTGTAATTTTCTGCTGGGGCCAGAACATGCTGCTGTTTTTGCCTGTTAGCTGCTATTAGCTGCTGTTAGCTCCTGTTAGCTGCTATTAGCTGCTGTTTTTGCCTGTTAGCTGCTGTTAGCTCCTGTTAGCTGCTGTTCTCCGCTGTTACCAAAACTTAATTGCAAGTGAATCTTCAAAGTGGGCAACTCACACTTAGCAAGTAAACCCATATGTGATGTGAGAATGCAGTAAAACTCATATTAAAATTTTGGATGTACTTAAAAACTACAGACTTTTAGGACACTATAGTCTAATATTAGCTAGCATAGCGTTAGCTTATAACGTAGGAATTCTTAGGCTTGAGGTAAAGAGGAATAGGATGAAATGGAGATGAAGGGGAGAGTGTTGTGGTGGAAGAGGCAGATAAAGAGATGAGACAGAAAAAACTAGAAAGAGCTAATTCAAATATAAATGTAAAAATGTGTATTTGAAACAGATGCTGGTCATTTAAAAAATGCAAATAACTTATACTGCTGTATCAGATTTTTGTCTTCTATCCAAACCAGCAGGAAAGCAACAAAAGATTATCTTCATGTACTTGATCATTTCTGCAAAATATAGATGGCGTGTTGGGGCGGAGTTTAGCTTACCACGTTAAAAGGCACACAGGTTCCATCCATACAGGTGAACTCAGAGCAGGTGACAGTGGTGTTGCTGCCAGGAAGTGCTGGTGAGACAGTTTTATCTTAACAGAACAAGATGTCAAATATATTAATGATCATACAAGAGAACAGGGGAGTTAATACAATCAAACTTGTGTCCTTTTTAGTCCTGATGACATCTTTTAATGAAAGCCTGGCCGTGACTGTATCATAGCGTCATCATGGTCACTCCTTGTCTCACTCTAGGCTTACCTGCCTTCTCTTTATCTAATGAGAACTCACCACACACCAACTCATCTTCGCCCCGTGGACAGTCTGGGACACCATTGCAGACCTGTGACATGTTCACACAGGTGCGGTTGTCACATGGGAAGCTGCCTAAACAGGGAGGTATCCGGGTAGAGCCTAGTAGACAGATGGTAGGACAAACTGCTCTTTTTGGCCTGATCATATTGACTCTAGGGTTTTATTCTTGATGCTTAGAACATAGACAGTATATACATTAACATACCACAGTTGTCGATACTCTCATCTGACGTATCCCTGCAATGTGGGGTCCCATCACAGAGCTGCTGGTATTCCACGCACTGGTCCCCACTGACACAAGGCACCTGGCCGGAGCCACACGGGGCGCCACATTGCTGCTCATCACTGCCATCCATACAATCTGTTTCTCCATCGCAGCGCCAGGCCTGAGGCACACACTGCCCAACAGTGGCACAGCTGAACTCATAAGACCTGCAAGCTGCAGAACCAAAAGGTATCAGAGACATTATATATATGACATGTGTATAAATAATATATATTTAACAGGTCCTGAATAGAATGGCAAAACATATTCCAAAAGAACCACAAAGGATGGAATGGGCTGGCTTTATAGCGCACTCTCCTAGTCTTACTGACCCCTCGCAAAACTTGAGACGTACATCTGACCACACATTCGTGCTGTACTCTGTTCTGTACACGTTAAGCACTTCACCTGCCTCATATCTATGGTCACTTTAGCATCATCTTTAGGATCATCTTTTAACTGGATAGAAAAAAAACATTAAACAAATGTATTTTTTTTCTTTTTCTGGTAATTATTTGACAGTGCGTCTAAGGTTGTTTACATTGTAACGAGAAAATTATGTAACAAGTGGTTTAACGAATCACTTTCTTCACTGAGTAATAAGTACCATACTGCATTACTTTTAAAAAAAATAATGAGTTATGTGTAACGCAGGGCTTTTTCTGAGAAATGTCCCAGCACAGCAGCGTCAAAGCAAAATGAAATGGTAACACCTTGGGGAGTAGATCGTCTTATCAAATACACAAAACTGAGAATTAGGCAAAAAAGCAAAAAGAAGAAAAACATATAACAATGGTAGAAATGTCTAAGAATAACCTCTGACTAGGTGTTTATGTACTAGAAACATTTTTCCATAACCTTTAAATGACATTACCAGACGTTGGTGTGACAGGCAGGAGTGATGGTGTTGTGGTACTGGTGAAGCAGTTGGTTCTGTTCTCGTCCTCTCTTCCTGAACAGTCAGTAGCTCCATCACACAGCTTAGTGATGGCAACACATGTACCATCACCACAGGCAAACTGGTCCGGAGCACAGGTCACTGCCACAAACACAGAACTGCTTAAACTGTGTAATCGGGAGTGTGTATGAGAAAATGTATTTAACTGTTAGTAGTTATTATATTAGTTAGTGGGGCTAAGACAGCTGGGATAGACTCCCCCACGACCCTGCAAGGATAAGAGGAAGAGAATGGATGGATGGATGGATGGATGGATGGATGGATGGGTGGATGGATGAATGAATGGATGGATAGATGAATGGATGAATGGATGGATGGATGAATGGATGAATGGATGGATGGATGGATGGATGGATGGATGGGTGGATAGATGGAGGGATGGATGAATGGATGGATGGATGGAGGAATGGATGGATGAATGGATGGATGGATGGGTGGATGGATGGAGGGACGGATGAATGGATGGATGGATGGATGGATGGATGAATGGATGAATGGATGGATGGATGGATGGATGGATGGATGAATGGCCAGATGGATGGATGAATTGATGCATGGATAGATGGATGGATGAATGGCCAGATGGATGGATGAATTGATGCATGGATAGATGGATGGATGAATGGCCAGATGAATGGATGCATGGATAGATGGATGGATCGATGGTTATTATATTACTCTGGGGTTTTTTGTACCTTTACTTGGACAAACAGCCTCATCGCTTCCAGAGGGACAGTCTTTGGTTCCATCACACACTCTGTCGGCGGGAACGCACTGGTCTCCTCGACACTGAAACTCTCCTGGTGCGCACACACAGCTACAAAGACAGTCATGTGAAATGTTCGTGCAGATGAATGGTCGTAGTAAACACAAAAAGAAAACAAAATCTTCTACTAACCATCTTATATGGTCTTTGTAAAACAGACTAAAACAACTAGACCAGTGCAGAGCATCAAACTTCATAATACACACCCTCTCTCATCACTGAGGTCCCCACAGTCATCGTGGCCATCGCATCGATGGAGGTACAGAATACATCGTCCCCCCGCACACAGGAACTCCCCTTCATCACAAACCACACCACAGTCTGGGCCGAGAAAAGTAAAGTTCATTACAATTCACAGTTATTGCTGTCATTAAATGTACAAAGAAATTTGCGAACAGGACACAGTGCTTCACGAAGACTTCATGGAAATTCATTTTTACAGTATGCTGCTGAGGCAAGTTTCTGATAGAGCGCATTCCTTGAAGAAAAGGTTTTTTGATAGTTTACCTTGCTCATCAGATCCATCAGCAAAGCCACAGTCCAGCCATCCATCGCAAACACGGCTGGCTGGCAGACACTTTCCATTTGCACACTGAAATTCCCCAGGTGGGCATAGGGGCACAGGGGTGGCAGGTCCACAGAAGTCCTCATCTGATTGGTCAGCACAGTCTGGGTGGCCATCACAACGCAGAGCCAGGTTCAAACATGGTCCACTGCAGGGTTGGGGTTCATTTACTTAATTCTCTCCAGTGATTTTGTGGCAAAGAAAGACTGATTCTTTCAACATAACATAAACCTGACCAGGACATGTTAGCGCAGTGTGATGACATACAAATCAGCTACTGCTAGCATAAACGGCTTTGCTCAGTGTGATTGGATGAAGTGTCTGAGAGTGTGTCTCACAGTAAGATAAAAATGTGCTTTGGAGTAAATTGGAGAACAGTCAGCAGTGCAGTTTGGTCATATGTATGTAAAATGTTGTTATTTAGAGGGTGTAAGCTACCCCACAGCAGTTAGCATTCAAAATGAATAAATCATGAAAACAAAAATAAATGTCTTCTGCCTGGCACATGGAGAACTGGAGGCTAAAGGGGTTCAAGCTCTGGTAAAACTTTACACAACAACAGACATGTTTGAGCCTTCATACTGCAACGCACAGGAAATTAATCCTTTTAATAAAGTTAATTTGGACTCGCCTCGGTGTGCTGGTACAGTGGAAATGGTCCGGGGAGCAGGTGGATGGACAGATCTCATCTGAACCGTCACCACAGTCGTCTTCATTGTCACACACCCACTGGGTGGGGATGCAGCGTCCCCCAGCACAGGTAAACTCTGACTCCAGACAGGGAGGGGAGGGAGGAGGGCAAGCCACACCATCACACTTCCAAACACCCTCCTCACAGGAGCTGAACACACAAAGGCAAAAGGTTTTTATGGACAGACAAAAACAAAGAATACACATTTATAAATGTTCAGAAAGACTGACCAGTTCTGGCAGTGTTGAGTGACAGCAGCTCCAGCTGGAAACAAGGAGCCATCCCACTCACACGGACACTGGCTGGGAGCTACACAGCTGTCGCCTGTTTCATAAAAAGCATACAGACAAAGAACGTAAAGACGGCAGTGGGTCGTTGTGGGTTAGACTGAAAAAAGACATCCAAAACAGTTGCAGCTACTTAATTTTAGTGGTGCGACGCAGCTGGTTTCAAATACTCTGGTTTGGTGAAGAAGCAAAAATAGTACTCAGTGTAAGAGCAGTTTTTACACGTGTTTCTGTCAGCATGACACTGAAACAAGTCAGATCACGGCATTAATATTTCAGCAGTGATGATAAACCTGGAATATGTAAATAATCCCATTGGCTGTGCAGAAAAAGAAGCCACTGCATTTTCTAGCACCTCCTGACTGCTTGGTGTTGTACTCCTGCGTTTTGAATAAATCCTTATTAAGTATTCGCTACTACGTTCCCATTTGATTATTTACATTCTGTATTTATTTAGTATTTTGATTCCGTAGTTATTGGTTTTGCTTATTGGTTGTCAGTTTCTTCACTTGTGATGTTGTAAGTAGTTACTAAGTGATTATAAACTCCTTCCTGCTGTGAGTCTTTTGGTATCTTATACTTTTCCGCCTCCCTCATGTTTCTTTAATCTCGTCGAGTCTTTGTCTCTGCTTTAGGCATTACCTGTTTAGGTTACTTCTAGTGCTGTCAGCATTAATCTCGTTACAATGACGTTAACGCTATAACCACATTAACGCAGCACAGCGCTAACGAGCTAACCACGCTAACGCGTTGACGCCGTGCAGCCCCACGCACGGGGCGATCCGCGTTAACTCGCTTACCAAGATTCGCCGCGTTAATGCAGTTAGGGCTTAACGTTATTTAGATTACTTAGTTCCTGTTTTATTTTGACAGTCATTTGTGTCTTGCACCTTTTAGTCTTAGTTTTACTTTCATGTGTTGTTACCTGACACCCACGTGTCTCTCTTTCTCTGGTGACCTGTCCTATTTCAAACCTCAGTGTTTGTTGGAGTGTCTGTTTTCTATACCTGTGTTCCTGTCTGTGCTTGCCTCTAGCCTGTTTATACTGCTTGTCATTCTTATGCTTTGCTCACCTTCTGTTTCCTGTGTTTTTGCCCTGAAGGAGAATATTTTGGATTTTTAACATTTGCCTTCAGCCTTTGTGTCTCTTGTTTGTCTCAGAGCCCCACGTTTGGGTCCTCTTCCTGCACCAGTCCTGAAAACTGGCACGTCAGTGAAGTTACTGCTGCTGTGCAGTGTGTGTGAATGTGCACATCACTCAGTTTCTAGTTTGTTTTTGTTCTGCATGTAGTATAAGGCTGTAAGTTCTAAACTAAAGAAGCAAATCGCCCTAGTTTAACTTCCCACACATATGCATGTTGTATTAGGCGTTCAGCACCCATTCCTCTCATTCTTCTGACATGTGGCTTCAAGTTCTGCTTTGTCACATTAAAATACCAATACAGAGTCAACTGTAATGTTCAGTTTTATACATCACAGCTATGGACAGAGCAGAGTCTGTCTCACCATGTCGGACAGTGCCTGCAGGACAGAAGCAGCCCTCCACACAGGAAACAGCACCGCAGCTGGAATGTGGACTTTGCTGAATGGTTGGACATGAACGCGAGCAAGCTGGACCACAGGGATCATAAACCAGCCCGTTGTCACACTGCAGAGCTACAGAAAGATGAAGTTAAAGTTAGAGAAAGTGTGCCCCGGACATTAGCTCAGGTATGGGCGTGTGTGCAGGATGGCAACGTACGACAGAGCTCCTGGGACCGCCAGTGGATGTAGACCCCTCGCCGGTTACACTCTTCGGCGTAGGTAGCGATGGCTGTACAGAGACACTCACAGTCTCCACCTGAGTCACAGCTAAAACACGTGACAAACAACAAAGCTACCTTTAAACTGTTACTCCAAATACACAGTTTTAGAATGACTTGGTTACATTTTTCCTTACTAACTGCTGTATAAGCAGCATGCTTTGCTGGTGGCAGTCCTGTAATCATTTTTGTAACAGCGGACAGTTTTTTTTTAAACTAAAACCCAGTGACTGAAGATTGCATTTTTCTTGGTCAAGTAAAATTTTCTTTCACCAAATGATAATTGATATCATAAACAGTCATTGTTCTTGCCTCAGTTTAATCAGATTTCAGTTTATGCTCATAAAAACAGGGATTGTTTGCTAAACTGCAAAAGGGTACGGACCGTTTTACTCAAACAAATCTGTAAAGTGAAACTAGATACTTCAGACAGCAGATAAAGCTGATGATAAAGTGCAAAATAGATTAACCCACTAACTTTGCAGCATTATAAATATGCTAGATACAACTGTATTTTCCGCACTATAAGGCACACTTAAAATCCTTTAATTTTCTCAAAAATCTGCAGTGCGCCTTATAATACTGATGCATGAATTCTGGCTGTGCTTACTGACCTCGAACCGATTTTATGTGCCTCACGGCGCTCAAAAATTTGTCAAAAAATGTTTTAGTATGACTTTGGTAGCTATGAAGCCGCACCGCTTGATGGATGGTTGGAGCATTACGGCTGCCACAGTCAGGAGCCTCACGGAGTAATCTGGGTCCTAAACTCCGTCGTCTTCAGGTCCCAAAGTCAAACAATCACTGCAGCATCACTGAGAGTTACAAACTGTCTAAATTCTTTCATCTTTAATAAAATGATCAGTGTTGCTGCTTTACCAGGTGTAACAATTAAGTTTAACATCCAGGCATCCATGAAAACAGGATTTATTACATTTAACAGAGTTAGAAGTTAGCAGGAGGTTAGCTCACTAGTTTCCACCTAAGCATGATATAGCATGTTCTGACTGAGATTTCTGAAAACATTCAAACGTACAGCTCTGCTATCACTTCCAGCATAAATGAAGACAGAAAACTAAACAGCAGTGACGTTTGTAGGGTTACTGAAGTTGGGCTAGCTGGTATATAATGATGTGCTACGTGATTGCTAGCAACACAGCTATGTTAGCATAACATAAACACAGTGAAGCTGGAGGATGAAGGCTAACATTTTTCCACTCGATAAAAGTTAACGTGAGGGTTCCCGATGGTTAGAGACAAATGCAATCCCAAGGCAGGATGCTGTAAACGGACCAAACTTCAGTCAGGAGAACAACTGAGATAATCCATCCACAATACGAGGTTAGTCATTAATGTACTGCAACAACGTGGAAACAGAGCAGCTGCAGAGAATTCAACATTAATGAATCAATGGCAGCACGGTGGTTAGCACTGTTGCCGCACAGCAAGAAGGTCCTGAGTTCAATTCCACCATCAGGCCGGGGTCTTTCTGTGTGGAGCTTGCATGTTCTCCCCGTGTTTGCGTGGGTTCCCTCCGGGTACTCCGGCTTCCTCCCACCGTCCAAAGACATGCACTTAGTGGGGATAGGTTAATTGGATAACCCAAATTGTCACTAGGTGTGAATGTGCGAATGAAAGTGAGTGCGAATGGTTGTCTGTCCCTGTATGTTGGCCCTGCGACAGACTGGCGACCTGTCCAGGGTGTACCCCGCCTCTCGCCCTATGACAGCTGGGATAGGCTCCAGCGCCCCCCGCGACCCTGAAAAAGGATAAGCGGAAGCGAATGGATGGATGGGATGGATGAATCAATGGTAGGAAAGTGGAGGAAGCAAGAAGAATGAGTTAAGTAAAGTTTGACTTATCTGACTGTTTTGTTTCACTTAATGCTCCGTATAATCCTGTGCGCCTTATGGTCCAAAAAATACGGTATATATTTTTTTAGGTTTAATATGTCTTGCATAGATTAGCGCTGCCACTCACCCACAAGCATCAAAGACACACCAGTCATAATACTGCTGAAAGGGCACCTCAGGGTGGCACCTTGAGAAGAGTCCCTGAGTCAGCACAGCACATTTTTTCCTGGCCCATGTCACTCTGTGGGGGTTCAGCTGAAGAAGACAGTGTCAGAACTTAGTGTAACGCAGACTAAAACCAAAAATCCCTCTGTGTGTGTGTGAATGTGAACTTACAGCGCAGGGGTCCCGGAGGTCCTGGTCTGCCACGTCAGGGCAGGATGGGCTGACCTTCCAAGAGTTTCCAAACAGCTCGGCTGTCGATTCCACAATTCCCTGCCGTGTTGTGAAGTCGTTCTCTGTGTCCCCATCAAAGTTACCACACAGGCCCCCGACCCGACCACGAAGATGGGCCGCCAAACGCACGTACACACGCATACCTGGAAGAAGAAATGCAAGTTGCAAGCAGCAATTATGGGACAGAGTTTTTAAGCAAGGCACAGACACTATGGCAACTACATATACTAATGTTGTTGTAAATACTGATCATTTTGACAGGCTGCAATCGCTCTAACGGCCAGTAGGGATGAACTTAAATCCCTACTTTAAAGGAGCAAATGCGTGTCACTTTAAGTATTTCAATGTTTTTCTGTGTATTTTCTGCAAAGGATCTTTTATATTTAGTTTATATGTGTGCGTCTTACCTCCATCCCACAGCAAAGTGACTCCAAGACGTGACGAGAGGGACACAAACAGGCCAACTTTTTCCAAAGTCAGGCCACTGCCACTGTAAGACTTTGGTAGGCTAACTGGCATCCCATTTACTGTCACAGCATTACCTAATGTCACAGACAGTTTAGCAATTAGACCCTCACTTTCCTCACATAGTACAATCACTTTGCCAAAAGAGAAATAGGACACATTTGTGAGTCATGTCTGATAAAAACAGCACCTAAGAACACACAAGTGATTCAAAACTTCAGTAAAAGTTAAGTTAAACTCAAGATCACAGACGAACTTGTTTGATGGGACGTTCGGGGTTTTGCCTTTGAGGGCAAGTAGCTTACCCGTGCAATGATTTACATGTTTGAGTATGAATCAGAAGGTCTCTAGTTTGAGTGTAGTAGTTGGGTATGTGGTGTAAAAATCTGACATATCAACTATGTGGTGACCTCTTGTGAATAGGGGGCTTTTTCTAAAGCAGTATTCTGCTCTCACATGGGTTCCAAGGGGCCATGTTTGCTGGATATAAACTCTCATTTAGCAGCACCATTGAGCCCTCTACCTCTTAGAAGATGTATGACCGTGTTTCCCAGACTGAGGGTGACTGATTTTGTGCAGGTGACTCCCGTGCTTCCACACGGCACGTTCTCCGCCGTGACGCTGAATAAGCCGCTGGTCTCCCTGGCTAACACGTACTGGCAGTCACCCAGGAAAGAGTAGCAACGACCGTCGAACGTCACATAGTGTGGGTCCCCCGTTGCCACACATACACCAGCACAGGCAGAGCGGCCACAGTGCCAGCGACGCTCATTGCACACACTGCAGGGAAAAATGATACCGTTGTAAAAAGAATACGTTTATAATTAATATATCTTAAAGAATTTTGATGCACTCAGCTCATACATTACCATGTGTTGCAGTCCTTAGTGATGGTGTCATTGCTGTAATAAAGTCGACCATTGTGGTGACATGGACATTCATCTGGCAGAACACAGCGGTCGCCCTGAAGGAAAAGAAGATGTAAAGTACGAAAATGTCGGTCATGATCAAAGACTACAGCTCTCGTTGTGTTGTTTGTCTCTAAACTCACAAAACACCATGGAATTTAATTTGGAGCTGACATTAAGGGATTCATGATTTTTTGCACGATTGACGTTGAAAATAATCCTTATCTATCTAATATTGGCCCTTAGTGAAGCTCCTCTGTTCACCAGCTGTTTGAAATAAGCCATGATAGCACCCTACAGATGTTGAATAAAAAGTAGTGTGTCCACTACAGAGGACATGCATTAATAGGCAGGGCCTCGGGAGGATATGACTGGAACAGAAATGAATGTGATCATAAACCTACAGCAACATCTGCATAAACCTGCACAAAAAAGGTTTTCACTCACTAGTAAGACAGTCCCCTGTGGACACACACAGCCAGACAGGGGCTCTCTGCAGCTTGACTGCATGACGCTTGAGCCCTGCTGTTGGCCAGGAGGGTCCAGGCTCGAGCAGGTGAGGAGGCAGGAGCGTGGGGAGTAGACCAGAGTGCCGGGGCACTGGTTCACCTCCTCACAGAGCTCTTGAGTACAGTTAAACAATCCCTGCTCACACACACTATGGAGGGAAGAGACGAGGGAGTGGAGTTAGTATGAACATCTACTGAATGGTATTACCAAGACATTATAGGTCTATTAAAGATTATTACTGAAACGTTGTTATTAACAAGTTTGGTTTAGCAGGTGAAACAGTGAATACACTATAAAGCAGACTTCATAGTGATGACACTAAACTATCATCCATACATTTTTATTCTCCTTTAACAGCAGCTGAGGCGTGACAAGAATCACTTAATGATTCACTTGAATCAACAGCCAGTGTTTTTCATTTAATGTGCCCTGATATACTTTATGTCATTTACGATATCTGCTTAATGATTAACCAGAATTTCCCTGTTTCCTCATAGCAATTACTCAGGTCAGACTGATATCACCAGCTCAAAGGAAACAAGTCACGTACAAAACGGACTCTGTACAGACCAACATGTCCCAATATATTAGAAATCAGAGAGAAACTAATCTGAGCCGTCGGTAAGTTACTTAAACCCACAGAGTAATGCACACTGCCGTTACATGGTAAAGAAATGCAATGAAATCAACCTATCCTGTATCAGCAAGCAGGAACATAGAGTGATTTCATCAGAGCTCTTGCACCACCAAGTAGGCATCACGCTCTTATGTGCATCTATAGTTTGCAGTTGCAGTCATTTAAATACAGTGTCTTGCAAAAGTATTTGGCCCCCTTGAACTTTCCCACATTTTGTCACATTACAGCCACAAACATGAATCAGTTTTATTGGAATTCCAGGTGAAAGACCAACACAAAGTGGTGCACACGTGAGAAGTGGAACGAAAATCATACATGACTCCAAACATTTTTTACAAATAAATAACTGCAAAGTGGGGTGTGCGTAATTATTCAGCCCCCTTTGGTCTGAGTGCAGTCAGTTGCACATAGACGTTGCCTGATGAGTGCTAATGACTAAACAGAGTGCACCTGTGTGTAATCTAATGTCAGTACAAATACAGCTGCTCTGTGACGGCCTCAGAGGTTGTCTAAGAGAATATTGGGAGCAACAACACCATGAAGTCCAAAGAACACACCAGACAGGTCAGGGATAAAGTTATTGAGAAATTTAAAGCAGGCTTAGGCTACACAAAGATTTCCCAAGCCTTGAACATCCCCCGGAGCACTTTTCAAGCAATCATCCAGAAATGGAAGGAGTATGGCACAACTGTAAACCTACCAAGACAAGGCCGTCCACCTAAACTCGCAGGCCGAACAAGGAGCTGATCAGAAATGCAGCCAAGGGGCCCATGGTGACTCTGGACGAGCTGCAGAGATCTACAGCTCAGGTGGGGGAATCTGTCCATAGGACAACTATTAGTGGTGCACTACACAAAGTTGGCCTTTATGGAAGAGTGGCAAGAAGAAAGCCATTGTTAACAGAAAACCATAAGAAGTCCCGTTTGCAGTTTGCCACAAGCCATGTGGGGACACAGCAAACATGTGGAAGAAGCTGCTCTGGTCAGATGAGACCAAAATGGAACTTTTTGGCCAAAATGCAAAACACTATGTGTGGAAAACTAACACTGCACATCACTCTGAACACACCATCCCCACTGTCAGATATGGTGGTGGCAGCATCATGCTCTGGGGGTGCTTCTCTTCAGCAGGGACAGGGAAGCTGGTCAGAGTTGATGGGAAGATGGATGGAGCCAAATACAGGGCAGTCTTGGAAGAAAACCTCTTGGAGTCTGCAAAAGACTTGAGACTGGGGCGGAGCTTCACCTTCCAGCAGGACAGCGACCCTAAACATAAAGCCAGGGCAACAATGGGATGGTTTAAAACAAAACATATCCATGTGTTAGACTGGCCCAGTCAAAGTCCAGATCTAAATCCAATCCAGAATCTGTGACAAGATCTGAAAACTGCTGTTCACAAACGCTGTCCATCTAATCTGACTGAGCTGGAGCTGTTCTGCAAAGAAGAATGGGCAAAGATTTCAGTCTGTAGATGTGCAAAGCTGGTAGAGACAGACCCTAAAAGACTGGCAGCTGGAACTGCAGCAAAAGCTGGTTCTACAAAGTATTGACTCAGGGGGCTGAATAATTACATACACCCCACTTTGCAGTTATTTATTTGTAAAACATGTTTGGAATCATGTGTGATTTTCGTTCCACTTCTCACGTGTGCACCACTTTGTGTTGGTCTTTCACCTGGAATTCCAATAAAACTGATTCATGTTTGTGGCTGTAATGTGACAAAATGTGGGAAAGTTCAAGGGGGCCCAATACTTTTGCAAACCATGTATACGACATAAAAGTTGGGCTAATGCTAACTTGTGCAGATATTCACAAGGGTACAGCTAAATTCAAATTACCCCAGTTATTACAGCCAGGCTCACAACGTCAGGAGTTTCCAAAGAGACCGACCTGTCCTCACTGATGAACAGGCACAAATCTGTAACAATGCGTCCTCGCCTACCGCACTCATAAAACGGGACTTTGTTCATGAAACCGGGTCAGTATGATACTGTAGCTCTGCAGGCGATGATGATGAAACATGCTTACTTCAACTGAGTCTTTATGACCGGTGGCGAATGATAAAAGCTGCACTCAGATAGCCATAAAAGAGAAAGGGCTGCTTTTACAATGTACTGTTAAAAAACAACAATCAGAAAAGCAATCATCTATATGAGGTCAAAGAAAAATGACACCTAAGTAACTTCATTAATTTCTGCTTTCTTCAGAAGTGTAGTATACCAGATTAATCCGAGGACATCAGGGGATACTGATGTGGTCAGTTAAGTAGCAGAGGGGCTGTTGATCAGTTTTGGGGTTATAATGAAATTAACTGCATTAGAGAAGCAACAATGAGATTCCCCAAACAGGAGGCTTTTATGGTGGAGGACAGGTAGTCCAACTCAACCAGGGTGGTACATCAATATGTGTCATTGCTGTGTCTCCCAGCACACTCTCAAGAGCTTGGAGGAGATTCAACACAAATTGCTTTTCAACAAAAATTCTCCCTTAGATAACAAAACTGTGTTGTGACTCTTTCCCCTCATTCAAGGCCGCCCGCATCGATCGAAAATTGTTGACTTTTGCTTAACCGGGTGAATGGAAACTTTCTCTCAGTTGAACATGGAACACACACAGTCACACACGTGCACTGACACAGACCTACACTCACCCCCCAGCCCCTCCAAACGCCTTCGAAGCTCATGTCTTCTATGTTGTGAGATCTGATGATTTATGTGCTGAGGTGTTTTTTTCTGTTCTCAAACTGATCTCCCTTTTGGAGCTCAGTCTGGGGGGGTCTTTCCTCATGTTGTGCATTTTCCATTGTTATACCTCTCTGACCTGTCTTTCTGTATGGTCGGAAGAGTAAGATGGCACTGGCAAGGCTGGCAGCCTTAACCCAATTTCCCTCGGGATGATCCATCCATCCATTCGCTTCCGCTTATCCTTCTCTGGGTCACGGGGGGTGCTGGAGCCTATCGTAGCTATCGTGGGGCCCAGTTTGATATTTGGCATTGTCAGTTGCCAACTAGCAGGAATGACAGGGCTACCACTGGTGCTCTGTGCTTTTCAGAGCAGGTTCACCCTGAGCACATGTGACAGATGTGAAAGAGCCTGGAGAATCTGTGGAGAGCTGCCTGTAACATCATTCAGCATGAACAGATTGGTGGTGGGTCAGTGATGGTTTGGGGAACACATGCAGACCTCTACAGGCTAGGCAGCGTTTAAGTATCAGGATGAGCTTCTTGGACCCACTGTCAGACCCTGCGCTGGTGCAGGCAGTCCTGGGTGTCTCCTGCTGCACGGCAATGCCCGGCCTCATATGGTGAGAGTATGCAGGCTGTTCCTGGAGGATAAAGGAATTTACACCACTGACTGGCCCTGACCTCACTTGACCTAAATGCAACAGAACATCTGTGGGACATTGTGTTTGACCTCAGTGTACCTCAGAATGTCCAGCAGCTCAGTGATGCCCTGCTCCTGATCAGGGAGGAGATCCCCCGGACACCATCCACCACAATGGGGGCAATACAAACTACTGAGTACCACTGCATCTTTTATTCACTTTGAATTTTGGGTGTCTTTGAATTTAGCCATCTGCAGGTTGGTAGTCTTCATTTCCATTAAATGATGTTTCGTCCTCTGGTTCCTGACCAGTCCATACCAGTATTGATATCCAGTATGATTTTTTTCCCCACTGAGCTCTGATGCATTTACGAAGTGTTTTTTTGTGTACATCTGCATCTGTACCGTGGATTTAATATTTCATAAAAGATTTAAAAATTCTCAATCTAAACGTATTTCATGATCAAAGTGTGTAGCGGCAGAAAGGTGAGACAAACTCCTTGACTACATACCAGGTGTTGCAGTTATTTTGAACCATGGCCCCAGGTGAATACATCACTGCTCCTTGCATGCATGGGCACAAAGAGATGGGAACACACTGACCCTGCTGGTCCTGCACAAGCCCTGGTGGGCACTGGCAGCCTGGAACACACAAGCTTTGACTGCGACTGTCATCACAGCTCCAGCTGTGTCTCAAATCTGAGCATGAGTTCCCACAAGTGCGACCGCACTCCTGGTACACCTGACCCCCTGAACACTGCATTGCTGGGGAGAAAGGAAGAGATAGCGTAGCAGAGCATTGGTTTTAGCACACTGTATCAGAAAAAACATTCTTTTGGTCTCTAAATAGTAATAACTTTTCCCTCAAAGCCTCAAAACAACACAAACAACGGTCCTCCAGCTTACTGCAGAAGGTGCGGTTGCGCCACTGGACCACAACACCTTCCTGAGCACAGTGTCGGGCATAGGCAGTGAGGACGGTGCAGTGACAGGATCCCTGCAGCACACAGCTGCAAACCTCTGACAGACAGAGACGGAAATATGGCTCCCTCTCCACCACGTCGTGACACAACTGTAGAATCAGAGATGGAGGTGCAAGTGTGAATAAAAGCGAAGGCAACAAACTCGTGAGAGATGACCAGAAGTACCCATCACACTGACCTGAAAGATGGGGCTGTGGAGGACAGCACACACAGTCTCTGCATACTGCCGCCTCTGGGTGTACGTGGAGCAGGCCTCTGGTGCAGCTCCTCCAGGCAGGGTGCAGAGCGCTGTTGTGAATTTCGCCACAAAGGATGTCACGCTGTTCTCCACATCTCCTTCTGGGGTGGTAAAGTCGTCACGCTGGTTCCAGGTCAGTGTTCCACACAGGCCGCGCACCTTGTCATATATACCCATGTCCAACAGAGAAGGATTGATCCCATGTTATGGAATTGCTTGAACATTGTGTTTTATGGTAATTTTACAGTTTAGTGCCTACCACCTGGCCCTAGCGCGCTTCTCTTTGAGATTCCACATAATAGAACGTGTCTTATTTCTTTGCAGATCGCAGGTTGGCTCTGTGACAACATTATGGTTGGGGCATTTCTATATAACACCCACTTAAATGATGTTATAACTTGAGGGTGACATCTGTACAGCTAATTTGCTAATCTGCAGAAGCTACCTTGGGTCACTAAACTGGACCTCTGAACCATGTTACAGTTGGACAGTATATTGAAAGCACTAGGAGTAGTTTGAAGATCACCTTGTTTCCAAAGCCAGGCTGCAAGGTGATGAACGCCAGGGGTCCATCTAGGTACCACAGAATCTGGGCTCCAAACATCTGGATGAGCAGAAATGAGGAGGAGGCCTTAAGCACAGCTAGATCCCCTGTTACCAAGGGCACCGCTTCCTTCTGGCCATTCAGTGTCACTGAACCTGAAGGTAACAATATCAGCTGTAACCAATCAGAATGCAATCAGCACATTCAATCTAAAAGTCCAAGACGCTCTACAGTGTCTACTATAAAAACCTGTTTGTGCTTTGATTGCACAAAAATGCTGCACTATGACGCAATCTGCAGCCTGCAAGGTTGTAAAAAGAAGTCCTTGCAAAAGAACCAAAAACTGCAGTTCCTCAAATAGCCACAATCTTGCACCTTTGCCCCAGGTGAATGCGTTTGCAACAACTACATAAAACTATGTTATTATTTTTTGTAAATAACTGACTTATTGATAATGGCACCGGTTCTGACATAAACGGTAGTAACCAGACCGAAAAGCAGCGCACATTTTGGTGCTTTATTTTGGTGCTTTTTTGTCCTGAGATGTGATACACTTTGGATTCTAGCCAATCATTTTACCTTTCCTAAGGATAGTAGGCGGGCCCAGGTACGTACGTTCTTTTAGAGCAGAGCTACGAAGAAGAAGAAGCTTTGAGCCAGGAGGGAGGGGGTGAGTGATTCCTTGAGTGATTCGCTTAGGCTACGATTCAGCACAGGAAGGGAGGGGGTGAGCAGCTCAAATGTGCTGTTAGCATGTTAGCAGAGCGATGCTACTGTGAACCGAGGAGCTATTGTCTTGATGTGAGCTTCTACTCAGGGTTTTTTCTTCCAGTTCAGTGCAGAAATGTTTTCGTTAAGAAACTGGCTGTTGTTGTTTTTCACACAGTTTTAATTATAAGCTAGATATATTTCTACTAATGAAATTAGTTTGCTAACAGCAACAGGGATGAGTCAGTGAGTCAGTTGGGCTTGTGAGTCATTAAAGTGATTCTTATTGAACGATTCGTTCATGATTCGCGCATCACTACAAAGGAGGTAACATCTCGAATCTGATGAAACACCTTTTTTTTAAAGCAGAGAAATGCACTGTATTTGATAGCTTGCTATCAAAGACCGAGCACATCTACTGCGGGTGTGGTGCCTGTTATCGTAGCCGGAGTTAGCAACATCCCCCAAAAACACGAAGAGGAGAGTCCTGGCCCCTAGCCCTGCCAGTGTAGCAGAAATGATGAGGATGATGATGCAGCAGCAGCCGTTCTTCTCTGCGTGAGTAGCTTAATGTTGTTCGTGTGTAATTTACGTTGAGTAGGCTAACCACGTTATTACATTAATGCATGTAAGGTGAACTAGCAAACATCATCATAGCTACATGCGGCTGTCTTCTTGTTTAATGGCAGATACTCCCTTCACCCTGACTAAAAAGGCTAAAATGGCCAAAGAAAAAGTGGAAAACAGCTGAACATGAGAGGTTTTTGGACAAAGTTTGTGTTTTCCATTGTTTAAGCACTGCTTCCAGCCAAGAGTGATACCATATATGCCCCATAGCTGCAGAAAAGGCTAACATTGTTATCTTTTTACAAAAAAACAGATGAACATGAGAGGTTTTTGGACAAAGTTGGTGTTCTCCATTCTTTAAGCACCGGTTCGAGCACCGTTTAAGCACCGGCACCATTTCAAAAGTACCGTTTTGGCACCGGTTTTGGATAAAACCTAAACGATACCCATCCCTAGACATCGATGGGTATATAGTTAAAGTTATCAAACTGGACACAAGCTTGTTTGTGATTTTGGTGTTGTTTTTGTATACAGTCGATGGTCTAAAGCAGCATTAATTGCTGGGTAAAGCTGTGTTGTGAGCCTAAAGAGAACAGTAAGAGAAACAAACTACTAGACACATCTAGATTTGATTTCCTGTGATCTATCAAGCAAACCTTCATACCATACCGGTGTCTGTGATGGTGACTGTGGTCCGGAGAGCTGTTACTGACATCTCCTTTAGACACCCCCCTCCTCCTTCCCCTCCCCCTGCCGTACATTCTCCACAGCGTACACTCACAACTACCTTCCTGTCAACAAAGTCCTGAAAACACACAGAGAATAAGAACAAAGTAACAATGCACAAATCTGCCTCATAGTGTAAGCAAATGTGTTTGATTGCATTTCTCTACACATGGCTCACCTCCACAGCAATGAAGGAGCAGTCGCTTCCCTGCAGTGAGTACCTCTTTTTGTCAAAAGTGGTCACCTGTAAACCGCCCATCAGGGCGCACTCTGCCGCACACTTCTCCCCAGTACACTGCCACTGACCCGAGCTACACACACTGTCAAGGTAAAGGCAAAAAAAGTTGCACATAAATGGGGAAAATGGGTAAACGATGAAGAGTTGACAGGAAAAGACTCCCTCCTCACCAGGTGTTGCATCTCTGTTGTATTTTGTCCCCTGACTGGTATGTGCGTCTGCGATGAAAGCAAGGACAATCATCTCTTTTCAGACACCTTCCCTGGTGAAAATAGAGGCCTGGAGGGCACTCGCATCCTCCAACACACTCGTCCCTGCACTGGCCCATGGCTGCGGGGGGCTGTGGAGAAGTACAACTGGGAGGACAGGATGATATGCAGTCTGAAAACACCTGACCTCTGGGACAGACACGGTCTGAAAGGACAGATAAAAGAGAGAAAGCAGCATTATTATAGCGTGATTCTCATCAGGACAATATTGACAATCTGACAGGCTGTGTTACAGATTATATCAACTTCTGTGTGGACACTGTGGATCCCAAAAAAACATTTTGTGCTTCTCCAACAATAAGCCCTGGGTTACCAAAGACATCAAAGAAACCCTGAACAAGAAGAAAAGAGCTTTCAGAAACAGTGACAGAGATCAGCTGAAACTGGTGCAGAAGGAGCTGAAAGCCAAGATTGCAGAGGGTAAAGAGTCCTACAGAAGGAGGCTGGAAAGCAAACTGCAGGACAACAGCACCAGGGAGGTGTGGAATGGAATGGGGGCCATCACTGGCCTGAGACAAAAGAGAGGTGTTGGGATGGATGGAGACGTCGAAAGTGCAAACAACCTAAATCTGCACTTCAATAGGTTTGACTGCCCTGCGGCTCCTGTCTCCACACCCAGCTCTTCCCATCTTCTCCTTTCTCCTCCCCCCTCTCCTGCCCCCTCAGACCGTCTCACCCTGTCCCTCTCAGCAGATGACATCAAAAGAGAATTGGGCAGACTCCACTCCAGCAAAGCTGCTGGCCCTGACGGTGTCAGTCCCAGGGCCCTCAGGTGCTGTGCTTCCCAGCTGTCTGGAGTTCTACAACAGATCTTCAACATGAGTCTGGAAATGCAGAGAGTCCCATCACTCTGGAAGACATCCTGCCTGGTTCCTGACCCTAAAAAGATCAACCCGTTGACCCTCGGTGACTACAGGCCAGTGGCTCTGACTTCACATGTCATGAAGACGCTAGAGAGACTCATCCTGATGCGTCTGCTCGTGGAGCCCTGGCTGGACCCCCTGCAGTTTGCCTAGCAACCTCGTATTGGCGTGGAGGATGCCATCATCTACCTGCTGGACCAGGCTTATTCTCATCTGGACATTGTTGGGAGCACTGTGAGGGTCATGTTCTTTGACTTCTCCAGTGCTTTTAACATGATCAGACCATCACTGCTGGGGAATAAGCTCACAGAAATGCAGGTGGACGCCCCACTGGTAGCTTGGATTATGGACTATTTAACAAGTCGACCACAGCATGTCCGACTGAAGAGCTGCCGCTCATTGTGGGCTGTATCAGGGATGGACAGGAGGAGGAGTACAGGAGTGTGGTGGACAGCTTTCTCGAGTGGTGTGAGCTTAACCACCTACAACTTAACATCACAAAGACAAAAGAACTGATCATGGACTTTAGGAAGCAGGCTCCTCCTCCTAACCCTGTCACCATCAGAGGGGCTGATGTGGAGATCGTTGAGGACTACCGGTACCTGGGGGTACACTTGGACTGTAAACTGGACTGGACCAAGAACACCAATGCTATCTTCAAAAAAGGGCAGAGTCGGCTTTTCCTACTGAGGTGACTCAGGTCCTTCAATGTTGGTAGGAAAATGCTGACCATGTTTATCACTCGGTGGTGGAGAGCGCTTTGTTCTTTGCAGCTGTGTGCTGGGGCAGTGGGGTGAAGACAGCCGATGCCAACAGGCTGAACAAACTGATTAAAAAGGCTGGTTCTGTCCTGGGTGTCAGACTTGAGAACCTGGAGGAGGTGTCTGAGAGGAGAATGCTAAGAAAGCTTGTTTCTATCATGAATAACCCCTCCCACCCCATGCATGCCCCCATGATGGACCATCGGAGCACACGCAGCAAAAGACTCATTGCCCCGAAATGCAGAACTGACCGCCACAGGAAATCCTTTGTGCTGGTGGCAATAAGACTGTATAACTCTTCCTTACTCTGTAGGTGATTTTCCTGAGACTAATACCAATGTTATTCTGTTCCCTTTCAGACCGTGCGATATTACCCAACAGTACCTTATTGAATATGTGTTTCATCCCCCCATCATACGCTGCTACTCCCTTTATTCTATTGCACAATACTATGTCACTTTCTAGAATCTCCTGCACTGATAGTTAAGTTATTTACTCTCCAGGATCCAGTCATATATATTCGTTAGAGTTATTTGATACTATGTCTTGCACTATCCTACTACTGTATATTACTGTACACTACTATTATTATTGTATATATTTTATATCTTATTCATCTGTTCCTCTGACTCTCCTGCTGCTTTGAGCAAAAGAATTTCCCTCGGGAAAAATAAAGTTATTCTTATTCTTATTAAAGAAGAGAGGTTCCCTAACCCTAACCTAGCCAGAGATATTCAACTCAATTCAATTTTATTCATGCAGCAGTGACAGTGGGAAGGAAAAACTCCCTTTTAACAGGAAGTAACCTGCACCAGACCCAGGCTCAGGGAGGGGCGTGGCCATCTGCTGCGACCGGTTGCTGTGAGAGAAGATATGGTTGCTTACAGTTTATAATAATGTGCTGTGAGTCAGCACTGCTTTGGAACTCAGAGAGAGTCCTACGTATAGATACTGTTAGTGAGTTCAAAATAAAGTTAGAACCTACAGACCCTAAATTAAAATCCCGGTTTCTGTGTCAAAGCATGTGTCGTAGCATTTTATGGATGCTTCTGGCTAACCAAGCAGATAGCATTAGCTGAATAGTCAGTAAGTCTGGACACAAATTATATACCATGACACTACATTACCATATTCAACTGCAATATAGAGACATGAGGCTCCTTACAACCAAGAATGCTGAAACAGAGGCTTCAAAATGTGAGTCAAACCAATGAGTGACATCATGTTGGCTACATTCCCTTTTTTATATCTATGATGTTAGCAAACTTTAGCTAAATGCTGTGTAAGCAATTTTACTGAATTGATCCACTGACTGAACACCCAGTCGTCGCATTTATCAGATGTAACGCAAGATCACTCTGAGAGCAGAAGGCAGGGGAGGACAGAGGAGACGTGAGACATTTCCTTACCACACAGGGTGGGTGTCCTCCACATTAAGATGATGTGCTGTTGGGCACACTCTCGGGCGTAGCTAGCCAGGGTGTCACACACTGCCCCCTCCCTCTCTTTGGCTGGCAGGCTGCAAAACAGGTAAAGACAGGTGTCTATGTAGGCTGCTGGGTCCAGCTGAAAGACACAGAAACACAAAGTGATCTTACAGGAAACACATTGTTTGATATGGTTGTGTTATTATTGTGACATTATGCTGTTTACTTATTGTAAACTGTGCTATCAATCTATTTAAATTTAGTGTTTGAAGTCATAAAAGTCAGCATTGTTAACATCTTGTTAAATGTGATTGTCAGTATAGTTTTAAGATATTATAATTATAATAAATACACCTTTGGCTTCAAGTAAAGACAGGGGGAAATAGACAATTCATGCCTTATTTACCACAAGTTAATCACACTGTATCTATAACAAGTCATTGGTCTTTAATGCAGTAAGTACAGCCCTTCCCTTTCTTGGAACTGTGACAGTGAACTTGGTCAGTTATTTACCTCGAGTAGCTTTTTACAGCCTGGTGTTCAGAGAAATGTTCATTTACACAACATGTGGTCAAAAGTTGACATAAACTCATCAAGGACGTGAATGTCATGGAGTTTTTCATGGTTACTTTAACCTGCATCTTTAATGACTTTATGAGACAAATATCGGAAGCATAAGTTTAAATTCATTTGAGATTTTCTCTAACACACACACGAGCTTTTTTACTTCGACCGGCTCAAATATACACCCCTGCTAATATTTGATTAAATGCTCCTCAGCACTTGGCACCTTAACCAGCCATCAACACACGTCACATTTAGCTGGATAAATGCCCTCCTGGGTTTTAATTGCACCTTAGAACACACATGCATCAACACTACAATGAGCGGGTGGAGGGAGGTTTGGAGTCTTCTCCCACCCCCATTCTCTGCGGCCTGCTGGAGCGGGAGGGCTAGGAGGAGTTGGCCGTCCGACTGCGGTCTGGGGTGTGGGGCCTCCCTGCTGCTACGGAGTCGGGGCGGTCTGCCTCTCCCCACCGCAGGGAAAAGGGTAACACCACCTGGGTCTGGGTGCAGTTCGCCCCCTCCAGGGGCAAGGGTACCTAGACCCGGTTTGTAGAGTACGCTTGGGGAGTGTGATCGTGTGTACAGCGTCTCTTTATGTCTGTCTCCACGTTGGTTGAGTGTGGAGTGAGTGCATATGAGAGCATGAGGGTGGGAATGGATGTTTGTGTCTGTGTGTGCCTGTATGTCTGTGTCTATATGTCAGGTTGGGTATCAGACGCCACCTCTCTGGGGACACCTCAGGCCCTCCCAGGTTTGGAGGCCTATCTCCGCCCACCACCACTTCCCCTGCCAGTGGCGGACTCCCTCAGGTGTCGGTGCGTTGGTGGTTCTTTGTGTCTGGGGATGGGCGTCCAGGTACACACCGGCTCACTCCTTGGTGGCCGCTTATCGGGGCCTGGAGCCTGGGGCTCGCTTGGGCCCCTTCGGTCACTCAGGCACAGCTGGGGGCCGGCGGAGCTCACGGGCGCGTCACTGCAACTCCCCCTGGCTTCTGCTCCGCGGCTGCTGAGTGAGCCCTCATCTGGGACTCTCCTCAGCTCTTTCTGGGACAGTGGCGCGGCTGCTCCTCTGTTGGTCTTCCATGGTCTCTTGTGTTCTGGGGGCCTCTGGATGTCTGGAGTTTTGATCTCCTCCATACCCGCTTCACACCCCGGAGGACGGGGCTGTGGCCCCCCCACACTCCCTAGCAGATCGTTACATGGAGAAACCTTTGGAATACAAGCATGCTGATCCACACAGGTATGCACACGGGTGTTCACTGCTCGTAGACCCAAATTACACCTTTCTTGGCTGCTACTTCGAAGCACATCTGTCCTGCGTGCTGCACAACAACATTGAATATTTAGTATTTACTGCTGTTTACACTTAGCTAGATTAATGCGATGGTGTTGTGTTTAGTATGTTGCTTTGTTTTTTTTTTGCTTGTTTTCTATTCTTCTCTCAACAGGTGATCCAGGAGATTTTTATTTTTTTTCTCCCCCCCTTTCTCACTGTCCCTCTCCCCTTCTGTTTTTCCTTTCCTTCCTCTTTCTTTCTCCCTTTCCTATCCCTCACTCATGTCTGTCCCGTCTGTAACATCTGAAAATAAAATATAATAAATAATAAAAACAAAGATCGACCAAATGGACCAATACGGCAATGCCACGATGATCCATTTGGCAAAGTAAATCCATTGGGTATCCTTGTTGGTCTTCAGACAACAATTCTGATGGCTAAAGAACCAAATGGGACAGGCAAAAAAAAACAAAAAACATTTAGCTGGATAATGGACCATTCTTCTTGGCAGAACTAGTAACATTCATTTAAATTGGTTGGTTTCCAGGCACATACTGTACTTTCCGCACTATAAGGCACACTTCCTTTTTTTTGAGAAAATCCTTTAATTTTCTCAAAAATCGACAGTGCGCCTTATAATCCAGCTCACCTTACGTATGAATTCTGGTTGGGCTTACTGACCTCAAATCAATTTTATGTGCTACACGGCACTCAGAAATCTGTCAAAAAATGTTTCAGCACGACTTTGCTAAGCTATGAAGCCGCCCCACTTGATGGATTATCGGAGCATCACAGCTACCGTAGTCAGGAGCCTTGCGGAGTAATCTGGGTCCTAAACTCCATCTCAGTGTCAAACGATCACTGCGGCATCATGAGAGTTAAAAACTGTCTAAATTCTTTCATCTTTAATAAAATGATCAGCGTTGCTGCTTTACCAGGTGTAACAATTGTCCTGGGATGAACAGGACAATTAGGACCATTGTCCTGTTCGTCCCAGTTGCATCCATATTTCAACCATCTGTTGATTCGAGGTGATGCTGTGAGATAGTCCACCTTCTTAATTGTTCCGTCTACTGTGTGACAGCCAAACAGAGCATGGTACTACCTCCACCATGCCTGGAGTTAATACAGTGTTCTTAGATTTGAAAGCTTCACTTTTATTCCTCCAAGCGTACGTCTCGTAACAGACACAAAAGGATCTGTCTTTGTCTCGTCTGACCATGAAGGTCTTCTCCAGAAGCCAACCGGCTGTGCAAATAGAAAGCTGCATTTTTTCAGTCAAGCTTGAAGGTTTTGAATTTAGAGTTGAGACTTGCCATCCTCTCAGTCTGTGACAGTAACGGATTGTGTTTGCAGTTCATGGCAGGCTTGGTCCTCACTGGTTCCTGTGACATTCTTGACCATCCTAACCAAATATCCAAAGAGAAACTACCAGTTGTAGTTAAACATGCTCAATAATGACAAGTTAATAAGCTCTGTTCTTGTCAAGTTCAAAACCTTCAGCACGCTTATTAAAAAACTTCAGTGAATGTAAGCACAAATTCAAACTTGCATGTATAATTTTCACCCTTGATTTTCAGAAAATATCAAATAAATTTAAACTGTTGCATCCAATATTTGCTTCATAAGGTCATTAAAGATGTGGGGTGTGCAATCATCTCACCCTGGAAAAAGTCCACATCAAAAAAAACACTAAAAGCCCCAAATTCATGCCATGATGGTTTTATGCAAACCTCTGACCTCTAACAACAACTGAAGATCACACTGCAGCACCTAGAAGCTAAAAATCCTGTGAAAAGAAAAGGTATGCTATGTGGCTGAAAAGCATCAGAGGTCTCTGACCTGAGGATGGCAATGAGTGAAGGGGTTTTCCAAGAGTCGGCGGCACACTGACTCTGCCTCCTGACGCAGCGCAGTGTCTCCTGTCACGTCACAGCTGTGACCAAGCTCAGCTGCATCACTGCAGCCCTGAGGGAAGCATGGGACACAGTCTCACTAATGCATTTCAGAAAACACTGCCAATATGGCCTGTCTCATAAAACAAAGTAATAATGACCAAAAAAAAGCCTAAAATGTTGCAGTTAAAGTAAAACGAATTCACTGCAGTACTTCGCTGTGTTGGTCCGGAACTTTCCATGAGTTGCCAAAGCTGGCAGCATACTGGGACACGGATCCACCCGTTGTGGTGAAATCATCTACCGTGGACAAACACATAAAGGTTAATAATGTAAAGCAACTGCGTGTGACGGGTAAAGTCTGAAAGCACACATAGCAAACAAAGTTACATCAAGAAAGAACGACTTAGATATGTAGAAAGAAAGGAAAGCCTTCTTTGATTGCAAGTGTGTCTGTACTGTACTTCTCTCACCGTCGGCATTGTTGTTGTAGATTCCACATAACCCCCTGGTGGCTGCCATGTGCTCAGCGGTCACTGTCAGGTATACTGTGTTCACCAAATCAAACTTTACTCTGACCCCCAGGCCACTCTCCACAAACACAAAGTCTCCCAGCCAATGCACACTTACTCCTGCAAGCAATTAATACAAAGTCACAATTTTAGATACAAGCCAGTGCACAGAAATGTGGAGCTTTTAATGTCATTTTGTCTAAGGATGGAAATGAAAGGACATTTCTGCAGCACTGAATGTGGCCAGAGCTGAGTAGCCTGTGTTGTTCTCAAATAGGAGCAGCTTGGAACGAGCAGTCAGTCACAGCAATTAGACGCAAATGGCTTTGGTCTGAAACGTAACTACAGTGGGGGAAATAATTATTTGCTAAATTAATAAGTTTGCTCTCTTAAAAAGACACAAATGTTCTCTCATTTTTATAATACTTTGATTTTAATGGAAAGAAATAGAATAGACAGAAAAAAACTCATAAAAGATGTTATTGCGTCAAATAAGCCTTATGAAACTTCCCATTCGTGGGACTAATAAAGGTATCTTATCTTGTCTTATCTTAAGTTTTTGATCCGCAAGCAAAACATAACTTAGTACTTGGTGGACTACTCTTGTACTTGGTCACCTCACACCTCAGGGGGGATTTTTGCCCCTCCTCTTTACAGCAACTCTCTAAATCCTTTAGATTTCTTGGCTGTTGCTTAGTAACTCAAAGCTTTGTAGGACTGACGTCTGGAGACTGTCGAGACCTCTCCATGACCTTAATCGGCTGCTTCTTTAGCCATTCGTTTGTTGTTCCTTGGTGGTATGTTTTGTGTCATTGTCGTGCTGGAAGATCTCAGGGAAGAAGGTTTCATTCATGAGCTCATGGAAGATTCTCCTGTCAGTGTGCTGAAGTCTTCCTGTACCCTTAGCTGAAAAACATCCCCAAAGTGTAATGGTGCCACCTCCTTGCTTCACTATGGGGATGGTGTTCTTTGGGTCATCATATGCATTTCTTTTACTCCAAACATGACAAGCTCAGTTTTGGTTGTATGTGACTACAGCACTTACTCCCAAGTCTTCTCTGAGTTTTTACATCTTCACTGTCAAACTTAAGATGGGCTTCTACAGGTGCCGTCCTGAGCAGGGGGGACCTTGCAGGTGCTGCAAGACTTCAGTCCGTTCCAGCCTAGTGTCCCAACTGCCTTCAGATGATTAACAAGCTTCTTCCATGCATCACTTTTCTCATCATCATTCTCACCCTTGCATGACACTCCAAACTGTGGGCAATTAATGATCATTTTATATTTCTTAGAATTCCACATAACTGTACCAAAAGTTGTCATGAAGCTTCTCGGTGATGGTCTTGTAGCTCAGTCCAGTCTTGTATAGATCTATGGTCTATAGATGTCTATAGTCCCTGCTTTGACAGCTCTTTGGTCTGGCCCATGGTGGTGGAGAGGTTAGAGCAGGGGTGGGCAACTCCAGGCCTCGAGGGCCGGTGTCCTGCAGGTTTTAGATCCCACCTTGGGTCTCCACACCTGAATCAAATGATTAGTTCATTACCAGGCCTCTGGAGAACTGCAAGGCATGTTGTGGAGGTCATTTAGCCATTTAAATCAGCTGTGTTGGATCAAGGACACATCTAAAACCTGCAGGACACCGACCCCCGAGGCCTGGAGTTGCCCACGCCTGGGTTCGAGTGTCATTCATGAGCTGACATCAGGAGTATCTGTTATTTATTGAGAGCCAGTCTCTCAATGAGTAGAGATATGCCTGCACTTTGAGAGTTTGCCAAAAGGTACCCTAACAACATTTAGACAAAGAGAAGCAATGGCATTCTGTCTGATTAAGTAAAGGTTGAACTATTTGACCATCTTTCCTCATGTTGTGTGTGTAGAAAACCAAGGACTAAGCAGAACCTCACTAATACAATTCCCACAGTCAAACACAATGGCATGCTGTTTGTCTGCCACAGGCACTAGGAGACTTCTGGGGAGAAATCCTTAAACACAAAACTAGAACGCTACCCTGTGTGTAACCCAGCTATGGTTTTGGGCCAAACCAGAGTCCAACTCAACAGATTCACTGAAACAGCCCCGAAAACAGCTGTGCACCAATGTTCTGCACTAAATCTAGTTGAGCTTGAACAATTTTACCAAGAACGACTGTGGAAACTTCTGGACGCTTGAGGGACCATGCTCACAAATACTGTCAAGTTGTAATTGCTGCTAATGGCGACCACTAAGTGAGGGGTGTGAATATTTTTAGCCAAGTGTCATATTATCTTATGTTAATAGTCAGACAGGAAAGGAAAGAGCTCAGAGTTATATCTGAGAATATTTTTACCATTTTGAAAAAGTGGCTGTCCGTTTGGAATGTGCAGATTGTTCAGGGTTAAATTCCTGCGATGTACTGCAACCAAGTCAAGACCCAGCATCATCCTTAGTGCCTGAAAGCAAAGAGCCACAGACAGATATGAAGAACATGAATGCACAGAAGAGGTTGGAAGGGTTCACATTTCATCACTGTGTGGAAACCTCAAGTTTTTTGAGCACTGGATTGAATTGTGTGGCAGTGAAGTTGCTTCTGTTTGATCCAAACCATCTCAGAAGTGTGTGGAACATAATACCTTACTGCAGTCTTCTCTCCCATCACAAACTGTACTGATGTAGACAGCCCAGGTGCCATCAGTAGATGAGGCCAGCAGGTAAGTACAGCTGCCCTGGAAGTGGAAGTGCTTCCTGTCAAAGGTACGGTAGTGGACTCCACCCCAGGACATGCAGGTGGCTGAGCTCTGAGGAACGCTGGCACTACCCGGCAGACCAAAGCGCATCAGAGGAGAGGTTTGGGAATCTGAAGAGAAGAAAAAGAATATCTGGAATCACCGGCAGCTGCAACATTACTGACAAAATGTGAAGGAGAAGGATTTTGAAGAATAAACAAATAAAATGCACTGAACTTAGATCTGATACACGTATGTGCATGGTTTCTAACCTGGAAGCAAAGTGTAAGTGCAAGACAAACATGTGTGGTCTGAAGCATTCCTCCAGCTCAGTCCCCACAGAGTGCTGCAACACTGCTCCATGGGCATAAGTGAGGAATTATGAACTCCAGGGAATTCCACACAGTTCCACGTAGAGTAGCACTGACCACGCACACCCACAGCTAGGAGTCAGGATGCGTTTGACCATTATAGAACAAGGACAAGGAAAATGTAAGTGCAGTGGAAAATCATGGTGTAGTCACTTGTTTAGTGAATTTCAAATTCAAATTTATATGAAGCAGTGATTTTGTAATCCTTTAAAAATGATATGTACCAGTTTTAACCTGAAGAAACGTGACAGCACTATTTTTTAAGACAAAGAAACAAACTTGCAACTGAAAAGATCAAAATACGTTTTAGAAAATGTACAAAATTCAATGAAAACAGCTTTTTGGTTTCTCGTCCTCACCCTCAGAGCAGCGCGGGCCAGCCCAGCCCTCACAACATGCTCTCGCTGTCTTGTTCAGCATCTGGCTCTGGATCTCTGGCGGTCTGAGGTGAACAGAAACATCCGGAAACTGGTCATTTGTGCATTCTTTTAGCTGTCACACTAGCTGCTGTCATCTAAGGTGGTTTCTGTCGCATTTGCTTGTAATCTATGTTTGACTAAATTAAATGTGATTTACTTGCATTTTACAAGCACAACCAAAGGTATCAACACTTCACCTAAACAGTGCCCATAAAACCCCTGATCTGAACAAACTGACAGTTACCAAACGAGTCACTTACTTGTACATGAAACAGGATGCCTCGGAGCCCTGCTGTTTGTAGTACAGAGCTATACCATCATCGCCCCCGTGTTTGACTCGCATCCTGTCCACATCCAGCCTCCATCCTTGGGTGTTGTACTGATACACCTCTGAACACCTCACCTCTAGCTGCAGGCGGGGGGACAGGACTTGTTCCACCCTTTCTTGTGTCCTGTGTTCACACCAGTGTCTGGGACATGATATATTTAACTTAACCTCTTAACATGCTCCAGGTCACTGTAACAGTGTACCGATGTAACAGTACCAGATGGAGAAACATATCATACATACAGAAACATAACACGTTCATAAATGACAGAAGTACTGCTGTATAACTGATGAATTAAGTATCTTACTAATGCTTAATACTGTAACATTATTATAAAGTAGTACTGAATTTTCTGTTTTGAGAATATTAGAAATTACTCTTTGAACTCACTAAAGAGTAAAAAAAAAATTAGTATGTAGCTTAATAAATCATTACGATCTGCAGGCGCATATTTCAGCACATCGACGCCTATTTTAAAATGTACACTGCTATGAAAAAGGCGTCTGTGCCCTCCAAACTCTTTACTGTACTGAAAAGTTCAACAAACTCATCGAATGAAAAACTTTTAGTAAGAAGCTGAAAGTTTTGAGCACATCGGAGATTTAACTTCTCTGCCTTTTTAAATTTCTTTTCAATCAATAAACTTTTAAATTATACAGTGAAATAATAAGTCTGTACTGGAAGATTGTTCGGTAAAAGCCAGAGAAATATAAATAACATCAAAAATATTTATTCTGTGGGAAATTAAAACATAAAACTACAATATGAAAACCATATTTTTGAGTTAGTCAACTAAGTAAATGTATATTAATGATAATAACAGTAGTAGAAGTATTCATATTTTCATTATTGTTACTTATTTTTAACATCAATCAGTGTTTTGCATTACATTGTAACAGATGTTCATACAGATGAATCCTGCTCATAATTCGTCTCTACACTGCAAAATATGCTTAATGCTGGGTTGACCATACTCACCCCGTCCCCATTACTGTCTGCAGACCAAGTAGACTCAGCAGTAGTTTCTCCATAATTCGCTCCTTTGTGTTGGTTTTAAATTCCTGTAAAAAGATGGGTCTTTTTCACATTGCTAGACTTTAATTCCAGATGTGAAATTGTGATTTTAAATCTGCACAAAAAACTTCATTAGAAGCTCAAACATAGGCAAATATTGACCCTCATGGAGGTTGTTGACCAATCAGAAGATTCCCTATAAAATAGGTCTATTACCCTGTCATCCAACAGCTTACATACAGTGCACTTACCTCCACAATCCTTTTTTAATTGGACTCCTTGTTCTGGGATTTTTCTTTCGTTCTTTTTTGTTCTTTCCAAAACACACAGTCCTCACAGGAGTGATACTTTGCTTATGGAGGTAGTAACGCCTCAGATGTAGTGTTTTAAATGTGGGGGGTGACTAAATGGATGTACAGTAGCATTTGCGCCTGCTGCCATTGGATATAAAGGACAAGGTCACAGCTGGGATGAGAGGCATTGGTCACCGGACCTGTGGAGGAAACATCCTCTCACCTCGCCCAGTCAAACATCGAGGACACTGGAGGTGATCTGATAGCAGGGGTGCAGCCTCCGACACAGAATAAAGAGATGTTTGTCAGAGCCTAATCTTGTAAAGACAGGCGTTTCTAGAAGGATGATTGGGGGAATTTATTCAATGAAGCATGTCAACAGACATGGGAACTGAAAGTTTTTAGAATTAATGTAATCCCCAGCTAACCTTTTGACCGTAAGCCAAGACGATCAAACACAGCTGTCACCACAGCTGGGTTCCGAGGAAAGTGAAAATAAGCTACTGGCATACATAAAACAATGTGTCCAATGGACTCGTTTACGCTGGAAATACAGTGTGCTTTGACGGGAAAAAGTGGGCTCACATATGTTATCATCGTCAACTACGGGAAAAGCTGAGAGAGAGACCCGGGGGGTGGGGGAATACCAAAGGTTTATCAGACCCTGTGAACCTTTGGTATCCGGGGTCTGATACTGTGCTGGCACCATGACAGGATCTGCAAAGCTCTTGAGGAAAAAACTGTTATTCCACTGTACTGAAACCATCTGGAATAGATATAGATAATTTTAGGACAAATGGTTCACTTACTTTCTTTAAAAGAAGGTATTAAATTGATTAGAATTACAGCTGAGTAAATTATTATAAAAGCTGTTTTTTCCCGTTGTGTTCTTCCAGTGTATCAACTTTGTTTTCTTCAGAGACGATCAGTTGTTGTTCAAATGTAGCAAAACCCCCCGAAAAACAACAGATGTGATTTCTCAGGACTGTAAGTACGAAAAATCGATCATGCATTCAGCATTATGTTCCCAGTAAATGTATATGTCTGTATGGGAAACGTACTTATATAAAAGAAGAGCTAATATTCAACAATTTAAAGAGCTGATCCCTCATTTTGTTGGGAAACTGGCTCAGTGTCATTTGTCTTTAGTTTTTCCCCCCAAGCATTCTAGTCAAAAGTGATAAGATAAGAATGACTAAACTGTTGGACAACGTTCAGTATGTAGATGTATTTGTACAAGTGTGGGAAATTCCAGATAACATGCTGCTGCAAAGGAGACGGTTGATAAAATATTTTTCATTTTAGCAAAGGGCGATTCAACTTTTTTACCTTTCACTCTAGCTCCAGCGTCGGCCACTTGAGAGAAAGTTAAAGGACAAAGTCCACCTCTCAGTAAATGAATTGCAAGTTGCGAAACATCAGTCACAACCATTGTCTGCAATGTTATAACGAAAGAGGCGAACGCCGGGCAAACGACTCCACAAAGTGTACACGCTTTCCGCTGTGCGATGCAACAACCATGTACATTAATCACATGGCAGATTTGGGATTTTCCAGTTTTCAAAGCTGTGCTCCCTGCACTGATGTCACGTAGCTGCCAGATAAGTGAATATAGTCTTTAATCTTCTGACAACATTGGAATATGTTTTGTATCCCTGTCATACTAGCTATTTATTTAGTGGTGATGAAGTGGCTCTCCTTCACCAAACCATGTCCTGTACATCTAAGCAGGATTTCACAAACCCTTCAAATTCCTTCATATCAAGTGAAAACATTTTCAAAGGCCTCTTGCAAAAGCATAACATCCAGCTGCAGTTAATTCAGAACTCGTTCTGTACTGTTTGTCTTCAGTTTTTCTTTATGTGCTTTTCGTGTGTCCTTTATGTTTCTCGTCCTCGTCCAAAGCACCATGAATTGCCTTGTTATTGCAAGGTGCTTACCTTGCCTTTGAAGGATCAATTATTTAAAGAATCACGTTTACAACCCGCTGACAGCCAATCAGCCTCTTTCACTGCAAAATCAGAGGTTAAAGACTAGTAACGGTACACTGACGCGATCATTTGCTGAAGCAGAGGGACGGACTGTACAGCCTCGCCTTACATCAGGAGCAGGACTACAGGTACTGTCGCTGATTTATTTCTTTTTCCTTGATATGAGGCTGCAAATGGTTTCCAAGGAAGCAAGAATCTACTCCACGCGTCACTTGTCGCACTGTTACATAAACTCCATTATGCAAGCACAAGCACGAGTGACTTAATGGGAATTTTGATATTTAAATAAGCACTGATTTGTCAGTGTCCTTTGAAAGAGCACTCAATGCTGCTGTTTCTGTTTTGTGTGCAGCATAAACTAGGCAGGGCGAACGGAGGGAGGGACAGCAGTGTGTTGCAACTGGGGCTGATACAGTTTGCGTGAATGAGGGAGAACTGCCTTATCCAGCTGTGAAGAGAAGAAGAGGAATCAAGGTGAGAAAGGCTTTTCTTTTGCATTCTGTTGGGGAGTATGGCACTCTGCTTTGTCTTTCTGCTCATTGCAAATATACACAAGAGCTATAAAAGAAAAGTTATTTGAGTGTGGATAAGGAGCAATGAAGCTGCAACTGCATACATGATTTGCTGTAAGACCTGTAAAATCTCTAATGGAGCCTCACCATCTTGCCCTTACAGCCATGAAGTCTCTCTGCCTGCTGCAGCTCGTGTGCTTGGCTGGTTGCATTGCTTCCAGATCCAGAGAATGGGCTCATCATGGTGCGCCCATATTTGCTGACCTCACGGTGCACGAGATGAAAGCTGTGCGGGCCTACCTGCACGGTATTCCAGAGATGGGGCTTACTAACGCTCGTAGCAGGGCTCTGAATAAGAACAGTATCCTACTGATGGAACTCCATTTACCCAAGAAGCATGAGGCCCTAAAAGCTCTGGACCGTGGACACGCCAAACCCCCACGCCAAGCTCGGGTCATTATCCAGTTTGGAAACCAGGCCCAGCCCAACATTACCGAGTATATTGTCAGTCCTCTGCCGTCCCCAACATCCCACGAAGTCAAGACTTTCAAAGGGGCAAAGCCCGTAACGTTTGAGTCCAGACCTATTACTGTGGTAGAGTATGACTATATCAATGACATCCTCAAGAAGATCTCAAACAAAGCTCACAAACTCCTGTTTGAGACCACAGGAGGGTTTTCTTATAGCAACTGCTCTAACCGTTGCCTGACGTTCTCAGACATAGCCCCTCGCGGGCTGGATCCAGGGGAGAGGAGAACCTGGATCATGTTGCAGAAGTTTGTGGAAGGTTATTTCATCCACCCAATTGGATTTGAGGTACTCGTCAACCACCAGGACCTGGATCCGGAAAAGTGGACTGTTGAAAAGGTTTGGTACAACAGCATGTATTTTGACAGCGTCGAGGAACTGGTAGAAAAGTATGAATCAGGGGAAGTGGAAAAGCTGAAACTACCTGATCACAGCGATGACGATTTTTACTCTACCTACATACCTCGCGGTCAGATCAACACTCCCACGAATAAGCATGGGCCAAAGCTCGTTGAGCCTCAGGGGCATCGCTACCACATCGATCGCAACTTTGTTGAATATGCAGGATGGTCTTTTGCATATCGAGTCCGCTCATCTGCTGGGCTGCAAGTCTTTGATCTCCGTTTCAATGGAGAAAGAATCGCCTATGAGATCAGCCTCCAGGAAGCTATAGCCTTCTATGCTGGTGATACTCCTGCAGCCATGCAAACAAAGTACATCGATGCAGGTTGGGCAATGGGCACCTCGACTTTTGAGCTGGCACCAGGAATTGACTGCCCAGAAATTGCCACTTTTATTGACCTTTACCACTACTTTGATACAGACAAGCCTGTGCGCCATAAGAACGCTCTCTGTATTTTTGAGATGACAATGGCTATGCCTCTGAGGAGGCATTTTAATTCCGACTTTCAGGGGGGCTATAATTTCTTTGGAGGGCTGGAAAACACTGTGCTCGTGCTGCGGACAACCTCAACAGTTTACAACTATGATTATATCTGGGACTTCCTCTTCTACCCGAATGGGGTGGTCGAAGTGAAGGTCAGTGCCACTGGATACATCCACGCCACTTTCTTTACACCTAACGGCCTTCACTATGGTTCAAAGGTGTACAACTACGTGCTGGGTAACCTGCACACACACCTCATCCATTATAAAGTGGACCTGGATATTGATGGTGAGTATCATAGTGAAGTCACGTGATTTTTTTCTGTCTATCCTGCAACTAATTTAAGCATAAACACATTCTCTTTTTGCTTGCACACCCCCATAGAAACTGCTCAAATACAGAAATGAAAATAAATGCTGAGAATTAAGAGAACAAGACGCTTTGTGAAGTTGTTTGGCTTTATTATTCTAACACACACAGCACAATGTGGCCTCAGTTCACTGATAATGGCAAAAAGGCACCTCTCTCTGAGCTATGACTAAGCCTTTTACAGATGCCGTGCCAGATAAATAGGCTTTGTGGACTTTACCCATCATTTGATCTTGGCTACGCGACACGTTTAAGTGAATAACTAACAACATCTTGTATTGATGTGGACAACTCTGTTACACCTAGAGATTTCTCATGCAAAATCAATATTTTTGTAGAGGCATCACCAGACCAGACTCTCCTGACAGCTCTTTCCCCTCTCAGGTCGAGAAAACAGCTTTGAGACCCTGGATCTCAAATTTGTGAACTTCACAAATCCGTGGAGCCCAAAGCATTTCATCGTCCAGTCCAAGCTCCACAGGACAGAACACAGGACCGAGCGATCGGCCGCCTTCCGCTTTGGCAAAAAGTTTCCCCGCTACGTGCACTTCTACAACCCCAATAAGAAGAATAAATGGGGCCACCAGAAGGGCTACCGGATTCAGTTTAACTCACATGCACACAGTGTCCTCCCGAGAGGCTGGAGAGAGGAGAATGGCATCAGCTGGTCCAGGTAACATGTTGTTTCCTTGACTAGGTATAATCAGTTATTCATTTCTATGCATAAAAACAACTTGAAAAAACCATAAAGATGTTAGAAATGAATTGATGAGCCAGGCAAATGTGCTGATACAGGTGAAATCACTGATCACAGTGTATGAATGCGGCCAGCTGTGGTACTTTCCCACTTGGTCTTTATGTTGATAATGAGAAAAATACTCATTATTTCCTCCTGGTGGAAATGCTCTGAATGTAGCCACTGTGCATCTTCGTGCTGAACTCACATACTTGGCATTCATCTAACTCGCTGTATGATTCTCCCAAATCCACATCTGTGACTCCTTTAACATACAAATATAAAAACGTACCACTCTTACAGACATTACTACAAGTTCATACAAGTAGGTGCTCACAGCACAAGGCGGCACTTTGTCTCTATGTTTTCTTCACCTGTCATCTGTCAGAATGACAGACAAATGTTTCCTGGTGAAATGTTTCCGCCTAGATATCCTCTGGCTGTGACACGTCATAAGGATAGCGAAGCTACCAGCAGCAGCATATACACCCAGAATGACCCATGGGAACCTGCGGTGTCCTTTGAGAACTACATCCGCAACAACGAGGACATAGTCAATCAGGTGCAGTAGCAAACCTCGATCCACGTATACCTTATTGTCCCATATTTCCACACTGTGCTAACCTCAGCATGAAGTTAAACTGAGAGCTTTCTCATCGAAAATAAACCTGAAATATATTCCACAGAAAAAGCCAACATTAATAATGTTGTTTAAATCTACTTTTTTAGGACAAACACATCTCAGTGCTCGCTAACAGGTTTAGCAAGCTCCAGTAGCTTAACCGATACAGTCACCTATCTCAAATGTAATTCACATCCTGTTTTTACTGGTTTCAGAGAGTAACTATGTAATGAGTCACAATACACTGATGGACAGCGTCCTTCTAAGAGTTTATGTCGTTAGTTTAGCTTTTCTCTTTTCAAAAGAATCATTCATCATCACAGTAGCTCAAGAATGACACACGTTCTTTCGTTTGGCCTTTAAGTAGATAAAAAAAAACAGCTAATCTGAGCACTATAGTAAAAATTCCACGGTCTTTTGCATGCAGGACCTGGTAGCCTGGGTGACAGTGGGTTTCCTACATGTGCCTCACTCAGAGGACATCCCCAACACTGCAACTCCGGGAAATGCCGTGGGCTTCTTTCTCAGGCCTTTCAACTTCTTCAATGAAGACCCTTCCGTGGCGTCCAGAAGCACCGTCATTGTCCGGCCAGGCCAAGACGGCAAGCCCAAGATCCAGAGATGGACACCCGAGGTCATAGGTCACTGTGTGACAGATCAGCCTTTCTTCTACAACGGCACTTATGCAGGAGTCTAAAAGTGGTTGACACATATCATCTTTATTAAAGAAAACTGAAACAATTGCATAAATGTACATGTAGTCACAGTAATTTGTTGCCAGATTATAAAAGTGGCACTTAAATTCTATTCTGTGTTTCATGCAGTCTTGTTTTTTACTGCCTCAAATGAAGATCAAATGAGCTAAATATTAAAGTATGTATAACACCAGCTCGACCCACTCATGTAATACGGCAGTGGTGTAGAAGCTGAGCCTCGAGTGCTCTGATAATCCTCCGATGCGTCGCCATGGATGAGGTTTAGCAGCAGCGGGTATCCAGGATGCTGGATGCCCTGTATCCGCCCTGCTTGGTCTGAACTGCTACCCCCTCAGCGTGCTCTGCTTGCCCCCATGTCGGGAATGTTTTTGCTGAAAGACAAAAGGCCCCAGAAAGCAAACAGCCTGATTCCAGATCGTTCCCGGCAAACAGTGTGGGATACCACCTAGCTGCGGCGTTGCCCTTGGGAACCTGGCTTTCCATACAGTGCACATGTATCAGCAGCACATGTAAATGTGTTGGCCTTGTGTTATGGCATTTAAAAAAGTGCTACATAAAACTTCTTTAAATCATATTGTGTTTGATTTCATTTTGATTCAAACTGTTTACACTCAAGAGCAACCAATAAAAACAGGTGTTAAAACTCAATTCAATTCAATTTTATTTATGTAGCGCCAAATCACGGCGACTTTTGTTGTATCCATTGTATCCAACAATTGTATCCATTATCATGTTTGATATATAAAAAAGTATCAAAATGAGTTTGTCTGAAAGGTAAACTGTGGTTTTAGTTTGGGGAAAAGGTATCCAGACAACTGTCGTGAGGATTTTTGCATTTGAAAAGGAAAAAAAAGAGAAAACATTTAATGTGTGTGTGCTGAGGTTTAACAGGGCACACGGTAAAGGAGGGACGAGTGTGAAAGCTGTGGACAGCGTTAGAGGAGGGGACAGAGGAACAAGCATTCCTACAGCTATCCCCATAGCAATGACAGCTTTAACATCTGCAGTACTGAGCAATAACAGTGTGAAATTTGATTTCACACATTCCTCATGTAAAATTTATGCTTTCTTTGTTTCTTTTTCTTTCTGAAAGTACAGTTATACAAGACCCATGTGTGCTAAAATCTCTATATGAAATACCACGTTACTGTAAACAAAGGGTCAATCTGAATTTTAATACCTTGAAGGGAAGCCAACAAAAAATGAAACGATGAGAAGAAATGTGACATATATTTTGTTTCTTTATTACAACAATAAGTAAAGTATTAGTTTCTGAGAATAAAAACTCTCATTACTGTCGTTTAACAAAGAGAGGGAGATGCTGACCTGTTGCCATCTAGTGGTTTCTTGAATAGTTGTTCTGCTTCACGAGAATCATGACGTCGGGGTTGGATCAAAATGCTGACCCAGATGAGGCATAAAGCCCAAACTTCTTGTCTTATCTCTGATTTCCAACATTGCAGCGTTTATCCTGTTTTTCCTCTCATAACATCATGTTTCTCATTTATTGGTCTCATCTGTCCAGAAAAACATTTGTTGACACAGCCCTGTGATCTTTGCCATCATCCATCAGAGGCCTTTGGTTGTTTACAGGATGTTGTGTGTTCCTGTGACCTTTCAGAAGATTAAACTTGTTGTTCGAGCATGCATGCAGATCCCTTTGGGACCCACTTTTGCTTTTGAGATTCCCTTAGTTCTTCATGGCTGTTATGTAAATTTGAAGTTTCGTGAGGTTTAAATTTGCTTTTGCAAAGGAGCCAGATGTGCAACAGCAGTCTCTGTGCCTTTTGACCGAGAAGAATAACAAGCACAGAAGAAATTGTTCTGTTATCGACTTGCTGTGGTCACAGAATATAATCAGAACATTCAGTGGAAAAGATAACTTGTACAGGTGAGTACATCATGTGTTGAAAGATTATATGTTGACATGATGCTATGGATCAGATTCAGTCAGGACAGCGCCGCACAGGAAGTACACTCCTTCCTGTTGATCACTCACTGATCACACAGTTACATCCCGTTTGGCACAAAGAACAGATCTAAAAATCTAGATCGGTTTAATTTCTGTCCTTTCTGTGTTCCATGCGGAAAGCAGATGAAATCTGTAACTTGTCTTTCATCTCGGAGGGTTTGTATTCATCACATTTAGGTATTTAGCATCAACACTTAGTTCATACATAATCTACGCAGATGAAGTCCATCATACAATCCTGTTCTGTTGCCTCCGAGTTGACCAGGATGTCGACCAGGAAGTAGAGCAAATCAAATCAAATCAAATCAAATCACTTTTTATTGTCACATCACATGTGCAGGCACACTGGCACAGCACATGCGAGTGAAATTCTTGTGTGCGAGCCCCACAAGCAACAGAGATGTGCAAACACAACAACACAAACGAGCAAAATACAAGAATGGCCAACCTGAAACTAATAAATATATGTACAATATATAATAGTGTATGCATTCCTGGATGTGTATACTAAATATTTTCCTACGTGTGTGTGTGTGTGTGTGTGTGTGTGTGTGTGTGTGTGTGTGTGTGTGTGTGTGTGTGTGTGTGTATACACATTTTTACAAATTAAATAGTAAAAAAATAAAATAAAATAATAATAATAATAATAAAATATATAAAATATACAGAGTTGAATATGTGCAAAACAAGTGGCATTTATATACAGTGTGGAGTGCATAATGTTGAAGTTCCAGTAGTGAAGCTGAGGTGTCTATGACGTGTTCAGCAGTCTGATGGCCTGATGGAAAAAGCTGTCTCTCAGTCTGCTGGTACGGGACCGGAGCAGGTCATCTACTCATCGGAACGTTGGCGGTTTGATCCCTGGCTGTTCCAGTCCGCATGCCGAAGTTTCCTTAGGCAAGATACCGAACCCCGATCATTTGAATGTGAATGTTACACACTCCACTCTTGATGAGAAGCTTGGGCTCGGGGGAGCCCTGATTGTCCTGCAGAGACATTTGCTGCCGGATACTCGATGGTCAGTTTGTGTGCTTGGAGACACTCTCGATGGAGGACACTGAACGAGAGCTACCGATATGAACCATGGTAACAGAGCTCTGGCTGATCGGAGTTGCCTCTGACCTGGCTTATCGAAGAACAAAGAAAGCGGTTACAGCTTTCCAAAGCCCCACTAGGCTCGCCGACATGGTTGACGATGGGCAAGCTGTGAGTACTCAGACTGTGTTTCTGGAACACCATATGGGAAGCTCACGGCTTTGCGATGGGAAATAGTTAGACCTGGTGTCCGCATTAACCCAAACAATCATCTCCCTCACTCATGCAGCTCCTGAACAACAAATTCTTGTCCCTGATAACCGGACTATGTTTAGTCTCTCTGACCCGATCCTTCAAGGACACCTGGTTTGGCTGAAGGACTGCTGACTTTCGCTCAACCGGGTGAAAGGACACTCTCCCTCAAGTTGAACACAGGATACACACACACACACATACACGTGTACACTGACACAGATGCACACTCACTCCCTTCCCTATTCCAAACGCCCTGATGCTTGGCCCCCATCTGATGCAGACGGCGGGTCAGCTGGACCTGGGCAGAGATGCCACGACTCGATGCTGCTGTCTACATTGGCTTACTCTAGCCCTACTCACCCAACCCTGTTGCTTGTCACGTGTTTTCATGGTGTCACGGTGTGAAGATTCATGTTTTCTGTTCTCATACTGATCCCCTATCAGGAGCTCAGTTCTCTTTTTTTCTCCTCTCCTGTTTTTCTATACCTTACCTGTTCTGACCTGTCTCCACAATGTGATGTTTGTGTAATGTATGTATGGTTGGAAGAGGTCCGATTTCGCTGCAGGCAAATAAAGGCTTCATCATCATCATCATCATCATCATCTTCAAAAGAACAGAAAAAAGCGCTTGTATGGATGGGTGTTGAATGGGTGAATGAGGCATACCATAAAAAGAAATACACTAATGAACCATCAACCACTTACTCCTCCCTTACCAATGAAGCAACAAGGCTGAGGTGTAATGTTCCTCCCTAACCTAATGTTCTGTGAAATAGAGCGTTGCACTTCCTGATTGACTGCTCTTATTGGCTGTCAGATAAAGGTGATGTTTAGTCGCATCTTTCACCTCTCCACGAAATTGGGATAATACAGAATAAACAACTAGATTTCTCCTCGTTTCCTCTACACATTTCTCAGTCTTTTCTCATAGAGATATGTGAGAGGCAGTACAAAGAACACAGCTACAGTTGCTTTGTTTGTTTGTTTGTGTGTGTGTGTTTCGGCGTACAGATAGACTGGAACCTCATGTAGTCCCCCTGTTGGCCGGTGGGGGGCAGACGTACATTCTCCAACCTGCATTGTTCCCATTTCAGGTGAAGAAGAAGATGGTTACTGGGGTAACGTCAACATCATCTCGAGCTGCTGACTTTCTTCCAGCTAGCGTTTCATTCTTTTTCGTTTATTTCTCTTTTCAGGTAAACCGCCGCACGCCTGCTTCGACTGGAAGTTATACAGGCGTATAAAACAGACCGCAGAGAGACCATTTTCAGGCAAGAAGCTGCGTTATCTCACGGCTAACGCCGGGACGTTTACCGAGGCTTCCGTAAACGAAGCTAAGCCAAAAAGTGTCAGCTAACAAGTTAGCAATAGCCGAACTAAGCTTCAAAATTGTAGGTTTTAACAGACTGCGCTGTCATAACGATGCACAGCTGCCGGTACAGCGATGCGGGTCAGTGTAATGTCAGTGCAGCGTAGATGCAGTGTTGGTGCACACGAAACAAATCATGTTTCTAAATCAAAGTAAACATGTGACATGTGTTATTATTTAGAGTTTGGTTTAATCACCCCGAGGAGCTTCTTCCCTCTTTTTAGCAGCGTGCACATCTTTATTTCCTTTACAAGCTCTGTGTTACTGTGAGGTACAAATCAGTCCCTTTATTGCCTTCAGCCTTTCGCTACCACTCCTAATCACGTGACCGCCTGATCTGTTGTGCTAGTAAAATCTAAAGTGGAAAATGTCAGTATATGAATCAACAGGCACCACAGGGTTAAAGGTTATTCTTTAGTGTCTTCAAGTGTGGCCCTTTTATTTCACCAACAAGCACCGAACTGTAACAGCATCTGGAAATGATGTGGTTACTGTTGCTCCAAGGCAACAGGAACAGTAACAGACTGAACTAAATTAAATAATACAATAAATTACAAAGTTAAAAATATAGGAAATAACATAAAATGGCTCAATCCAGCCAGCAGCTCCACGTGTCTGATTTGTTACTCAGTGTTCCTGTTTGTGTGTCCACGGGTTTTAGGCATCATGGCAAGCCAGCGGCCTCCATCCAGCATGGGCCGGCCGATGAGCCGCAGCGGATCTGTGGTCCCTGGTGCTGGGAGACCCCCTACAGCTATCCAGCCTCCTCCTACAGCTATGCGTGTTGCAACTGGGGTTAGCCATCAGCAGCATGGATACGCTGTAGCTTTGAGATATTATCAGTCTGAGTGTGTTATGTTCAGTCTGAAAATACAATTGTTTGCTGATTCTGTGTGTTTCTGCACGCCCAAGAAATGAGTGCCAGGTTTTACTGAGCCTACGTGTAACACTATAGACCAGTTTTGGCAAGAAAAAAGACCAAAAATAAAATGGACATTGTGCTTATGATGCATTTTCATTGCATCATGCTTCTTTTGTAATCTTGTGTGCAGTTATGAGTACAGACTCTGTTTTCCCCTCCCTACATGTGTGTTGTATCTAATATGAGAAAAAAGCTGAGTATGAGGTTTAGAGAGAGTAACATGGTTATTGTCAGATGTCCTTTAGATATCGTGATAATATTGTCACTGTGAATTCTTTCAGCTAAAATAATTTCAGAGTGAAAATGCAATTTTGTGACAGCCACAACTAAGGCACTGCATTTCCTCTTCCAGATGGTCCCAGGGACCAGTGCTCATCCAGGTTTGAGGGGTGGCATCCCCGTCGCCACCCCCGGAGTCCTGACAGCACAGATCAAAGTGACTGAGAGGCCGGTCACCCAGCAGGGGCTCAGTGGGATGAAAACTGGCATGAAAGGTATGTTTTCTTCTTGGATATTTTTCTGATTGTGTTTAATATATAAATAAACCTGTGACCTCCCTCCCACATTTCCTTTACCAAAGGGCCTCAGAGACAGATTTTGGACAAGTCCTACTACTTGGGTCTTCTCAGGTAACACATACTCACTGGCATTAACAGTAACTACTTATGTCAAAGTAAAGGAGTGCACAAACCATAGGTCAGCTAGACCGCTTCACAAAAGATGCAAACATACTGAGCACATTCACATTTCTTAGAGTTGGTCTTGAGTTAAAATGTATTTTCTATTTTCACCATAGATTCAAATGTGGTCTTTTTACGCTGCTCGTGAAAAATTCTATCGATGTGAAATTTGTTCTTCTGTCAGGAGTAAGATCAACGAGTTGACCACAGAGACCAGCAGACTGCACAAAGAGATTGAGAGCTACAATCAGGAGAACTCCGTCTATCTCTCTTATGAAAAGAGGTGGGTGGTGTTCTTCTTCTTCTTTTATGACCAAGTTTCTGTCTTCATTCCCGTCTTTAACAGTTATAGTTGAGTGAAAGATGAAATCCACTGAATCCAGATGAACTCTGTATAATGTCCCCGTGATGTGTGTCTGCTGCAGAGCTGAAGGCCTCGCTGCTGAGATTAAGGATATGCAAGGCCAGCTTGCTGACTACAATATGGTAAACAGCAACAATGTTGTTAAACACTGAAAGATTGTATCCACTTTTTCACTGTGTTGTTGAGGAATGTCTAGCTTAAGCAGTCGGCCATGATGACTTAAAATAGACGATGTAAACTTCCCACTTCAGGGACAGTAACTATTTGATTGCAGGTGTTACGATGTTATGTTTGAGAGCAACTGCACGTTTAAAACCTTTATACTGGTGAGGTTGTGTTTTTAGTTTTCAGTGAATGCGTTAAACACTGGACTCGTTTTTACTTCACTTTTGTACATTTTTATTGTGTTTCCAGCTTGTGGACAAGCTCAACACCAACACAGAGATGGAGGAAATGATCAACGACTACAACATAGTAAGTAATCCATCAAAACAATATAAAAGGGTTTTTTCATGAACTGGAAATATAGGGGAAAATTCTCCCTTTAACTTTTTGATCTTGTGTTTAGTTGAAAGCCGAGAATGACAGCGAGGCAGAAAGCATCGATAACATCTTCACTGAGAGGAGAGAGTAAGTGCACGTGTTCTCATAAAGACACTTGTGTCTCCATTAGACAGTTTTATGTTCACAAATACACTTTAACGTATTTATTTTGTGAAGTATCATTTTCAGAATGAAGTACTAGGACATTATTTAATTTAGCCTGATGGCTAGTTTTCATGTGAGTCATAAAACATTTAAAAAGACTCAGATATGTGCAGGTATGAGACTTTTGAACACAAACACAACAGGAAACGACTGCTTGTTATGTAAAGATGAAGCAGCAGTGGAGTTTTCTTAATAAAAATAAATGCCGTGTAGATCCGTGAGCAAACAAACACGTGGAGTGTGTTTTATCTGAAACACTTGCAAACTGTTTTCAAACCACCGTAAATTGAGGTTTGTATAACGGTGCACATTGCTGCTGGTGTTGTCGAGTCATGAAGAGGTAAAAACTCTTGTAAACCATGTGACTTCATCGTTCTAGTGCCGTGCAAACAAGGATAAAGCTGTCGATCTAACTGGGCGCTCACACACTAACACTAATGGCTCAGATTACAGGAAGTGTTCTGTACTTGAATATTGTTCTTCTAGTGGTCAAAAAGTGGAGTTGGGGTTGTTGCAGACTCCTCGCAGCTGACAACAGTGTACTAATGGAAGTATCCGGGCAACAATGCAGGCCGTGGAGTTAAGATGTTGCAAAGAAGCTCCTTCAGTGACCAACAGTACAGCTCTCACACAATGATTTTGTGACCCGTGAAATGATAATACTCAGCGGTGTTTATCAAACAGCAAGGTTGCCACTGAATGGATTGTATTGTGTTTGTGGTTTGCTTTCTTATCATCGTGCATGTCACTCTTCTCTCCTGATATATGGATCCTCAAAGTACTCCTGCTCCTCCTGCTCCTCGTCTATCTGTCTGTTCATTGGTTCAAAGCTGAATGTTTGATGGGTCGGGTGTCTTCCCGTCGCCGAGAACTCTGTTGACACAAAATCCTCGTCGCCCTCCTCGACTTCTTGTTGTAACTGCCGATGCCTGTAGTTGTGGAAGAGCTTGTACCAGGACGGCCCCTTGACGGCACACACGATGAGCATGGAGGTGGCCACTGCCAAGATTGCGACGGATGCTGTGAATTTCCACGTGTTGCCGAGCGCAGGAGTCGGGTCTAGTTTGGGTTTGAGGATGGAGACGGGGTTATAAGCTTGCATTTGTGCGTCCACATATTTAAGTGGAGAAAATGATCTGCAGCTCTCGATGTCGTACCTTTGCTGGTGCTGTTGTTCTGACCGGTTGACTGTGTGGTCGTCATAATAACTGATGGGCCCGACGTCTGTTGAGGGTGGACCGGTGTTTTTGGTTTCTGAGGGTCTGGAGTGATGCTGGGTAATAATGTGGAGTACAGTGCTGCAGCATTAAGAAGATCTCGTCCAGCCTGCTCTGCTGGAGATGCACAGATGACCTGTGGTCCTCCTGCAGCCACACACCATTTCCTTCAGTACATGCTCTTTAAGTTACTAAAGTTAGAGAACAGTTTCTTCACATAGAAAGGGATTTTAAACACTGGCCTCATTATCTCTCTATACTACACTCCTACTTGTCTCTACTTGTACTTGTTTTCATTCAAAGTAGTGTTTTTGGCTTTAATACTGGGATAAATCTTTAAGAATGATGTGAAAATAATGTAGTTCACTGATTGATCCAAGAGAATCACTGAAATCTGCAACATGGGACATATGATTTAATAATCAAGCTACCAACATTTTCCTTTAAGTAACCAGACCATCGCTCAGTTTCCCCAGTAGACATTTTTGGCTCACTAAGGCAGAGCATTCAACTCTATATGGGAACCAGGTTGTATATGGTGGGTGCTCTCCTGCATATATGCTGCTCTTTTTATGGTACGGCTTTATGGTAACCATCACCAAAGTGTCACCACATCACCTGTCTGCAGTTTAAAAGGAAGCAGACAAAAGCACCGGGTGTTCTTATGTGTTGATCAGCAGTGTGAGCTTTAGGTTCTTTAGGTAATTCTGGCTTCCAGTAACATCAGTTGCCAAAAATCTTTCAAATAAGGTTCAAATAAAACCTCCATACCAGCCGTGCGAGTCTCTTACATGGCTCATAGATTGTAAGTAAAAATGTGCCACTGCAGATTCAAGCAAGATACTCCGTGTCTACTAAAATCCCTTCAAATAAAGATCCACTGCTCAAAGAAAGTTCAGGAACACTTTGAACACATACTGGTCTCAGTGGGGGGAAAGCCATGCTGGATACTGATATGGACCGGGGAATGTTTTAGGAACGAAAAGATGGGAATGAAAATGATCAACCTAGAGAGGGCCGAATTCAAAGACACAACACAAATAAAAGTGAAGCAATGATGCAGCCAGTCTGTTGTCCCGATCCCTGATATCAGGCAGGTGCCGTTGCCTAGCCTGTAGACATCTGTGTGTCCCCCCCATAGATATGCCTCCCCAGACCATTCCTGACCCACCACCAATCTGGTCATGCCGAACGATGTTACAGGCAGCATAACGTTCTCTACAGCTGCTCCAGACCCTTTCACATGTGTCACGTGTCCTCAGCACACTCATGAACTGTGTTTGTGTTCCTTTCTTTTTTTGAGCAGTGTTTATAGTTTTCAAACTGCTGTAATTGACTCATTAGCTCCCAGAAAGGGTCACAGGTCAGCCAACATTTAAAACTGTGATGAAAACTACTACCCATGGTAACATTTGCTGCATCGATCTGTCCAATGATGGTCAGCAGTGGACAGGAACAATTCCAGGGGTTTCCCTGTAGGTTCAGTACCTGATGGGACCAGACAGAGCGAGGTAAATGAAATAATAACACATCCTGTACAGGAAACACTTACATGTGCAGCCCTAAATCCCCATACACATGCATGCATTTCTTTATGCATGTCATGTCTAGATTAGTTCTAACTAAACTCTAAGTTAGCAGATTCTTTTTGAAATGCTCGTTTTACCTGTAACTTGTTCAGCCCACTGATCAGCTGTGCAGGGAGGCTTGTTAGCAAGTTGTGGGTCAGGTCCAACTCTGTCAGGACCTCCAGGTCACTGAAAGCCTGAGGGTGAAGGCTACAAAAACAGCACAGCAGAATTATATTACACTTGATTACATACCACACTGTACTTGGATATATTACTAACATGCAACAGTAGTAAGTTTTAACAAGTATGCACCAATATCAAAATCAAACCAGTTTAATGGTTGGTGTTTAACACACAGTATACTTAAAGCAGCTAATTAGCATTTAGCTAGAAGTTAGACTTTTGCTAGCCTACTGACCTGCTGATGTTGTTTCTGGCGAGAGACAGCACTCTGAGGTTTGGTACCACAGAGAAGTATTTGGCTGGAATAGCAGTGATCCAGTTAGCATCCAAGTGAAGCTCTACCAGGCTGGGATAGCTAGCTAGTGCTTGTTGGTCCGTGTCATTCAGAGTAATTAGGTTCCCTTCAATCATCAGTTTGGTAACATTTACATTTTCAGAGTTTTCAGGGATGACTTGAAGATGTTTGTTGGTGAAGTTTGCTGTCAGCTGATGGGTGGAACAGGAACAATTCACTGTCTCATTATTTTTCACGAGCCCTACAGTGAGCCACAGCAGGAGGAGAGGCTGCCAGCACCTCTCCATCACACCACACTGAAAGGAAATGGATACAAAGTCCTGTAACCAACACGTGACAGAGAAAACACGCTCATTCCTTAACAAAACCAGTAATTAATTCATTTTTTGCCTGGTAGAATTCAGCTTTTTGATTGAAAAAGCATTACTACGGCACAGATATCGACGGTTGCAAATTATGTAGTTGGACTAAAATAATCTGACTAACATCAACTCCATTTATACACAAGGTTTGCATAAGTTACAGTTATTTAGCCTGTCAGTAAAATGTATTTTCTGAAATACATGTTTAGCTCCTCCCCCTTTAAGCCAGCGTTCTTTGGATTGGCTGTGCCTCTTAAAAACAAGGTTGCGTGACACGGTAGCACCTGAAGACCACAAAGAGGTGAAAAATCTCAGTGTATGCTGTGAAAAGTGTGCAGGGGTTAAAAGTGTGAGACAAGATTTTGTAAATAAGTATTGGCCAATGTTTACACTAAGCACAGCATGTCATGAGGACAAATACTCACAAATACTACGAGTGATACAAAGTGCCATAAATGTGTATTCTAATGGCCAGCAGGGGGTGCTGCAGAAAGTCTAATATATGGCGACAGTAAAACAGTGCTTGGGTCTCTTGATCACTGACCTTATTATCACTTTCACGATAAGCTGATGGTCTCAGTTTCACGTGAAAACAAAACTACACTGATTTTTCAATGATGGCCCCTTAGAATCAAAAAGCAGGATAAAACTTTACCACAACGTCCGTGTGTGCCTGTTACCAAACAGCAGCATGGTGACAGCTTGAGGCTTTACAACATTTTGTTTAAAGTGTTTGATTCAAACAGCAGGTAGGCGGAGCGCAGCTCGCTGACATGACTGTACCTGTTCTCACTGACATCACAAAGAGCAGAAGGAAAAAAAACTGTTCAGAATCTGATGAAAATACCCTTTAGAGTCGGGAGCTATTAAGCCATCTAACCTGAGGATAAAAACATTACCCATCATTGCACGTCATGTTCCTCTTTAAATATACGACTCAGCGTTGGACTCCATTAACAGAAAACATTATGCCCTCATATTTCTATGTGAATTCTTTGTATGTGCAGTGAACTGAGAAATCGGGCACTTTGCAGCATAAGCCCGAGGTCAGAGTACAGTAGAGATAAAGCACCGTGTTAGGGAGTGAGTGCACACTGATGCTGGAGTGTCTTTTTCACGTCTTACAGAGAAAAGAAACTTCAGCGCATGTTCTCCTTTAAAGGACACGTGTAGAAACGTGTCTGCTGCCTAACCTCGCACTTCTGCATCTCACAATCACAATTCCTGTCTGGTTTTCACACTGTTTCTCTTTATACTTGTTGTGTAATCATCTTTTACTAATGAAAAGTAGCAGAAGAATCTTACCTGTTCTTCTACACGCACTAAGGTGAACCTTTAGTCCTCTGTTACTCTCACGCAGTCAGTGTACGAGTGACCTTTGTTCCTTGTAAAACAAGTGTGCACTCTGTGCTAACTGTTTATGATTGATCAAGTTGGTCCTCCCATCTTTGCTGTCTTCCTTCTTCTGCCTACAAGTATCTCTTAGGTTACTGTTGGAAATGGCTCATCTAAATATATATGTGAACTAGTTCAAGGTATAATTCTGCAAATGACTGAATATGATTAATGACAAGCATTTTAGTTCTTTTAATGACCTCTTCTTACGGAGAGATGACGGCTGAATGGAAAAGAAAGCATAAAGTAAGGAGAAGAGTGTGAAAGATCAGACGGAGAAAAGAAAAAGTGGATGAAAAGCAGGTAGAAGATGAAAGAGGCCAGTGTTGCTGCTGCTTCGTCTCAGCAAACATACCTGTGCGCCTGCGTGTACTCTCACTCTTGATATTGTAAAATGTTTCAGCAACATTTGCAAACTATTGTAAACATTGTAATGATTAATAGTACTGTGAAAGTGAGCAGGCACACCAGCAGCAGCAGACTGGGTTACATACAGCTGAACAAGAATTCCCACATTCCTACTCTTCCATTGAAGTTCTGCCGGAGGTTTCTTCCTGTTAAAAGGGAGTTTTTCCTTCCCACTGTCGCCAAAGTGCTGCTCATAGGGGGTCATATGATTGTTGGGTTTTTCTCTGTATCTATGAAGCGCCTTGAGGCGACTTTTGTTGTGATTTGGCGCTATATAAATAAAATTGAATTGAAGTAGAGACTGATGTAAATGTGATGGAGCTGCATTGCAGCCCGACTGCACCGTCTCTGGGAAAGTCGGGTTTCAGCACAGAGGAGGGAATGTTGAGTCTGGAGGAGCTGATCTACATCACAGGGGTCAGGTTCAAGTGTAACCGTATGATGTGAATATTCAAGAGTTTGGTGCTGTAGTCTTCCTCCACCAGTCCCAGAGCAGGGGTGTCAAACATAAGGCCCATGGGCCAGGATCAGCCCTCCAAAGTCTTCAGTCTGGCCCACTGTGGAAAATGTGAAGGAGGGCATAAATCTTCTACGGTGAGGACGTGCTCCATGACCACGTACTGTACCAAAGTAAATAAGTCGTAGATAAAGCAATAAACGGCAGAAAGTTCCTCGTTTTTCACTGGCTGCTATAGAAATGTATCATTCTTATGTTCGATTCACCATAAACAGAAACAGAAAGGACAAAAATGTTCATTGTTGAATTACAGGACAGTCTGCACAACACAGAACCCAATTTAACTTATTTATGGTTTAGCTCAGTGGGATGATCAGGAGGTCATACGCCGTGTGGCCGGAGAGCGGTAGGCCCGGATTTGAGTCCGAGCCGCACTAGTTTCAAGTTTCTGGGTGTGCACATAGACACAGACCTCCAATGGAGCTCTAACACCTCTGCGGTCTTAAAGAAGGCCCAACAGCGTCTCCACTTTCTGAGAATCCTCAGAAAAATGGACCTGAAGAAGGAGCTGCTGACCGTCTTCTACCGCTGCTCCATTGAAAGTGTGCTGACATATTGCATCGGTGTGTGGTTCTCCAGCTGCACCACAGCACACAGAAAGGCACTCCAGAGGGTCATCAACATGGCCCAAAAAATCATTGGACATCCTCTTCCCTCCCTGAAGGACCTGTACAGCACTCGCTGTCTCAAGAGGGCACGCAGCATCCTACGGGACTGCACACACCCAGGACACCGGGTGTTTAAGCTGCTGCCGTCTGGCAGGAGGTTCAGGCTGCTGAGGTCCTGAACAAATAGACTCAAGGACAGCTGTTACAACAGGGCAATAGCCCTGATCAATGTAAATAGCTGACCTGACTGGATACCTCCCTGGACTTTTTAGGGGGAGGTAACAATGTTTAAAACGATAACAATAATATTTATATTTATAACAAGGTGCAATAATAATTAATGTGCAATAATAACAGTGTGCAATACACATACACTTATTCTTCTTTTTTATACTAAGTTAATATACTGTGTTGTGTTGTTTGTTACGTTGTGATGTGTCATATCGTGTCGTGTTGTGTTATATGTAGTGCCGACGTAGGACAGTTTTTCCAATTTCATTGTACTACTGTACTATGTATGACTGTGCAATGACAATAAAGAGTTATCTTATCTTACTAAGCTGCATGTCTCCCCCCCACACACACACACACACACACACACTCATGTCTCTATGGAATAAGGGCTGAAAAGGCCCCAAAATTAAAAAGAAAGCTTATTTGTTTCTTACAGTTTAAGTGCAAAGACACTGAGATGTATTATTGAATTGCATTAGTGTTTTTATGTTAAAATATCTCAGAGAAAGAGGCGTTTCACTGATGCGGCCGGCTTCACATCATAGTTATGCTTCAGTCCTGTGATGTAGCTGAGCAGGAAACAGGAGGAAGCTTTGACCACCGCTGCTTGATTCTGTCTCCGTTTGTCGTTGGTTGGTGTAGTAAAGAATGAAAATTAATTTAAGAAACAACAACAGTTTTTTAGGTTCTTCGTCTGCTTTGCCTTATTTTTCATGTGGAACGTTTTGCTTGTGCAGTGTTCAGTCAGGGCCTCCGTAGACTCAGAGGAACCCGAGGAGGTGGGTTGCAAAGCAGCTTGTGCATGTGCCACAACTTAAGCAGCTTAGATAGCCTGACCCGATGTTAGCTGATGTGTAGAAGCATGTCAGCTGATGTGGGCTGTTATTGAACTGTAAACTCTTTGGCTTCCTTTATCTGTCTGCGTGCACTCTGTCCACTCTGTTTGCTCTGCAGGAGAGAGGAGGCAATCAGGGCCATCGAGGAGGAGATCAGGAGAGAGAGGCGCGTTGCTGATGAAGTCGTCCAAGCAATGCCGGCAGCAAAGCAAGAGAAATATTTCACCATGACAACCACTAATGAGGAACTGCTGCAGGTGAAGCTGTAGTTGTTATGGGGAAAGAGGAGATTGGTTCATGTCAGGCATGATGAAATCTCACTCTGGCAAGTACTCAGCTGATTCTTTTGTTTTGCAGGAGCTGACTGTTCTCCAGGAGGAGCTGGACGTGCTAATAACGAGGAAGGAGGACTATGAAGCAGTGAGTCGGGTGGAGGGGGCGGTGTGAGCGAGGTGGAGGAACAGCATGGCTGCGGGTGTTTTACGTGAACGATCCTCGTTGCAGGAGCTGTCCCACTCTCAGATAAAGCAGGAGATGGTTCGGCTTCATGAGACCTTGTCAGCGCTGGAGGCCAAACGAGACACGATGGAGGCGGAGCAGAAGAGCCTGGGTTCACCCCAGGAAGAGAGAGAGAAGTTATTTAAGCAGGTGTGCGCGCTGGTCATTGCTACATCAGAGGACGGGAGGGATTTGATGAAATATCACAGAAACTTTTACAAACAGGAAATAGATTTGTTTGTGTTCCTGAAACGGGCTTTTACAAGGATATCACATGAATTCAGTTTCAGTCTGGTTGAGTAGTTTTAGTCATGTTGAGGAATTCGGTTCCTCAGCGTTCACTGCCTCCACACATTCAGGGTCTGCACCGGCAAAAACCCTCTTTCAGCATTAAAAAGCAACTATAGCTGCGACATTTGGGTCCTGGTACTTTATTTTGTTCTCCGATGTTCTCTGATTAAGTAAACTTAATAACACTGAAGTTTAGATGATCTAATGCTAACCCAGGCTACTGTGGTAATGTGCAGTAGGGCTGTTCTTCATCCTAAACGTGTGCATTGATTCAGAGAGTCAACAGCACCATCATGTGGTCAAACTGATGAATGGATTGTAAACAGCAGTGAGCAGAGCTCCTGAAGCTTGATGTTAGCAGACGTGAAAAACCAAAGACTGAAGCTGTGCTTCTGTTCTCCAGGTGAAAGAGGACAACCAGGAAATTGCCAGCATGGAGAGGCAGTATGTACTCATTACAAGTACTTAGATACTCGTCACTTCTGTGTGTGCGTGTAAGAATATGTGTATATTGGTGGTGGTCAGAGGGCCCGGTGGCGCCAGTGTTCGACAGCCTCGCCTCTGTCAGTGCGCCCCAGGGTGGCTGTGGCTACAATGTAGCTTGCCATCACCAGTGTGTGAATGTGTGTGTGAATGGGTGGATGACTGGATATGTAAAGCGCTTTGGGGTCCTTAGGGACTAGAAAAGCGCTATATAAATACAGGCCATTTACCATTTTACCATTTGTGTGTACTCAGGCTTACGGAGATACGGGACAGGAGAAGACAAATCACAGAGGAGATCCGACACCTGGAGCAGGACTCAGAAGCAGCTCAGGGTAACCCACAGGATGAGGGTGGACTCTAAACCTGAATCACCTTTGATGTGATTTCAATATTCTGAACATTCCTACAGGCGAATGTCAACAAAAATACAAAGAGCTGAAGAGGAAGGAAGAGGAGATCAACCGTGAGTCCCAGTCGAACCGAACACTTGTGACATAGGCAGCATAGTCGAGCTCATTTAAAGTTAAGGTGTTTCGAGAACATTTCTTACGTACTGTGTCCGTTTATTGCAAAAGAAAAAACTGAACACATACAACAGTTAACGGAGCGACTGAGAGGAGACGGTCAGTCGGTCAGCGTCACAGGCGACTGACAGACACAAACTGCATCTTGATGTCTTGGACTGTGGGGCAGAGTAGTTGAGCAGATGCAGGCTGACAGGCATGTATTTGTTCATCTGTTTAATCAACACTGATGATCCCACATTTGGGAATGTGGGGGCTGATGCAAACACTGCATGTGAAAGCATGAAGCCTAATTGATGACAGTTAGGAGTCACCAAAACACAGTAGTTTGATTTCCACTGTCAGGAGGAACTAGAGGGAACCTACTGTCTACTAGCAGCGCATGGATATAACCTCTGTCCTCTTCTCAGGGTTCCTCGAGTCATTTGAGGAGTCCAGGGCTCAGGAGGAGGAGAGACTAAAGCAGGGCCAGGAGAACATTGTCTCACTCCTGGAGCACTGCAGCAGGGTGAGGAGCACTGATGAAATGGGAGGACAAACACAGCGTGGTCCACTGCACTAACTGTGCATGTCTTTGTAGAACATGTTGCGGCTCCGTCAGGTGGATACAGTGACAGCCAGTGAGCTGAGGGACATGCAGGAAGTGCTGGTAAGCAAGGAGACCGAGGTGGTCCAGTCAGAGAGCACCGCTAGAGGACTGACGACAGGTGGGTGACACGCACACAGTCGGGTTTCCCTCACTTCTAAAGAGATCACATTAATTTATTTCTAACCTTAAAGTCTGGAACATTTACGTCCCGACAACACGAGCACTGAACAAAGCCCCTTCTCTGCCCCTGCACAGAGTCCCAGCGCCTGCAGCAGGACCTGGAGAAGGTGCAGCAGCTGGAGGGGAAGATCACAGGTGAGCTGAGCACCCTGCAGGAGCGTGTCAGCACCATGCAGTCTGAGCTGCATACCTACAGGGACCTGGACACCCTCAGGCTCACAGCTGAGGAGAGGAAGAAGGTAACTGCAAACTCTTTGTGCTGAAGGTCTCTTCCTGTTAAAAGGGAGTTCTTTCTCACCACTGTCCCCGAGAGCTTCCATACTGGAGATCAATAATGGAGCTCCGTTTTAAAAAATGAACTGACTATACTTTGTTTTCTCTCCTTGTGCTGCAGAGGCTGCAGGAGGAGCAGGTGTCGCTGACTCAGCGTCGAGATGCATTTGGACAGCTGCTGGAGGAGATGAACCAGAAACATGAAGCCCTGAAGACCAGACTGCAGGAAAATGAGACTCATGCTCAGGTTAGTCGTGTTTTGGTACACAGGAAACAGACTGAATCTTCTGACTCAGCTCGCTCCTCACCACCTGCCTTCCCGTCTTCAGCTCACAGCAGTCTTGTGTTTTGTGTTGCTTTATGTGTCTGAACGTTAGCTGGCTAACCTGGAGAGGAAATGGCAGCACCTGGAGCAGAACAACTTTGTGATGAAAGAATGTATCCTTTAGAAATATGACGTATGAATTCATCCACACTAGAAGCCCTCTATTCAGTCTCCAGCATCCAGAGAAAGTGAGATTTTTAAACACTGGGACCAGTTCTTTACAGCTTTGGTAGCTTTTGGAGGTAATTAAAGGAGCAGTACTTGTCAGATGTGTGCATACATTTAATTTTATTTTCCAGCTCTCGGTTTGTCTGCCCGGTTTGTGTCTTCTATAAACCTCTGGTCTCTGAGACACCAGGTCTGTGAGCTCAGTGATTTTTCCTTAACTGCAGCGTCAGTCATCGCCTCCAAATCCCAGGAGAGCGACTACGCCTCAGTTGCCAAGAGCGTCTCCCAGCAGGTGGCCGATTACAACAAGAGCCTCATAGAGCTGCTGCAGAACAACATGAGTTAAAAACAAAAGGCTTTATTCATTTGGTTCCAGGTGAAGCTTTCTGACAGGCTCATGGTCATTAAAAGCAAAATGTGTTGAGTGTTTATACCCAAATAGCTTCTCAGTCATTCAAAGGCAGAGATTGTGCTGCATTCTGACAGCAGCTTCAAGTAGAGATGTAAATGTAAAACGGTGAGCTAATTTAAATGTTTCATAGGTACTGTCTGTTTATTGCAAAAGAAAGAAATAAACATACTACAATTAACTGAGAGACGGAGACATACAGATGCATCAGTTAAACGAACGTACATGTCTAATGCATCATGGGAATCCCCCGGCAGCCTGCGTCTATTGCAGCATAACTAAGGGAGGATTCAGGGTCACCTGGTCCAGCCCTAACTATATGCTTTAGCAAAAAGGAAAGTTTGAAGCCTAATCTTGAAAGTAGAGATAGTGTCTGTCTCCTGAATCCAAACTGGAAGCTGGTTCCACAGAAGAGGGGCCTGAAAACTGAAGGCTCTGCCTCCCATTCTACTTTTAAATACTCTAGGAACAACAAGTAGGCCTGCAGAGCGAGAGCGAAGTGCTCTGATAGGGTGATATGGTACTACAAGGTCGTTAAGACTGTATATAAAAGATGGGCATAGTTTCCAGGTCTAGAAATTGAATGTATAGAAGTGTTTAGGCGTTCCCTGTGCCTGATTTGGCACCGTTCCTTCCTGATGAATCCCAAAAGTAATTTGTGCCGCTAGCTGGAATCAAACCAGCAACTTTTTGCTTACCAACTAAAGCTTCTTAAAGACAACAGTCCACCTTTAGTTAGCCTGCTAGCATTCACTGCTACTTTCAAACTATCGAGCTAGTTAGCTGTACAGAAGCTAAAATGTTGACAAAGCTGTATGTTTAACCACAAAGAGACTGATTGCAGATGTCAGGGTAATCTCGTCTTGTCACAGTAAAAGCTGGAGTTGATCTTGATAATATCTGGTTTTCATGGCTGGTCGTTTACCCAACCAGGAATCTAAACGGTGCATCTTAATGTGCACAGCAAAATACAGGCTGCAGCCAAATCTAAAGGACAGACGGACACGTTTTATTTTTATTTATTGCTTTTAATTACAGAAAAAAAACAGGAACAATTTGCATAAAATCCAAATTCCACTCTAGAAATATTTGACCTTTCTGGTGTGCAGATATCAAAGAGTACAGTAAACATTGATGAACAGTACAGCATTTTTCTAACCATTCAAAGGTCAATAAAATGAAACTTGGGTTTATTTGGTGTCCTCAGTATGTACACACATGAATCCCCTCTTCTTCATCCACATCTTCTCACTGCTTGTGATCCAGAGCAGTGGGATCGTCAAGCCTTGAATGAAAAGGAAGAACTTCAAAGGGAAACATGAATAAAGCCCATCTACAGTTTTTTGTTTTTGTGCATCTCTTCAGCAGTTTTACATGAAATATCTTGTCGTCGCCACCACTTGCTTCTCTTGTCACCCAATTTAAAACATCTGGGGGGGGAGGATCCAAACATGTATGCATAGATCAACTAATGCACTGACAGCAGGCTGAGCAATGATGGAGGACAGACGCGGCACAAAAACAAGCACCATATCCACAAAGCTCTGAAAACAACCACTGAACAGCCTGAGTGCATCAAATGGCGACCAGAAACGTCAGCGTCTTCATTAATAAATAAAACAATCCTACATTTGTGTTAGCGACGAGTGTTCTCGAACTGATCTCATTTATTTTGTACTGACAACTTAATTGCTTAAATAAATGTTACATATGGAACCCAAAGAAGAGGTGGGAATTATGTTTTTGTCAAACTGCATTTAAAATTCTAATATTAAAATGTGTCAAAGCAAGCTCATCACCCGCTTTCAACTATAGCCAGCTAGCTGCTTGGAGCAAGAACAGCAATGGTGCTGAAGACATTCAACAGAAATGTGGGAACAGCCTCCTCTGATTATTTATAACCAAGTTTGTTTTACAAGGCAACTCGTGCTGCTCAGTTAAGCTGCCAAGCTTCTGAATGGCTGCTCAAAAGGCTTCAGACGTCACTGGTTAATAAGCTAATGTTAGCTAAACAGAAAACTAGATTATAACCTTATCCAAGTCGTTAGCGCTGCGAAGGAATATTACACTAGCGGCTAGATTCAGCATTAGTTACTCTAAGCTGTGCTGACTGACTAATGTGGGCAGCAGTTTGCTTGGAACAGTAAAGACTGATGTGAAAAGTGAAGCCAGTGCCTTAAACGTGCAGTATTATTCTCAGTGGCCATCAGGGGGCGACCACTATGGTTATCGAGTTGTGACGTGTCACCGACAGGTCATCAAGCCGTGTCACAGATTCTCCTCACCTGCCAGTTTGAGGCCCGGTAACAAACATCACTAACCAGTGGGTGATATCACAGTGGGTGATATCACAGTGGGTGGGCCCATTGTGTACACCGTCTATGCCACAGGGTTGTAGTGGCATAGTTGTAGTTATCAGCTAAAACATAAGGGAACAGCGACAGACAAACTCCATTATAAACTAAAAACAGATCAGAAAAATCTTAGATCCTCCTTAAAAACTTAACATTGGGTTATGAATTAAGCCACCTTTAATTACACTTATATTCTACATGATCAACAATTAATTGATGTACTCTCAACCACTTTGGGGCTCCATATTCACACCTTGCCTTCTTTAATCTGTGTCACAAAAACCTCAAGAGAATATTTATCGCTTTAAATCTGCTGTTCTGCTTTTCCACATCAAAATAACTCTAAAGTCCACCTTAAAATATTCAGAAATCAAAACTGTAGATCTTTTCAATTGATTCAGTTGAATCCAGAAAGTGTCAGGTGTCTGTGACAGCGTTGAGTTCAGCCTGTAACTGTCAGAGGCTGGACCCACCCAGTCTGCGCTCTACAAGTCAGTTTCCATGTTACAGCTTCTGCCCACAGCACGAGCGCTTCGTGGGAACGCTGTATGACACTTTGCCATTTAGTAGATCAAATTAAAGGCTAACTTTGGTTGAAAGAAGACGAGTTTTGCCTTTCAAACACTCCACTGATAATTGGTCTGGAGCTTCCCGGATCAATGACGATTCCAACAGGCCAAACTATCAAACTGGACCCACCTCAGACCAGTAGTTGCTGTAAATACACCGGCCCAGGTAACGCTGGAGGAGGGGCCCGAGGCAACACTTCTGCTGCTCGACCATGTTTGGGCAACACAGGGTAGCTAAAGTTGGCCAAACGTGAACATGGTTACAGCAGAGAAAAGGATGTTTCCCAACAATGCAAGTGGCCTAAACTTTAATACTAATTAATGCAAAATGTTGGAGGGGGCTTGGATATGAAGTAAACTGAACACGTTTGCCTTTCTGACACGACGAGCCAGCACGTCTCAGTTTGATGCACACTCCGAGCATGGACGCTAAAAGGAAACAGCTACTAAGGTTTAAGAGAAAAATAAATAAATCAGAGCAACATGTTGAGGACCAAACGTGCTGCCTGGAACAGAACTGGTCTGACTCATTACCTGGAATCTCAGTTTTATTTCTACAGTATGTCGCTTCAACTTTTTCCACTGTTAGCCATCAAAATTGGTTCTACACCTGAAACCACGTTTTACACAAAATGCTGATCAGTTGGCCAATTCATGCAGATTTCAAATGAACACCAATAAAATGTTTACGTGAACGTGTATCCGGTGCACAATGTTGTAGTGGCTCCTGCTTCTCTATAGTGCATCTGACCAAAAAAAATAACTTTTAAAAAATGGAAAACAATAAGAAAATTAAATTACAAAGCAGCAGCAATTACCCTTCAACTAAAAACACACCAAGTGGCAAAAATGCGTGAGATCCGTCCACTCTGAATCAGCTTCCTCTTTAAACATACATTCAAAAACCTTACAGCAAAATTGAAAACAAAATCCATCTTTGATTCGTAGTCTTTGAAAACTGCTGTACAATAAAATCGTGAACAGTTAAGAAAAGGCATAAATACGCTCTTACAAAGAAGTGTTTAAGAAGCTCCCAGTCGAGACCGAAGGCTCCGCTTAATGTTAAAACTAAATATCCTCAAAATAGCTTTCACTTCCTAAGAATTAATAAGTTAATCATTTCCGACCCTCAGTGCAAAAATATCAAAAACCAACTGAAAGGGGGTGGGGCTTCGAGTCACATGGACAGTTTGCGTGTGCAATGAGTAATCCCCACGGGATGAAGGTTTCTTCCAGGCACGAGTACTCGGGCTTTGTCCACGGAGCCCTTGGCAGGTCGGTCCTGTTCAGAGGATGCGGTGGCGAACACAGAAGCTTGATCACGCTGCTCACAAACAGCTCCCAGGGAAGAGGCTGCCGCCATGGAAACGAGGTCGCAGGAACTTCCTCCATCCTCCTCGTGTTCTTCAGTCAGCGTTGTCAGGGCCGTCTGAGATGTGGGACGGTGCGTACTTTAACCGGAACCCACCTGTGACACACAAACGCACAAACATCAGCTCGCAGTGGTTCATCACAGCACGACTACATGACACCAACAGTGTTCAGTGATGCCGAGCGTGTTTGCTGAAGAACAAACAGAGAAAAGGAAAACGTTACTATTTCACGGCCCGCGCTTCAGGTTTGTGTTATGACTGTGGTTCGACAAACCCACACACACTTATTTTGTGCACTACATTACTCTACCTGTGAGGAAGGACAACTGCAACTGTAAAACCCATCACAGCCCTGAAGTGTGAGCTGGTAATACTGAAGATTATACATTTGTACACAGTAGTGCGATTTATACCAATACAGCGTGAATGTGCAACACACTACAGCAAGCTGTGCGGGCAGTATCGCCTGCATCACCTGCCAAGACTGCAGACGCACTAATGCAGAAGAACACAGCAGCGCTAATGGCCAAACAGGAGGATGGAAGCGTGTCACAGAAAACAAAGTTCAATGCTTTCACTCCACAACAGCATCACTGCAGCGCACGAGCATGTCAAACACCGGCACCCTGGAGCTGTAACTCTGAATGGGTCCATGTTGATCCCTTTCATTTATTTTGATGGTCCTGTCGAGTAACGGTAAAAATACATTTGATCATTTTTAAATTCATGCGTTTCCTGAGTCATTAATTTTCCGTGGGAAGACACAACGGGGCGATATTCATAAGTGGGCAGAGAACGCGAGGTTTACCCACAGGAAGTGGAGGTTAGTCGACTACCAAAATAATCTTTAGTTGCAGCCCTAGATGCCATCAGCCTGTCCTAACCAAACTGTTTCTGTGGAAACGTCAAGCAAACGTGCAGATAAACAAAAACCCTACACTGCCTCGTTTGTGTTCAAAGTACCTTCAGAAAACCTGACCTTTGATCTTGAGGTCAAGGTCACTGAGATTTGAACTTGGACCCACAGTATCAGTGAGAAATCCCACACCGCCTCATTCTCGTACACAAACTTTGGCCTTTTATGGCTGATAACTGTACTTGTTTGTATTCAGCTATTACTTTGATTTTAACGTAGGAGGTGACACTGCGGTGTTGCACACATGCTGCATCTCACTACAATAATGTGAGCGACGCAGATTCTTCTGCCATATCTGAAAGCGCATGTTGTGAACCATGCACAGCTGAGTAAAGACAGCTACAAATATACTTCATGTGGAGGATCAGCGCTGCCTTCTAGTCTTTGCTGAGTGTTGGGTGTCGCTGTTACCTTGTTGTGTGGAGTCAATGGAGGGCTGGTTGCATTCGTGAGCAAAGTGGCCGCTCACACCGCAGTTATAACAGGACACGTTCCCGTTCTTCTTATTGATGCCACCTCCCCCCAACAGAGAGGGAGGCAGCATCCCCAGGGGAGGGTACACATGCTGGTAGACATGGTGGCAGAACGAAGTGTTTGGAGCCATCGGCTGCTGGAGGCTGTAGCTGGCGGCTACCACTGCTGTAGCCTGCGTGGCCAGCATGTGCGATGGTACCTCTGCATGACTTTGGGTGTGAGTGTTAAGGTAAGGGGATGGATGTGCTGGAGCAGCACTGGGGAAGTAAGGGGGCATGGAGGTGGGTCCGTTGGCCTGGTGAGGAGGGTGAGCCTGGGTGAGGTAGCTGCTATTGCACAGGCTTGTGATCTGGAAGAGCGGTGGAGGAACACTGAACATCTGGTGCGCTGCTGCCATCTGGTGGCCAGGGAAGAATAAAGGCGTCTGACCCGAGGCGACGCTCACACTGCTGCTTCGGCTGCCGCAGTTATTGTGACAGCCACACGTCCCGCAGCCCATTGGCAGCTGCTGCGGTGCTGCTGGCTGCTGGAGAGTGAGAGGGCTACCAGGAGCGACCGGGGTGCTTCCAGTGGAAGCACTGCTGTTACTGTAGGATGTAGAGTCGCTGTGTGCCGTGCTGTGTGTAAGTGCTGGGCTAGAGCTCGGGGCAGGTCCAGGGGTGTGTGTGGGCACAGCTGGTGGAACAGCAGCTTGTACTTGTCCAGGGGCCACGGGTGCCCCCAGAGATGGCATTGGGACGGGGGGCAGGGCGTAGGGAGAAGGCAGGGCAGACGGTAAGCCTGGGCGCTTGCTTTGCGATGTCTCCACATGTGGTAGAGAAGAGGCCAGGCCCGGGCTGATGTTGGCTGGGTCTTGGCAGGTTAGTATTGGAGAAGACATGACGCTGACGGGTCTGATTGGACCCTGGTGTGAAACCTGCGGTGCAGCAGGTGAAGATCCACTCCCCGGCGCTCCGTCAGTGCCGCCCTGGCTGTGAGACAAAGCCGTTTTGAAGCCCTGGATCAAGGGCTGCATGGCAGAAGTTCCTGCAGGATGCAGTCCAGTAGGTGGAATCCCAAAGGTTTGGACAACATCCCTCTTCTCCGGGTCGTCCACAATTCCAGAGACGGCTGGAGGCAGTGTGGGCATCGGAATCATTAGCGGCCCTGGTGAGGGCTTTCCCTCTGGAACCATGCTCTGGCCAGGAAGTGAACCCAATGGGAGCCCAGCATCCGCAGCTCCGTTGGGGAGTATGTAGCTCACATTATGCATGAAGGAAATATGGGGGAAGTCTGCTCTCCCCTCCAGGCTGCTAAAGGAGGCCTCCGCCAGCACAGCAGAGTCAGTCTGGCCGGTGAAGAACATGTCAGAGCCTGGTCCTTTACAGAGCTCGTCACAGGGGCTATCTGTATCTGACAGAGGACAGCAATGTCATCGCTTATCTTTACAGTGGCTGTATTTAGAAAAAGGGCGTGTGTGATAGTTTTACCTTTGTTGTGTTCATCCTCACTTTCCAGGCTCTCTGGTCCTCGGTGCTGTGGGCTGGATGGGGAGCTGCAGCTTTCTGACGATGAACCGCCATCTGCAACAACAACGTGTGTCAAAGCCAACCAGCGCCCATCTACTGTGTATGCAACAGGAAACACAGCACGATTGTTAACGTGTCCTTTACGATACGACAAGATTACTGATGAGTTTATTAAACTGGTGACTGAGACTCTGCTTCAGCTGCAATTCATGAGGAACTCCAGCCTGTAAGAGACGGCGTTATTATTAGTCATTTACTGCCTACGAATACCGTACCATGCAAGCAGCCACTAGGGCCATGTCACATGATAATACAGAAAAATAACTAGGCAACATAAAGGTGTTACATCGCAGTATCATTGCTACAGCAATACCATGTGTTTACATTCCTGGTGCGCACAACAGCGAGACAAGCCTGCACATGCCAGAGAGGGACGGCCTCTGATACAGTGTTGCCAACTCATCAGTAAGGAAAACAGCTATTGGCTGTCCTAAAAGTCGCTAAATGAGGTCATCACCTAATTTGCATAACTGGTCATGCTTATGTTAAAAAAACCAAACCACCCTAAATGCATTTAGAATATATTTAGAACTACAAATGAAATTCTTTTAAAAATTATTGTTTTAATGTCACGATCCCACCTCCTTCATCCAGGCTTGGTACTGGCAAAAGTGACCTGAAACAGGCACTCTGGCAGAGTTACTGTGTGTGTTTAAGTCGTTTTAAACCTTCTGATCCACAAAAAGCACTGACTGCGTTACAGTCAGTGCGGGAGCAGCGGCTTCGCTCCTGCGCGATTCATTTGCAGTTTGGGCGCGTAGGGGTCAGCATCTCCTGCTCCGACTGCAGCTGTGGGCGACTGCTACGTGAGAATGACCCGCCGCCTGTGAGCGCTTTGGCACGGGCGGCACGCTGCTTGTTGAGAGGAACAGCGATGCGATACGTGCTTTCACGTCAAAAAGTGGTCATAAGTCTGACTAATAACACCAACAAAAGTCGCTTTTTAGAAAAGAAATAAGGTCGCTAAGTTGGCAACACTGCTCTGCTGGACTTGGAGCTGCTTCAAAAGCATTCAACAAAGCACCGTCCTGTTGAAGTACACTGCCTCCTGCTACAGACGCTTACCTTTCCTCTGGGCTGCCACCAAACACCCGTTGGACACAAAGGACTTGCACTTCACCTTCTCCCTGAAAACAGGAGCACATGGGAGACCAGAGCGTTCATGTTAACACAGATGCAGCACACTGTACACTAACGCACAGACTGACAGAGCCAGAGTCTAATGACTGCTCAAACGTGTCACACAGGGTAAACGTGGAGCCTCTTAGCTCGTGAAGCAGACCTACCCTTCTGTGGGCAGCACTCTGCTCTTGGTTTTGGTGGCTGGGTGGCTTCTCTTGTCTGTGTCCTGGTGCTGTAAGAAAGCGAGGAGTCATTAACATGCAGCTCACAGCTCCCCTGGAATGACTCGATTTGCCATTAATCACTTTCAGCTGTTCAGCTAGCAGCGTATTAGGGGATCCCTACCAATTTACACAAATACTACACAGAGCTGGAGCATGAGTCAAAACAACAACAACAAAGAAAGAAAAACGACCCTGTGTAACACCAGTTTACACTGAGAGAAGGATTCTGAGGAGTCAATCCCATCCAGGGCTCTGAAATAAACGGGTTATGAGTGAGATGAAGAATGTGCTTTGTCAGCAGACTGTCCTCCACCTCTCAGTGTTTGAGCGTGTTAGCGAGATAGCACAGAGCACTCCCCTTCACATGGCACGTCCAATCACAGACACAGGAGCAGCTGGGTTAATGCAATCATAGCGGCCTTCAAACCTCTGCAGCCCATAATGATTAACAGTGTTGGTGAAATGGTGCTCACTGTGCTCTGAGCTTTACTCACAGGACTGAACCGAGCTGCTTCTGACAGCGGCTGGTGCAGCGAGGAGCTTACCTGCTGCACAAACGGAGCAGATTGCAGCACAGCAAGCTACCATTTCTACAACACTCGTGCCAGTGTTAGCAATCATATGGCTGCTGTGTGTCTCAGTGGCACGCTGAAGTACTGCTGAGCACGAGTAAGAACTTCTTTAATCAAAACAGGTTTCTGTATACGCAAGACAAAGAGACTGGCAAATAACCCGACCTGCTCGGCTTCCTGGCTGCTTCGCGGTGCGCAGCTCTTCTTCCTCCTCTCTGCAGGCCCATTGAGCTCTGCGGCGTGTCCTCCCCTGCGAGGGTCCACCTGGGAGCCTTTGGCACCCGACAGACCGCTGAGAGGAACACGTGCTTTTGGTTAATACGTTTACGTGCAGCTTTTTTCTGCTTCACTAACAGTTTTTTCAATTCTGGAGACAAAAACAGCGGTGAAGCAGAGATCATACTCACAGCTGGCATGGACTCTTGGACCCGTGCTTCTTCTTGTGTCCCTGTAGATACGACTCTAGATTTCACAGGGTTTAAACAAGAAAAAGTCAATGATGGAGGCGCTCATCCAACTCATTGTTCATTACAATTCACACATTATTACCCATCAAATGACAAATGTGAGCACAACTAGGGTGAAGCACAGTGCACAGGTTTGATTACATTCTGACAAAGGAGAAGCGATTCATGTGTACTGTTAGCAGTGGCTGTAGGACCAAAGACTCAAATTTCATTTAATACATCATTTTTTTACAGCTGGAAAGAGATAGCCCATCTCTGTGTCTGTAAGGTAAATGGCTTTAAAACTAAAAGTCGTCCAGGATTATCAAGCTTTATGTAAAGTATGAGCAGGACGAGGCCGTGCTGACTGCTGCCCGTGGCACATGATGGGGCAAATATAGCTGTGAAATATGAGGATTTGAAACAGACTCAGCTTTTCCGACTGACCTCCAAAAATAAACACTAGTAAGACTCGAGCAGCAGGCCTGGTTAGCTGGCCATGCCTTTGTTTTGTCAGTGCCCACAATCACTTCTCAATCAGCGATTTACACACTTCCATGCACTCCTCCCCTCATCATGCTGCACTGCCACCAGTATCATAGAAAAACAACCCGCTCCCCCCAAAAAAAGAAAAACCAGAAAAAAGCGCGGACCTGAAAGCTGCTTCTTCTCACCTTCCTCCTGACTGGAGGCATCGGAGCAGTCTCCCTGGTAGGCTGTGCCCAGCTGACAGTTGCCTGTTCAAAAAACCCCCAAAAACACAGAAAAGGTGAAAACTAAAGCACAAGTGATGAAAACCACTTTGTTCCATATGTCTGATCACTCAAGACCAAAAACTGCACATCTGTAGCATTTTATTACTTTCATTACATAAATAGAGAAAACGAACTAAACAGGAAGCCAGAGAGGTTCAAAATGTAAAATCAATAAATACAACATTACACAAAACAGTTCTTGTTGCTTTCTCCGGCTATTGTAAGGCTCCATACATGAACCTGAACTGTGACTGCGCTCCCTCACAAAGGACCAGAGGACATTATGCTGGTGGACATGCGTGTTTCAGTGAGAGGAGGTGAGACCACCGACTCTTCTGCAGGATGATGCTGCAGCTTTCATTAACAGCTGACCTTTCAGACAATTGCATGATCTAACATGAATATGAGCATCTTGGCCTTATACTCACATCTGCTACAAGTAGGTTTAGCAGCGTAACTGGAATCACAGTTGAAGAAGCTGCAGACCTTCCTGGCCTGCCTGAACAGCGGAGGTGCAGACAGGAACCTCTCTCTACAGGTGAGAGCAGAGAGACGGCATGAGTGAAACTGTTCATTAACAAACAAAAACCCTAAACTTAGACTTCAGAATGACACCATTACTCTGAACACAAACTCCTCCTCTGAGAACGTGTTTGGCACGATTATTCATAGAAATAGTCACTAGGACATAAAAACTGCACGCACAGGGTGGAGCTGACAATATTTCCGTTACATTACACGATCATAAAGGCTTGAAGAATTCACAAAAATATCCATGGACTTTCTTCTGCTTATCAATTTCAGATTTGCGGGAGTGCATGGAGAGGCTGGGTACAGTCTGTACCAGGGTTAACACAGTCACACTAATCACTGGGTGCCCCCGTTCTCGTAATGACTGTACCAACCCCCCAGTCCATAAACATTGAACCTGTCGTGCACTGTGCAAGTTTTAATGGCCCATAACTGCAGCCAACAGTGAAGCAAAAAGCTTTGCTCCAGCACTAGTTAAGCCTCGCCTTATACAAGATGAGACACAAGACAAAAGTCTGACAGTGGGCCGGACTTTGGATGCAAACAAAAACAGTCCAAGCAGATAGGTTTCAGTTTCCCCACTCGCTCCACAGTCTCACTTCACACTAAATGAAACTGGTGGAGAGGCCACACCCACTGTGTGGATGTGTTTTATCAGAAATGAAAGGGAAAACAACAACAAAAACCTCTCTGGGTTGACTATCCCTTCAACCAAGAATGAAAACCAGGCCTGTTTAGCACGCCTGACATGTATTACAGGGACCCTTACAAAGCTTTGCAGATAATGGTCAGACCCATTTGACAGAATATCATGTTCAGCTGTGCTTTCTAGGTCAAGGGCCCCCGCTCCTTTCCCCACCCTCCAGTACTGGCATGATGGGGGTGACGGGGGTCCAAACACAGCCCCAAGTCATGTTTTACAGTTTGTCCTGCTGGTTTGTAGCAGCAGCAACAATAACTGACACACAGCACACTGACGGAAACGAAGGTACTTAAAATTCCCACGGAGCTGCTTGTTCACAGCTATTTTAAGCTCAAGCTTTCAAAATAATACAGCGATGCTTAGCTAATTGTTTTGGTTTACATTTTAAACTGGCTGTATTGATATATAAAGAAAAGACAGACGATGCTGTTCGATTTGCAAAATAGTGTCAAACAGGAGGATTACAGTCTGACACTAACATGCCCTTTGTTTCTCAGTCTGCCCTCCTCATCACATTGTGACTACATCTTAATCTCTGGTGACATTTTCCCTCCACACATGCACACACACACCTGAGATAAATAACCGCAGGACACTGAGAATCTCATCCAGCGTTCCTTCACTGACCTGGGGTCATTCCATTCAAGTCTACTGAGCGCCTCAAAATGCCACAAAGCTTCTTGCTTGTTTTCGAAGTAAACTGCGGCACAGTGAGGAGTAGGAATGCATGTCAGATTTTTTACACACAGGAAATGATGCTGAACAACGTCTTTGGGTAAAGCAAGACAGATGGTGACCTCTTATCCTTGGAGAACTCAGAATAACAGAACAAAATGACCACAGTCGCGACTGCGGCAAGTCCTCGGTCAAAGCTGCAGTCCACAGTGTTTCCACATGATCAGATATGCGAATGTCAGAAAACGCCAAACAAGATGGAGCCGAAACATTTGAACACAAGCTAGCCACAAAAATGCTCAACAAAAATAGATATTCCTCATCAGAAACTGGCTCATCTAGCCAGAGGTCAAAAGGAGAATTTGTCCCGCAGCTTTTTAAGATTTCAGGTGAACAAGTGGGCTAGATGTAAATTACCTGAGGTTCTTCTCCACCTCCCTGCTCTCATACTGGCCCCCCTGGTTCAAAAGACTCAAGATGCTCTTCTCAAAGGACTCCGTACACTGATCCTTCGGAAGCTGCAGAGAAAAAGAGGGAAGGTGAACAACAGGAGGGATGCACTGAAGCATTGCCTGTACATACAAGTTTTCATTATGTGTCTTCAAGACCTCGACTTCCTTTTTGTGCTAAATAACCAGCTTTGGGTTCAATGGCGTGGACTGAAGCTGTATTACCATAATGTATATACGATGGTACATCCCGATCACCTGTGCACAGATTAGTTTCGTACAGGACGACGAATAAACTTTAGTGAAACCTCCCACTGTGAAAATGCTTCTTTTTTAAAAACTGGCCAAACATTTGAAATTGGCATCTGGACTCATACAGCTGTTACTGATGGAGGTAAGACCAATCAGAAAGTGGTTCGATTGCCAATGACAACTACTCCACAGTATCCTCAGCAAGGTTCCCCGGATACAACCGTCAGAGCTGGTGTGCAGATGTTACACAAGAAAAACATTTGTGTAAATGCTTGAAGTACAAACTGCTGAGAGTGCTCAGTGTAGAAATAATCAGTAATTACCAGTGTATCAGTCCTATTTACTAATGACACTGCTGTCACTTTGTTCTGCTGATGTGTCTGCTGAAGTTCTGACAGTGAGCCATTTAACTGTGCTGATTAAATGTTACCTACAGCTTCGTCCATTTGCCACAACGTCTTTGCATCGTTTACAACAAAACAGACCTAGTTGCACATGTGACAGAGACACACTCAGACTGAAACCTCTGTACAATCAGAAAACCGTCTTAATTATATATCTTTAAAACAAATAACAGTTCAACAAATAAAGGAATATAACAACACTCAAAGTTCTTTACATATACTTCTGCAGCTCTTCTGCTTTAATATTACTGCTGTGATTACCTTCAGGAGGAAGTTCTCCAGCTCAAAATGGGTTTTGGTCACTTTGCTGAAAGAGGAGTCGGACCACTTCACCTGAAACAGCAGCAGGACACTCCATCACTGCAAAGCCACAAGTGCCAAAAACACCACACAGAAGGACTGCACTAGAAGTTTACCGCACAGTAACGGCGTGAAGACACCCAAGCAGGGCAACGATACTGAATAAAAAGCAACCTGTGAGCATAAGTGGAAAAAACAAACAAACCATTCAAATAATACAAGAAAAAACAAAACTTGTGTTAAAAGGAAGATTGGCTTACTCTCCTGCTAAGAAATCGAGGTGTGACATCTTTTCTAATCTCAGGAGTTGCTCATGTCAAAAAGATAGAATAGAATTCAAAGTTAAAGTTCTGTTTATGAGTGAGTGCACTACAAAGATACGTCAGAGTGTCTGTGTCTTATGCATCAGCAGCTCCTTCCAGTCCAAACAGAGCTGCTGGCTTTACTGTCAAAGCTTAGAAAAGCCAACAGGACAGTTGGGCTCTTCTCCAATTGTTTAATGATTTCTCTGCACACAAGCAACAATCAGGTTACTTTGTTCTATAAAGATCTAAACAGACTTCTCAAGGGATAAAGTCACCAGCTGTGACACTGACACGCACCACTGAAAACGGGATTTTTCTGAGCGCAACGGCCAAATAGGTCAAACAAAGTAAAGAAAATACAGGAAACTATCTGGGCGTTATCATAGGCACATAACTGTGTGTGTGACAATAGGGGCACGTGTAAAAGCTGCATTTTTCTGGCATGATCAAGTTCACAGCTGCAGGTGTTGGTGGCAGAGCAGAAAGCAAGTTTCTGTACGTGGTACTGAGCAGGTATACGAACAAAAAAGGAACAGACAACGTTTCTACAAGAAGGAGGAGCCTTAACTTTCTGTCACTATCACATGTGGTGAATATAAGGGCAAACAAACTTGTTCAGACCCGCCTGAGAAGCAGCAAGTTAGCAAAACAACCAGTGACCCTTTGCCTGTATACACGTGTATTTGGAAAAGCCAACGACAGGAAAAAGACAATTTATTGCAATAACAGACTTCTTATTTTGAACTGTCAATCATGCAAAGCTACTCAAAGGTTAACAGTAAAAATTCAGATTTGTAACTTAACATCACAGCTCATCTTTGACTTGACCTGATCTGAAGCAGTGCCCGAGAGTGCGTGTGCGGTTACCTACCTCAAAATTGTATTCCTTGTCCGTTCTCTTCCGACAGATGCCCCTAAGCACAATTCCCTCGATATGCACAGCTGCACAAACACAGAGGACACACTAATGATATCGTTTTTCCATAAAAACAGCAACATAGCTAATACCGTCTTCAGACACAGTAGTACAGGTCTACTGAAAGCCTGTTGAATTATTTAAGCCCATACAATATCAGGGTCACTTCAGCACCTGCCATGAATAAATCAGCAAGTAGAGAAAAATGTGCATTGGCTTCTCTGCGGCTGTACAAAGTGCCAACATAACAAAAACCATTAGTGCCTTAGAAATGATTACAGCAAAGAAAAAGAGCTACTCGTGAAACTGACTCAGGGCACATATCAAAGCTGCCACGATCTCAGTTGCACCTGCAGCACATAATTGCCATCGTGTTCAGTATGTGCACCCTTTCTATTCACCTTCTCTCTGTGTTGCCCTGCGGCTGGACCGTCGGCTCTGGCAAGGTGGATGGGAGGCTGGACACTCTCCTAGCCCAAGCCCTTGAGAGGCCAGGTAATCTCCCTTCTGGCCCATCAGCTCCTGGAAAACAAACACTCAAAGTTGGAAACATAATAATTCACTGCACGCTGAGCTCTACTTAGAAAGTACTGCATTTCACAAGTGTCACAGTTACCTATGACATTTCAATTTAAACAACTGTGGGTGCAAATTACTAAGGCAAAGTTCGATCAACACCACCAGTGGTTTGTTTTACTTTTCCCACAATACACAGCTGGAGATCAATGAAGGGAATTGGAATACTATCCCAGGATCTCTGATGGACCGATCCCATATTACGTATCGGTATCGGTCCGATACTGACGTAAATTACTGGATCGGATATCGGAGAGAAATAAAAAATGTAATCCGATCCATTAAATATCAAAAAAGCACCTCACAAAACTTGCGACACGGCGTAACTCGGCTCATAACCGTAGCATGTCGGAGCAGTGTGCTCAGTGATAGAGCGGCTGTGTGTATTTGTAGCCTCACTACCAAACCAGCATTTCATCTCTGAAGTGATCCCAGAGAAGTAAAGCAAGTGTGTAAGTTCATCTCTGAATGTTTGTAAAGCTTAACAAGCGATATATGGAGCGACTGCCTCTCTCTCTCTCTCTGCTGCTGCTACTTCAATCGTGAAACTGATCAGTGATCAGCTGATCGGCTTTTCTGTCGTGAGTCCGTCTCTCTTCTTTGTTTTTGGCCCACTTTGCACCAGAAAGAGGAAACCAGCGGCTGAACAACAGCAGCACGTTTAAGCTTGATCAGCTGTTGTTAGAATTGATTTAATATTACTTTCTACTCGAGGATCTTTTTCTACAGCTGACGGCTGTAACTGTGCAGGGGCGGATCTAGCAAAGTGTAGCCAGGGGGGCCGATTGTGCCCCCTTTTCCCTGTTCATGCCCTAAGACATACTTTTCTTTCTTATTCTCATTTAAAATGTCGAGCTTTTAATAAATAATTATCTGACACCCAAAGTTTTAATCTGATGTTAAATATATAGAAGTCCATCACTGCATATAGTAACTGTTAAGTCTAATATACTAGTAAGCTATGTACTTTTTCCTTTGGGAAGATACCATCTGTGCAGTCTGCAGTTCTGTAGAAGAAAGATGTTGAATCTATTTTATTATTCTTGAAAAATTATTTATTTCTGTGCATTTTTTCTTTTTTCCACACTGCATCATATTAAAGTTGATTACATCGATTAAGCATCATGAGGTGGAGGGTGGGGGGGAGCTGCTTACTCTTTAAAATACCAGAATAGGGAGGATGGTGCAGGTTTAAGTTTATTAGATTGATCAGTGTTGCTGAACTATGAAATATTTTGGGTGCAGTGTGTTTTTTTACATACAGATATAACAGAATAGCCTTACTGGGTTTTTTTTTTAACGTCAGTATGAACTTATACAAAAAGCAGCAAGATATTAAAAAAATCAGTTTTATTGATTAAAAAAATTCACTATATTGGATTCATATCGGTATCGGCAGATATCCAAATTTATGGTATCGGACATAAAAAAGTGGCATCGTGCCATCTCTAATCTCTGAGTACATTTTTCAGCTTTTTCTACGGAGTGTAAGACTAATTGCAGTGACTTTATAATTCACTTCTGACACAAAATGAAATCAACGGCCCAAAGCAAATATTAGTCTGTGATAAATTACAAGCCAACAGGAAACATGAACCCACAGAAATGCTGAGCAAAGAAAGGGAAAAGAGCACATATGCATACATAATACAAATAGTACAGAACAGAGCCAAGCTACAGCATCCGTCTGTGGGTACAAGAAGGCCAAGCAAAGCACAACATTGTGTCAGTCACAAGGGATGAAACAGATTATGTATGCATAACAAAACCCCAGAACCCTCCATTTGTTTCAAACCCTTCACTTTCTCTATGTGTTTGCCCACATTTGACAGTGGCACAGTCCAGAGACTATTCTTTAAAAAGGGCACGAGTGATTTTATTAAGAGCAGTGCATCTTCATCAGGCAGGGTTCTGGCTCACAATGACTTCATCCCGGGACTCGTGGAGCAGAAAGCCTTCGAGTCAGAGATACAGACACGTATGCTGCTACTAGCATAATGTGACTGGGCTGGAAACTAAGTCTCATGACCAAACAACTCACACTTTGTTCTATTAAGTATCTTACATGGGGAATAGCGACTGCCATTTCCTGCTACATATCCCCCACGTGTTAGGCAGCAACATGCAAACTCAGATCCCTTAGAGTGGCTGAGACTCTAAAACGAGTGAGGGGTTTCTCATGAGGCAGAGGGAAGGTCTCACCCTTGAGTGGCTACAGAAGAGCTTTGCATTCCTCACATGACTTCAGGATAGTTAACTGAGGTTTTGTTCATTCCTAAAATAAAGCTGAAACAATAGTTTAATAGATAAAACTATTAAACCGTTTTCTCAATACAGCCGATGTTATTATGCCCTCCTGTACGCTTCAACAGAGCCTGTGGTTTGAACTTTATCCACTTATAACACAAACCTGTGGAACCAGGTTTAATGACTGAAATCAACAGTTTGTACCTAATTGGAATCAAATGAACTAACAACTGCTGTTTGAAGACAAGAGGGACCACCATGTTTACACAGAGCTACAGGACGCTCACATCAAGAAACAGCTAAATACTACAGAAATGATATTAATATTTCAGTTTCAGTCATTGGGGAGCAAAGTGAAGCCTGTTAAACAAAGCAGGCTTACTGAGTTGCTTGGATCCTCTTATAGAACAGAGAAATCACTGAAGTCTTAAACACAGACTGGTGAGGAAAGGTAAGAAAATTCAGAGTGGATGTCACGGTAAACCTGCTTATAAAAAAATAATATTCAGGTAGACAAAATGTCCTGGCTTTGTATGCAACTTTGTGATGCATTTCTATGGTATATCTTTGAATTATATTAACAAATCTGGAAGCAGATTAGACGAAACAAAAAGCAGCCAGTTTAAAGGATTCAGTCATAAATGGTGTTGATAACAGCCCAAGGAGGTATGCTAAAAAAGCTATACATTGATAACTCAATATACTTATTAATGTCACGAAGGAATCACTTAACTTGGCTGGGTTATAATGACACCTTATCCACTTTATAGGAGGTTGTGTTCAGGGGTGAGATTTAAAAATCCAATGAAGAGAAAAAACAACAACAACATTTTTTGCAATTTTTGTTGCCAATAGATGGAGGAAAAACAGATCAAAGGAGCAGGGGTCACACTGCATCTCTGCTGCTCCCACTGATATGTCAGTGTCTGGTATTGTATACAGTGTCATCAGGTCCCCCAGCAATAATGTGTCAAAAATGTCGTGCTGCTTGCAGGTACATTAACATTACATTGGCAGTGCCAGCAGTGGGAACCTTCTTTCCTTTAGGATTAACATCCACACTGCTCCATGTGCAATGCTTTGGACAAGTGGTTTTACGTGACCTTCCACAGGCATTAGCAGAGAACTACTGAGCAGATAGACCCTCAAATCAGACATGGGGTTTTAGCTTTGTTGAGCACTCCAAGCCCTTTTCACCAGAAAAAGTAACCAAAGATGAAAGCTGAAAAATTTAAAAATGATTTTAAAAAAATACTTCAATGCAGTTTAAGCCTGACATGAGATTTGAACCACACTTCCCCAAGTGAAAGCTTTCTGCATCTTTCTTTTAACGTGCAATTCTTACAGTTAACACTACTCATCTTATCTGGCTGATAAGATTATGAGATACACTTGCAGGGAGTCCATTTCCAACTCGTGCTTTATTTTGTTTGTATATATATTCTAAAGCGTTTTAAAATAAGACACCAAAACATGTTACCAATCCCACCTTTCATAGAAAATCAAGACCACACCAGCTAAAAGGAGTTTTTTGATGGATGGATGGATGGATGGATATTCAGCTGTGTGGCTGGGTGATTGTTGGGAGACCGGCTCTTTATCAAACACCTGCTACAGCACAGAGGCGCTTGGAAAGCGCTCTGTTTGAGAATTAGTGCTGTCAGAGGAGCGCTTGGCATTGCATCTGAATATAGCTTTAATAAGGGCACAACTTACCCTCCAATAAGCTTGTTATCGACTTACACTGTAAATGGCGGTTAGACAGATGATGGTAACCCATACAGTTAAACAGCAGGCTACAAAACAGCTCCGAGCGTGCGACAGCGTGTAACAGCTGCCCAAACTGTAGCTAGCAGCAGGGTAACCGGCTGGCTTTCATGTTAGTAATAGCATAGTATAATGGCAGCTAATGCTAGCAGAATAATGTTTGCTCTGAGCCTACTCTACCAGTATGTGACATCATTTTCATGTTACGTAGTTTGAAATACATGTATCTAACGTTTTTCCCCACTTTAACCAATTCTGCTGAAGAACACATTTTAAAGTTGGGCGAGTTTAACAAGCTAGCTTAGGATTTAGATGGGCTAAAGTTGGTTTGTTGCTCATTACCGTTGCTTGGACGTTTGATCTACGCTGGCGTTGACGCTTTCCCTCCTCCATAGCAAGCTCTATTTTGTCGAGCAGTTCCCGAACAACTTGGCGTTGGTGGAAGTGGAAGGCTGGGTGCAGGGACGCCATAGTAAAAAGCAGCGCAATCTGCTCCAGAGGTCCTCCGGCTGTGTCGTTTGCAGAGAAGCCGCAGTCTTCTTCTGAATCTCCGTACATACTGTCGGCCTGACACGGCGAGTGAACGTGAGAGTCCCTAAATGGAGGGAGGGGGCAGTCGTAATTTCTGCAGAACAAGGCCGGGTTGACATGGCTGAGTATCCGAAAGAGTATTCCAGCACATTCCCTGCTGTCAGACCCGAGGAGGGACAGGCAGACAAGGAGTTTAGACCTGATCACTGGGTCAACCACGTCCGCTAACACTCCCAAATCGCTCGGACTATTTGCTCGAAACTCAAAGTCCCGTAAAACATGGTAATCTTTTCTAGCGAGATCCTCCAAGTAAGATCCTAAAAAACGGAGCTCCAGGGGTTGGCACATATGCAACAGCCCGCACATGAACTCGATACGCTTAGCAGGGTTTAGGTGCAGGCCGAACCACTCAAAGACGCTCTCCTTGTCCAGTTGTGCTGGATGCACCGGAGGTCTGGGCGAGTCCCCCAGCTTGTCATACGCCACGGAGGGAGATGCCGCCCCGAGAACATGTTGGTGCTTCGGCCGATCCAATGAATCGTTCTTAGCCGTTTGGTTACCTCCTTCCTCGCCCGTTTTCGTCGGTAGCTTCATTTTCAGCATTATCAGTGCTACGAGAGAGCCTTCAAAGTGTAGACGACGGACCAATATACATTACTGACAACCTCACACTGCCTCGTAATACTGAGCGAGAACCGAATATCCGTCGTTTTACCGTGTTATTACTGTTAGCTAAGCATCTGACGCGGCGCCACTACAGAAGCCCTTTTCACGAAGTTACAGTCTTCTTCTACTCTGCATTAACGGCAGTGTGGCAACTACTGTTAGCTCATTGCCGCCACCGCGCGACTGGTGTTGGAGTTACAGTGGCACAATGAAATACTGTACTTGAAAAACTCAAACGTAAAATCAAATTACAGGCCTGTAATTTTACTGTAATAGGCATACTCTAATGCAAAACAGCGTATTCTGCTACTTAATTTGTTCAGTGAGATTTAGTGTAGTGCATGAAACACTAAACTAAATCGAGGGCCAGAAAAAGATGCTTCGTGGGCACAGCCGACATACCCATCACCCATTTTTAAAGTGATCTTCAGCAATAGTTCTCCACTATAGGTCACTGCATGGGCTCAGGAAAACTTCCAGAAATCACTGTCTGTGAACAGTTTGCTGTGCCATCCTCAAATCCATGGTTAAAGCTTTATGATGCACAAAAGAAGCCACACATATGAACATGAAACGCCACTATCTTCTCTGGGTCAAACAAGAACTGAAGCAAAGAGAGAAACTGCTCTGTGGTGAAACGAACCTACATTAGAAATTCTTTTTGTAAAACATGGAGGCTGATGATTCGTTTCTAAATTCCACTTACTGATGAAACTTTATTGAACTTTATTGAAGTGCTGAAAACAAGACTTCATTAAAACACTTCTATTTAAAATATAGGATCACCTCACATTTAAAATTGATCAGCAACCCAAAGGATAAGTATTTATTTTAATTAATCTGTATCTGTCCAAATGTGTTCCAATCCCTATTTTAGGGGCAAAATATGCTAAAAGGTTAATATCTCCTGGACAGTTTTTCCAGTTTAAAGCGAAGATCACGAGCCATCAGTACTGTTCATTGAGGCAAGACCGCCCTCTGGAGGAAACATCTGGAAATTACAAGAGTGGCAGTAACTACCAGCAGCACCTCCCATACAAAAGTGTGACAGCGGTATCCATGTAACTAATGCTGTATGTTGAATCTTGAACTTCAAGCTCATTAATAATGTGTTCGGTATATATATATTAACATATTATTTTTTCACTGCTGTGCTCATATGAATACACATAAATAAAGAAAACAAACAAATTGTACTACAAAAAATTATGTCAACTACTATAAACAGCCTCCACTTTGCACTTTTCACAATTTTATTGTGAATTTTCAATTAAATCGATTTTCTTTTAGTAATAATGGGCTGAGATTACAGAGAGACAACACATTAGTTTCTCTCAGAAACATGTTAAACATAATTCTACTTTTTTATTGAGCAAAGGTAACCTCAACCTTCCCCGCTCTGCTGTTTGCTGTTACACACAGTTGAGTCTTTTGCTTCAGCTTAATTTTTAAGTACAGTATATGGTTTGATAACACATGTATCCAAATGTTATTGTAGAAAATGATGCTAAAATCCAAGTTTTCCCATGGGTTGGTCTGTGAGGAGCAGACGGAGTGTAACGTGTCATTTCCCTTTGTCAGTGATCGCGACTTTATCGCAGTGATTCAACGTGAGCCGCAGCTGCTTTTTCATCTCTCGCTGCAGAGCTTCTGTAACCCTTTAATTGAACTCATCTCCTGTACAGCTGCAGAAAACAGCGTGCTGTGAAACCACAGTGCTGCCGTGCTTTATTACACGACTGCTGATCACAGGCTCAACACTTGATCCCCTTTATCTCAGACTCAGAGAAACTGTTGTTTAACTTAACAACCTTCACTGAATGAGGCTCCTACTCTCACTTAGCTCAGTTAAGTTTATTAACTGTTTGTTGTTTATTTCACATTGAATGTTAAATGAGTCATTTATATAGTCAGACTTGTAAGCCTTTTTCACACATCTAGTAGCACCGTGCATGTAAGTGTGTGTGAGTAGATCCACACTGGATATACGTTGGTCTTAGTTGTGTCATATTCCGTGGTGGAGTTGGCCACAGTTTACAAAGGCTGCCCTGACACTCCCACTGCACCCTCTGCCAACCAGGAGGAGGACTGTCACTGCCGAGCCAGGCGTCCTCTCTCTTCAGCGTCTCCCAGCAGAGTCGCATTCATCATTGGCTTGTTGCAGCTGAAGGAGAAAAGGAGAAAGGTAAGGACCTGTCAACACTTCTTTATTACACATGCTCTCACACAGTGTAGCTTTATGAGGAGGAAGCCTGGACAGAGTAGCTGTCCATTAGATTGCCAGCTACTCTTCCTTTCCTGGACTTCTCTGTTCTGCCCATCTCTGCTCAGGATAGTGGTTGTTGTTTCATTTACTACTTAATCTGCGATATGCATGCATCTTGTCTAAAATGCGATGTTACCACAGCGTCAGTTTGGTTTGGCCAAAACTGACCGGCCATCAGGACAACAAGAAGCTAAATATACTGCAGAAGTCATACATCAAACTCTGTGATTATGGGTCAGAGAGTTGAGGTCCTCAGCTTTACTGGAAAGCACCAGCCTCCCTGTGTGTTTCTTGGCATGTTTAAGTTACGCTGTCAGTTATGTCTGTTCCCTGAAATAACTTCTAATTACTGTATCCACTGTACAGCAACACAATAAATTGGAAACGATGGAAAAGGTGTGTGCCGGACAGTTTTTAAGATCGTCATGGATCGCATGGAAGAAAAGTGCAGTTTTCAGATGCAGTCACCAATTATCTTTGAACAAGAGATGACAGTGAAAGTTCTGCTCGGTCACTGCAGTTATTTTTGACATCAGCTGCTCGTTGGTTTTTGACAGAGGAAAGATCGGATCTGGTAAAATATTACCTGGTTTGACGAGCAGGAGATACAAAGCAGTGTATTTGTAAAGGCTGCGTTGCAAACAGAGCTCTTTCACTGATGTCTTTGTACCTTTACCTGTGCTAGCTGTGGCTGGTTGAGCAGGTCTGTAGAAACATTGGTTTAAAATGTCAGGTTACCCTGAGCCAACATGTCATCACTCTGGGCAGACAAGATGAATCTATGAACTCTAACCCTATCGCATTATGTTACTTCACTGGGATGTTTTCCACTCTTCAGATCTTCAGGTCAGTCCCTAATCAGAGCACTAATCAAGTTCATGTAACTGTAACACAAATCTAGAAAAGGCACAAAACGTGCTGTTACGTAGAAAGAAGCAATAACTGAGCAGAGAAGAAGCAAAATGTGACTTGAAATTGAAACAGCATCTGTGAAATCTCAAGTAACTGGAAAACCTGACATAAATATTGAGAATTTCATTTACCAAACATTCTTTAGTGAAATCAAAAGTGTACTGCTCATCTTTTAAACAGGAGGCATTTAATCCGACAAGATTAAATCCAGATGTGAAGTTCTCATCACAGAGAACCTCACATCTGGATCTATATTTCTTTTTGTCTGTTACTGCATATAAGTGTTACATGACAATAAACAGGGATAATCAGGCTGCAGTTCCAACGGAACAAAATGTATTTGAAGGATCAGTCCCTGATCTACCTGTGAAACCGCAGGAAATATGTTTTGGACAGTGTTCAGAATATAGAGATAAATTAATGCCAGGATGTAGCCGACGGCATGAGGTCAAAACCGAAGCGGCCTAGCAGAACTACAGGTTGTAAATAAAAGATGGACACTGCTTTGGGGTCTTACAAAGAGAAAACTTCTTCTCTAAACAATAAGAGACAATCGATATATTTCAACTGTCAGAGTTTTATATTGGTTTTGTGAGTAATATTCATGTTCGGGCACATTAACGTTTCTGTTGGGTTTTGATTACACTCATAAAGTGTCATTATCATCTGTTAAAGCCTGCATCGAGTGTTTGTCGTATTACTGAGCTGTTAGCATGCACGAGTAGAAGGCTAGCTTTTTATGTGTGAAACTGGCTTCCATTCGTTATCATCAGTTTATTTCAATTTAAGAACATCTTGCAAGTTTCTTGTATTGAAGCAGGTGTAAAATTCACTTTTTTTAGGCTTGTCTCCAATTTTCTCTACAAGGTCATGAAGAGGAAGTGAAGTTGCTTGTCCAGATCAGCTCTGGTGAAGCACACGTACCCTCTTTCTTCTTTTTGATAAGGCTCGTACTTATTCTGCTGACCCTGAATCCACCCCTAGTTATTCTGCGCTAGGTACTGGGAGCTTCCCATGATGCACTGCCTCTTCTTCACTCTCTGTGTTTATATACTCCACTTTGCATTTAATCATTAGTTCTTTTCCACAGCGTGTCTTTAGTCCTGTCTCCCTCCCCTCACCACCATCAGGTCACGGCAGATGGCCCCGCCCCTCGCTGAGCCTGTTTCTGTTGGAGGTTTCTTCCTGTTAAGTTTTCCTTCCTACTGTAGGCAGGTACTCGCTCATAGGGAGAGATCAAATTGTTGGAGTTTTCTCTGTATTGCCCTCTTACAGCACAAAGTGCCTTCAGGGACTGTTGTTGCGATTTGGTGCTATAAACAGTGGAATGAATTGAACTGAATTAATGTCGAGCAGCGTGATGAGAAAGAAATGTAGGAGCTCTTTAACATCAGGAAACACTTTCCTGTTGAGTCTGTGGGCACAATCCCCATGTGTCAAGTCACAATTATTATAAAAATGATATTTAGTTTGTCAAACACCTTTTAGTAAAATAGACAGTAAAGCTGCTTTAGGGCACGAGTATCTTCTGTTTGATACGTTGCCTCAGAGAGTCACGTGCCGTCTTTGGAGAATACTTTTTGTAAGACGCAGTGGCATTAATTAAATGATGTGACACATTTATTGTTTGTTAAGCTTTCAGAGGAAATGAGTTACAAGTAGGTAAAGTGTGTGTAGAATGCAGGCGTCAGCATTTGAAAGCATTTTCTAAAGCGGATACAATGTGTCTAACTTCACGGCTAAAATAATACCGTTCCAGATTTATCCACTCAAAATGTATTGGAAAAAAAAATCATATTATTTTAACTGAGAAAGCTATAGTGTACTTGAACAGGTTGGGATCCAGTAGCAGTGCTGCTCTCCGCAGTCATCATATTACATGGACCAGTGAAAGGCGCTGAGCAATCCCAGCAACATTTATGCACCAGGAATGTTCTGGGATGCTGAAGCCAGCGGAGGCTGCTCGTGTGGTTGGTAAACTGCACTTCTGGTTTGCTAGAAGAAGAGTGAGGTTTTGGAGGAATTCAGGTTCAGTACACACCTCTCCATGTCTACTGACTGATGTGTGGAAAAGAAGAAGCGAGGAATGGTGGATGCAAAGAGAAGAAGCAAAAAGAGTGTCTGTGTGGTTTTTTCCAGACCTGGTAAAGATAAAAACAGTGAACGGTTATGAATGATCTCCACTGGTGTGTTGTTTCCCTCTTTTACTGTTGATGTTCTGTCTTTGGATGTCTTACATCTGTATCTTTTACTTTCTTTTATCCTTTTCCACCTCAGCCATTTAAAGTTGGGTTAAAAGTCCGCCTACTCTCTAAAGGAATCCAGCTGCTATAACGAAAGAGCTGTTTAGGATTTGTACTTGGACAAATACTCTCAGACAGTCAGCCCATGTTTAATATGAGCATCTGCCATTAGAGCAGCATGAAGACAGAAATGGGGAAACAGCATAACTTTAAATTTCACATCAAATCAATTGAATTGCGTCTTTACGTAATTTGTACATGGTTATAATTACTTGTATTTTAAAGTGTTGATCAGGAGTGTGTACGAATCAAGTTCTGTTCTGAGTCTTAGCCGGTCCCATCCAGTCTGACTTATTGCTCTCAGCTTGGGACTCAGCTTCACTCCAGAAAAGAGGACAGGTTGAGCTGATCTGTGCAGGCAGGCAGTGCCTACTTTTGAATCCAGCAGCCATTCATGTGGTGGAGCTAGTTCAGATACGCTGTTATCTAACTGGACAGAGGCTGCTCAGGGAACAGTCGCAAAGCTTCCCTCTTAGCTTAAATTAGAATTTGCAAAGTCATGGAAAAACTCAAGCATCCCAGTTATGGCAGCGTTCGTGCGATGCAAACATTTATCATTTAGGTGAATTAGCCCACTCTGTAGACCAATCGTTCCCATGTGTCATATAAGAGATGTTTGAATTCAGTGCCCATGTGCCAAACACTTCCACTCGCTATAGTAGGAAAAGCACAGGCACAGCTAATAACCTTAATTAGGGCACTGTGCCATTTAGTTGTACAAATAAGCCATTTCACTGAGCTCACAGGCTCATGTCTGAAGAAGAAAGGGTTAGTTGTACCAAAAATGTTAGTGTCTTGAAAAATACTTGCCAGTGTTAGCAACGATTGCCTGCTTTTATGTGAAACCCACAGCTTATGCAGGTTTGTTTGGTTCTTCTCATTAAAGTGGGAATGTTGTCTCTTTTATGGTCGAGCAGGATGATTTAGAAGGCCGGTGGCTTAATCCCCGGCTCCTCCTGTTGCTCATGATGTGTCCGTCGGAGTGTGAGTGTCAGCAGTGAGAGTGCAGAGGTACAGATGAAAGCATTGTATGAGTGTGTGTGGGGGACTGGGTGAATGAGACTTGTAGTAGAAAGTGTTGTGAGTGCTCAAATTGAATAGAAAAGCGCTATATCCTCCTGAGAACCGAGGGAACGAGAATCTTCCCATTGAACTTTTTTGTGATTTCCTTCCTCTCTGGACGTTGTGGAGGCCACCCAAGCAAATGAGATATCTGTGGAAGGCCCTGCATGTCCTTTATTTAGTAGATCAGGACGTAGGAGGGTAGCTCAGAGGACATAAATGAATACGCTGGTTCTCGATAAAGAGACTTTCATAATAGGAAGCTAAATAACACTTTGGTACTGAGGCTGGTGAATTGTTCAGAAATGTGTAGAAGCCATGATGCACAGTCCAGCTGTAGTTTTATTGAAGGATGTAGGTATGAATATACATCTGTGTGCATATGTGTGTGTGTGTGTGTGTGTTTGTGGTTCTGAAAAGAAAGATTTGTACAACAGATGCTTAGTATTCACACATAAGGATGAAACATCCACACAAAGGATACTTTATACTTTCAACATGTTAGCAGTTAGCAAAGGGGGCTAGCAGCAGCCTGACATGAGGCTAAAAGCAGCAACTATTCCGGCGCATGTGGTGCACTAACACTGTAATTAGCACACGCTTCTGCACAGGCTGCACTGCAGCCTTCAAAGAGGCAGGACTCATTTCTACTATTACAGCCACTGCCTCCACATTAATCACAGTTTTCCATCTTTACCCAGGATGCTATACAACTGAACAGGCTTACACATTCATAATACAGCTGTGAGACTTTGGCTCAATTAAATATGTGTTTGCATTCAAACCATCAGTTCCAGTTTTATCAGCACATTCACAGAAAATATAATTGCTGCAGTTAAAATTACCAGGACTCAATATCTAATATTACAATAAACAATATAACTACAAGTATAATGCACACATAGCTCAGTCTGTAGCTTCAGTCTGATATTTCTGCCCCTGGGGTACCTGTGGATCTCCAGACTTGCTGAATGAGTTGAGCTGTCAGGGATGCATGTGCTGAGAGCATGACCTAGTGACAGCTGAGGTCAGATGAAGCTCTCATTTGGACAGATAAACTAGCCTCACTCTGTAGACCTTTTTCATATTTTTGCACATCAGCATGGGGAAAGCAGAGGTATAATAGAGATGACTTATTCCCATTAAGTGTCTCCATTAAGCCTCATGAGACATGACAGTGAATTAACATGCACTAAATGGAATGTAGCTAACATTACTGTAGTTTTTTCTCCCTGTGAAAGTTCTATTGAATTATAGTAAATATTAAAGTTAATATTGAATAGTTTAACATTTTAATGTAACATTGTGTCTTTTCCTTTCCTTAAGTAAAGATTCGGTGTTTGCTTACAGCTGTGCACTCACACGATTCCATGACATAAAAAGTGATAGCGAGGTAACTCTCCCACCTTGACATACAGCGGACAGTGAGAAGACCTGAATAATTATATTTGGGCCTTTAAATGATCAACATGGTCAATTATTCAATTGCGCATGTTTTTTCTTTATTAACGTGGCCTGATAATGTTGCACTGATTGGAAATGTTGCAGAAAATAAAAGCTGCTCACTGTATAGTGGGTGAAAAGTATAAGCACCCTTCAAAGCTTCAGTCAATTCAGAGTCAGTATCTGTGAAAGCCACGATACATTTCCCATTGTTCTTTTTACTATTCAGGGTGCAAAATCCCAGTTAAGACCAGTGTTGAATTTTTACATTTTTACTTATGTCTGCTTATGCAGCTTAATTATCACAATAAAAAGAACATTAGCATCTCAGATTAGCAATTTTTCTACCATTCAGATCAGTCAGAAGCTAGCTACCAGCTGGTCTACTAGATAAAATGAGCAAGCAAGCTATAAAGCTAACCAACTTTAATCTAAACTATACAGTAATAAAATCTGGCACTTTCAGTCGCACTGCTATGGGCAACAAACACAAATAAGAGCTGCCTCCTAAAAAAATCTGCTGGAGTATTTTTAAAAGTAATGATATAGTAATTTCTTGCTGGAAAAGTACAACATATGGTATGTTTTTACCCCAGGACCTGGTATGTTGTCATTTGTTGTCCAACAAAATAAAGACTTTCCATGACATATTGTCCCAAAACCTGGTTCAGTCACCCGTGTAAACAAAAACAAGAATGGACAAGAAGGCATTATTATTCTGGAAGAGATCCTCCCCAACACGATAGAAACGTTTCATGGTCGTTAACAATAATGATTCAGAACAACCTTTATCAATCTTCAGTGACTCTGCAAGTGGCAACAGACCCAAACTACACAGAGATGTTTGCCTGCATCTCATATGTGGCTCGAGGACTCCATGTATCAACCTGATTAACTCACGAGTGATAAAAACAGCACCCAGCTCATCTTTTCAGTGGCTCTTAATTCACTTTAAAGCAGAAACTGGGATTCATTCTAAAACTCAGAACACACCCATGATGAACCCATGCTCCTAAACACACAGAGGCCTTTTATAGTAAACATAGAGTTTGCCCATTTCAAGCCTGTAGCAAACTTACTACCCATGTTACCTACATATAACTTATATGGCGTTTAAATGTCCATTTAATTTAAATTTATTCACCAGTTTGATCTTGTAGAGAGGAATATGTAAGCAGTAATACAAAAAAGTTACTTAATAACAATTCTTAGTGATTCCTGTCAAGGTTTTGCACACACTGCCTATTCTTTCGGTGTTTCTGGTTTAAAAATATTTCGGAGAACAAGCATTACAGGGAGAGGACCATGTCAAAGAAAGGTTGTGGTGGCTGTACTCTCTGCAGCCCACGGATCCTCCCCTGTCTTTAAAGCCTGTGCCAGCACAGCGCAGCCTTCTCTGCCATGCCTGTGTTTCTGCTCACGTTGTTATTTTCTCTGGGCCTGCCTTGTGGTCGGTGGAGCCATGTTTGTGCTGCCGAATGAAAACAGGGAAAGCTCCATCATGTGTTGCATGGTATGGCATGAAATAAAAAACTCACAAAAGAATTTTACAACACAGAGGAGGAGGAGGAGGAGGTGAGAGGAGAGGGGACAGAGGAGAGGGAGAGACAGAGATGTAGTCATTTCACAAGACACTCTGGACTCATTCTCACATCATATATCACATGCAGTATGTACCAGCTGCATATTACAACACAGTGTGTCCACTGGACGTGGGCTGAGTCCTTGCATACATGTTTTAGTGCTCAGTGTCTGTTGTTCAGGACAGAGTTCCTCTGGTAGCATGATTTAGCTCTAGCTGAAAACACACACAAAGCCAGTACGTAATGACTGTAATAACACTGAAGCATTTAAAGCAGTTATATCTTGCTCTAGCTGACCTCCAGCTGTTTGACTTCTCGTTCATGCTGTACTGACTACACACTGAGCTCGGTGACAGCAGTGAAACATTTGGTTACATGCAGGTGAAAGCGAATATGAAACAGAGTTTTTCAGCTTAGTGACAAGTTACTCCTTAAAGGCAGGCTAAATGTGCTCCAGGGCTGCAGGGTAACTGCTCACTGGGGAGCTCCCCAAGGTGGCTTAATTGCAGCCAGCTGATGGCTGGAATAGCAGCAGCTAGCAACAGCTGCAACAACATGATGGAGTGTGTCAGAATGGAAGTGTTGTACTTTTTGTTTGTCGTGAGTTTCGTGATGACAGTGGGGTAAAAAAGGAAAGGTTTCTTTCACAAGAGTTCTGCTGGCTTCAGCTGGTCTGAGGGGGGACGGCTAACCTACACATCTCCCTGGTGCACTATGTGTGGCACAGAAAGGGCAAAGTGCTGACGATGAAGCTATTCACGTACACTGATTTACTTTGAAGTAGCAAGTTGAGATAAAAATGTGTGTATTTACGTTTCATTTTGAGAAAAATGGTGTTGTTTTTGTGCTGTCTTGAGTGCAGGGAGCCAGTTTAGCACGTATTAGCGAGCCATATTGTTTCAGCACATGCAGAATATGGTTTCAATCACTTAGAAATGATAACTTGCACTGATTAACTGTTAAAACCCACGTAGTGTTTCACAGAGTGGTGAGCTCCTCCCTATCTGTACTTCTGAAACACAGCTAATGACCTGTTGCCAATCATAAAAAGAGACCAAATCAATGCTCTGAGAGCTTTGATAGTTTCTAGTTCCTGGGCTGGGAAATCCCTCTATGAGTTATGACAATGATGAGCAGGTTCATGGTTTGAAAATCTCTTTAAGCCATAGGCTCCTTAGCTACACAGGAAGTCTCATTTCCTCCTCGTGTTTCCACCACATCTGAGAAACTGTGAACAATATTCAAACTGATAACAGAGTGAAAAACAGCATCAATGACTGTCATATGTTTTCACACAGGAAGGAACAATGTGACAGTCAGAGTCATTGTGTCCTTATTGTGTTTGATGTGGCAGAAATGGAAAAGGAGAAAGCAGGGGTGTTATGGCCAAACCAGCAGTGATTGGCTGACTGATTTATGAGTCTTTATTTCTGCTTCTGTGTGTAACTGCACTGAATTACAGAGCAAACACAGAGTTATTCTTGCTGGCTTTCATTCTCAGCTCATTTGCATATGCCCACTCTGGTTCCCACAACTCAATTATTTTCTGACTATAACTTTATATCTAAATAAATATGTATCCACGGATCGAATGGACCTGCTTTGTGTGAATCCTGGGAAGTCCAGGGAATTCAGTAAAGATCTGCCCACCTAATTTCTTTTTTATTTGAAGTTATTAAAGATGTTGTACAATCATTCCACTCTGGAACAAGAACAAGAAGAGCCCCAAAATCCACATCCATGGTGCGTGTATATAAACGTGTGACCATAACTGTGCATGCAAAGACTTTTCTATGTAAGGAAATTCTGCACGTTCCACACACAAACATGTGCATTTAACTGCTGCAGCATTTTGCCGTGCAGTTGTTTACTTCTTATTTTTACTTCTCATAACTCAGCAGAGCGGATCACCGGAGGCGATTCAAACCATCAATCCCGACAGTGATCATGGGCAACGTGAACTCGTTACAGAATAAGATTGACGAACTGTGCGCTCTGAACAACCACAGACTATACCGTGAGTGCAGCTTGTTTATCTTCACGGAGACGTGGCTAACCGAGCTAACGCCGCAGGCTAACGTAGACCTATGCGGTTTCACATCCGTGAGAGCCGATAGGGACACGCAGGCCAGCGGAAAAAGCAGAGGTGGGGGACTCATTGTCTACGTTAACAACAGATACTGTAACCCTGAACACGTCTCCGTTAAAGTTTCGGTATGCCGTCCGGACCTGGAGCTGCTAGCTGTTAGCTTGCGGCCATATTATCTACCTCGGGAGTTCAGTCATGTGATCTGTGTGTGTGTTTACATCCCTCCAAGGGCCGACACAACAGCTGCCTGTGAGAAAATACACACAGTCACAGCAAGACTTCAGACACAAAACCCCGAGGCTTTCATTATTATATCTGGAGACTTTAACCATGCCACACTGGACTCTACTCTGGCTGCTTTTCACCAGTTTGTGAATTGTCCCACAAGGAGCAACAGGACAATTGACCTACTGTATGCTAATGTGAGAGATGCATACAGAGCCACCCCCCTCCCCCCACTAGGGAAGTCAGACCACAACCTGGTTTACCTACAGCCACAATACACACCCCTCGTCCAAAGGCAGCCTGTCACAACGCGCTCCATCCGGAGATGGACCCCAGAAAAGGAGGATGCTCTGAGGGACTGTTATGACACCACAGACTGGGATGTGCTCCTGAGCCCACATGGTGAGGACATAGAAGGGGCGACACACTGTCTTACAGACTACCTCAACTTTTGTGTGGACACGGTCGCCCCTGCTAAGACGGTACGGTGTTATCCTAATAACAAACCGTGGGTAACACAGGAAGTCAAAGCTGTCCTCAACATGAAGAAGAAGGCTTTCAGGAGCAAAGTGAAGGAGGAGATGAAAGCAGCACAGCGGGAGGTGAAACGCTGCCTGAGGGAAGCAAAGGACACCTACAGGAGGAAGGTGGAGCAGAAGTTGGAGAGGAACAATATGAGGGAGGTCTGGAATGGTGTGAAAACCATCACAGGCCACAACACCAAGAAAGGCACAGTGGGGGGGACTGTGGAGAAGGCAAACGAACTCAACAACTTCTTCAACAGGTTTGACCAGCCCACAACCCCCCCACCCTCACCCTCACCTTCACTACAGAGTCCTCTCCCCACTCTCCTGCCTCCCTCGCTTCCCCCCCTTCCTGACACCATGACACCCCCCTCCTCCAATCCCTCTCTCAGCAGCAAGACATCTCCCCCCCTCCCCTCCTCCCAAACATCTCCCAGTGTCACAGTGGATCAGGTCAGGAGGCAACTGAGGAAGCTTCGCCCCAGAAAGGCAGCAGGCCCAGACAAGGTGTGTCCTAGGATGCTTAAGGCGTGTGCTGCTGAACTTGGGGAGCCGCTACAACGAGTCTTCAACCTCAGTCTGCGACTGGGGAGAGTGCCCGCCCTATGGAAGACATCCTGCATCGTCCCGGTCCCCAAAAAGAACCGGCCCAATGAGCTGAATGACTTCCGACCGGTGGCACTGACGTCACATCTTATGAAGACTCTAGAGCGGCTCTTCCTCAACCTCCTCCGACCACAGGTACAACATGCCCAGGACCCACTACAGTTTGCATACAAGGCGGGTGTCGGAGTGGAGGATGCCATCCTGTACCTCCTACACAGAGCCCACTCACACCTGGATGGGGGAAAAGGCACGGTCAGGATCCTGTTTCTTGACTTTTCCAGTGCCTTTAATACCATCCGGCCCTGTATGCTTCAGGAAAAACTGAACAGGATGGAGGTGGACCCCTGCCTGGTGGCTTGGATCTCCGACTACCTCACCGACAGACCACAGTACGTCAGGCTGAAGGACATCACGTCTGACACTGTGGTCAGCAGCACAGGAGCCCCACAGGGAACTGTGCTGTCCCCTCTTCTGCTCACCCTGTACACCTCTGACTTCTGCTACAACTCTGAATTATGCCATATTCAGAAGTTTGCAGATGACACGGCCATCATGGGGTGTATCTGGGATGATCAGGAAGAGGAGTACAGAAGTCTGGTGAGGAACTTTGTCGCATGGAGTCACACAAACCACCTGCAACTCAACACCTCAAAGACTAAGGAACTGGTTGTGGACTTCGGGAGGTCCAGAGAAGGTCCACTGCCAGTTCAGATAGAGGGGGAGGAGGTGGAGGTGGTCAACAAGTACAAGTACCTCGGGCTGTGGGTGGACAATAAACTGGACTGGTCATGCAACACAGAGCACCTGTATAAAAAAGCCCAAAGCCGACTGTACTTCCTCAGGAGGCTGAGGTCTTTTAACATCTGCAGGAAGCTCCTGAGGATGTTTTACCAGTCAGTGGTTGCTGGAGTACTTTTCTATGCTGTGGTGTGCTGGGGGAGCAGCACAGCAAAGAAGGACTCATCCAGGCTGGAGAAACTGATCAGGAGGGCTAGCTCTGTGGTCGGCATGAAGCTGGACACTCTGGTGACAGTGGCAGAGAAAAGGACACTAAAGAAACTGATGGACATTATGGACAATGCTGGGCATTCTCTGCACACGGCCATAAACAACCAGAAGAGTCTGTTCAGTGACAGGTTGCTTCTCCCCAAGACAAGAACTAACAGACTTAAAAACTCCTTTGTCCCACACGCCATCAGACTGTTTAACTCCTCTCTGGAGGGGAGAGGGAGGGGAAACAGGAGGACAAAGGAGGGGGGAACAACTAAGCTGTAGTGCCTCTTCACCTCACTGTACAATACCTTGTGCAATACTTTTTGTAAATAGTCAACAGTGCAATAGACTCAATACTTGAAATGTGCAATTCACTTGTATTTTTATTTTTTATTCCTATTTATTCTATTTATCCCCTTTGTATATTTTATTTATATTTGTCTCTGTATTTATATATGTGTGTGTGTGTGTATATATATATATAACAGTTCTGTAACTGTAACTTCGGTCATTGCTGTGCTTTTTTTGGAAGTCGAATTTCCCAGAGGAACCCACCCGAGGGATTAATAAAGTTCTATCTTATCTTATCTTATCTTACCTCAGGGAAGCTCATTTACTCCTGTATCTGCTGTCTGATTGCGTCAGAAATCAAAAGTGTCGAGGAACGTTTTAGCACTGATGGCTCAGCTCACAGCTCTGTGCCGTACAGCGTGCTCGTAGAGCTAATACCTCAGCAGGTTTTGGGGGCGTGGTCATAGTTTAGGCCATAATTTAATGGTAATCTGTTCATAGGTGTGAAAGAATGTTTGCCTAATCGTTACGATAAGAAGCTTTCTTTTTGTTTTTATGTAGGTTGGGCTGGCCTGCGGTGCACTGTTCTCCTACAGAGCCATGTTGCTGTGGTCAGTATGGAGTGTAATTTTACTACTGACGACAGTGGATGCTGCAGAGGAGGAAGATGTGAGAGCAGGTACTGATGACATGCACCTTTGGGTGAAAGCAGATCATAAAACTGATCTGTTAAGTCTCCTGAGTGTAATGGCTTCTCTTTAATGACCGTGTATATATCTTTATGTGCACAGGCTGCAGCACGGCTGTCAATGACCTGGTATACATCATTGATGGCTCATGGAGCGTTGGCGTCTCGGACTTTGACACTGCCAAGCAGTGGCTCATCAACATCACCAGCCAGTTTGATATCAGTTCCCACTACACACAGGTAATGCTGCATGCTGTGCATAATGAGAATGATTTGAACAACCTCCAATTTCCTTTCAGATTTACTGCAGTTTTCCTCACTCGAGTTATTTGGTGCATTACACACAACAGAGATCCACTCAGATAAGTTTTGTTGTGTCACCTGTAGGTGGCTGTGATACAATACAGTGACACACCTCGGCTGGAGATTCCTCTTGGGAAACACCAGGGAGTAGCAGAGCTCATCAAGGCCATACGGAGCATCAGCTACCTGGGAGGAAACACACAGGCAGGACCTTTTCTCCTTAAATGTCCTAATTTGCAGAAGAACATATAAAATCATGTATCGTGGGGATGTGTTTAGAATAAACAGATGCAGCAGCATCAACATGTATGTAACACATGCCGATATTTGTATTTCTTGACTTATTCGGTGACTGAATAGAAATGAGCTAACCTGAGGTGAAGGAGAAACTCACAGAGGGGTTGGCAAGTAGCTTTAGCTGCTGCAGGTTGCTTTGGTGTCAATGGGGGAAATCCAAAAAGCGCTTTGTGATTGCTGCAGTCGCCTTAGTTTGCATGGAAGATGCAAACACCTGCTTGCAAACCAGCAACACAAACAGCAGTTTGTCTCCAAACTCTTTGTTACCAACATTTTTCACTTTGAAGGGAAAGTTTCATACTATTTCCGATCGTGGCTCAAAGAGTTGGCAGTTCGTCTTGTAATCGGAAGGTTGCCGGTTCCAGCCCCGGCTCGGACAGTCTCGGTCGTTGTGTCCTTGGGCAAGACACTTCACCTACCGCCTACTGGTGATGGCCAGAGAGGCCGATGGTGCCATATGGCAGCCTCACTTCTGTCAGTCTGTCCCAGAACAGCTGTGGCTACAACTGTAGCTGCCTCCACCAGTGTGTGAATGTAAGAGTGAATGAATAGTGGAACTGTAAAGGGCTTTGAGGGCCCCGAAAAGCGCTATATAAATGCAATCCATTATTATTATTATTATTTCTGTCTTGATGCATTCTCAATCATCCAGGAAAGTAAATCTCAGTCAGCTGAGACTTGGATGAGAGACGAAACGTTTCTCCCACAAAACGCTACGTCCAGATGAACAGAATCAACTTTTGGAGGTTCATATTTCTGCTTCATGTTGCACTCTTCACAGTTCCACACACCCTGAGTGTGTACTTGGTGAGTGGTTACACATCTAACATATTAACCAACCAGACAAACTTACTAGTAACAAAAGCAGTTATGTTTTTCCTGCAGTCACTGTGAAATGAGCTGCAAATAAATGTATTTGCAGCCAAATACACCAGATGACAGCCAGCAGCCCTGACAACCACCTTACCAACTGGTTGGAAATGCACACTTTTCCCTGGTTAATGACCAGACTTTAGGCCTTCATGACTGAGGTACAGCAATTCATTTCACAGTGACTGCTAGCAACTCCCAGTACCCACTCACAACCCACTGGGGAATATTTTTCCCTGTTGATTGATGGTTTCCAGGTGGACACCAGCTGTTCTGTCGGGCTATGTGACAGGGGGCATCACATTATTAATATCCCATTAAATAATCATCATAAAATACAAACATATAACTAGATAATAGATAACTGTCTACTTGTGTATCGGTTAGCACAGGGGAAATGTGATGTGCTAAAACTGTATTGTGATGAACTGTGATTCTTGTGCATTTGTATGTCCACAGTGATAATACTGTGTGACACATGTGCGTTAACTTTGTGTGTTAGGACCATTGCATTTCTACTGTAACTGAATCCCCTCCCTACTCAAAGCCGTCCTACTTCTTCTGTACGATCCTTACGACACGCTCAGTCAGTGCAGTTGTGAGGCAGCCGTCTCCACACACTTGACCTTTGCTTATTGCATGAGCGAAAGGGCAGGCGTTTCTCAGTGCTGCACTGTTTCCATAAGCAGTGAAGCTTTGCTGCCAATGTTATTTTGTTATTACATGTTACACGTTATCATAGCTACGCTGTGAACTTGATCAGTTTTTGTTTTTGCAAACTAATTTAGTAGTTTTAGGAAACAGAACAGAGTATCTCTGCTGTCCAGCTTGTCTGTTATGAAGTATTTTGCAAAACTATGTCTTTAAAGAAGCTTCCCCAACATTGTGCACAGGACATGTAAGCAGAATATTAAGACTTGACATAAATAAAAGGATTAGTAATTTAGATCATTTATATGTAAATAGTAGGGGTGCAACGATACACAAAATTCACGGTTCGGTTCGATACTTTGGTGTCACGGTTCGATATTTTTTCGATACAAAAAAATGTTCATGCTTTTTTAATTTGTCATTTATTAAAATTATAAATATATATTTTAACTCAAAGGTACAGTTTTTAAATTTAATGTTGCTGAAACAACAAAGGGATAAAATAATAAATATATCTGATGGAGAAATCACTCATCTTTGGAAAAGAGAATTTATTACAGAGAAATGGCTCTTTCCAAAATAAAAGCAATACTATCCGCTTCTTCTGGGATATATTCTCAGCAGCATATTAAACATATCAGGTCCCCATAAGGAGAATCATGTGCTAACAGCTGTCTAAATGACTCGGGTAAAGTTTGTAGCATGTGTGCTTGTTGTTTTTGTCTGCTTCCAGTTGTCTTTGCACTAGGATGATGTCGGCGTAAATGTGCAGTCATATTCGTTGTGTTCCCACTAGTGCTGTCAGCGTAAATCTGAAATGACGTTAACGGCAAATCTCCGTTAACGAGCTACCGCGGATCGCCCCATGCGTGGGGCTGGATGGTGTCAACACGTTAACAAACAAACTGCGCTAACGCACTAGTTCCCACCCATGTAATTGAGCATTGCGTGGCACATCCAACATACTGTTTTACTTTTGTCCATGAGCGCTTACCTTCAGGGTCATACGTCACATGAAGACCAAAATAGTTCCAAAGGCCAGATCTGAATGAGGGTGGGGGAGGTTCAATTTGCCATGTTGCAACGAGTTTAGCTTCTGTCTTGCTAGCTTGCGCTGCGCTCGACAGTGCAGCCTAGGCGGAGTAGTCGAACGCAGATCCACTGAGCGCTCAACACAGACAGCATCGCCAGAAGAAAAGTTGATAAAATAAATGAAAAATTTTGTATTGTTCGATACATATGCGTACCGAACCGAAAGCACTGTATCGAACGGTTCAATATCGATACGAGTATCGTTGCACCCCTAGTAAATAGATATAGGAATATAAACAATTACGCAGAAAAAAACTGCACAAGTTATAAGCAACACTGCTTGGTTGTAATAGCAGAGTGGAGAGGGAAGGAATGAAACTTTTGACTCCACTGGAAGCGAAGTTAAACAAAGCATATCAAAAATTATGAAACAATCGGTGGGAAAATGGGTAAAGGATAAATTATTACACAGGTGGCCAGCTCCTACAAACTATTCATGTCAAAGCATAGTGAAGGAACAAAACAGACTTTACTCCTATGATGCAACCTTTAAAGCGTCACATAAAAGCAGACTGCACATTTAGGCATGTTCACTGGTGCCACTTGCCAACACTGCATCTGCAGCAGGATGACCACACAACACGGCCACAAGCATGGTCACCAAACAGACTTGCACATGCATCCCTGTAAATTCTGCAGCTGTAATACTCAACTTTTGCATTTCCAAAGACCTCTGTTAAAATGTCTATGCTTGACTGGGAATGGCTAGTGGTTTCATTGAGTAGTCTTTAACATGTTCACTTGGCAGATCAGTCAGGGACACAAATAACCTTTGGGGTTGTGTAAGGTCTGGTGTCTGGTGTAAAATTATTTTTTTTAATTCACTTCTTTTTGTAGACTGGCAGGGCCATCAAGTTTGCAGTGGACCACGTGTTTGCCTCCTCCCAGCGGGGCAATCTGGTCAAGAACCGCATCGCTGTGGTGGTTACAGATGGCAAGTCACAGGATGATGTGGTGAGTGGTCCTTTGCCTCATGGGTAAAACCACGTCAGTGTTTTTGGGTGGCCTTTAATAACAGAGGCAACATAAAAGAAGTATCAACATGGAAAGAAACTTCGGCATAGAAAAGCCACACTGTGAGGTTTTAATACTCTAGCTAACCAGTACTTACCCCCTAACCCTAACTGTAACCGAGACCCTAGCACTTCTTCCCCAGACCTGGGAAAACAATTTAAACCAAAAGATAACCTTTTATATCTGTAGGTTGACGCCAGCATGGAGGCTCGAGCACAGAGTATTACTGTATTTGCTGTGGGAGTTGGCACTGAGATCACCACTTCAGAGCTGATCTCCATTGCCAATAAACCTTCATCTACCTATGTCCTGTATGCTGAAGATTACACCACCATCGATCGTATTCGAGACTCCATGGAGCAGAAGCTTTGTGAAGGTCAGAAAACTCAAGTGTATCTACAAAAGCACAAATTAGAGTGTTGCCAAATATCATATAGCTGAATGACCACTTGACTGAATGAATCACCCTGGTGCTTCCAGAGTCTGTTTGTCCCACACGAATCCCAGTGGCATCCCGTGATGAGAAAGGCTTCGAGCTGATGGTGGGCATGAACATTCAGACCAAGGCAAAGAAGATCCCTGGCTCTTTAGTTTCTGAGACTGCCTATGCTCTTGCTGCCTCCACAGACATTACTGAGAACACCAGGTAACATGCTATCGCTATCATTACATTCATTCTAAACAGCTTTTGGGCTTTGGTCGACAGCTATTTACATTTTTCATTCTTAATCTTTAAACTAGGGAGATTTTCCCAGAAGGCCTTCCTCCATCGTACGTGTTTGTGTCCACTCTACGTCTGAAAGGGATCTCTAGCAAGCTGTCCTTTGACCTTTGGAGGGTGCTGTCAAAGGATAAGGCGATTCAAGCTGCAGTAACACTGAGCGGAAAAGACAAAACTGTTACCTTCACCACCACCAGTACGACAGAGAAAGAGCAGAAAGCTGTCTTTAAAACAGGCTTTCAGGTTGGTGTTAGGATTGAGTGTCCATAGAGACCAATGATACCCCCTTGGCTTCAGGATAAAGCTACAACAACAAAAACAAGTACCGTATTTTTCAGACCATAAGGCGCATTAAGCGAAACAAAACAGTCAGATAAGTCAAACTTTACTCAACTCATTCTTCTTGCTTCCTCCACTTACGTACCATTGATTCATTAATGTTGAATCCTCTGCAGCTGCTCTATTCCAATGTTGTTGCAGTACATTAATGACTAACCTCGTATTGTGGATGGATTATCTCAGTTGTTCTCCTGACTGAAGTTTGGTCCGTTTACAGCATCCTGCGATTGCATTTGTCCCTAACCATTAGGAACCCTCACGTTAACTTTTATCGAGGGGAAAAGTATTAGCATTCATCCTCCAGCTTCACTGTGCTAATGTTATGCTAACATAGCTGTGTCGCTAGCGATCATATTGCACATCATTATATACCAGCTAGCCAAACTTCAGTAACCCTACAAACGTCACTGCTGTTTAGTTTTCTGTCTTCATTTATGTTGGAAGTGGTAGCAGAGCTGTACGTTTGAATTTTTGCAGAAATCTCTCAGTCAGAACATGCTATATCATGCTTAAGTGGAAACTAGCGAGCTAGCCTCCTGCTAACTTCTAATTCTGTTAAATTTAATAAATTCTGTTTTCATGGATGTCTGGATGTTAAACTTAATTGTTACACCTGGTAAAGCAGCAGCAGCAAAAAGAATTTAGACAGTTTTTAACAGCCAGTGATGCCGCAGTGATCATTTGACTTTGGGACCTGAAGTTAACAGTTTAGGACCTAGATTTCTCCGCGGTAGCCGTAATGCTCCAACAATCCATCAAGTGGTGAGGCTAGTTTACCAAACTCCTACTAAAACATTTGTCAAATTTTTGAGCGCTGTGTACCACATAAAATCGGTTCGTTGGTAAGCACAACCAGAATTCATACATAAAGCGCACTGTCGATTTTTGAGAAAATTAAAGGATTTTAACTCATTCACTGCCAGCCATTGGCAGTGAATGAGTTAAACCCATTGACTCATTCACTGCAATTGACGGCTATAGACGTCAATGGCAGTGAATGAGTTAAGTGTGCCTTATAGTGCGGAAAATACGGTACAGTTTTATTCTTTATGTTTTGATTTTAGAGATGCAAACTCAACCAGTTTCTCTAACCATACCGAAGCTAAAAATAAACCATAGGATTTTATGCAAAAGAAGACTAACAGCTGTACTGTTCATCTGGCCACTGAGTTTGACAGATTGAATAAAAAGAATAGCTTTTCCATGTTGCATATACAGTGAATATTTTAAAGTAGTAGTTTACCTTGATTTGGTTCAGAAAAAGTAAAAGTAAATCAGTACCTCAGTACATAAAACGTAATAAAACAACACTTATTGCAATAACAGTGTCTCCACTCTGCTCTCTAGAAGTAAAACATTTGTTGATGCTGCTTTAATAAGTGTGGCTAAAGCAGCAGACTGAACTAGAATTGGTATTAATATATATATATATATATATATATATATATATATATATATATATAAAAAAACACCCAGCACGCCCCTGCGGGCGGTTTATCCTTCAAGCTCGGGTCTTCTACCAGAGGCCTGGGAGCTTGAGGGTCCTGCGCAGTATCTTAGCTGTTCCCAGGACTGCGCTCTTCTGGACAGAGATCTCCGATGTTGTTCCCGGGATCTGCTGGAGCCACTCGCCTAGCTTGGGAGTCACCGCACCTAGTGCTCCGATTACCACGGGGACCACCGTTACCTTCACCCTCCACATCCTCTCGAGCTCTTCTCTGAGCCCTTGGTATTTCTCCAGCTTCTCGTGTTCCTTCTTCCTGATATTGCTGTCATTCGGAACCGCTACATCGATCACTACGGCCGTCTTCTTCTGTTTGTCTACCACCACTATGTCCGGTTGGTTAGCCACCACCATTTTGTCCACTTGGTTATGGCGTTCCATGTATGCCTTGCCTGCTAGCATCTTGCACCCTGCTGTTATGTGCTGGATTGTCTCTGGGGCATCTTTACACAGCCTGCACCTGGGGTCTTGCCTGGTGTGATAGACCCCAGCCTCTATGGATCTTGTACTCAGAGCTTGTTCTTGTGCTGCCATGATTAGTGCCTCTGTGCTGTCTTTCAGTCCAGCTTTGTCCAGCCACTGGTAGGATTTCTGGATATCAGCCACCTCCTCTATCTGCCGGTGGTACATACCGTGCAGGGGCCTGTCCTTCCATGATGGTTCCTCGTCTCCCTCCTCTTTCTTGGGTTTCTGCTGCCTGAGGTATTCACTGAGCACTCGGTCAGTTGGGGCCATCTTCCCAATGTATTCTTGGATGTTCCTTGTCTCATCCTGGACTGTGGTGCTGACACTCACCAGTCCCCGGCCCCCTTCCTTCCGCTTAGCGTACAGCCTCAGGGTGCTGGACTTGGGGTGAAACCCTCGATGCATGGTAAGGAGCTTTCTTGTCTTTATGTCAGTGGCTTCTATCTCCTCCTTTGGCCAGCCTATTACCCCAGCAGGGTACCTGATCACGGGCAGGGCGTACGTGTTGATGGCCCGGATCTTGTTCTTACCATTCAGCTGACTCCTCAGGACTTGCCTGACCCTCTGCAGGTACTTGGTGGTTGCAGCTTTTCTAGCGGCCTCTTCATGGCTCCCATTCGCCTGCGGGATCCCCAAGTACTTGTAACTGTCCTCTATGTCTGCAATGACCCGAGATTATATATATATATATATATATATATATATATATATATATATATATATATATATATATATATATATATATATGAGTAAGTGTCATAAAATGATTAATCTGAATGTGAGAAACATAAACATCTAAGCAGGATGTAAGAAGTGTAGTTTGCTGTACTGCCTTGAAAGGACTCATTGTGCTATTAGAGCATCTCCACCTACCTCAGCTTTCTCTTCATATTAGTGAATGAGTCTTGGCAGCTATTTAAACATCACTCCACATTTACTTCAGTGGAACCAGAGAAGATGCAATGTGATGCCAGGAGAAGCCCAAAGAAATTGTTTCCTACTCTAAACCACTGTATTTTCCTGGTGGAAACCATTTATTGGATGTGTAGAACTTGGAGCGCATGTCTCTATTTCCGAGGCAGTTCTGGGTAATAATCGCCAGGTTCAGTCTAAGAAGCACCCACCACCCTCCGTCCTTAGACGCAATGTTCAATGTGTAGGCCTGAACAGGGTTGTAATTATATTGAATTTGTGTTTGCATATGTTTGATTTGGTTTGATGTGGCACGAGCTAGGAGCTTGTGATTTGTCCTTTCAAAAGTGACTCTCAGCCCCAATGGAACAATCGCTGCTCTGTCTCTCTCTCTGCCTATGGCCTGAAAAGTCCTCGGTCTTAGTACCTGGTGTGTCAGAACTATTTGCAGAGCATTTAGGGAACACACGTTTTTGGTCTTGCCCACAAAATTATATTTAATGAAATGCATGAACACAGTTAAGGCTGGCAACAGAAACAGAAGACTGACTGAAAGAAGAACTGTAAGGTTAATAATTGTTTTCACATCCAGTTTTACTCATGAATGAAAGCTTGACCAAAAACGTGCTTTAAACTCTTAATTAAAGCATCTTTTTGTTCTGACAAAAGGCATTTTTTCATGAAATTTATATCATCTCTCTCAGACTCTTTATGATGGAAAATGGCATCAGATTAAAGTACTAGTGAGGCATCGCCAGGTCACCGGTTTCCTTGACGACCAGCGCATCCAGGAACTAATGCTGAAACCGGTGGAGCCAATTTACATCAATGGGGAAACGCAGGTGTCTAAGAGGCGAGGAACAGACATCACTGTACCTGTGAGTAACACATGTAATTACACTGGAGCTTTGAGCCCTGACGCTGATCTTTTACTTGATTTGATTTGAGGAGATTGGAGTGTTTTTATATGCAGAAAGAGTTTAGATCATTGGCATGTTTAGCTTACTTTCTGATGATCCTTTTTGTTAAAGCAATACGTTATTTCAGTCCAGTACATTCATTCTGGGAGCTACACCACACCTGACCAAATATAGTATAGGAAATGCTTCTGGTAAGAAATTAGCCATGATAATCATCCATCAACTTCCTGTCACTTACCTGAGTTGCAGAGGCAGGAGCCTAAGCAGAATATTTAGATGTCCCCATCCCAGGCTACTTCCTCCAGCTCTTTTAGAAGGATAGTGAGATGTTCCTGAGCAACCATGCTTTGGAAAAGCTATTCCAGAAGCTTAATGGTTTACATTCCCAAACCAGTTCTGATGTGTTTCTGGGATCACTGTCCTGGTGGAACATCCACTCGTGTCCTGGGTTTAACCATCTGTGGTGAATTTGGTGAATTTTGAGGTAGCTTCTTGTTTTCATTGTTCTGTCCACTTTGTGCAGTGTACTGTAGCACTGGGAGCTAAACAGCTCCAGAGCATCATAGCTGGTGCAATGTTCTTGGGAAAGCTCCCCTTTATTTCTCCAGACATATCTCTTGTCAAATAGCTCAATCTTTGTCTTGTCTGACCATAAAACTTTCCCAGAAATCATTTGGCTTGTCCATGTGGACGCCCACTGTGAACAGTGACACTGATGCTGCAGCAGTTTCCAGTTCATGGCAACCCTAAGCCTGGGTGGTTCCTGGATTTTCTAAGCAATTTCCTATTATTTTAGGGTGACATCTGGGTATCCTTCCAAAAAAAGGAAATCTGCCGTAGAAATGGCTCCAAGAGTCCCTCCCAGTCTATAGTGTATAAAGCTACAGATTTCCTTTTCAGACTTTCTGTGACTTCTTGCACATGATCAATTTTTAAGTATTGGTCATTCAAACGAGCCAAACGAATTCTGTTTTATGCTGGCACAGACAAACTACCAGTCATAGTTAATCATGATCATCAGTGGGAAGTTAATAGGCCTTGTCAAGTTAAAATGTATTGCAGAACCTTCAAAACCACTTCCTAAAATATTTTCAAGGAGATGTATGTATATATTTAAGCCTGTATGTAAATAAATTAAAATTGCACAACCAATGCTTTTTATTTAAGTAACTTAGGATGTATGCTGTATAATCATTCCACCCTGGAAAAAGAACACTTCAAAGAAAGCCCAAAACAGGACAGCCATGCCCATGATGAGTGTATGTAAACCTCTGACCACAACTGTATATGACAACCAGACCTTTGAGTCTACAGGAGGGGAGGACTGTTAGCTGGCAGAGCACTATTTTACCTGAGCAAGAGCCCAAAATACTGGTGCTCATCCAATCAGAGCAGCAACACATCCCCAACCTGCGGAAGACAATCCACGCTTTCACTCATTTTGCCATGACTGATATGAGCATTCACTGCTTCAACGCTTTATATACAAAAAGAAATATGGAAAGCATAATTGGACCCCTTTAAAATGTTGCCAGTAGGTTGGATATATTTTGTTTAATATGCTTGACTGTCCAGAGAATGATATTCTGCATAAATGATCCTACAATTATTATTATAGTTTGCAAGGTGTTACAATCATTAGGATACCATGCAACATTTGTTTTGTTTTTAACACACGGCTATTGCATGTATGGATGTAGATATCATTACTATTATCATATGAAGCGCAGTTTGCAACATTTGTAACATTTACATGTTGCAAAATCAGCCTTCAAAGCATCGTGTCACGCATCAAAGATGACACTAGTTTCTGTTTTTACAAAAAGCATGTTTGAAATAATCAGATCGTCCATGTTGTTTCGATTCAGGTGGAGATTCAGAAGCTGCGTCTCTACTGTGATCCCCATCAGAGCGAGAGGGAAACAGCTTGTGAAATCTACTCCGTCGTAAGATCTCTGCTCTCACTCTCTCTTCGTTTCCACTTCAAAGGCTTTGTACTTGAAAGGCTGTGTATGGCTGCGTGTATGAGCCTGCGATGACGATAACCATTATGTTTTCTCTTGTCTTGTCTCTCCTGATACGCAGGATGATGAAAGGGTAAGGGTGAATTCACACATATTTAATCTGAGGTCGCTAATAAAAGTTTCACCACTGAGGTGTTGTCAGGGTAATCCGTTTGTGACCCACTCTGTTAATTTAATTGTGTATGTGTATCTTCAGTGCCCTCTGAATAGAAGTGCCACAGTGGAAGAAGAAGACTGCGATTGTGTAGTCGGCCCACCAGGACCCACGGTAACACACACATAAAGACCTACATTTGATAGATTACATGTCTGTTTCCTTTCCTATGGTTTTAACACCAGGCTCTGATGTCTGCAAGATCCCTGCTGCTCAACAAAGAGTGTGCTGATGAGTGTGATCCATCATCATTCTCATTTAACAGCTTGGTTATTCTTTGATTTTGATGTTCACATATAGAATGTGCTGCTAGTTTACACAACATTCTTTGTTGCTTTTTTGGATGCAATAATAATCAGTTCTTTACTGTATCATTATATTGGAGGTCATTACACACCCATCTAAAATGGTATATGCTACATAGAGACCACAACAGGGCAATTGGAAACTAGGAAACTGCTAGTTTATTTGATGTGGATTTGGAGCCTCATTCAAAAAACATACATATCAAGACTTGACTCCTCTACTAATTACCTCTAATGATGTGTGGTTGTGATGAAGCCCAGTTAATGAGTCACAATAGTATTTGTTTGGTAAGGAAAGTGCTGGAAAGTGTCCACGATGTAGACAGCAGTGCACGCCTAAATTGCATCTCTTGCAAACTTGTTATGTTTCCTGAAAAGTCACCATCGTGTCTGCAGCCAAAGCCATGTACAGTCACGTTAGGAACATTAAGGTTTCTGATTTACAAGGATTTGAAAAATGAATTCTTCCTAGAATTCATGAAAGATATTTGCAGCCAAAAGATCCCTGGTTCAAGTCGCACCGTTTCAGGGGGTCATGAGCCGGTGAACTCCCAGTGCCAGTCCAAAACCCAGATGGGACGCTCGCATCAGGAAACCACTCGGTGTAAAATCATACCTGTGATTCCATCACTGTGGTGGAGCGTCTGAAAGTACTTTCCATTAAATGTTATGGGATCAGTTGTTCCAAATTTGAAGGCAGTTCATTGTCATATTCTGGGACGGTTGAAGCGATGGGCAGCCACAGCCTTGGTATTCATAGAGCCAATAGCATAGCTGCTGTTGTGTCTTAATGTAAGAAGAAAGTTTCTGATTAGAATATTTTTATATTACAGGGTTCACCAGGTGAGAAAGGGACACATGGGCCACGAGGGCCTGAAGGCAAGCCTGTAAGTACGGATATCTTTGGACGTTTTTCATTCTGTTTTATCTTTGGATGCATGTTTGAACATGATGCAATTGTTCTCAGGGTAAAGAAGGAAAACCTGGTGATCCTGGCCCCCAGGGGTTTCCAGGGATGAAGGTATAAGGAAACACCACGATAATACCTTTGAATAGACGCATTTCACTTCTCTGTTTCTGTGTGAGTTGTACAGAGCTGCATGTCCTCAAAGAGTTACTCCTCCCTGTATTATTCACCCACCCGCATCCTTTATAGCACATTATATATCAATTTGGTTGTCTTTCCCTTTGATTAATAATAATAACAATAATAATAATACAACATTATTATTATTATTATTATTATTATGTCTGACACAAGGAAGAAAACTGCACTTTACATAAAGCATTGGTGGCTATAAGACAGAAACGTTTCTGGAGACTCATCGATTCGCTGTTGGCTTTAACTCGCTTTTTAAGTCTGTGTTTCACCAGCAAATTAATATTTGCGTGATGAGGAGTTCAATGCAGAGCGATAATTATTGTGTACCCAAGAATGTACACACAACAGCCACAATTTCAAAAATTAACATGTGGTGACTGTCATGGATGATCTGGAGGAAAGTCTTTCTGCATGCCTTTGTTCATAAAGGACGTCTGAAATAGTGACATCACACATGTTTGTTCAGATGTGATCAAACTATAAGCCTAACAAGTTATGTCTTTGAATATCCTGCAAATGTATTAAGTTTTAAATGTATTATAGAAAACAGGCAGATCAAAATACTTTATGCTGTTTATTTCGGTGAACACTTTTCTGACCTGTCTTCCCTCTGCAGGGTGAAGCAGGTCCGACAGGAGCAAGGGGAGCACCTGGTCCTAAAGGTGCAAAGGTAAGTGTTAGAAAACCAGGAGCATTCGTGTGTGTTCTTATTCACACTGGTTGTTTTATAGACAGTTCTTCAATGTGTTGCAGGGAGACAGAGGCGAGCCAGGCTTAACAGGAGAACCAGGTCTCCCAGGACCTAAGGTAAGACTGGGAGAGCAACAGTCCCACGGACGTTTTGAATGATATATATTATAGATATATTTCTGCAGCTCTCTCTCGTTCATTGTGTCTTGGCCACTTTTTCTGTTTTAGTGCTGCTTTGTGTCGCTGTACTGCAAGGCACAAGAAGCCACTGATGCTTTACAATATTTTAGACAACTTAATGATTTGTATAACAAATTGTTAAAAACAAAATGAATTGTTAAAAAATAACGTTTGAAATTAGAAGCATTTGTTTTCCTTTTTTTCCCCACAGCTAATCTTATAACATTGTACATGCTGCTGTAGCAAATAAAAACAAAATCTTTCTGCATGATTCTTAAATTCACTCTTAAATCTCCTAAATTGTAAGAAATAAATGTTCGAAAAAGTTCAGGTTCAAGACACGAGTCTTTAAATGCTGCCACATTTAGCACGGACATTTAAAACATTCACCATGATCATCCTGTTGAATTTAATTTGTTTCTAACAAATTTTCCTGCACAATAACAAAACTTTGCTGTTAATGTGAGTTTGAAACTCTAGAGAAACATTTTCTATGTCAACCAACAGAATTAAAATTAAAAGATGGTGAAGTTATTATTTAAAAGTGATCACATTTGAATGTTAGCAACATTCTTCATGTGCAGGGTCTCCCTGGTGAGAGAGGAGAGCCAGGACCTCCAGGAGAAGCTGGGCCGATGGTAAGCTCTAGAGGGAGTTAGCTGATGCTCATAGGATGCTAAACCTTTCAAATGTAGGGCTCTGTCTGATGTCACGAGATCATCAGATTATTCCAAAACACTCGATAAGAAAGCTATGATAAGTTAAAAGCAGTTTAAACACGGCAAGCAAAAGTATTTCAAAATGTAACAAATCAAAAATATCTTGAATGTGTTTATATGATATTATTTCTTCTCCTAATTGAACAGTAGTGAAGAGACGAGTTTGCTTGTGGATGGGATTTCTTCCACCTTCTGTACCATTTCCAGGACCCTGTTGTTTCATATTGCCTCACAGAATTTTTCATCCTCCTAGGGGGAGCCTGGAGCTCCAGGCCGTGTCGGACTGGTTGGCGCGCTGGGACCAAAGGTCAGTGCAGACTGTAGTTTCTGAGACATCAAGTCCGCTTCACGTTGCAAACATTGCACTCTGTGATTGTCAACATCTCGTGCCAACACTATAGAGAATATTTCTGTTACAATTAACATGTGTGCTGCTGTTAACAGCTGCCAGTGTTTCTGTAAGCTGTCTGAACAGCTCGATTTGATTTGACCACAGTGGCATTTGTGGTCCAGCATCTGTCTGCAGCTTCATCACAAAAGTGTTGGGAAGCACCACACTCTGCATACAGGACAGTTTGTTTGGCAAAGCAGTGGTTTTGTAGAACGAACCTCCTTTAAGCTGATCTTACAAAGCTGCACGTTTGTCTTTATGGATATTCATACTGAAACTGAAGGCAATGAATGCCAGCAAGTGGCTGCCATTTACTTTATGTGACAGTTCAGACGCTGACTGATAGCAGAACTGAGCAGGACATTAAATGTTAAAAACATTTCCGACCTCTGTGTAAGCTGCCCTCGTTTAAACTTTGCAATAGTACCAGTGCATCTCAAAGACATTTAAATATTGTGAAATGTTTTTTCATAATTCATTTAACAAAGGTAACGATGACAATTACACTCTGAGTACTTTTTTGGGACTCCTTTATCACAAATGACTCTTTCAGTGTGCCGTGGCCTGGAGACAGTCAGCCTGTGTCGCTGCTGAGCGGTTACTTTATAGCCTCACTGAGCTTTGCTGTATTTGTAGCCCAGGTCTTTCTCATCTTCCTCTTGACACATTTTAACAGAAATCAGAAATTTAAATGTAAACATGTTTATTTGCTATATGTGTAATAACATTTATGATGTCATTAATTGCACATTGATAAAACTAATGTTAGTGTGGAGTTTAGCTAGCTAGCTGTAACTTGGCTATGTAGCATAAGTGATTGTAAGATTAGGTGACAGCATTACTACAGTAGTAGCAGACGGTGGGCTAGCCTTTTCATTTCATGAATGATCCTGTTCTGTCAAGGAATTAGATTTAAGAGTTGAATGTGGATAATGTACCACAGCTAAATTTGAATTAGAATTTAAGCTTGTATAGACGAGATCATAAAACAACTGAGAAGCGCAAACATATTAAACAAAAGAAGACTTTAAAGCAGCTTTATTGTCTTAGCGTAAGTTAATGCAAAGCATGCTGTGGTCTCAGACTTGAAAAAACCTAAAAGGTTTTAAAACTGCAAAGTTGGCAGAAAGACATAAAGATATTCAACTTCCTACTTACTTTTTTGTCTTCTGGAAAGCGAAATAGTTTATAAAGATCCATCTGGGTGGGATAAATATTTTATATGGGAGGCAGGGAATAAGATACTCCCTGTGCTCCCTGGTAATTTTAAACTTTACTGATAGATATGTACATTTGACAGGACAAACAAATAAAGGTAAACTCTTATATAAAAAACTAAAAAAGGACATTAGGCCCCACCTAAGACTCAGCACATTTACAAGTTTTCTTTAGCGGCCTAGAAAAGTAATCCAGCGACAGTCGTCCATAAATCCATGGGCTGCATTAGAGAGGATCTGCTAATAGCTATTTCAGCATGCTCCTAATGGGAGTAATTTGACCAAATGGAAGCTCATGCAGGGTAAAAATAAAGGGCCATAAAGAAAGAAATACCTGTAACTTAAAAAGTCCATGAATTAATTTTGTAAACAAATCTCTTTGACAGATTTTATTTCTCGCTGCTCTGATATGAGTCATAGAGTCGGGCTGCATGTTGTTATAATCTTATCCACCACCATTTCTGTCAGTTAATTAACACTAGTAGTGGGCTACAGCCACACACTACATGGGATGTTCTCCTGTGGCAAGCTGGCTGTGGCTAAATGAAAGAGCAAATGCACACATCTGCAAGCGTGTGTCCACACCCACCAGCTACAAGTGTGCACACTGCTATTTTGAGTTTTCTCTGAACTCCACGCTGACTCTCGGCCACTCTGCTCAGTAATTTGGGCCTGTTCCTGCTATCACAACAAACTACTTTCTCCAAGGATCTGGAAGTGTTCTCTACCAAGTGGAGGATGCTGGTACACATTTGGTGTCCATGTGTGGGAACATGTGGCTGCTACTGTCTCCAGAGCACTCCCTGTGGAACGTATCCGCATTTTTGGTCATCTGGTCATGAAGGCACACGTTAACTAGCTTAATTTAGCATCAGACTAGAAGCAGTCTCTGCAATCTGTCCAGCATCAAGGTGATTGTTGAACAATTACTTAATAAACAATAAACAATTACTTTGTAAGTGCACACATTTCCAGCTGTGCATCATTACCAGAGACCAGGCTGTTAGATAGGAATTAAATAAAGGAAAACAGGATGTAAATATGACTAGATAGTAATGGCCCTTTAAATCCATATGCTATTTTCTAATAACATCTACTAGGTGACATTAGGACCATTAGGAGAAGGATTATGGTGGTAGTAGTCTTGTGCTAAACGAGCAGCGTTTCAGGAATGATAACGTCTTCCCTTTCAAACAGAGTTTACTGCATGCACTTTGATCTTAGAGCTCTTCTATTAAGATTTCCATTTGTGTCTGACAAACATGTTTACATTCCATATGAAGGACAGATGGGAACATTACCCGACCCTAAAGAGATTAAGTATCAAATTCAAATTCAAATTTTATTTGTCACACACACACAACCATACACAGTATGACATGGGGGTGAAATGCTTGTAGCTGTACAATGCCCGACCATTAAATGACAGAAGAAAAGTTTTACAATATTTACAATTTACAGTTTACTACAAAATTTACAAATTAACTTAGGAATTTACAGTAAAGAATGTGCAAATAGCAGAAGAGATTATAAAGATAAGGATTATAAATTATAGGAATTATAGGATTGTGTGGTGGTGCGTGTGGTGACGTGTGTGAGAGTCCAGTCTTATAGTGACGTGTTTGGGAGAGTCCAGTCCTACACCTGGTTCAGGCCCCGAATAGCCTGGGGGAAGAAGCTCCTCCTCATTCTCTCTGTTTTGGCCTTAAGGGAGCGGAGGCGCTTCCCAGACCTCAACAGTGAGAAGAGTCCATTGTTGGGATGGGAGAGGTCCATCATAATCTTCCTAGCTTTGGACTTGCACCGCTTGGTGTAGATGGACAGCAGGTCAGGGAGCTCTGATTGAATGATGCGTTCGGCTGAGCGCACCACCCTTTGCAGATCTCGTCTGTCCTGCTTGGTGCTGTTCCCAAACCAGGTGCAGATGTTTGCCGTCAGGACGCTCTCGATAGTGCAGGAGTAGAAGTTCTTGAGCACCTTCAGTGGCAGATGGAAGTCTCTAAGTCTTCTGAGGAAGAAGAGACGCTGACGGGCTTTCTTAACCAGGGTGTTGATGTGACAGGACCATGACAGGTCCTGAGTGATGTGGACACCCAGGTATCGGAAACTGTCCACTCTCTCCACTGGCGTGCCACTGATGATGAGGGGTTTGTAATTCCTCGCCTGCTTTGTAGTGAAGTCCACGATCAGCTCCTTAGTCTTGCTGATGTTTAGGAGGAGGTTATTCTCCTGGCACCAGGTCTCCAGGTTCCTAATCTCCTTCAGGTAGGCCGCCTCGATGTTGTCGGAGATCAGGCCCACAACAGCAGTGTCGTCAGCAAACTTGACAATGGAGGTTTTGTCTGATGTGGCTACACAGTCATAAGTGTACAGTGAGCAGTGTTGGTCAAGTTACTTGAAAAAAGTAATCAGTAACTAATTACCGATTACTACCCCCAAAAAGTAATCCCGTTACTTTACTGATTACTTATTTTCAAAATTAATTAATTACTTAGTTACTTAGTTACTTTTTAAAAACATGATTTACAACCTGAAGAGGTGATAAAGTGATAGATCTTTCAGCCCAATTCTACTTTTTCTACATAATCCATCATACAAAATGTAATCAAATGGAAAAGTCTCTTTTTTAAACTTGTTTTGTTAGTTTTAATCTTTTAACTTTATGCATCAAGCAAAAAATTTAATTATATGCAACATTCTCTGACTGGAAGAAATTAGTTTAATATTTAAACCTATTTTCTGCACATTCCAGCACATAAAATAAAATATTTTTTGTGTTTACACTCAGTCTTTCAAATAGATGCAAGTAAAACACAGCAGAAAATAAATAAAGTCAAAGACTCAGCGGTCCTGTTGCTCTATTTTCACCTGTAAAGCAGGAGTGGGGTAGGCGGAGGTTTACCCTGGTGCAGGTGTGCCGCGGTCAGTTGAAGAATCCGCGAGTTTCTCAGTGAGTTTCCCATTACGTCGTAGCTACTCGGTGCTTGCTCGGAAGTTTAGGGTTTTTTTTCGGTGTAAGGTCAGTATTTCCACGCTTTAAACACTGCACGCTCATACTCTCTCCCGCACTCGATATATGATCCATTGTTGATCTGCACACAGCTGTTGTCACGAACGTCGCACTCGCTTACGTCACTGTCGTGAGACATTCTCGCAAAAAATCACGGTTTTAGTAACGCAGTAACGCAGCGTTCCTACAGGAAAGTAACGGTAATCTAATTACCGTTTTTGCAATAGTAATCCCTTACTTTACTCGTTACCTGAAAAAAGTAATCAGATTACAGTAACGTTACTGCCCATCTCTGACAGTGAGTACAGCAGGGGGCTTAAAACACAGCCCTGAGGCACTCCAGTGCTGAGTGAGATGGAGGGGGAGACTTGTTTTCCCCCTCCATCTCACGGGGCGATCGTGGCTCAAGAGTTGGGAGTTCGCCTTGTAATCGGAAGGTTGCCGGTTCGAGCCCCGGCTCGGACAGTCTCGGTCGTTGTGTCCTTGGGCAAGACACTTCACCCGTTGCCTACTGGTGGTGGTCAGAGGGCCCGGTGGCGCCAGTGTCCGGCAGCCTCGCCTCTGTCAGTGCGCCCCAGGGCGGCTGTGGCTACAATGTAGCTGCCATCACCAGTGTGTGAATGTGTGTGTGAATGGGTGGATGACTGGATATGTAAAGCGCTTTGGGTTCCTTAGGGACTAGTAAAGCGCTATATAAATACAGGCCATTTACCCTCACTGATTGGGGTCTGTCTGTGAGGAAGTTGAGGATCCACTGACACAGTGATGAGCTGAGTCCTAGATCCGTCAACTTAGAGGGAATTATTGTGTTGAATGCTGAACTGTAGTCCACGAACAGCATCCTAACATAATTCCCTCTGCCAGTGTCCAGGTGACTCAGGGATGTGTGGAGCAGGTGAGATATGGCATCGTCTGTGGAACGATTAGTCCGGTAAGCAAACTGAAGTGAGTCGATGGTGGCAGGAAGTGAAGAAGTGATGTGATCTCTCATCAGTCTTTCAAAACACTTCATCACAATTGAAGTTTTTTTTACTGGACGGTAGTCATTGTGGCAAGCGGGCTGTTGTTTCTTTGGAACAGGGACAATAATGGACCGTTTGAAGCACGTGGGAACCACAGCTTGGGCCAGGGAGAGGTTGAAGATCTCCGTGAACACCGGTGCTAGTTGATCAGCGCAGGCTCTAAGGACCCGGCCAGGGATTGCATCTGGTCCTGCTGCCTTCCTGGTGTTCACCCTCCTGAAGGTGTTCCTCACGGCATGCTCTGTGATGACGAATGCATTTTCTTCACTGGTGCAGTCCGAGCGCGCGCAGCCGTTTGTTGTTTTAATTGCTGCGGCGTCGAAGCGAGCATAAAACGTGTTCAGCTCATCAGCCAGTGAAGTGTCGGCATTCATCATTGAAGAAGCTGGTCGTTTATAGTCCGTTATAGTCCGCAGTCCTTTCCACAGGCTCCTAGAGTCGCACTGTCGTAGCTGTGACTCTAGTTTTTCCCCGTAGCTCCGCTTTGCCTTTCGGACCGCGCTGCGCACGTTGTAGGACGCAGCCTTGTATAGGTCCATATTACCGGAGACAAGCCCTTCATTGTAGGCAGCGGTGCGTGATCTCAGAGCGTCGCGGATGTTTTTATCCACCCACGGCTTCTGGTTGGGAAACGTTCGGATGATAGTTCTTTCTGCTGTGTCGTCCGCTAGTTTCCCGATAAATCCCACAACCGCTTCCGTAAACATGTTGATGTCATCAGAGCTGCGCCGAAACATGTCCCAGTCTGCGTCATCCAGTGCGTCATCCAGTGCGTCCTGCAGCGCGGCCACCGATTGGTCCGTCCAGCGAGCGACCTCCCTCCTGATTGGTGGTTGCTGCTTTAGCCTTTGTTTGTAAGCAGGCATGAGGAAGATGGCGGAATGGTCCGATTTTCCAAATGCCGGCAGGGGTTGAGCCTTGTAACAGTTCTTGAACGGGGTGTAGCAGTGGTCTAATGTCCTCGTGCCCCGGGTGGGGCAGTTGATGTGCTGGTGAAGGTTGTGAAATGTCCGTTTGAGATTCACTCTGTTAAAATCTCCCATAACAATGAGTGCGGCATCTCGGTGAAGTGTTTGTTGATGTGTGAGAGCCTCATGTAGCTCACATAAGGCAGTGTCCGAGTCCGCGTGAGGCGGAATGTAAACAGTGCAGGCAATGACCGCAGTGAATTCCCGAGGGAGATAGAAAGGGCGACACTTAACGATCAAAAGCTCCAGATTGGGCGAGCAAGAGCGTGTGAGTGGGGAGATGTTTGTGCTGTCGCACCATCTGTTGTTCACCATCAAACATACTCCATCACCTCTTTTCTTCCCCGACTCCATTGTCCTGTCCATGCGGTAAACCGAAAAGAACCCCGTCGGCTGCACGGCGTGGTCTGGTATCGCTGGGTTCAGCCAAGTCTCGGTGAAGCAGAGGAGGTTGCAGTCCCGAATGTCTCTCTGGAACTTGATTCTGGCTCTGAGGTCATCAAGCTTGTTCTCGATGGATTGAACATTGGCTAGCAGGATACTGGGCATGGGTGCGCGGTGTGCGCGAGCCCGTAGCCTATTCCTGATGCCGGCTCTTTTACCTCGAGGCCGTCGCTTAGGGTCGCGTCTTTTGTTCTCTCTCAGGATCTCCTTTGGCCAGGTTGGGTCCGGAGTTAAACATGGTGAAATGCTCGTGTATTGCAGACCAATAGAAACCAAACTGTCTCTACTGTAGTGGATTTGTGTGTTTTGCATGATGCCCATGCAAGATTATGGCAGATATAGCAAAAAGTGACGAAAAACTGCAAAAAGTGGAGAAGTTAGGGCAGAGCATCCAGCACGGCAGCCGACCTCACCGGCGCCAAGTATAATTCTGAGATAATGTATTTCTGTATGCCTAATTTATAGTATTTATAAGTAAAGTAAATTGAGTAGAAAGTGAAGTAAAGAGAGCCGCTGAGATTAACTAAACTGGTGACTTGAGCTGCATCACCGATGCAGGAAGCCTAACAAACAAATACAGTTTCTTGCAGCAAAGTCAGGGAAGACTGATCATCATAATGATTACCAGGAAGCACAACATACCAACATACTTTGAAGGACTGATTGTTGAATGAATACATCTTTAACAACCTAAAAAAACCTGCACAAGTTTACATTTAATTTGTATTTTCTGTAATCCACAGAGGTTTATAAAAATACTTACAGGCTCACATTTGGAAATACTGTGAAAGGATATTGTTCTTCATCCCTGATACATATTCTCACTTAAATATTGGAAGAAGTGGAGTTAAATATTTTATATTGTTCTTTGACTCGGCAGGACCTGGCTCTATTCACTGCTCATCCTCATGATCAAGTCCAAAGAATTAGATGAACCTAGATGAAAGTAGCGATGGCAGCATCATGCTCTGGGGCTGTTTTGCTGCAGTGCTACATTGCACAAAATTGATGGAATAATGCAGAAGTGGAACTCAAATCCATAGATGGTTGAAATTTGGACACAACTGAGTGTTCCACCAGGACAATAATCCCCAACACACATCCAAACTTACAGTAAGCTACTGGAATGGCCTTCCCAAATCCCTGACGTCAGCCGTCTTGGAAATATGGAATATGCTTAAAAGCCGTGTCCATGCTAGGAAGCCAATCAGTTGAAAGGAACTCTGCCAATATTACTAAGTAAAGTGGTCAAATTTTCAAGCAGAATCATGACACAAGGTTGTCGACACTATCAAAGCATCTGACGGAGCTGCAACTTGCTAAGGGACATTACACCAAATACCAAAGTACATCTTTGAGCCTGTATGCTTAACTCTGACCTGATGTGTGTTGAAAAATGCAGAATAAATAAAAGACATTAAATTCATTCTGTAAATGGTTAAAGATGCATGCTATACAACCAGCCCACCCTGGAAATAGAGCAGTTCAAGGAAAATCATTCCAAGCCTAAAATTACCACAGAAACCTCTGACCGCTGTGTATGTTTGACTTGATCTCTTTTTCCTTCCTCCTCTTACCAAACTGGAATTTAAACAGAAATGTACAGAAAATTATTTTGGGTACACAATTGAGTCTTTCTCTAATATTTGTTGAGGTCTGATGAGAACATTTATTTTGGAGCACAACCACAGGTGAGATGGACAGAGCTTCCTTTCAGGTCTGACACAACAAGTCAGCTGAGCAAAGCAGCCTTTCTCCTGCCACAGGGAGGGACTCATGACCTCAGCACACAGGGGTTCATGTTGGACAATAAACTGCGGTCCAAGATTTCTATAGAGTGTTGTGGTCTACATTTGTTCAGGTGTCATGTTGGATAGCGCTGTCGTACTTCCGCACTGGTTTCCACCTGGTCTGGCCTCCTTCCCGTTCAGGTTTCCACCTGCCTTTGCAAATAGCAACCATGTAGCTCATATAAAGGATGACTGACACCCCTGATCAGTTTTAGGTGTACGTGCTTCTACCCTCAGAAATGTTAGTTTGCTTGCTGATGATAAAATGAAAAACCAAACAGAACATTGTAATGGGGACGTCTAATGGAAAAGCATGAAGCATCATTTAAAAAGATACACAGAGAACAACTGAACAGTCGTTACTGAATAAATAGTTAGCTCTTAGTCTGTAAAAGCCCCGTTCTAACAACTTCCACGCAGTTAACAAAAAGTGATGTATAGCAGTAAAAAAGCTCTCAGTGTGGTCACTGCCTGAGGTGGTCTCCCTCATCAGCTGTAAAGAATTTATTTTCACCGATCCGTGGAAGCCCCATTGAATGTTAATGATGCCTAACGTTAGATATACTGTAGAAGGCTTTAGGCTGCTACTGTGGCCTTTAATCACACTCATAAAGCTGCTATCTTTCAGCATCACACTTTCAAAGAGTTTAGGATTTGATGTTTCACACTCAAGTGAAGTCAGATAGAAATGATCAGCTCAGTGCTGGCAGTAGGTCTCTTATTACCAGATACCGAGTGTTCTACACCCAAAATTATAACATTTCAGATGCAGCTGTGTGAGGTTTTCATGTTACGAGAGATAAAGAGATAAAGATACTGTATGCCAATCAGTGCTGCCCTGTAATTACTAACTGTATAACTATTATCTGTTGGAAAACAGGGATGGGGAGATTTCAAATGGGGCTAGGCTGTCCATATACATTTGAAAACCCATTAATAATATTAGCAGAAGCATGTTCTCGGGACCAACGAAACCACAGGATCCTTTAAATGATGTTGCTTAAATGAGCCAACAAATGACAATCGTCTACTTACACAGATCAAAAGGAAGCCGGTAGCATTTAGGTTGGGTTTATTTTTAACTCTGTTTCTTGTAATTTGGAAGCGAGTTCAGAGACCTCTTAAGTACATGCATAAGTTCGAGTTTCCCTCTCCCTCAGGCTGACAGGCCCACAAATCATCAGTTGTTACCCACAAGTAACAGATGTATAGACCATGTCGGGGAGTAACGGAATACATGTACCGCCGTTACGTATTTAAAATACAAAATATGAGTAACTGTATTCGGTTACAGTTACCGTTTAAAAAGGTGGTATTCAGAATACAGTTACTTTGTTGAAATAAATGGATTACACTGCGGTACTTTCCTGTTTCATGTTGTGGCGGGTCAGGACTGTTTGGGTTTTGTTTGACAGCTACGTTCTGTTGTTCCAGGCGGCAGCGTTACGGTTGCCATGGTTACAGGGCGACGCTCTCTCTCTGCGTGTTTCCTGCATGAGAGAGCGCCTTTTTGTTGTTGTTGTTGTGCTAAGCTAACAGGCAGAATGCTACAGGTATAGCTCTAAAGAATGTAGCATCATGGGCAGTGTAGTCCGTGTTGCAGGGAGAATGGACTGCCATACACGTTATGTGTCTGTGAGCGCGAGGAGGGAGAAAAAGGAAAAGTACGAGTTGTTATCAAGCAGAAACGGGAGCTGGAAGCATGTAAATATAATAATAACCACTTCAGCCAAGAAGAGAGCCTGACGAGCCCAGTTGTAAGTAAGCTGTCAAGACTCGACTGTACACTGTGTTCGTGTTTTCCTCTGAAACAATAAGTTCCTTTCAACGCCTCTCTCTGTTGTGTGGGTCAACTTTTCTTGCGAGAGACAAAGTAAAGCGATTTTTCGGCTACAAGCCCGACACGAACCCACCATATTAGCCAGAGGTCCCTTTACTACGGTTTGTAGCCGCTGACCTTCAGTAATAGTGATAAATCACAGTGCATGTGTTGGGAATCTGTAACGGAATACGTTACAGAATACATTTTGGGGCATGTATTTTGTAATCTGTAATGGAATACATTTTAAAAGTAACCTTCCCAACACTGTGTATAGAGCCACTTGAGGGTCCTTGGTTGAGAATGAAAATGGTCAGCTGGGCATTTGGGGCATTACACACATAAGAAAGCTGTAACAAAATGTTAGTTAATATGAGAATATGTAAAATCAACTGCTCTTTGTCTATAACAGGAAAATCAGAAATTTCATCCAAAATACTCTTTTATCATGATATAATTTTCTACTTTAGTCAAAATTAAAAACACAGATTGAAATATTTTGTACTTAAAAAAATGATTTGTGAAGCACAGATAGATACTTCTCATTAATATTTCCTCTTTTCGTCAGTTCAGTGGGTTTGTGAGTATCTGCGCTGCTTACAATAAAATCTATATTCTTCTATTTAAGGCTATATGGCTGACTATTACACATATGAATTCTTATTGCCATGTCCTGTTTGTATTTTGCGTTGTATAATTTAACCCGTGTTATTTTTTAATGCCAGCAATTCCCAAAATGCATCACATCAAGGCGGTCATAAAGTTACTGTTTGGCAAGAGGAGGTGTGTGTGTGTGTACCTGTTTAGACGTCTTTGCGGGGACCAAAAATTGGAAGTTTACTATACTTCTGGGGACCAAAATCTCGGTCCCCACTAGTGCAAAGGCATTTTTGAGACTTAAAATGTGGTTTTAGTGTCAGGGTTACAATTAAGTTATGGTTAGGTTTAGGGTAACAGTCAGGGTTAGGCATTCATTTTTGATGGTTAGGGTAAGCGGCTAGGGCATTATGTCAATGAGATGTCCCCACTAGGATAGCAACACCTGATGTGTGTGTGTGTGTGTGTGTGCGCGCACACACATATATGTGTAAAATGTGGCTGTGAGGAACAGGAGCTTCAGTAACTACCTCAATTTTCAGAGGAAATCCACTTCAGAAGCCTAAAGAAAAGGCATCCCAACAGCATGTAGGGTACTTTTTTGTTTAGTTTTCCTAATCAAAAAAAGAGGTTACCAGGGGGCCCGAATGAAAAGCAGTGGGCTGACATGCAGTTAAAGGACTGACACTTATTTGCTATGACTAAATTTGGAATAAGATAAGATAAGATAAGATAACCTTTATTAGTCCCACACGTGGGAAATTTGTTTTGTCACAGCAGGAAGTGGACAGTGCAAAAGTTATGATGCAAAAATTAGAATACAATAAGAATAAATACAGTACACAACTGTACAGAATAGAATAAAATAAAATACTATATACAGTAGAATAAAATAGAATAAAAATATACAATAAGATAAAAATAGAATACGAATGCTATATACAACTGAGTAAAAATACAACGATGCCAGAAAAGATTATTGCACTTAGTGTTATTGCACATGTGTGGATGTGTGTGCTTGATCAGTTAAAGTCTTTGTTGTGGAGTCTGACAGCAGTGGGGAGGAAAGACCTGCGAAATCTCTCCGTCCCACACCGTGGGTGCCGCAGTCTCCCACTGAAGGAGCTGCTCAGTGCTGTCACAGTCTGCTGCATGGGGTGGGAGACGTTGTCCAACAGGGATGACAGCTTAGCCGCCATTCTCCTGTCACTCACCACCTCCACTGGGTCCAGAGGGCATCCTAGAACAGAGCTGGCCCTTCGGATCACCCTGTTCAGTCTCTTCCTGTCCCCAGCAGAGATGCTGCCGCCCCAGCAGACCACACCATAAAAGATAGCAGAAGCCACAACAGAGTCATAGAAGTCATAGAATACTCTGTGATTATCCTCTCAAAGATGTATGTGTGTGTGTCCCTCCACCTACACACAGAGCAAAGCAGGCAGCAGCTCAGAGTGAAGCAAAAAATGTAACAAGAAGCAAGTTTTAGCTAAAGTATGAGAGCTACTTATCCAGCAACATCAAAGGCAGTGCTGCATGGAGTTGGCAGGAATACCTCATCCAAGCGGACAGAATGAGATAAGTGAAGCCTCGGCTGGGTTGGTGGCTTTTGGAGCATTTCTAATGACATTATCTCACAGACTGTCCAAGAAGTTTCTGCTTCAGTTTTGCTAAGTTTGCTGCACTACTTAGCACTAATAAACAAGTATCTGTTTTTGTGGGAAATAGCCGTGCAGCTTGCTAATCAGTGTTTACTTTACTACAGTCAGTTACCAAAGTCTGTAGGAAATAAACTACACTACCCCAGTGTGACTGAAAGAAGTCCTCACATGTTGCCACACAGTTAAATACCTCCTCAACGACACCGAACTGTTGCAACTCACACATTAAGCTGTTTAATGAGGTGATTAATTGTGGTAAATATGGGGAGTATGGGTGCTGTTTATTCATTTAAGGAAAATGAGATGCTTCCCTTATACAGAATATTTAGACTCCACCAACTTTGAGAATATGCAAGTGGAAATGCTTTCTGGAATAAAGTAGCCACTAATCATTCATCCCAACTCTTGGGTTTTTTCAGTTTGTAGCTACACAGCTGATGAACTGTTATCTTAGCTAACCTACTGGTATCTGGCCATACAAGTAGTTTTAGCTTTGTTATTGGTCCAGATTTGAAAATTCCTGTACTTTTAGAGATTGTCAGTACAGTTTCATATACACTCTGCTACCTTACAACTACAGTTGCCTTTTAGTGTAAGACGTATGATAGGGAAAGCCAACAAGCAATGAGCTGCACCTGGTGATGCTGCTCGTTGTTGAATTCTCTCCAGTACAACGACGGGTGGTTGAGGGTTTGGAGAAAGATCCAGATAGCTCTAAATCTGTTATTACTACTGTATGCATCAGCAGGGGAACATCTGATACAACATGAAAGGCTTCCCAAGAGCATCATGGGGGATCCCGGAGCATTCCTGGGATATGCAATCATACCAGCATTTTCTGGTTATGCTGCATGGTCTCCATTCAGTTGGATGTGCTCAGGAAATCACTAAAGGGAAGTCAGGAGGAATCCTTATCAGATAAAATTACTTCAACTGGAACCTTTTAACAGAAAGGATCAGTAGTTGACCCTCCAGGTAAACTGTTTCTAGCTGCTCCTCCCAGGCCTTCCTAGTGGATTTCAGAAGGAGTTTCAGGCCAGAATGCCTGTAATCTGGTTATGCTCCGTACTTTGAAGCAGTACCAAGGTGCTGGTCAGATGCTCAAACTGCTCACGATCATTGGTTATGTTTGACATGCAGATCAGCTGGCCAATCAAGACTTAAATCTGCTTTTTCAGTCACATCTTTCCCTCATTCATTCACCAGCTCTTGTTGTTGCTTGAAGTACATCACCACTACGTTTTGGGCTTCTACCCACCCCCAGCCCTCAGTGATCCTCTCCTATAAAAAGATGTGGTCAGACACAGCGTGTTCTTACATTCTTGTGCTTGCTGCCTTTATCTCTTACAGACTTTTTCTTTCAAATCTACAAATATTATGTGTCTAAGTTCGGTTTAGCTCAGAGATATCAACTTGTCACTGGCTCTTCAGTCTTTAACAGCGGGAGGCAGGGTGAAGTGCCGGATTAGTGTGCTTACATAAAAGGACCGTGTCAGGCCAGCTTCTGTGTGTTGTCTATTTTCTCTTGTTCTAGACACCCAGAGATTTATGTCATCTTGTCATTTATTGGGCTGTGGTGGGCGTCTTGGCTGTGTAATTATGAGGTCTGCTGCTCTTATGGGTTTATGTGCGTAGTGCGGCGAGACACTTCAAAAGAAAACAGATGCAACAGAGAGCTAATTCAGTTGTTTCCTCACTGCCAACTTTCATAACCGTGCACTCAAAATATACTGTATCTTAGGGACCCGGTAACCTCTGTGTTCAGCACAGAGCTCGAACACGAGAGAAATGTTTCACACCTCAAACTGTCATACTTGAAGCCCCGCAGAGTACCCAGGTCTGAAGTTAGGCGCTGCTGAGCTGAGGTTAACAAGAAGGCCTGGCTTAATATGTCAGCGAACATTACCGCACAGGACTTTCTTTGTAACTGGAAAAGGAAAAGATATTTTAGGACCAAACAAGCAATTAGGTGCTATGTGAGAAGGTTGAATAAAGGTTGCATAAATATGATGGAATATAGCAAAACATCCTCGAAATGATTTTTAGGCGCCTGTGCAGCTCTTTGTAGAAATAAATGTAATTTATTTAATTAGATTAGATGGTCAGCTGGTTACTAAGGTAATACAACTGTCCTTTAAAGGTCTGTATAAAAAAGATAGATATTTGTTAGCTGTTTCAGCTAAGAGCTACGGTGAATGCTGTACAGTAAATTATTTCCACTGTTGTTAACATGCTGCTGTTGTCACACATCTGTTGACTCTACAAGACCTCTCAGTGTCCTTTGTGGATCAGGCTGACCGCACAAGCACTTCTGAAATGCTCTGATTCAGTCGTCTGGCTATATCACTTTGGCTCTTGTCCAAATGACTTTGGTTTTTACACCTGCCCGTTTCTTCTGAGCCGACCCCTCAGCTAATATATCCCAGACTTTGAAACGGGCCCTCGTTACAAAATGCTCAGAAGGTTTTGGCTTATCGGTATAAATATTCGAAGATGTTATAATTTATTTCCAAGAGCAAGAATCTAATCTGACAACTGAGGCTGCTCCGGGGATGCTAATGCTATTGTTAGCTTCATTTACGATTTTAGTTGGTCATCTATTATTAAGTGCGAGCGCTGCAGTTTACTGTCAGGCTCACTTTAAGTGCTCACCCTTCTTTCACTGTTCGGATGATGCAGACACATTGTTTTCTTCATCTGCAGCAGACAGCTGACATCAAATCCTTTTTCTTTATAGCTAACGTATTATTGAAAAGGTCACTCATGCTTCAGTTTGCTCTTGGGTTTGTTGCAGTTTTTCCAAGCATTGCACAGTCTGGCCTTGGGGTGAATTTACTGGAACATCCACTCCTGAGAAGACTGGCAGCTGTCAAGAATGTTTGCCACGTTCTCGCTGTCGAATGATGGAAATCAAACTGTTGGGAAATGGACTTATATCCCCACGCAGACGGACGTGCAGCCACAGTAACATCTTGTCTTTCCTCTGTGGTATGCCTGAATTCTCCCCATGTTCTCATCCCAACATGCAACATACCGACGCTATGTGACAAATCGTCGATATGATCCGAGGCATGAGAGCGTATTAGAAGGGATCTATAAATGTAAGGTTAGGGTTAGGGCTGTAATAGAAAGCTGCTAAGTGAATAACGGGAAGCGCTTCAATTAAGAATCCGGAGCGTCTCGTAATGTGGAAGGGCACCTTTCGCGTTACTGTGACACGTCTCGGGCCGTGACGAATCGTCAGTATGGGGTTTTGTTTTGTATACTGCAAACAGCAAAACTTGTGCTTTTATAAAGGTGGTCCTCCTCGCTGATTTGATCTGGTTAGAGGCACCTGGCTGCTTCTTCATTTCTATAATGTACTTAGTTTTTCACACAGCGCTTCCACATTGTGGTCTAATTTTTGGCAGAGAAAAAAATGACATGGAGTAATATGTCATACTTTGTAGTTCTTCTGAGGTTGTACCTGCCAAGTGCCAGGTTACTTTTTCTTATTATGTTGTGACAAGTTTAAAGAAGGGTGCTTTGTTATTTAACATGACTGGAGGTGCATATTTTTCAAACTCACATAGTTGGTGCCAATCATTTTCTCTTTTTGTTTATCCTTTGCTGTTTAAGATTTTTTTCTATCAAGTGAAACCTAAAAAAAATCTTTAGCAAAACTTACTTTGTGAACAAAAGGTGCTGCAGATGCACAACAGGAAATCCACAGAGGAAAGAAACAAAACCACGAGCCCAGGATACAAAGAAGAAAAAGTCACACTGACAGAAACAGTGGAACAAAAGAGAACAACTACCATCGAAATACAGTTTATGTTTCTGCATACTGTCCTGTATTAGAGCACCAATCCACTGCTGGAGCCCTCCCCAACACATGCACTGGTCTCACACAGTAAACACACAGTGTGCACACTTGTATAAAAGTGTTTATTTGTAACCAATTTCAAAAGAAGAAGGCCTACAGTAAGATCTTTGTGTGTAGATGAACAAAACACATTGTGCAGGAAAAAAGAGAATATGTATGAGAAAGAGGAAACCATCAGTTTTTAATATGATGTTCACTGGATTCAAGTAACATCAAAGCACTCAAACACACTCATAACATCGAACCAAAGGCTGAAGAAAAGCTTTTAGTATATTTGGGTTTCATAATCTTTTTTTTGCTCTTTTAAAAATCTGAAAAATTCTTTTCTCATACATTTGCTCAGCAGGCAAAGCAGCGTCAAATCTTCACAAATGACTGGCCTGCAGCACCAGAATACATTTTACAGCTTGTTTCGCATGTTCATTGCCGTTGCCAGTGTATTAGAGCGGCCCACGCTGGAACCAGTTCACATACCACACAGTCAACAAACACGGTATAGAGTGGTCTCGGAGGACTTTGCTGTCTTGCAGATGGCTAAAACTTTATATGCACGTTGTGTTGTGGTTTACAAATGTGTTTGTTTGTTGCCTTATATTTTTGTTTTAACAAGAAGTGGGCTCAGTGCGAGATCTCACCACAGGACACGCTGCACAAGTGCGTCAATACAGAGCCGCTACCACGACATAACAATTCCCAGCAGTTCTCTCACACTCAAGTGGCACAGATACATATAATTTCTCTTTGTGGAGCTTACATAAAATACAAAAGCAGATACTTTTATGAAGATGCAAGCTAGACAGACATCTTTCATGACTGGTTGCTCTTCTTAAATGGGGATTCCACAGATTCTACACGTCAACGTTATTTTTCCAGGTGCTATGAAGTCCTGATGTTTAGGTGAAACAGTATATCTCCTGTGTTTGCAGGCTGGAAGCGCTGGAATACATTATTTTTGCTTAGGCTACAAGTTTGATGCATTTTTTGTCAGGACTGTAGACTTCAGGATGAGGCGGTATCCAGTTAATGTCTGGATACTTCCAAGCTGGAAGGTACTGACATGTCTGTTGTGTCCACAGGGAGAGAAGGGTGATACTGGGCCAACTGGTGCTGCTGGAGCTCAAGGTGCCCCGGTGAGTTGATAATGATTTCATGCATTAATATGTATTTGTACATAAACAGTTAACTCAGTGCTGTTGTTGATTTTAAACTGACACGTAAAGTTTTGAAGGAAAGTGCAATCAGGACATTAATACCAGAGCTGAAATTAATTGCAGCCTTTTAAACGCTGCTAGTAAACACACACACACACACACACACACACACACACACACACACACACACACACACACACACACACACACACACACACACACACACCAGGAAACAGGAGATGGTAAAAGCTGTTTTAAAGCTCTGTGCTTGAACAGGGAGCAGTCAGGTTACTCATCTATTTTACGGGGGCAGTCACTTCATTGTGGAAGTCACTTTCTCCCAATAAAAAGTCTTTTATCTATTTACCGAACAGATTTACTGCATCTCATTGATTAATGTTGAATATATTTCTCATCGAGCAGTCCATCCTGGATACAAACTCTTGTGTAAAAGAATCAGTTAAACTCAACAGAATCGATCATTTTTTACAACAAATTGAAGGTTAGATTTGACGCAGCTTCAGAAAATACCTTGAGCTTCACTCACAAACTGAGTCAGAAAAGTGTTCCAGCATTATATATATATACATATATATATATATATATATATATATATATATATATATATATATATATATATATATATATATATATGTGTATGTATATATATGTATGTATATATATATATATATATATATATATATATATATATATATATATATATGTATGTATGTATATATGTATGTATGTATGTATGTATGTATGTATGTATGTATGTATATATATATGTATATATGTATGTATATATATATATATATATATATATGTATATATATATGTATATATATATGTATATATATATATATATATATATATATATATATATATATATATTAGGGGTGCAACGATACACAAAATTCACGGTTCGGTTTGATACTTTGGTGTCACGGTGCAACTACTTTTCCGAGAATACCTGCTTCTTTTGTGGTTCGGACTCCTGACATTTCTTTGGAGGTGGAGGAACATCACAGTAATTGCTTAAAGGAGCTTCTTCGACATCTTTAAGAGTTTTAAACAAATGTCTGTCCTCCTCCAGAAAATCTTATGTACGCAAACACGCGTTGCAACTTCTTATCTTGTGCGTGTTTTTTATTTTGACAGCGAATGCGCACCTGCGGACCACTTATGTGCAGCCCTGGTTATTTAGCTCGTCATATTGCAGCCACAGAAATTATTTTGTCCATGAAACCATAAAGCTGCACTTTCTTTTTGCCTTATAGTCTCATTTGTCATAACTTTTCCGTTTTGCGGTAAGCTTTTCTTTGGCTGTCACTTCTTCACCCTGACCTGTCTTATTTGGCTCAGCAGAACTAAAATATATATCTGTCTGTGAAGGTTCTCAATCATCCAGGTCATCGTAGTGAAATATATATCCTGCCGCACTCACATAAGCTCAGCGATTCTCTGCGCGATCAACCTCTCACATGTTTAAGCTGCGGGAGATTTCACTTGTCATGTTTGCATAGTAAGCTAACGATTGATAAGACGATGTCAGAGGAATTGGTGCACAAATTATCATCACTCACCAATCAGTGCTGTCGCTCTCTATACACAGTTCGCACGATTGCAAAGTGAAAGCAAAAAAACAAGCGCAAATTCAAACGCGATTTCAATATGTCACATATTGACAGTGGCTCACCGATGCCAATGACATAATTACCCAGCTACATTTCCAAAAGAATGCAAAAGCATTGACATATATTTGCATTGCGAGCCCTGTATCTGATTGAGGAATCACTCATCTTTGGAAAAGAGAGTTTATTACAGAGAAATGTCTCTTTCCAAAATAAAAGCTATACTATACGCTTCTTCTGGGCTATATTCTCAGCAGCATATTAAACAGCTGTCTAAATGACTCGGGTAAAGTTAGTAGCATGCTTGTTGTTTTTGTCTGCTTCCACTTGTCTTTGCACTAGGATGATGTCGGCGTAAATGTGCAGTCATATTCGTTGTGTTCCCACTAGTGCTTTCAGGTTAATCTCGTTGAAATGACGTTAACGCCACAACACGCAAATCTCCGTTAACGAGCTACCGCCGATCGCCCTGTGCATGGGGCTGGACGGCGTCAACACGTTAACGAGCTAACTGCGCTAACGCACTAGCTCCCACCCATGTAATTGAGCATTGCATGGCACATCCAACATACTGTTTTACTTTAGTCCATGACGCGCTTACCTTCAGGGTCATACGTCACATGAAAACCAAAATAGTTCCAAAGGCCAGATCTGAATGAGGGTGGGGGAGGTTCAATTTGCCATGTTGCAACGAGCTTAGCTTCTGTCTCGCTAGCTTGCCCTGCGCTCAGTGAATCTGCGTTCGACTACTCCGCCTAGGCTGCACTGTCGAGCGCAGATCCACTGAGCGCTCAAAACAGACAGCATCGTCAGAAGGAAAGTTGATAAAATAAATAAAACATTTTGTATTGTCCGATACATATGCGTACCGAACCGAAAGCACTGTATCGAACGGTTCAATATCGATACGAGTATCGTTGCACCCCTAACATATAACACCCAGCACGCCCCTGCGGGCGGTTTATCCTTCAAGCTCGGGTCCTCTACCAGAGGCCTGGGAGCTTGAGGGTCCTGCGCAGTATCTTAGCTGTTCCCAGGACTGCGCTCTTCTGGACAGAGATCTCCGATGTTATTCCCGGGATCTGCTGGAGCCACTCGCCTAGCTTGGGAGTCACCGCACCTAGTGCTCCGATTACCACGGGGACCACCATTACCTTCACCCTCCACATCCTATAAGATATAAAAATAGGTTAACTAATATACTTAGATTTAGTAAAAAGGAATACTATAAGAAGCAATTAGATATAAATAGAAATAATAATAAAAGATTATGGGAAATCCTGAACAGTGTTATAAAATGTGGGACTGGACAAAAGAACTATCCCAAGTATTTCATTTGTAATGACCATGAAGAATACAATATGGATGTTGTGGCAAATAGTCTCAATGAATTCTTTGTAACTGCTGGACCAAATTTAGCAAGAACAATCACTCATCCTGGGAAAGCACAGGAAAAACCCGATACACTGATTGACAGAAATCCATATTCTATGTTTCTCACAGCCGTTAATGAAAATGAAGTTCTTGAAATTGTCAAAAAATGTAAAAATCACAAATCTTTGGATTGTAATGATATTGATATGATAGTGGTTAAAAGAGTCATTGAGGCTATTATAAAACCATTTACATACATCTGTAATTTATCATTTCAAACTGGTCGATTTCCAGACAGAATGAAAATAGCAAAAGTTATACCTCTATACAAATCTGGAAACAAACACCATTTCACAAACTACAGGCCTGTCTCTTTACTACCTCAATTCTCAAAAGTTCTTGAAAAACTGTTTAAAAACAGACTGGAAAAATTTATAGATAAACATAAACTACTCACTGAGAGTCAGTACGGATTCAGATCAAGCAGATCAACATCATCGGCACTATTAGATTCAATAGAATACATCACAAATTCCATAGACAAAAAGCAATATGTGGCTGGGTTATTCATAGACTTGACAAAGGCATTTGACACTATAGATCATGATATATTAATAAGAAAACTGGAACGTTATGGTGTCAGAGGGGTAGTTTTAGATTGGGTCCGGAGTTATTTAAGTGACAGAAAGCAGTTTGTGAAAATAAATGGTGGTTGCTCCTTATGTATGGACATTGCTTGTGGTGTACCCCAAGGGTCAGTTTTGGGTCCAAAATTCTTCAACTTGTACATTAACGACATCTGTAAAGTGTCCAAAGTATTAAAAATGGTTCTCTTTGCTGATGATACAAACATTTTTTGCTCTGGTGATGATCTGCAGAATTTATTGGAGGATATGAAATAAGTAAAGTGAAGTTCTGGCTTGATAAAAACAAATTATCATTAAATTTGAATAAATCTAAACTTATGTTATTTGGAAATAGTAGTTTAAATACAAATGCAAAGATTCAAATAAATGGTGTTGATATTGAAAGAGTCAGTGAAAATAAATTTCTGGGGGTAATAATAGATGAAAAACTTAACTGGAGAGCTCACGTAAGATATATTCATTCCAAAGTATCACGAAGCATTGCAGTACTAAACAAGGCAAAACAGGTATTCGACAGAACATCACTTCATATTCTCTACTGTTCACTGGTTTCACCATACTTAAGCTATTGTGCAGAGGTCTGGGGCAATAACTATAAAACCACATTACATTCACTTTTTACTCTTCAAAAGAAAGCAATTCGAATCATCCACAATGCAGGTTATAGGGAACATACAAACTCACTATTTTTGCAGTCTGAAATATTGAAAATTGACGATACAGTGAAATTCCAAACAGCACAAATTCTATTCAAAGCAAAAAATAAAGAACTGCCAGGTAATATTCAGAGTATGTTTTTTTTGAAAGAAGGAAGTTATAATTTAAGGGGTTTTTGTAACTTCAAAACAATGAAGGTACGTACTACAAGAAAAGGCTTTTGTGTTTCTGTTCAAGGAGTGAAACTATGGAACAAACTGAATATGGAATTAAAGCAATGTCCAAACATAAAACTGTTCAAAAAGAGTTATAAAAATATGATCTTCTCGATCTATAAAGAAAAGGAAAATATTTAAATTAAGTGAATGTCTCTATTTAAAAACAAACAAACAAAAAATTCATGATGTGATATTATAGTATATAGTATATCAGAAATCTGTTCACTATTTTTATTACAAATTATATCAGTAAGGAAGCTGACTAAATATTCACTGATAATTTATGGGACAGGGGTGGGATTAAATAAGTGTATACTTCTTCCCACTCCCTTTCAACATGTAAATTAATCAGAATGTTTTTTTGTATGTAATTTGTATAGTATATTTTTTTTTTCTCTCATTTCTTTTCTAAATGTACTTGTATATTGTTCACATGTTGAAATAAATTACCAATCAATCCTCTCGAGCTCTTCTCTGAGCCCTTGGTATTTCTCCAGCTTCTCGTGTTCCTTCTTCCTGATATTGCTGTCATTTGAACCGCTACATCGATCACTACGGCCGTCTTCTTCTGTTTGTCTACCACCACTATGTCCGGTTGGTTAGCCACCACCATTTTGTCCGTCTGTATCTGGAAGTCCCACAGGATCTTAGCTCGGTCATTCTCCACCACCCTTGGGGGCATCTCCCATTTTGACCTCGGGACTTCCAGGTTATACTCGGCACAGATGTTCCTGTACACTATGCCGGCCACTTGGTTATGGCGTTCCATGTATGCCTTGCCTGCTAGCATCTTGCACCCTGCTGTTATGTGCTGGATTGTCTCTGGGGCATCTTTACACAGCCTGCACCTGGGGTCTTGCCTGGTGTGATAGACCCCAGCCTCTATGGATCTTGTACTCAGAGCTTGTTCTTGTGCTGCCATGATTAGTGCCTCTGTGCTGTCTTTCAGTCCAGCTTTGTCCAGCCACTGGTAGGATTTCTGGATATCAGCCACCTCCTCTATCTGCCGGTGGTACATACCGTGCAGGGGCCTGTCCTTCCATGATGGTTCCTCGTCTCCCTCCTCTTTCTTGGGTTTCTGCTGCCTGAGGTATTCACTGAGCACTCGGTCAGTTGGGGCCATCTTCCCAATGTATTCTTGGATGTTCGTTGTCTCATCCTGGACTGTGGTGCTGACACTCACCAGTCCCCGGCCCCCTTCCTTCCGCTTAGCGTACAGCCTCAGGGTGCTGGACTTGGGGTGAAACCCTCGATGCATGGTAAGGAGCTTTCTTGTCTTTATGTCAGTGGCTTCTATCTCCTCCTTTGGCCAGCCTATTACCCCAGCAGGGTACCTGATCACGGGCAGGGCGTACGTGTTGATGGCCCGGATCTTGTTCTTACCATTCAGCTGACTCCTCAGGACTTGCCTGACCCTCTGCAGGTACTTGGTGGTTGCAGCCTTTCTAGCGGCCTCTTCATGGTTCCCATTTGCCTGCGGGATCCCCAGGTACTTGTAACTGTCCTCTATGTCTGCAATATTGCCTTCTGGTAGTTCAATCCCCTCAGTTCTGACTACCTTCCCTCTCTTTGTTACCATCCGACTACACTTCTCCAGTCCGAACGACATTCCAATGTCATTGCTGTATAGCCTGGTAGTGTGGATCAGTGAATCGATGTCTCGTTCACTCTTGGCATACAGCTTGATGTCATCCATGTACAGGAGGTGGCTGACAACTGCTCCGTTCTGTAGTCGGTATCCGTAGCCAGTCTTGTTAATGATCTCACTGAGGGGGTTCAGGCCTATGCAGAACAGCAGTGGGGACAGAGCATCTCCTTGTTAGATCCCGCACTTGATGGTGACTTGTGCTATGGGCTTGGAGTTGGCCTCTAGTGTTGTACGCCACATCCCCATTGAGTTCCTGATGAAGGCTCTTAGGGTCCCATTGATCTTGTACAATTCTAGGCATTCCAGTATCCAGCTGTGGGGCATTGAGTCATAGGCCTTCTTGTAATCAATCCAGGCAGTGCAGTGCAGTGTGTATATATATATGTATATATATATATATATATATATATATATATATATATATATATATATATATATATATATATATATATATATATTTGTTCGACATGAGAAGCAAGGTGCGAAACAACTGTCTGCTCCTTTCTGGCTCTGCTAATGGCCAAGATGTGAAAAAGAACATGAAATTAGTACTTGAGCCCAGAAAGACATCAGAACAGTGTTCACTGAGGTCAGCGATCCAAGGAGCTGTGGGTCATCTCTCACGAACAAATGAAAAATGAAAAGTCCACTTTCAGCCGCTGCTTTGGCCCCTTTTGCTAATTAGAAAAAATGCTGGTTTACAGCACTTTATTCATATTTTCACCCCAAATTCTGTTTATACATGTTTGTTTTATAACACGTCATTTAGATTTATACTTACTAAGGTGCATATTTCATGTGTGCTTGTGTTGTTTGCTGTCTGTTTCATGCAGCAGTCTCCTATGGGAGCCAGTTTTTTTGAAGCTTGAGCCATATTTCCGAATTAAAGCCGGCGTACATCGCCCTTTGAGCTTTTTTCTTTAATCGTTTTTTTCCTACTTGCTCAAATCCATGTATTAAATATAAATTCCAGCTCCACAACAGCGAAACACCAGAATGAGCCCTTTTTATTTTCATTTTAGAGCCAACAGAAACACACATACAAACAATCTTACTGCCATTTTATGGACTTTAGTGACTGTATTGCAGAGTTAGGTGTAATGGATTACCATGTAGTACTAATTTACAAATTGGGCGTGTTTGTAGCTTGAATATACTTTTATATGAGGCAGTGAGGCAGACAGAAATACACTCGGGTTTATTTATATGGGAAGTTTACAAGTTTACTTGAAAACAATCTCAGGCTGCTGTAACATCCTGTAGCTCCTCATGTTTGCACTTCTACATCCTACGTCTGTAAATGTAAATGAGTGGTAAAACTCATCACTGCCATAGCCCACAACCACACACACTTCCACTTTTTAACAGGACACATATACACACAAAGTGTGAAGCTAGTTTTTCCACAGCTGCACGTGCTGATATCCAGACACCAAGTAGCATTTTGCTGATGCATTGCTTGCAAAAAAGTCTATTGCAGTGGATACCCACATTTACAAGTGAGCGCACACTGCAGGCAGTATCGCGTGCTGAACAGCTCCCCACTGCTTCCCAAAGCCAAACCCTCTCTTTCCGATCAAGCTGGTTTACACATGCAAGGCTGGTGAATGTAGGTTTTATTATTGTAAGTAGTTTTACCATGCTGTGTTGTCCCAGTAGTTATGGCCTTGTAACAGAGGTCCTGCACAGAACTGTCTCCATGTCCATGTTAAGCTGTCTGATTACCACACAGTCCTAGCTATAGACACATAAGATCTTTAGTGATGACAGCTGGGCTCAAGGTGATTTTCTTTAGTCTTCTTTGGCTGAATAAATAGGATTGTTTGTGAGTTATAGGATGCTTTCATTAAAATCTATTGGAACTTTGCTAAAAACTCTTTATTAGACATGCAAAGCTTCTCTGAGCTTCTGTGTGGTCAGAATGTGAAGCCATGTGAAGTCAAAAGCAAAGTAATTTGTCACATGCTTAAATGAATCTGGCTCCTAATAAGAAATAGTTCTGCTAACCAACCATCAGGTCAACAGTTAAAGAGTAACGTGCTTCACTCTCCTCCTCCTGATTCACCAAACTCATCCTCCCAGTTTGGTGACCTGACCGTCGGTGTTACTCAGCTCCACTACCCCAGAATCCAGCTTTAGGTCCTTTTCTAGATGCCAACGTCTGTTCTAAAATGATATTCATTCATTTTATTCATATATTTACAGAGCGATATGCAAGTACAGGCAGTACTGTTGTACCCAGTGTTTGACCTTTAATCAAAGGAAGACCTGTCAAGTACAAAAACATGAATGTCTCCATCATAAAGGTTCATCTGAAACAGAACTTGGTACAACACTGAAATCGATGCTATCCTTAAGGAAACGAGTGCGATACCATGCTGCAAGTTAGGCGTGATTCTCCAACACGTCTCTATGTGGTATCGGCTTGTTTTTCCTGTTCCAGCTGTGAGATTAGAGCTGTGGTTACTAACATATGAATCTAATCTCTGTGCACCTGCGATATATCAAAGCTGTTTGTGCTGCAGCACTTTTCTTGTCTCTCAGTCCATCTGTCATTCCACCCTTTCCCTGTTTGGCCCTCTGCTCACTTCAAGGTGAAAGTATGATGGTGTTTCAGGCTCGCGGCATTGTTGAAAGATGGATGAGAATGATGAATGTTCTAATGCAGGACCCGCTTCACTCTTTGTGTTTATGTATTGGTTTTAAGGTTAGAGTACTTGTTGTCTCCCTGGCCATCTTATTGGTACCTTAACTCTTTCTCTCTTGAATGCCTGTTAAAGTTATTGTCTAATGTGGTCTTTATTGGGAAAGAGTTAAACCAGTTGCTGAAATACTAAAACACTTCCACGTAGAAAGATTAGGAAAGACGACAGGAAGCAAACAGGATGTGTTTTTGATGAGATGGCCCTGATGTTGTCTCTGAATCAAAGCCTGTATGTCACACACCTGCCCGTGTCCACATTTATCAGCCTTATTTTACACAGCTGACTCTATTACACACTTACACAACCACAACTAATTTATCTGCATCAGTAAAGATTCACACTGGGAATCCAAAGTATGCTGATACACCAGTGCACACTTAACAGGTGGGAAGTCAGTGCTTCAATAATTCTGCATCTCTTTAATCAGAGCATTGTGTAACGTAACCACCTAGTGATAATTACCTCAATCAGGTTAAATTATTATATCTACAAAGTTTTTCCAAGCAGAATCCAAGAACCACCACTGTTAGCTGTAGTGGAAGATGAACACCAGCGTGAGCTGAATGCTTGAATGCTGGAACGTGAACAGTTGCCTCCTGCATATGCAGACAGCTGTAGTGACAACAGCAGAACCTTATTTGAGCTGGACAGCTTACGTTTGATCTCTGAAACAGCAGTTTACAAAAAAAGTTCTCTATTCAAGATCTGTTCGCCCGCTCGGTCTGGAGCTCTCACTCATTCTGCAAAGGCTTTAACAAAAAGAGTCTAACAGACGGAGCTGAAGGCGAACGTTCTGTCAGCTGCTCTTTCTGATGACACACGATTTTCAAGCTAAACTTTCAAAGCCAGTGATGATGAATCACTAAGATGGTGAGAATACAGGAACATTTGGAGCAATATATATGTCCTCTATACAATTTACATATTTAGTGAAGCAGCAGTGGAATTATTTAGAAAACTGTCATAACAAAGCCCATATTTCATTATCAGACACTGGCTCCCACCGTTTCACAGTTTCAAATATAAACTCGATCTTTATTTGACATCTGTAGACAGTTACTACATCATTGTCACATTAGCTTTGCATGTCAATGTTTTGAACAAAAATAAAATGCAGTTCACTGAAGCTGAGCTGAAGACTAAATACAGCTTTATGTAATCATGTCCTTCTGTTACTGTAATCCACAGGGGGCGCGGGGACCTCCTGGTGAACCAGGTCAACAGGTACCTCTGGTAAACTCTGAAACTAACTCGTGTCAGAACTGTTGGTGACACAAGTTGGTGACCTTAACTCATTTCTTGTGTTCTTGCATTTAGGGTGAAAAGGGGTTGCCTGGCCCACAAGGTCCCCCTGGAATAAAGGGAACACTGGTTAGTATGACATCTCTTTTCATTTGCTTCCACTTTTTAAAATGTTTCTTCAAGTATTCACAGCAAATTAGGACATTGTTAACTAATGAACATCCCTCAGGTCGCCCAATAAATCACTGAGGGATATGATTAGGGTAGCCACGTTAAATAAAAAGGTTTCAGAGACTACAGCTTTTAAAAAAAGTCCCTTGCATGCATTCTGCCTTTAAAGCTCTTCTAAGATTTCTGATTGAATACGCCAAATACACAAAAATTCCTTATAAAGGGGTAGATGTTAGCTTGAATGCTATCTTTAATATGTTCACTTGAAACCTGATGCATGTTAAGGTCAGTGATGACCCTCTCCGTATGGGCTACTGGATCAACTTTGCAACTGATCAATCAAGTTGTCTGAGTATTCTGAGTTAGCATTAGCCCAGAAGCTAGCTAATGCTATTAAAAGCTATCACTAGCAAACCAGCATGACAAATGTCACCTGCAACAGTAACTTGATTGCTTACCATTTGTTGCAGAAGTTAATTTTATATAAACACATTTTTTCCTCACGCAAAATTGCAACAACAACATGATTGGTTAGTTGCAATGTTGACCCTGGTGGTTAATAAAATGATGCAGGAACAACACCAACACAAGGATGTCAGATACACCAGCGGTCCCCAACCCCCGGGCCTCGGACCGGTACCGGTCCGTGAGTCGTTTGGTACCGGGCCGTGAGAGTTGAGGCTCAGGTGTGAAATGTATGGTTTTCAGGGTTTTTATCGGTGTTCAGCGTGATTTTGTTATCGTTTTTCTCGTTGACTCTGTTTTCCTGGGTCTTTTCACGTGTGTTATGAATAAATCTTCTTTTTTTGGTACCGGTACTAGTTTTATTTTGTTGTATTTATCCGCGACACCTTAAAGGCCGGTCCATGAAAATATTGTCGGCCATAAACCGGTCCATGGCGCAAAAAAGGTTGGGGACCGCTGAGATACACCATATATAAAATTATTCTCCAAAGTTTTGGCAATTAGGGGATAAATGCTCTAATCATTTAAACTGACACACATCAACAGCTGTTTAGTATTCTTACAGAAAAAGACCTTATTGCTGTTCTTTTAAAAATATAGGGTTGCAAACCTCAGAGTTTAAGATATTAATACCACAGTGAACATAGTTCCTTAGGCTACTTTGTAAAAGTGCAATCACAGCAAAACATTTGTCTTAGCTTTTCTCTCGTCTATAGAGGCTCCTACTTTTACACAGCAAAATCTCCAGTGTTAAATTAACACTGGAGAGTGTCTATATGGGTCCACACCTCTAAGTGTTAAATACAACACTGTTGAGTGTTAAATTAACACTTTTGACAGTGTTATATGTTTAAAAGTAACCTAGTCAGTTTTGAAGATTAACAATGGCTAACACTGAGCAGTGCTGATTTTCTAACACTGGAATATTTCTAACATTTTGAGTTATTTTCCAGTGCTAATTTAACACTGGAGATTTTGCTGTGTAGAATCACAGTATCCAACATCATTTTTTCACCATATGTGTCTGCAAAACAAAATATTTCGGACTCAGAATGAGTCTTTGTGCAGTTTTATGTGTGCCATCTCCAGAACACGGCCGTCCCTGCGGTTAGCTCATAATGAGATCATTAATTTAGCCACGGATCCTTATGAATCCATTCACTGATTTATTTGGCAATATCATTAAAGCTGCAAGTGCCTGTTGCTGTAGACCAAAAGTCAGACCAGCATGTGCTGTGGGTTATAGCTGTACACACAGTATGGAGACCCCCCCTCTGGTAAACAAGATTACACACAGAGAAATGCAATTACAGCAGAGCCTGGAGAGCACACGCTGCTCAGTGATAATGGCTGGACACGTTGTTCACAGCTTTGTCACCCTCCTATGGCCAGAGTGGGACAGTACAGCTGGAGTGAGGGAGGGTCTCAGTGAATCGCGCTGAGACCTAAGGACACATCTACACTGCAGAAAACTGAATCAGACATGAGATTAATGGCAGATATTTTCTGCATTGGTCTGTTTTTTGCAGACTGCTCTACAATGTGAGGCTGCACAAAGGTCACCTTTCCACAACCACCAGCTTCATCTTTGAGTCTTCATCCTCCTCTTCCTATTTGTGTCAGTACAACAGAACCCAGCTATGACGTTATGCCTGCAGTGGGCCTCTGACTTATCTGACACACACAACACATATACACACAAATACACGCACACTGAGTCAAGAGGGAGGAGGGAAGTGTGTGGGCGGGATGAGCCACCCCTTGTAACTAGGCAACCACATACATTCTTGTGATTATAAAATATACAGAGATTTCAAACTTACTGTTAGCTGACCCAGTTGACACCCATTATGTTTGGCATTTCCAATGTGCCTGTTTGTGCTTTGGCTCCTTATATATCATGTACAGTCATGTGTTTCCTCCAACTTGCTGGATAAGTAAATACATTCAGGTAGCCTCTGGTTGTGACAGGTGAAGTACCTTAAGCCTGCATTCTTTCCCACTGGCCAGGTGGGGATAATATTTGAGATGTTCCAAAAGAAAAATGTCATTCCCTGACTGGTGGGCACTGGTTTTGGAGGTTGCTGGCTTGCTGGACAAAATCTTTGCACAGAAGGTGCTGCACCAAAAACCTCCTTGTTCTGGTTGCGAGCAGAGTTGCAGGGTTGACACTAGATTTTCACATTTGTCTGCAAACACACAGTAACTCTGAGCTGACAGCTGATGGCCCCCGAAGGATGCTGATTGCGACATAACTAAAATCACCCCCAGTGCACCCATCATGTTTGCATTTTACAAAGTATCCCAAATTTTGGGAGTTGGTTTTGTGACATCAGCATATCCACGTGCAATCACTGCTTTTTACATTCAATGGATGATCCAGAATATATGGAGAAACTTAAATAATACAAAGTAAAACATCAAATTTCTATTTGACAATAAACAGATATTTACTGGAATAGCATAACACATAACAGAGTTAGAAACAGATCAATTCCAGCTCCGTTTCTGCAGCCTGTATCTGCAGACACACGAATCAGCAGTAACAGCGATAAGTGTATTGGGTATTTTTTTGCCTTTTCCTATCTTGACTGTTAATAAAAGAGCTCTGCTGCCTGTTCCTCCCTTACAGTCTCGCATATTTCAGGACGGTAGAATTTATTTGTGTTTTTTTTTCCTGTTGTGAAGGCATGTGGGAAGATAGAGCAGCTAACACACAGCTTCAAGCTGCGCTCTTGATACAGCAGAATGCTTTGTTGAATATGCAAACTCTGTGTGTGTTTACGCACACCACTGTCCAAATGTAGATGCCCTGTGTGTGTGTGTGTGTGTGTGTTCCTGGTGTGAGTGGACCTGAGCCATCTCATTTCTCCCTCAGTGCCTCCTGACTAAGCCGTCACGCACTCTGTCACATTCAGCCCAAAGCGCTGTGTCTGTCTCTTTCATCTCATTCTCTCTCTCTCTCCTCCTCCTTCCCTTGCTCTCTCACCCCCATCCTGCTCCCCCTCCCCCTAATGTTTGTCTCCATCCAGGGAGCCCCAGGGCCCCGGGGGCCGCCTGGAGAGATTGGCCGAGATGGTCCCAAGGTCTGTGTGTTGAATGTTTTGAATTAGTTATTATGCTAATGGCCTGCTACTCCCCAGCCGCTTGGCTATTCTCAGCCCGTTCTGATGTTGCACCCTTCCTCTCCTCTTGATGTTCCCGTGGAGAAAAGCGCATTTTTCTAAGCAGGAGTCAAACTGTTTGGAATCAGTGTGTAGATGTTTCTGAATAAATGCCAAAGATGGTTCATACTTTTGACTCTTAATGTGCAGATACTCAAATTTCTTTACAGCAAAAGCATTTGTGCAGAATTAGGCTTCACACTATGAACTCATTTAGGTGCTTATACACAAATTACACAAGCCTAATTGCTATTGCACTTGTGTAAAGTTGGATAATTTCAAAGAGACAAATTCAAACCAGATTGTTCAAAATCAAAAACTGTTTTTTTTTTTAACTTGTGTGAAAAAGCTTCAGAAATTAGATCAGTCTGAGGCTCCTCACAGAGACCAGCACAGGGGGCATGAGGACACGTTCATATTTCTCTGACCTTGAAATGCATATTTCCTAGCCCTTTGGAATTTGTATACTCAGCACAGCATGCATGGCACAAAGATGGAAGGAAAGGAGGGGTAGAAGATGATTTCATGCATATCAAGGTGAAAATGGCCTCTTTGCTGTTGTGCTGAGCAGGAAAATGCTGCTTGATAAAGTGGTCATGCCAACCTATCTGTAAGGCAACATAAATAGACATTAGTCAGTGAGATTAGACTTGTATCATTAAAGCAGTCTGTACTGAGCCCAGTATATTTGTTGTAAAGGCTTACATGCACAGTGAATGCAGGTGAAGGCCTCCTTGCCTTCGCATCACCCCATTAAATTCCTGGAAACTTCCGAGGGCCTCTTAATATACCAGGAACACGTGATGAGAAACGAGGAGCTGGGGTTGGACAGTCTGCTTAGTTTGTATTGATTCAGGGGCATCTGTTAGTAGAATTGTTTGAGATTCATAATCATGTTGTTATAGATGTAAGTATGCAGAGCATGAGCTATTTATTGAGTTCTCCTTTCACAAAGCCAGATATGTTGTGCTGCCATGTTTCTAAAGTAGTAACTGATCCTTGAGAGGAACTTTTACACGTTAACTTAAAGATTTAATTTTATTTGAAATCCCTGCCAAACAGCACAAGTCTGAGCCGTCTCTCACTCGTCACAGTGTGACCGTGTGAACGCTTAGACGACTATAACCAAATCACTGTTCTGCTTGAAACCAGTGGATGTGACCGCGAGGTCTAAGATTAAGTTTAAATTCATCAATCAAGCTAAACAGATGACTGAGTTCATTTGTTACTGTGCTGTACTCAAGCACAGTTGTGGCAGTGTTTACTATAGTAGAGGTGCAATGGGAAAGCAATATTAGTGTTAGCTAGTGTTATTGTTAGCCACTGTAGATGCCTACAGCACACACCTCTTATACATTAACATTTTCAGCACAAACATGACCAGGAAACTGTAAGATTCTGAGAAAGGTTTGAATATCACGCTTCTCTCTATTTCTTTAAATATAGGATGACAATGTGAAGTGAATGTGAAAATGTAGTCATATAAATTATGCACATTGTATCCTTAAGAAAACACAAGGCTCCTAAAAAGGAAGCAACTTTTGTAGTTTTGCTTGGTGAAGCTTCCAAACAGAAGGTGCAGCACATAAAACCTCTTTCAGCTAATTCAGTTCTGCGATTGAAGACGGCATAAAAGTAAGCGCAATCAACTCCATATCGACCAGCTGCAGCATTAAAATAGTGCTTGCAAGCAGCACAGTGTTTGTAATACTCAAATTCCCACATTGGCACTGACAGCACTGGTGCTTGGAAAAGCTCTCTGTCCTCTAAATTTAGTCAGACACTTTTGTGATGTGCTACTCTGATTAGCACAGCTGGTTAACAGGGACGAGAACAGTAATGGGACTGGCTGAGAGGATTGTGATGAATCACTGTGCTGTGTGATTTATATTCACCTTCACTCATCTCCTTTGCAGCATGTGCAGCTATATGAATGCAAATAGCAGCCATGCACTGATGTGCCCTCCATGACCCTTGTGCCTGTCTTGATCTTCAAAAACTGCATCAGAGCTGAGAATGTGGGTAACAGATGACCCTCAGCAGTACGCTCAGACAGATGTTGTGTGTGTTTCATTTAGGGGAGCTGTGGAGATCCAGGAGTGGTTGGTCCTGTTGGTCCACCAGGCCTGACGGTGAGTGGGGGGCTACCTTTGTGTTGCGCTTATGTCGACAAAAAAGCCGTTTATGTAAACAGTGAGAGCAAATGAGTGAAAACTGAAGGTATAATGAACCAGAAGGTCCAACACAGCATCTCAGTGCATCATGGCATGCCCTCCTAGGCTACGTCCACACGTACCCAGGTGTTTTTGAAAACGCCGATTTTTCTATGCATTTGCACCTTTCGTCCACACGTAAACGGCGTCTTCGCTCACTGAAAACGGAGATTTTTAAAAACGCCTGCCAGGGTGGATATTTTTGAAAACTCTGTTTTTGCATTTACGTGTGGACGAGGAAAACGGAGAAAACGGAGAAAACGCAGCGCCTTTTTTGACGTCACACTGTGCGCCACGTTATTGTTTCGGTGAAATGAATTTCTACAATACTGTTACTGTTACTTGTAATCTCTGCAGTGTTTAAATGCTTACATATACACACAGTTACTGTCCCTCCACACAGACGACTGGTTCTGCTTCTATGCCCCATCTTTGTTTACTATTTCCCACCGAGGCTTCTAGACTTCTGATTGGCCAACATTTCTACACGGTTAGGAATATAGCGCCACCTGCTGCTTTGGCATGTTCATAGCAGCGTTTTCCTTCATTTCTGCCTTTACGTGTGGACGGGATTATTTTTTAAAACGAAAACGGAAAATCTCCATTTTCAAAAATACCCGTGTACGTGTGGACGTAGCCCTAGTCTCAAACTGAAGGTCATGGTACATATACCAAAAAGACAATGACCTCAAGCGTACTTCAAAGCTTTCCAAAGACTATTTGACCAGTAAAAAGGAACACTGGAAATGGAAGTGTGACTTGAATCCACAGATTTGAGATGCAATGGATTCAAAGATAGCAAACAAGCCAGCGTCCGGGAACAGCCTGGAACTATTTGGACCTTAATAATAAACGATACTATCGAAAGTCCAAAAAACGCTGCCAGCAGTAATGACAGCTATTATCAAGGCCAAAGGAAGGCATGTAAAATATGAACTTTTATGGTTATTATATGAAAATAAGGACTGCTTACTGGTTTCATTTTGTTATTTGCCTAATAAATAATATCATTTTCAGTTTTAAACAATTCTTTTTTTCTTCTAATATATTTGGGGTTTCTTGAATGTTTTTATGACAGGTGGTCTAGTAACTCTGTTAAGCACTGCCATATAACGTCATTCTTAGCGTTGCTAAAAAGGCCATTTTAAGCATTTTCTATTATGTTTCTGTTTTTTTAGTCGCTGTTGGGTCTATTAACACTTTTTGTTGTTTTCTTATTTTGACATGTCCCCATGACCTGTTCTGCAGACTCCTGCTGAGATTAAATACAAAAACGTGATGATAGATGAGACGTCTGTTGATCTGCACAAGTATAAACATTAACACACTGCCTGATATTCAGGCCTCCAATGTGCTTTGGTGGGTCCTGCGGCACAAGTGGACTCAAAATTGTACAATAATGCTAAATGTATTTATTACTTCATCAGATTACGTCTCACATGTCTATGAATAGTTTAGTGTTGAAATGAATTCAGTTCATTAATATATTATTAAAACAAGACATCGACTTCACCAGTTTTTTTTTAACCAAGGGCTCAATCCACATGTCCATGCTTTGCTTGTTGCATTGTGGACTTAACAGGCCAATCTACTCACAAGAAAATGTTTATAATATATTTGTGTTTTTGAAGCATGAAGCAAACCTGACCAAGTAGTTTTGCTTCCTAATCCTAAACCTAAGCATTCGGTGTTTGAGGTTCAAACACAATAGCAACATAAAGTGAAGTTTCATCTGTGTTTGCCTAACACAAAGATACAGCAAACATGACGATATTTGCACAATCCCCCAGTTCCAGCAGTTCCAGCCTACATAAAGGTGACAGTCTGATAATTCAGCATGAACCCACATTCCTGCTGTCAGCTCGTACTTATTTCACCAGCCTGGATCTTCCTGCTGAGTGACAGCAGCACTTTTTATGTCGCTTGTTCGTTAAGCAACATGTTACTGAAGAATTACGCCCACAAATGTCAACCGTTTAAAAAAAGAACCCAAGTTGTCTTTGCTGCTTAATTACAGGTACCTTTGTTATTTCCAAGGTGTCATCCTTCAAAGCACAATTTGCTTCAGCATTTTAGAAATGATAATTTCACAAGCAAAGGAACACTTGAAATGTCTTCGCTCAGATATCTTTATAAGCCACGTTTACCTACGCTGATGATTATCTGGAGCCCGAGGTATTTATTGACCACGTTCCAAAGATCCTGGCTTTAATGTGTCGGCTCTGTGCTGGACACCAAACAATCACAGACCTGGTTTACATTCTCTGCATCTTTTCTTTTCTCCCACATCACTGAAATGTTCACCCTCTCAGGGATCAAGTGGAGAACCAGGCGTTCCAGGGCTGCCAGGGGCCATGGGTCTGCCAGGGTTCAAAGGTCATAAGGTGAGAGTCAACTCGTGTAATTACATACAAAAAAACATGGTTTATTTGTCCATAATGAAGTCTTGAAAAGGCAGCAGAGGCAGCACTTGATGAATGATTTATGGCTCTAACTGTCAGGAGCTTACATGATTTACAAGCTGTACTGTGGAAATGTTGACAGCGTAACATAATACATGCTTGTTGATGTATTATTCATACTGTGCTTAGATGGCATGATTAATTTTAATGGTGCTGAAGGTTGTCCTTCACACTTCAAAAGCAGATGCCCAGACACATAAAGACACAATAAACAGCCCTGATCCAGAACATACGGCTGTGTTTGATGCGCAGTGTGCAATCCACAGGACATGTTGTTTCTCTCTGGTTAAGTCTTCGCGCTGTCGCCACAGTGTAACGTGGGCGTGCTCTAACACTCAGTGTTGTGTCATCAGGGGGAGAGAGGTGAACCTGGGTCCAAAGGAGCACAGGTACGGTCGGTGGCTTTTCTTCCCGACACTCATTCACAGTGTGGAATCACATCCAAACTAACCAGCTTCATGAGAACATACGATCCATCATGACTCCACAGACTCTAAGCTCCATCTCAGCACAAGTAGGTTTAGCTTAACTAAAGAACAGCATTAGTGATGCAGCGCTCCATCGATCGTGTTCTAGGGCCAAACAACCGTTAGCCTAGAGGTATGTTTCTGAATCATTTTCAACAAAAACACATGTGCCATGCTAATTCATGAAGCAGCGGGGTTATTAAAATATCTAGAAAAAGTGAGGTACCCTGTTAATCATTCTGTTTCATAACAACATAGTTTTTAGCAAACTTAAATACCCAGGGGCAGTATTCAAATATGTGAATGTGAAGTCAAAGTTTCAGCTAATAAATGTTAAACAACAATGACATGAATATAAAAGCAAAGAGAGCGACGCTCTGCCTTCTGCTTCTGCAGACGGGGCCAGAAACATGAAACTAGAGAAAAGCCAAAGGTTACACCGACAGCTCACTGGCTACAGCATTAGCATTATGATAAAACCAGTTTTGAAAAAAAGATTTTAGCACAATGGTTTCATGTGTTTGTTTGTGGCGTGGTATATCGCCGTGAAGTGGGAACAACAAACAGTTGTGATACTGTTGTTCCTGGGAAGGGGAATGTCAGGTTTTTGGTCAGTGGTCCTGACCTCTCATTGAGTCCCGTGATTGGTTAATCGGCGGTACATCTCCAGCTTTACTTATGTGGCATCATGTCAGATGAAAACAGCTGGTGCTGCATACCAGGGTCAGGACTTTACACTGTTATGGAGAGAAACAACAGTTTACCCACTGAGCAGTAGAGGACAAGGAAATCAGAGACATCAGAGGTTTACACAGGTGGACATCAGAGGTTTACACAGGTGGACATCAGAGGTTTACACAGGTAGACATTAGAGGTTTACAGAGGTGGACATTAGAGGTTTACAGAGGTGGACATCAGAGGTTTACAGAGGTGGACATCAGAGGTTTACACAGGTAGACATCAGAGGTTTACACAGGTAGACATCAGAGGTTTACACAGGTGGACATCAGAGGTTTACACAGGTAGACATCAGAGGTTTACACAGGTAGACATCAAAGGTTTACAGAGGTGGACATTAGAGGTTTACAGAGGTAGACATTAGAGGTTTACAGAGGTGGACATCAGAGGTTTACAGAGGTAGACATTAGAGGTTTACACAGGTAGACATCAGAGGTTTACACAGGTGGACATCAGAGGTTTACACAGGTGGACATCAGAGGTTTACACAGGTAGACATCAGAGGTTTACACAGGTAGACATCAAAGGTTTACAGAGGTGGACATTAGAGGTTTACAGAGGTGGACATCAGAGGTTTACAGAGGTAGACATTAGAGGTTTACACAGGTGGACATCAGAGGTTTACACAGGTGGACATCAGAGGTTTACACAGGTAGACATCAGAGGTTTACACAGGTAGACATCAGAGGTTTACACAGGTAGACATTAGAGGTTTACAGAGGTAGACATCAGAGGTTTACACAGGTGGACATCAGAGGTTTACACAGGTACACAGGTGGACATCAGAGGTTTACACAGGTGGACATCAGAGGTTTACACAGGTAGACATCAGAGGTTTACACAGGTGGACATCAGAGGTTTACACAGGTAGACATCAGAGGTTTACACAGGTAGACATCAGAGGTTTACACAGGTGGACATCAGAGGTTTACACAGGTACACAGGTGGACATCAGAGGTTTACACAGGTACACAGGTGGACATCAGAGGTTTACACAGGTGGACATCAGAGGTTTACACAGGTGGACATCAGAGGTTTACACAGGTAGACATCAGAGGTTTACACAGGTACACAGGTAGACATCAGAGGTTTACACAGGTGGACATCAGAGGTTTACACAGGTACACAGGTGGACATCAGAGGTTTACACAGGTACACAGGTGGACATCAGAGGTTTACACAGGTAGACATCAGAGGTTTACACAGGTAGACATCAGAGGTTTACACAGGTACACAGGTAGACATCAGAGGTTTACACAGGTACACAGGTGGACATCAGAGGTTTACACAGGTACACAGGTGGACATCAGAGGTTTACACAGGTAGACATCAGAGGTTTACACAGGTGGACATCAGAGGTTTACACAGGTGGACATCAGAGGTTTACACAGGTGGACATTAGAGGTTTACAGAGGTGGACATCATCTAATTTAATTTATTTTGAACCTGCAGGACAATCAGATATAGTGTTACAGATGATCTATTTGACATTATTTTACAGCAGAGCTTTTGCTTGTTAACTAATTATCACTTTTTTAAATAGCATGAGTACTGAGTGTTCTCTGATACAGGCTTTAACTGGTAGATTTTCCTCAGTTCTTCTAATTTTAATAAGAACATTTTGAACACCCTGTTCTGACAGGATGACACAGCGGACAAAGATGTTTGCAGCAACTATTCAAGCGATTACTTCACTAATATGACTGCATTGGACTGCAGTGAGTATGTAGTATATTTAAGTAGCTCCAGTTTCTTAGAGCAAGTGTAAGAGGCCAAAGACGTCTAATGTAAGCTGATCTTTAATATAAAACCTCAGCTTTGCTGCAGCCACTGTTGTCTGCACTGGTTGCTTTTACATGCACTAATGGCAGACAGAGTGATGGCCCAGAGGAACAGAGAAAGCTCCTCTGGGTGCTTCCTCTGCTGCAGGATGTGGTTGGAAAACCACACAAATGAGATAAAAAAGTCAGGTTTGTTAAAGGTCACCAGCAGCCAATTCTTATCCCTTCTCACTCTGGCTTTCCCTTATTGGCTGCTAGTGGTAATCATGACCTTTTCTCCACTCCCCCTGTCCCTCTCTCACACACACACATATAAAATGAAGACATTAACAGGCACACACCAGTGCATACACACATTCAGCCCCACACACATGCAAACAAATTCACACAATCCTCCAGTCAATGATGAGGTATCTCTTTTGCAGGGGGAGCGAGGCAGAGACGGAGATCTCGGGAGTCCCGGCGTGTCGGTGAGTGTAGAATCCTTCTGCTTCCACTGGGTGGCAGCGGAGCTTATGTTTTCAAACACTGTGTTCAAAATGTGTGTTTCTTGTGTGTGTGTGCACAGTTACTTGAACCAAATGTCCCCACAAGGACACAGGGATGGGACTTACACGGAGCTAATTTAGGCTTACATCATGAGGTTACTTTAAACTAGTTTAGGTTGGGGAAAAATAGAGAATTGATGAAATTTGACCAAACCAGTATCTTGTTAGAATTTCTTTTCTTTAGCTATCTGTAGCTAATAAACTGGAGCCCTCAGAGAAATTCTCCCAAAGTCATTACAGTCCTTACAGATCAGGTCAAACGTTTGCACACATCCATCGTGAATGTGACTGTAACTGTAGGCTTTCTTTGTACTGTTCAAACGGTGGAATGATTGCACAGCATACATGCTTAGTGGCTGCTGAAAACAACAATTGGGTGCAAAGGTTTGAAATTGTTTTTGGATTTTTGAATTGTTTGATTTGGCCACCAACAAGCCACCAAACTCTAAATACTTTTTTAAGAGACCATGACAGTGGGTGAGAATGAGAATTATCACAACATTCATGCTCATCATGAGTTACTTACTGCCTGATTGTGATCTTATAAAGCACCTTAAAAAGCCTCTGTAAGAGCAGTGTTATATGGATTTCTGCTAAAAGAAAACAGTACATTAAAAACACAGTAACACCGAAAAGAAAAAGAGGGGAGTAAAACAGCAACAGTGCTTTACACAAAGAATCATAAAATCTAGTCTGGAAGCACATATTCAACAGCCACTCAGAGAGAGGTGACTAAGCTGAGTTAATATGCCTTGATAAGTGACCCTGGAGACAAACTCCAGGGGCCCTCGTGGCAAAGCCCCAGCCAGCTTCGTTGTTCAGGCTCAAGCTAAGATCCACATTATTGAGGATCACAGTGCCACAGTTCAGATTCTTGGCAACAGCGAGGAGGGCCCAGAGGAGACACCGTGTCAGAATAGGCTGAAATACAGACGTTTAACTGAAAATCAATGGTCAGTTTACAGGTTTCGATGGCGTGAACTGGCGAACAAATCTGAAGGTGATGATTAGAGAGACAGACAGCAGCTCTAGGACTGCTGGAAGTGCAATAAAAAGACACATTTTACAGCTCAGTCTAATAACTTTAGCTCACACAACACCATGATTGATTTGCTCAGGGAGGTAAAATTAATGATATTTTATCTATGTCTAATAACATCAGTCATACATGGAGAAACCTCTCGTTGCTCCGTTAGCAGCTATTTTCTCTCAGGTTCATTTGTTTCTGTGTAAAATGCTCCGCAGATGTAGAACGACATGTACAAATATATCTTTAAAAAACACACAAGCAAAAATAACGTGTGAATTTATATTGACGTATATGTAAACAAGTCACTAATTACCAAGATAGCTTGTTCACATACTTGCTTTGGCAGCTGTGACTTGTCAAAGAAGAAAAAGCAGAAGTATTACTAATAACATGAGTAATATCAGCATGTGGAACCTGAAGCAGATAAATATAATTTAGCTACTTTGTTGTTCTTATCGTGACATGGAGGAAGGCCTGCTAGTGATAAGCTCGCTAGATACAGGAGCTGAAGAACCACTCCTGGGTGGAACGCAGAACTGACTGTGAGCCATGTAAAGTATTGTTTGTAATAAACAAACAATAGGAGCTCTACATGATATTTACTATAAGAAGAAATCTATTAGATGTAATTGTGAAACACTCCGTTATCCATCAGAGAGAGGCAAGAAACAGCTGCAGAGACAGAACAACTGCTAATGCTGAATAGATGGAATTGTTGTAGTTGGGGAGTATTTTCAAGCTGTTGGCAGATGATTGTTTCTGGCAACAAGGTGAAATGAGATTAGAGAAGCAGGGCAGTATAATAGAACTAGCATGTTTTCCACATTGCAATTATCATCTTTAATGAATGTCAATAAACACAATAAGAAAACATAAAAATCAGAATGTTTCCACCTAATCTATGTAATTGAAGTGTTTATCAGTAGGTATTGATCCCTGAGGCATTGCCCCTCACGTTCCAAGACAAGGATTTGACAGTAAACTTGGAGGTGTGTGCACTGCAGCAGCCATGTTGCATCACACTGAGCCACGGCTGTGTGGTTATGCGTGCGACACTGGAGACACATGAATGTCTCAGCATGCAGCTTAATGTTCACACTCTGTAATTCCTTAGTGTCGAGAATAGCCCAGCCTCCATGTGATGTGCACTCTAGGCTAAATGCATCAGCGGTGAATCACAAGCGTGTCACCTCTGAAATGAATTTGATATTTTTGTCTTCAGACACACTTCCTAATTCCTGCTGGCTAAAATGAATATGATTGTAGTTCGAGGGAACAAGGGCGGGTGTGCCCCTGTTTCCCAAGAGGAAGTGATGAAGCTGTCACTTTGGTACCTAAGGGATGTTTCTTGTGCAACATACTATGTCATTGATTAGTCTGTTACTGACCCTTATTATGTCTGTATTGCACCCATGCACTTTATGGCTACAGCTTGCTAAATTAGCTTGCTAGTGTTAGCTGGTGACGTCCAAAAATCCATCACTGATGCTCCAACAGGTGGCATCATGGTGGCTACAATACCTTTCACACACAGTCTGTGGAGTTTACTGCGTACATTCAGTGCTAGCATTTATGAGGAAGCTTTTAGAGACCAATGAGGTAAAGTAACAAAGCAGCAAACTTAAAAACCTTTATCCCTCTTGACAGCACTGGCTCTTTACTTGGAATGACTCTAAATCCATAATTATAATTCTTTAGTAAGACCCTACACACACACACACACACACACACACACACACACACACACACACACACACACACACACACACACACACACACACACACACACACACACACACACACACATGATGTTACTGCAACAGAAAATAAACAATAGTAATAATGCTATCTGTCAGATTTCTCAATAGCTTTGTTTGGAGCATTGATTCAAGTCAAAATACAAATGCACAGAGGTGGTTTTTGCAACCATAATTACACAGAATTACACAATATTTATGTGTGTACATTTGTATGTGGTTTTTGTGATAGCCACGGGGTTAATTCTGCTGAGAATTTCTGGAACCTGAACACATTAACCTTAGTTTGCTGAGTTGAGTAACTGCTGTAGTGGACGTTGAGTCTCCCGAGCTGAACATTTTACATTGCTCAACATGTAGGGTAATTAAAGATGTTGGGTTAGGGGTTATTTTTTTGCAGTTTTCAATCCTGTCTTTCTAAACTTCTATCCATGCTACAATAAACATTCCCTACGTAAAACAAGACCTTCCGTCTAGACTAAATTTTAACAACACAAGACATGGGCTGTTTTGTTCATTAATTCATTGAATAATTCAATTGAAGGCTCTTTAATTATTCTACGAAGTGTAAGCTGCAAGGTCTTGCAAGGCTGTTCATATTAGCTTTATGGATTTGTGTGTTTGGTCTATATTATTAACCTAAAAAATGATGAAACACTTGTGGACACTGATTGATGACCAATGACAAAGAAGGGTAACTGAAACTCTTGAATTCTGTAAAACTGAAACCACAAAAGCTGTGAGTCCTTTGACTGGAAAGCTCAGTTTTTGTGTGAAGTGCATCCACACAGTGACTTGAATAGAAAGCAACAAAGAGCTGCAGTTTGAGCAGAAACAGAAACGGCTACTGAACATGCATGAACATTTCCCAACACCAACAGTGTCGCACTGCTGGATGCATTCTCGAGTCTTTGAGTGGATGTCTGTAGGGTTTTTGACCTTAATTTCACATTGATTTTCTTCCTGTTACATCAGCAGTGCGGGTGATTGAGAAAGTTCCTTTGGCAGATTGTGCTGTAAGCCCCTGGCATTATGGCTTTAGTAAGGTTTCTTAGAGTTTCTTTCCTAAAATGATTGAAATCAATTACCTGGTCATGAAAGAAAGAGGAAGTCTGGAGCAAAAAGGGAAGCATTTCATGGAAAATGGAACATACCAACCTATCTGTAATTCAGCAGTGTAGAAGCTTTATAGAACTGTGGTTACCACTGGATCGTGTTTTTAGGGGCTAAGAAATCCACATTTTCATCACATTACAACAAAGAGAAAGAGGTGGGGAAAAATCTTTATAAAATGCATTACAATAACCAATCTAAGTCATCGGTTTGACAGAAAAGAGCAGTTCTGCATCAGCAATGCAGAGCAGCTCATGTAGTTTCTCTGACATACTGTCTTTGATGTAAGCAGAAGTTTCTAACTGTCTTTCTCTATTTTCCCCTCCTCTCGTCCTCCCCTCCCTCCCCACTCTCTTTTCTTCTTCCGTCAGGGCGAAGTGGGACCCAGGGGATGGAAAGGAGAGGTTTGTCGAGACTTTGCGGTATTAGATATAATCCATTCTGTCTTATTCTGCACCACAGTGAGAAGGCCTGTCAAGCCTGCATGGCTGCTATAAAAGACTTACAGAGCCAGTACCTTCAGGCCTGTGGAAATCTGGGCCCCCGGGCAGAAATATACATCACAAAAGCACTCTTTCCCTAAGATGCACACATCTGCAAATCAAACACTTACTCTACTGTCTGCAGAATCACAATTTAAGGAGATACAACTTCCCTCAGTCGCTGCCATTTGTAGGACATCAAAACATATCTGCTTTTTGATCATTAGAAAAGCAGATATGCAAAGCTTCACTGTTATTCACTGTTTACTAAAGCTCCTTTAAGACTGTCATTGCCCTACACCTATATCTGCCAAACCTTTCGCCCGTGCGTGGCACACCTGCAGGTTGACAACAACAGCAGCCTATAAAGTCATTGTACTTGTTCTTAGGCAGGTTTACAGAAACTAGTTTCTCTTGACTGACAAAGCATTTGTATTTGTCACAAATTCTGTCAGTTGAAATACCAGATTCGATCAGTTTCAGCTAGCTAGCTGTTCAGCTAGCTAGCGTTGGAAACTTTTATTGTTTCCAACTGACTTGATCTAAACTAAGAAAGCTGTAAAGGTTTTATTACACCCTGGTATAGCAGATGTCAGAAGACTGAGGTAAAAGCTGTATGTCCGAGCCATGTGGATGAAAGTTGCTGTATTAACATGTTTTCACACCCAGGGTGTCAAATGCTGCTGTTTTTGTCAGAGCCACTGGTGTATCAAAGATTTCGTAGACCGGCTGCTGCAATATTGGACTGAATGGAGCAAGGCAGAGAGGAATGAAGGATGACAGAGCACCAGTGCTATTGAACTATTGTGGTTTTGGTTCAAATGTCTTCTCACAGCACCGTGAATGTTAAAAAATCAAAAAATCTCATTCTATGTGTACATGTGGCAAGTTGGGATACCCACCTCACTATTGCTGGAACAGCTCAAAAGAAACCTTGCGTGTCACTCATGGACGCCCCAAAAATGATTTGAGATTGAGGATGAGTTTGCAGTGTCTGACTGCCGAGCTAACACCAATGTTGATATGCTACGATGTTTTAAATTCTTACATTACAAGAGAAAGGCTTTTGAATGAGGACAAACCTGTGTTTGACACAGGTAACAGTATCCCAGGTAGTTCACTGTTATTACCTATTACACAACCTTCCAACAAGCCTTCGTATTATTTATCTGCTTATGCAGTTAGGAGTGTTAAGAAAAAGTGTTTAGCAGTCAGTAATTGCAGATCAGTTTTACTGTTTCTCTCTTTAGAGTGTGACTTTTTTGTGCTCTTTTGTTGCTGCTTCAGAAAGGAGTGACAGGTGATACGGGCCCCAGAGGACCCGATGGAAAGAAGGGTGACATGGGCCACATGGGTGTCATTGGTCCCAGGGGATTTCCCGGACAGGATGGGTCGCCAGGCCAACCGGGCCAACCAGGCCAACCGGGATATCCTGGCAAACCTGTAAGTGTGCCTCCTTTCTTATCTGATGTTAACAACCATAGCAGTGAGAATAAAAAAGGACTGAAAAATGCTGGAGAAAGGACACTTTCCTGCCACACCTGGAGAGGTCAGGGTTGGGAGTTACTGTGACACTGCTGTCAGTGTGTGTGAGCTACATGAAGATGGAGAACTGAGCATTGAGAAGATCCTCTAAATCTGCAGGCACGAGCCAGAGCATGTTTTCCAAGTCCCAGAGTGGCTTCAGCTGAATCAAAGTGTAATTGTGTGTTCCAGGGTAAGCCTCCCTCAGACGAACATCTCGTAAAGCTCTGCACTGATGTTCTGCGTAGTAAGTATTTGTTTGTGTTCACATCACTCTGCGGTGCAAAAACCAAAGCCGCAGTTGTCTCAAACATGCATTTCACACAATAGCTTTTCATCCATATCCACTTGTTGCAGTAAATTGGCGAATGGGCTTAGTCTAGTTTAAGTGCAGTTGTTTTGTAAAAGACAGTCTTAAACTCAGAATGAACGTGTTAGTCGTGATAAATCACCTCCTTCCTGTTTTTAGCCTTTGACGTAAAGAAGAATCCAGTGAATGTTTTTTTCTCACAGCTCCTTTTTTCCCACCCATAGATAAAATAAAAGATGGATACTGTACTGTCACCTGCTGGTTTGTAAAGTCCTGTTCTGAAGCCTTGAGATGACATTTCCAATGTTGCCATCTCAGTGTTTTGAAACTGGATGTGACAAATGAGGCGTGGATGTGGCTGTGAAAGCATACACTCATGGACACGAGCTGAATAATGTTCTTTTCTGCCTCTTACAACGACCAAAGGTTTCAGAACTGGTTTAATGTTGGATTCAGTGTAACGAAATTAGTATTTCAGTATTTTGCTGACTTCTGTAGGGTCATATGGCTTTTTGTCTCTTAGTGGCCATTTCAAAAATGCAAAATTAAGACAATTCAGCATGTTGTCTGAATAAAGTCTTATGTTGTCTGTACTATCAGGCTTTTTAACTGCTGCTCACAGTCCTGTCTGTCTGCTGTTTTGGGCTAAGCTTTTAGTACAAACCTAAAAAATACAGAGACTGCCTATAGATTCATATTATAAGACTGAATAACTGCAACTACGAGTCTAAAGCTGGCAATTACATGCTGTAGATTATAAGACGCATTAAGCAAAACAAAACAGTCAGATAAGTCAAACTTGACTCAGCTCATTCTTCGTGCTTGCTCCACTTCTGTACCATAGATTCATTAATGTTGAATTCTCTGCAGCTGCTCTATTCCCGTGTTCTACTGCGCGACTGACAGCCTTGAGTTTGAAATCCGCTTCGTAAGCATGTCTCTTAACAGGTGCCATTTTACAGCATGGCACAACCAGAATTCATACATAAGGCGGACGGTCAATTTTTGAGAAAATTAAAGGATTTTAAGTGCGCCTTATAGTGCGCAAAATACAGTGTATTGTTAAAGTGTGTAACAAAAGCAGATTCTTCTCATGTTGTGGCTGTGCCCTACAGACCAGCTGCCAGCATTGCTACAGAGCCTGACTCCTCACTCTAGGTGTGAACCCTGCCAGGGTGTGAAGGGTCCTCCAGGTGAGCCGGGAGCACCGGGACCCAAAGGCTCCATGGGAACTCCAGGCTACCCTGGCAGAAATGGCGCTCCTGGTTACCCAGGACCTCCTGGAATACAGGGCCCCGCAGGCCTCAAAGGTTTGATATGACACAGTTTCTTAAAGTTATGAACCAGTACCTTCAGACAGGTTTATGTTGTCTATACACAAAGCTTCCTCTCACCAGTGTTATATCTGCTCCACTGTGACAAAAAGCTCCATTCTGGCTCCTTACTCTGATGAAAACAAGGCAATAAGTAACAACACAGCATCACAAAGAAGCGATGGGACAAAATTTACGACCGCTTTCATCAACAGTTAAAATCAAAACAGTGTCAATGATGAACAAATTGGATGTGTTGATGTTCACTGTACCCCATAAAACAAGATCATTAAACAAGCGAACATCAGTGAAAGTCAGCAGAGCAAAAGACAACAAATGCTCCACACCCATCTCAGCGAGCTGTCTGTGATTTATCACCACTTCAACACAGAGTGGCTAATCAGCTGTGGAAGATACCACTCCACTGCTGTGTAGCATTTTAACTTGTTAGGCCAGCCATGCAGCGACTTTGGAGGAGCTGGTTGAGAACATTAAGGGAAGACACTGAATAATTCTGTGCCCTGGATGTGCACATATCCAGTGTACAGGTACAGTGGGGCAAAAAAGTATTTAGTCAGCCACCAATTGTGCAAGTTCCCCCACCTAAAATGATGACAGAGGTCAGTAATTTGTACCAGAGGTACACTTCAACTGTGAGAGACAGAATGTGAAAAAAAAAATCCATGAATCCACATGGTAGGATTTGTAAAGAATTTATTCGTAAATCAGGGTGGAAAATAAGTATTTGGTCACCTCAAACAAGGAAAATCTCTGGCTCTCACAGACCTGTAACGTCTTCTGTAAGAAGCTTTTCTGTCCCCCACTCGTTACCTGTATGAATGGCACCTGTTTGAACTCATCATCTGTATAAAAGACACCTGTCCACAGCCTCAAACAGTCAGACTCCAAACTCCGCCATGGCCAAGACCAAAGAGCTTTCGAAGGACACCAGGAAAAGTATTGTAGACCTGCACCAGACTGGGAAGAGTGAATCTACAATAGGCAAGCAGCTTGGTGTGAAAAAATCAACTGTGGGAGCAATCATCAGAAAATGGAAGACATACAAGACTACTGATAATCTCCCTCGATCTGGGGCTCCACGCAAGATCTCATCCCGTGGGGTCAAAATGATCATGAGAACGGTGAGCAAAGATCCCAGAACCACACGGGGGGACCTGGTGAATGACCTGCAGAGAGCTGGGACCAAAGTAACAAAGGTCACCATCAGTAACACACTACAATGGCAGGGAATCAAATCCCGCAGTGCCAGACGTGTTCCGCTGCTGAAGCCAGTGCATGTCCAGGCCCGTCTGAAGTTTGCCAGAGAGCACATGGATGATACAGCAGAGGATTGGGAGAATGTCATGTGGTCAGATGAAACCAAAGTAGAACTTTTTGGTATAAACTCAACTCGTCATGTTTGGAGGAAGAAGAATACTGAGTTGCATCCCAAGAACACCATACCTACTGTGAAGCATGGGGGTGGAAACATCATGCTATGGGGCTGTTTTTCTGCCAAGGGGACAGGACGACTGATCCGTGTTAAGGACAGAATGAATGGGGCCATGTATCGTGAGATTTTGAGTCAAAACCTCCTTCCATCAGTGAGAACTTTGAAGATGAAACGAGGCTGGGTCTTCCAACATGACAATGATCCAAAACACACCGCCCGGGCAACAAAGGAGTGGCTCCGTAAGAAGCATTTGAAAGTCCTGGAGTGGCCTAGCCAGTCTCCAGACCTCAACCCCATAGAAAATCTGTGGCGGGAGTTGAAAGTCCGTGTTGCTCGGCGACAGCCCCAAAACATCACTGCTCTCGAGAAGATCTGCATGGAGGAATGGGCCAAAATACCAGCTACTGTGTGTGCAAACCTGGTAAAGACCTATAGTAAACGTTTGACCTCTGTTATTGCCAACAAAGGTTATGTTACAAAGTATTGAGTTGTATTTTTGTTATTGACCAAATAGTTATTTTCCACCCTGATTTACGAATAAATTCTTTACAAATCCTACCATGTGGATTCATGGATTTTTTTTTCACATTCTGTCTCTCACAGTTGAAGTGTACCTCTGGTGCAAATTACTGACCTCTGTCATCATTTTAGGTGGGGGAACTTGCACAATCGGTGGCTGACTAAATACTTTTTTGCCCCACTGTAATTGTACAACTGTCAGTAATAGTTTAATTCATTTTAAGTTTATTTATGTATCACAAACCATACTGAGTGGAGAAGGCATTTTTCGTCTGAACTCTGCACACATCTGAATCTGCCAGTAGCCCTTTGTTAAATGCAGTGTGATTAAAAAAGCGAGCTATGCCTAACCAATCCAGGATCTCCTTGACCCGGGATATGGGATAACAAAACGTTCTCACTCCCAAAGCGTCGGAAGGTTGGTGGTTCAATCCCTGGCTCCTCCAATCTGCATGTCAAGTATCCTTGTGCAAGATACTAAGCCCCAGTTCTCCGATGCATCCATTGGAGTGTGAGTGCAGTTAGAAAAAGCAGTAAGTTCAGAGAAAGTGTGATTGGGTGATCATGGCTTTTTTATAGAGCACTTTGACGACTCCGGGAGAGTAGAAAAGAATAAGAATCAGTCCATTTCCTATATTACGAGTTTGGAAAAACGAGGAAACATGAGAACTGTTTGGAATGAATCTACACATGTAGGTTTATTTTACTTAAATCGCTTTGGAAAACACCATCTAACACGATTAAGGTGGTGGTTAAGATTAGGGATAAGGTTAGGGTTAGGGCTGGAATACATGGCTGGAGCGTGTATTACTGCGGGAGTGTCATTGTATTCGATGTCATTCACAATCCGCCGTGTATCATGGGAACGGCCACCTTTCGCGTTCCCATGGGACGCCTCGGGATGTGACAAGTTGTCGGTATGTTACACGTCGGGAGTGAGAACCACCTCGGGATAAAGATCAAACTGTGACACCTCGTTCACCTTGCGATAGTCAATACAGAATCCTATAGACTCTTTTTTTTCTACCACAGGAACTATGGACCGTGCACTGTGTGACTCTTTCAGCCCTATGAGTAATTTGTCTTTTGTGCTCAGGTAACCAATAGGGCCTTAAACATACTGTCACGCCAAGGCTCTCTGGGCCTGTGTGAGATGGCAGGCAGCCCACCGCCATAGCCTGAAACACCTCCAGGAAGGACTGGGGGTCATCTGCCTTCCTGTTTGGTGTAGCACCACCACCAGAGCAGGAGGCGATGAAGTAGCCCCAGACTGAGCAACCAGGTTCTCCAGCACCCATGTCTGTCACTTAGCCTGGGTGTCCAGCTGCCGCTCATTTGCGACCATCACCACCATCTGAGCCAGTGCCTTAACTGGCTGCAGTACCTGTGGGTTCAACATGTCACAGTCATTCAGCCGACCCGACCATTAAACTCCTGCCACCATATTGGACTCGACTCATATGCTGTTTTTCTGATATGTTGTGTTAGTTTTATGTCAGACAAAACATGATGGAAAGATTTCAGAAAGTTTAGCTTTTTAAAACTGGGAAGGGCGCAAATCGTTTTTCACAGTACGGTATACGAATATCTCCCACTGCGACCTCACTTTTGGAGTCAGCCTCTAGTTGCAAGGAGAGCCACTGAACCTTTTGGTATCGTTTCCTTTTTCAGCATGGGAAGTTATTGTTTGCATGGAAAACAGACGTAAAATGTCCCCAAAACTCAAATTTACAGAAAACATGGCATTTTTGTTCCCGAAGCTCTCAGTCTGAATCTAATGTTAGTTTTTAAACACAGACCTATCATATCCCCAGGTGACATGGGACCCAGAGGGTTGAAAGGCAGAAAAGGAGATGGAGACCAGGGACCACCAGGACCACCTGGACACCAAGGTATGTTTCATTGTGCACATATTAACCTATTAACTGCTTTTACAATCCCATAACCTCCACACTGGTACTACCCTCTATTATTCACCTATGCCAGGAACTTTACCTGAGAGTTCTGGAAAATGTGTGAAAGCTCTAAGTAGTGTGGATGTTTAATAAATGCCACAAATATACCACGAATATGAACTTGAATGATATCCCATTCTTAATTTTAATATAGTGCACATTTATGTACACTTATAAATGTACATTTAAGTACGTTTATAAGGCTCTTCTATCTGCTGACCCCACTCTGTCATTTTATGTGGTTGACCACTTTGTGGCTGAGTTTTTGTTGTTCCCACCCACTGTGTCATAATACCACTGTGGAGTTGTTGCATTATTTTGTAAACCTATGATCTAACTGACTTGAACTTCCTAATTCAATTATCACTGACCTAAATTAGGCTAAGTACAGAGGTGGTTCTTATTTCAATCTTTTCTTTTCCCTCCAGGGATTCAGGGTCCCCGTGGCTTTGATGGGATTGGCCAGCCGGGCAACCAGGGAATCCCAGGCAAACCGGGCCCCCCGGGAGATCCTGGCAAAAGGGGTAGCCCAGGACTTCCAGGGGTTTGTGACATCTCTATGTGCTATCAGACCTACAATCTCAGGGAACACTACAGCAAAGGACCACACATCTGATGACATGGGAGTGAGAGAGGTTGCGTTTGACTTGGCACACACTGCTGACACCTTTAAGACAGAGATATCTGCAGCCAAGGCAGTTGTAACCTCATGAGCTGGTATGAACAGAAATAGGGAGGGCATTGATTCATGATCACTGAATTCATGATCAAAGAGGGTCAAGCTGGCTAGCGTCCTAGATATTTTAAACTTCTAAAGTTTAAATAGTGAATTCTAAATCCTGATTGAGTCAGACGAACACCAAGAGCTGTAACTGAGTCGCATTGTTTTTGTCAGTGTAAGAGGCAAGAAGGCCAGGAATCTGAATAATAATAAATATGTCTACCTCCTTGTTTACCTGAATTACTGTTTAAGTTAATGATACAGAAGGCAAATATGATTAATACCCTCAATAAATATGTATAACCTCTATTAATTAAATCGTGGGCTAATGTGAGAAAAGCACAATTACTATAAACTGCATATTAAAATATTAAAGAAATAGAAAAGGATCAGTTCTTATGCTGTGCTTGGAACCTCTGCTTTTCTACTGAGGATCAGCCAGTGAGGTTATTTCTGTCGTCTGTGCAGCTCTGCCTCTGAGAAATGATGCCATCTGCAAATGGTAAAAAGTGCAGCACCTGCCGCGATGATGAATCAGGATCTGTTGTATGGAACACATTTTCACATGATTATGTTGTGGTTCGCTAAACGCTTTGGTCAAACATATGAATTTAAACAAAGTTCAAAGGTTCATAACTGATAAAGATCTTGACCTCCTTCAGGTGCACAGTACATGTAATCACTAAAGGTGGAAAAACATATTTATGTCATGTTTTGTGCACAGAGCATCACAATTTGTTCAAATCCAAAGCTGTGACAGATGGGTTGTTTTTGTTTTCATGAAACCTGTTACTGCTTTTAATCTGTCATATTTGTTTTCTTGTTTGCCAGTATTATGTATTCACTTTGCATTCCTTTTGTGTTCATGTGGATTACTGTAAAACCTCTGTCAGTGGCCTTAATTCACCTCATCTGCAGAATGAACAAGTCCTTTATATTTGAAGCTTAGATTAAGTTCTTTCTTCTTCTTTCAGGTGTGTATTTTATTTTAAAAACAAACTCTAATTGTAATATTGCTGCTTAAGCCACTTGCAAGTGAAAAGGTCATCCATGTCTTCAACATTATCCATCGTGTTTCTGCTTTGGATTTCTTTTCTCTATTTTTAATACCGTTAAAATCATTAATTATTTCTAGTCACTTTCCTTTTTCAATCATTTATTCTGCCTTATAAATTATACAGCTTTTTTTTTTTTTATCTTAACAGTCTCCAAACACCTCACAGGGCACAATCCATCACATCCTAGACCCCCTTTTAATTTGAAATTACTGGAGGAAGTGTGGAGTTTTATTAATTTCAACCTGAAAAAACAAAAACTAAAAAAAGATATATGATTCAGACTCACGGGAGTCTGACTAGTGAGTACTGTAGTAATATTATTATTCAAACACACCCTTATAGTTGAGAATTAAAAACAAACTATTCCTAATGATAAAGCTAAGAATAAGAAAATTTAGCACAGGTCAATGTACTGATAAAAACAGGGTACTATCTATATCGTGGTTTTCAAAGATATATTATTGCAGCAGTGAATATATTTGGCAACATGTTGCTATTTAGAATTTTTTTTACAAAAATGAAACGCCTATAACAGCGTTGGAACAGAAAGTTATGATACGGATGCAATTTACAAACATCAAAACAGTATAAATGTTATTTTTAAATAGGTTTTACTTTGTCAATGCATACAATGTCCTTTTTTAAATTTATTCATATTTGGAGAAAACGCTCACATTTACTGTAGACAATCAGAATACTGCATTAAGAGGAAATGTCTCTGTGACCTCATGAAGCAAAACTTCTTACCCTCATTATGCAGACTATCTATAAATATGTGAACTGACCAACCTTTGGTCCCAGGCTCAGCTGGAGCAGCAGCAGTTGTTTGGACTTCAAGTTTGGGTTCATAGGCTGCCGCTTGGTTAATTGTTACCACAAAGGCCCCAGTGCTCCATAGAATACTTTCTTGGTCTTACACAGCGTCACAGTCACAGAACAATGAACTGAATTAGGCATCCTTCTTAAATGTAAGTATGTTTAGTCGTCCTACAGCAGGATCACAATGTGAACAAATTCATTTTACAATTATATGTTAATAATTTTGCGATACAGTACAAAACATAGCATTTTAATGCTAACAGGCTAACATTTAAATATTCCTTTTATTGTGTTTTTTAATTAACAAATTCTCTCCATTCTTTACCCAACTGATAGCTAACAGTTAACAAAATCAACTCTGCTTAGCTGTGTACAGAAATGAGTGGAAAGATGGAGCCTAATAGGGCAGTTTTATCAGATCCAGGTAGACGGACTTAGCATGATGCAGCTTATCCTTGCTAACTGTTCTAGACAAAATTCAGTGAGCATTTTCATACAGGAATAATCAGTGAAACAATGAATGCAAGTACTGGGACACAATATGGTAATTATTTTTTCACACAACATCTCCGTCAGCATTTGTACAAGGTGTTTGTTTTCATAGGGAACGGCTCCCAGAGATCCCCAATTCCACGTATGGTTAGGATTGATAAGGCATGTTATCACTTGTAGACTGGAAGGCTTTACAATTTAGGAAGCCAATTTCCCAACAAGTCTGGTGTTTAAGATTTTTAATTTTTCACTTGTCAGAATAAACTTGGCAAGATTCATATGACTGCTGCGAGTGGGGATAGAGTACAGTTAAACTGAGTTTTTAAAACCCCAGCAATAAAATTCTGACCAGTGCCTTCACCATGATGAACGGCTTTTAAAACATCCAAATTCATTTTTGCAGAAAAATTAGTGTCTACAACAAGTGAGTCCAATATCCATTAATATGTGTATAGGCTATAAATAGATATGAAAGTAGTTTATCCTCATTTGTCTGAAAATGAAAAACATTTACCCATTTGTAGAAATAATGGGATTTTCATCAGGAAACTCTTTCAGATTAGAACATTTAAATGCAGCCATTTTGCATTCATTGGTTTCCACTGAGTAATATGACATAAACATTAACATAATGTTAATAAGTTTATATTGCGCATAGTTATTAACTGATCACTCATCTGAATTTGTTTCTTTGTTTGGTTCCTGTCCAAAGTGTAATTATTGTTGAATATGTATAATCAGAAATGTCAGTTTGGGAGTTATTTCCTGTTTTCACCGTCCTATTTATGCGAATGCACAAATGTGTGTTAACAAGCGTGTGTTTCTCTTCAGCAGTCAATGCTGTCAAAAAGATGCTAAAACTTTCCTGTCATTGTGTTGCTATACACAATGTGCTTTGAGGTAGCAGCCAAGAAGGGTGTAGTTTGTGTCTGTGAACACCCGTGTGTACACCTGTGTGGATGAGAGCACTTGTATTCAAAAGGTTTCTCCATGTAACGATATGCTAGGGAGTGTGGGGAGCTATAGCCCCGTCCCCCAGGGCATGAAGCAGGTATGAAAGAGATCCAGGCCCCAGACATCCAGAGGCCCCAGAGTATGACAACCCAAGGAGGACCACCAGGGGGGCAACCGTGCCATCCTCCTGGGAAGAGCTGAGGAGAGCCCCAGATGAGGGGTCACCCAGCAGCCACGGAGCAGAGGCCAGAGGGGGTTGCAGTGACGTGCCTGTGGGCTCTGCCAGCAGCCAGCTGTGCCAGAGAGGACCGAGCCCTAGGCCCAGAGACCAGAGGGCCCCCCACCCCCCAGGGCCCAGTTGAATCACAGGCGCCAGGTGCTGCCAAGCAGCCACCTGGAGTGAGCTTGTACATACATGACCACCCAGCCCCAGACACCAAGAACCACCAACGCACTGACGTCTGAGGGCATCCGCCACCGGCAGGGAGTGTGGTGGGGAGATAAGCCCTCATACCTCGGAGGGCCTGAGATGTTCCCAGAGAGGTGGAGTCTAAGACCCGACCTGACACATAGACACAGACGAACAGGCGCACACAGACAAACGTGCATTCCAACCCTCATGCACACATATACAAATACTCGACAATCACCCGATGTGGAGAAAGACACAAATAGACACTGTACACACAATCACACTCCCCAAACATACTTTATACCCCAGGTCCAGGTACCCTAGCCCCCAGAGGGGGAAACCACACCTAGACCCAGGAGATGTAACCCTTTTCCCTGGGTGGAGGCAAGCAGACCGCCGCCGTATCTGCAGTAGCAGGGAGGCCCCACATCCCAGAACCCAATCGGACGGCCAACACCTCCCGACGGTTAACAGAGAACGGGGGTGAGTGAGGAACCCCAACCCCCCTCCACCCGCTCATATGTAGTGTTGCTGCGTGCTGTTCTAAAGTGCATTTAAAACACAGGAGGGCATGGTGCTTCCTGCCAGAGAGCAGCACGGCTCCTCCCGAAAACCCTCAGCATTTAAAATTGAGGGTAGGGCACCAGCGCCAGAGATGGGTTTGAATACACAGACCATCCTCTGGACGCTGTATAACGTGCACCCCCCCCCCCCCCCCCCCCCCCCATGTGGATGTCTAGGTTTCGGAATAAAATTGAGGCACAGGAGGCCAGAAGGGGACAGAGGGGGAGTGCCTCTCCTGCACCCTGGTGAAACACCTGCACCCCTAGTCTTGCATGTGTGGTTGATTGTGGTGGAGCGGGAAGACGGAGGCAGTAAATATTTCTTTCAAAATAAGACACACAACTACAACACGGGAAAAGACCCAGGGAAACCGAGTTAACGATAAAAACCCTGAAAACCATAAATTTCACACCCAAGCCTGAACTCTCACGGCCTGGCACCAAAGAACTCACGGACCGATACCGGTCTGTGGCCCGGGGGTTGGGGACCGCTGTTCTAGATTAGCTGAAGGCCTTTCAGGGAGCTTTTAGTAATAGTCCTGTCTATAATTAATAAATGCATGAACTACCTTTTCCACTCCAAGACAGAATGTTTCCAGTTTTTATGGATACTGTGCAAATGCAAATAACAAATCATGAAGGGCTCAAACGCTTTTTCACACTACTGCATGTGTTTACTACACGCATTGAAGGTCATCCTGGCCCAAAAGGACTCCATGATTCCTCCCAGTGTTACTGTAGTCCAAAGTAATGCCATTCGGAGTAAATATCTGGTTAGGCACCATACTTCTAAAACTTCTGAGGGTCAGGGTACAATAACATCAGTTTTATTTGAATTTAGAAGCAAGAAATGAGAAATCATCCAGGACTTTATGTCTGTAAGACATTCTTGGTTCTAATTAATTTTAATTTTGGATGGATAAAGCTGGGTATCATCTGCATTGTAATAAAAACTGGTCCCAGCACAGAACCTTGTAATCTCTATGATTCACCTGACGTGTGAAGAGGACTCCCCAGTTACATAAACAAATTTGAATCTGTTGAATAGATATGATTCAAAGCAGTATCAGTGCTGTACCTTTAAAATGGACAACATGACCCATTAGCTGTTTTATAACTAGAGAGAGTATAAGACTGCAGCGCTGCTTCCTGGTCTCAACTCCCGATAGTCACATTTTATGGGGACTTAATACATTTGGCCAGGTTGTGACTGGATAACTGCTCCGCCCAAAGTGGGGTGGATGCTGTTTGTCCTTATAATTGCCCAATAGACAGTCAGCTTTCTAGACAGCCAAGTGTTTAAAAATATTATGTGGCTAAACATGTCTCTACTGATTCACCTTGAGAGGAAACCAGCACAAACTCCAACATTGTTTTTGGTAAAGTTGCACAGTGACTCAAAACTGATGTTGGTGACCTCTAATTGACCTAACTGGATCATTACTGCTGATGTGATTTATAATTTTTCACTAGTGTCTCCACTTTCACGTTTCCCTGAGTTGCTTGTAACCAGAGTGTTATTCCTCGGCGGGTTTGTCTCAGAGTAGGAGGGGCTTCAGAAGCTTCAGTGTTTTGAACTGTGTAGAGCATCTTTCCACTAAGTGACAATAAGATAAGTTTGAACATGATGCAGACAGCACTGACCGCTGACATGTCAACATACATTTGCCACACACAAGACAAATTTCTCATTTTACAACTTCAACAACTGCAGATAAACGTCATACACAAGCTCAAAGAAATTGGAAATGCTGCTTTTAGTTAAATATACAGTGGGGCAAAAAAGTATTTAGTCAGCCACCGATTGTGCAAGTTCCCCCACCTAAAATGATGACAGAGGTCAGTAATTTGCACCAGAGGTACACTTCAACTGTGAGAGACAGAATGTGAAAAAAAAATCCATGAATCCACATGGTAGGATTTGTAAAGAATTTATTGGTAAATCAGGGTGGAAAATAAGTATTTGGTCAATAACAAAAATACAACTCAATACTTTGTAACATAACCTTTGTTGGCAATAACAGAGGTCAAACGTTTACTATAGGTCTTTACCAGGTTTGCACACACAGTAGCTGGTATTTTGGCCCATTCCTCCATGCAGATCTTCTCGAGAGCAGTGATGTTTTGGGGCTGTCGCCGAGCAACACGGACTTTCAACTCCCGCCACAGATTTTCTATGGGGTTGAGGTCTGGAGACTGGCTAGGCCACTCCAGGACTTTCAAATGCTTCTCACGGAGCCACTCCTTACGGTGTGTTTTGGATAATTGTCATGTTGGAAGACCCAGCCTCGTTTCATCTTCAAAGTTCTTGAAAATTATTGAGAATTGAGCACCTTAATATGGAAAGGCTGTGTACTTTGTAGAATGAATCTTCGTGTAATTAATAATAGCCCAAACCCTATAACTCTAAACAAGAATAGAAATATACTTCTTAATGATCAAAACAACTTGACATCTAGCAATAAGATACTAAGGTTGCAAAACAAAGTTGAAGGTTAGGATGCACGTCTATCATAAAAGCCACCAGTTTTGTACTTCCCACTCTGGCTCCTAAATGTCATGCTACTTTTGCTTTTGCTCATAAGTAACTTCCTGTTATTGTGTTGAGGATTCTCACCTTATACATGAGTGAGTTGGTTATTTTTACCATTGCTGGTGCTATCTTGAAAGTGATGTCTTATCATTTCACCATCTTCAGTGCAAAAGCAGCACGTACTGTATGTGTGAAAACCTTTTCCATTGCATACGGTGACATCACCACCGGTACCTGTATGTTATGTTTTTTTCCCCTGTATTTATTATATATATTGTAACCTAATGTTAATATTCATAAATGCTGAAAAATATCATGTTACAATGATATCACACACACACACACACACACACACACACACACACACACACACACACACACACACATATATATATATGTATAAAATCTACAAATGGCAACATTGTATTTTTTGTAAAAACAAATAATATTAAAATAATTCTGGATTTTATCACTCTGACTTGTTTATCTGCGTTTTCATTTGTTATTTTGACTTTAAAAATGAAGGTTTGGATGCTTCAAAGACAACTGTCACAAATTCACAACAAGGCAGGGTGCCCCGTTTCTTAATCCATTTGGGAAATGAAATAAACTCTACTATGTGTTTGTGGTAAACCACAGAATATTATGATAAAATTCATGTGGGTATCATTTTAAATCTTCAAATGTGCTTATCAGTATCGGAAGTGCGTTCTGATTCCTGTAAAGGAAACATTTTGTGCATGATGTAAAAAGCATCTTCTTAGCTACACAAAACAGTTGGCTAGAGCAGAAGACAACAGCTGACAGTTCTAAGACTTATTTATTCACCTGCTGAAATAAAACATAACAATGTGTTTTAAAAAGGTTTAACTGTGCACATGCTGGGTTAAAATCTTTACACAACTAGTATCTTCAGTTGTATATAATATTGCATTATACTGTATTTTCAACCAGAATATATAATTAATAGTTACGACAATATTATTATTTTGGAAATAAAATAATAACAACTATGCATATACTTGTATTTTCATATATCACTTGTTAAACAGACGTGGTTTCCATTACTTGTATCAACAACCAAACATTCATTGAATTAGATGAACTTAACATCTTTGCATTCACCCAACAAAATTATATTGAGTTCTGTTTATGTAAAGAAGTGAGCATTTATGTTTTCTTGTATTTTTATAAATGTAGCAGATCTGAGTCTGTGAGTGCACATTATGTGTCTGTTCATCATCAGTACTAGACTGGATTATTAATCATGCACAGTGGAATATGAAATGTCTCCTTTTTGCACCAGAGCTTCACACAACGTTTCCATAGAATCTGAGGACAGAATGAAGTGCAAGTCACCGCTGCCTAAGAAACACTCAAACTGCCTGTGAGGAAACATGTTTCTGTTTAACAGTCACTGACCTTGAGTGGACTGTATTATGAATATCGCTGCTTTTTTTTTTTTTACCATTTGACTTAAGTTGTTTATTTTTGGTGTATTTATTTGTTTTGTTTTTTTAAATTGTGAAACTGCTTCTACTGGTGTCTCTACACAGTAGATAAATATATACACTGCTCAAACCCAGAATGCAAGGCCCTCAAAAGGCTCCTCCACCCCTTTTATTCTCACTTTGTTGTTGTAAATTTGTTTGTTCTGTGATTTTCAATAAACTGGATACTACACTATTGACCGGTTATTTACATTTTTTTCATGTATAAATAATTATGAATAATAATAATTCATATGAACCAGGCTGTCCTCCAGGTGCACCAACTGTCCTTTCTCTCTCTTCGCCCTGTCTGTGCAATTGTGGGCATGACTGGATATCAACCAGTCTCTTCCAGCGTGGGTGTGGTCCTTGGACACCAAGCACACCTGTCATCCACCAATCAAGCTCCGTATTTGAACTTCGACTTCACTATTGCTCATGGCCAGATCATTAACCTGCTCTAGCAGGACGGTTGTTCAGGCCTTTAGTTACAGACTGTTTGCTCGAGTTTATTCTGTGTAACACCCACTCACCTTTCATTTCCTCTGTTTAGGAACCTCTCGGGAGAACATCATCTGCCTATCCCACTTTGACTTTGCATGCGGGAAAATGACTTGTCTCATGTAAGCAAATGGTAGGAAGGTATGAGAGAGCTTTGTTCACTGGGGCGTTAACTCACCTTCTCAGGAAACACAGTGAGCCCTTATCGTGACAGTATGTAAACCTTTTCTACCTAAATGCCTTTTGCCTAACCATCCGCTCAAAGTCTCGGTGGTTTAACTATCAGCTTATTCACTTGCTTAGTTTTAACCTGTGAAGAGTTTTGGTTGCTTAACTTCCTGAACAGCATAGCTTGCAAACCCAGCTGTATTTCTTTATTGACATTAACCTTCCTGCCTTCTTGGGACCTTTTTGTGCCACTGCTATGTGTTAAATGGCTGCCATTTCCACTGTGTTCAGTGGAATATAACCAAACTTGCCACAGGATAGTTTTTACCTGTCAATGTTAATATTCCAGTGTGAATTCCTTAAATCAGCCTAAAATGGCTGAGCAGCAGAAATCCCCACACCCATCACCCTGGGGACCATTTTCTGCCCATTGACTTCCATTATAAACGCTATTTTTCAACCCCAAATTATCATCATATGATTTTATTTTTTCTTCTTTTCTTGGATGTCAATGAAGACTCAGGGCCTTGAAGTTTTAATTTTTAAATTGCAAAAAAAATGCAAAAAAAATAATGGCAGGTCAAAATGTATGTTGGTGCCAATCTTTGGTCCATCTAAAGGCCTACTTATAATGACAATCACATATTACTTCAACTGGTTTTTTGTGGAAATATTTAGTTTCGTTTTTTGGTTTTTGGGGCTTATAACACAGGGCGCTCATGTAATAACACTGGGATTTGAAGGGTTAAAACAACGAAAATATAATTAAAACTTTACATGAATATTTCAGGGAGAAGTAGTTTTACAAGGTTGGCTAATTTAAAGTGGAATAAAATATGGATATATGGTCTTTTTATGGCGTGGCTGAGAATGGTCCCTAGGGTGATGGGTGTGAGTTTTTTAAAGGATGGCAGGAGGGTTAAAATCAACTAAACTTTTCATGGTATTCTGTGATTGATTCCATTTAGGTAACTTGACAGATTTATAATGAAGTGATGCTAATAATCTCATTAACCTACATAATGCTTCAGTTCTTTATGTCACCCTAGAACTGTGCAGCAACACTGTCAGTGAGGGGAAGTGTTACATTGTTTAATTCAGCAAAAACAAGGTAATTTACACCCTAATAAAATTGTGTTACCCTCATATCTTCACTAAATGTGTAAAAGCTTATTTGTTTATGAAACACATGAGGGTACCGATAATGCTTCAGCTTCATACACTGTGACCTGAACCTTTTAAAAAAGGAATTTCATTATTAGATATTTGGTAAAACACAAATATAAAGTTGTGTATCATCTGCAAAGCAGTGAGATTTGACATAATGACAATAATGTTCCTTCCAAGGTGCGATGTAATGTGAATAGGAATTTAAACACTTCCTTCAGAATGTACAAAACAAATCAAGCCATTTCATATCGATTTATTTAAGCTGCTCACTCGCCTCACATGTAAGTGATGCACTGTTAAAATCAGATGAATGATAGAATTCTAAACTGATGTGAAGTGGGTACAGGAAACTAGTAAAAGCTGGTCTCATGCAAATTAGTTTGTTAGTTTGGGGTTTTCAACAAATTTGTTAAGCTTCATAAAGGAGATGTCTATCACCAGTTGATGTGGGAGGTATTTACTGATTTTCCATGGAACCCCCCACTGACTCTCTAAAGCAGAGATAGCCTTATCAGACAGCTCTGTTCAAACTTAATTAAAGTATGTTTACGTTTTGTTTATTGTGCATGAGTGCATTTACCTCAGAAGTGCTGGATGCCATTTGTGACATTAGCAAGATACGGTTTAACAAGAGAATCGACACTGCACTTAAAGCATCCTGTAAATAAAGAAATCTGTGAAAATATGCAAATAAATAAATGAATAAATGTAATAAAATATAGAAGATAAGCTCAAATAAGGTTGTACTTTTTTATTTTATGGTGATGAGGCTCCTAATATAAGTGTGTCATAGATGAGTGAAAACATCTAACAGCTGATTGTATCAATGTAAAAACATTGCTAGTGTACAGACCACACAATGCATATTGCAGGAGAATGTGCCACAAATGTGTTTGCAGTGTGAGAAATCCAAATCCGTGTGAAAAACATTTTCACATTCCTATACCAATGCTCTCACTTAGTGTTGGCACTCTTTGTGGTGCAGTATCACTTCCTGTTTCTGTTACAATACACAGTGGTGTGTTTGTGTAGCTTTTTTGTATAGCCCATTTCAGTCAGTCAGTCAGTCAAGTTTATTTATAGAGCACATTTAAAAACAACCAAGGCTGACCAAAGTGCTGTACAGTAAATACAGATAAAAATACAATAGAACACAATTTCGTAATAACACCTCGCTGATAAAAATAAAATAAAAATATATAAAACAAATAAATTAAACCTTTCTAAAAGCCAATGAAAAGAGGTGAGTTTTAAGAGCGGTTTTAAAAGTTTCTAGGCTTTTGGAGAATCTGACGTGAGGAGGTAAACTGTTCCACAGTCTGGGTGCAGCCACAGCAAACGCCCTCTCTCCCTTTGTCTTTAATTTATACCTGGGAACATCTAAAAGCATCAGGTCGGCTGACCTCAAAGATCTCCTGGGGCGATAAGTACTAAGGAGTTCTGACAGGTAAGAAGGTGCAGTGCCATTTAAAACCTTAAAAGCCAGCAATAAGATTTTAAAATCAATCCTAAAGGCAACTGGGAGCCAGTGGAGAGAGCAGAGAACCGGAGTGATGTGGTCTCTTTTTTTTGAACCGGTCAACAGGCGAGCGGCAGCGTTCTGCACCAGTTGAAGGCGATGTAGACAGGAACGATCTAGGCCAGCATAGAGGGAATTGCAGTAGTCTAGCATTTCATTAAAAGCTTTTAGAAAATGTCTTATTTCATATTGTCATATTGTAATTATATTTACAGTATTCATTCAGCGAGAAAGCGAGATACTTCAACAACTATGGTGTATTGTCTTGCAGAGGTCAATACTGAAGCACTACTGCAGCTGCTGGCTAAAGGCAAGCATAAATTCTGCCAAACAGTAATTCACATCAGCAGTAATGAAACTCGGTTACATGAGGTCACTAAAATTAATATTGAATCGACTTTTCTGTAGTCTTCTCTGGTTCTCTCGCTAATCAGACCAGGAATCACATGATTAGCTGCATATTCTCTTTAAAATGCTGTTGGTCTGAATGGTGTCCAAAAATGGTTTGGGTTTTATAAATAGTGGGAAACTTTCTGGGGCAAAATTGGTCTTGTTAGGAGCGAAGTCATCCCTTGACTTTGTGTAGAACAGCTCTCATTCTAGAAATCTGGCCAAATTTATTAAATCCCCTAAAATCCAGAGCATCCAGAGTTGGGACCAGGAAGCAGAGTTGTAGTCTTGCACACCTCTCTGCAGATTCTCTCCTGTTATACCCCCAAACCGCATCCCCTTAGAGAGTGCATCTGCTTCTAAACCAACACAAAACAAATCAAAAATCAGCAAAATCAACAGAAAACAGTTTAAACATTCAAAATAGAATCACAAAGTAAGAACAACACAATATCCATATCTACAAAAAAGAGTGAAGCAGTGAAAGGTGGATTATTAACCATTAGGTCTCTCTCTTCTAACCCTGTCATGAGTGTCATGAGAGTGAGGTCCGCGAAAGTCATGTGGTCTGTCAATCTCCATAGAGATTGACAGACCACGTGACTTTCGTGCATTGCATGCCGGGAACTCGTGGCAAAACAATCCAAGTACCGCATCAAACGCAAGCATTTGCAGCACCACAAAACGTTCATTCTCCAGTTCCAAAAAAGTTATGTACAAAACAAAGGAGAACAATGCCGATCCGTACGAAGACAGACTTGATGAAAAGTCAAAGAAAAGATACGAGGAAAAACCAAAGGAGAGAAAGGGTTAGACCCTTACGAGCACACAGAGTGGACAAAAGACGTTAGCGTGCTGCCCAACTTTCACCACGCTCATATTTATAATCATACGGTTCTTGGAGTGAGTGCATACACTCATGAAGTTTAGTAACTTCAGGTCACTGCAACAAGCCCAGGTACAGTTTACCGACGGATGGGTGCAGGACCTTGAAATGCACCGTGTAGAACGAAAGACCATCGTACGTATCATAAGTTTACCAGTCTCACAAATCGTCTTCATAAATACACATTCGTTAACCGTTTATTAATAGGACCTTTGAGCTCAACGGTAATTAATTAGTAGTGGAAATAATTTCTGGTACCCATCACAGAAATGTAGCAGTGACAATAATATTGTATGCTGTAAACGTACTGGGCAATTAGTGATACAAAAAACCTGTTTTATCCTGTGAATAAAAGTATATGTTTTTGTCAATGTACCATAATAACAGAAGCGAAACGCAATATTGAGTCAGGACAATTCACTATTTATGCACAATAAACAAAGGAGCATAGCGCGACAATTTCTGTTCAGCGCCAGACTTGCTTGTAACCTATATCACCAATTATGTTATGAAAATGACGTATTAACTACAACAGCAGACTGACCTTCGTGTAAATGCTTGGAGCAGACTAACCTGTGAGCTGGAGTGTTCTGGGACGTTATATTTGATCTTTGAATGGCTGCAATCCAGGCCATCCGTCGCCTCTTTGTTACCTCGGAAACATGGCTCGAACAATTTCTCTTCAACGACGTAATCCGATAACAACCGATCTCTTTACCCGTCGGCTTCCCGTGGCTCTCATGCGACCGGCTATTGCAGTTAATAATACAACAGCTTCTTGACATTTTTGTGTTTCTTTTTATCGCTGTGTGACTGATTTCAATTGAAAGCCTGCGTGCGCTAGTACCTCTTGCCACGAGTTCCCAGAATCCTTTGCGGTTTTACCCCTGAATGACGTCACATTTTCAATCTCTATAGGATGCTGTTGTTGGGGGTGGGGAGGAGTGAGCAGGGTGAGTAGAGGAGGTGTGAAGTATCTGAGGTGTCAGAGGTGGAACAGCAGCAGTGGGGGTGGGTGAGTCTGCAGCAGATGTTGAAGCTGCATCCTGGATGAATCAAATCTGTTGAAGAAACGATTCAGTTCATTTGCCCACCTCACATCTCCCCCAGGCAGAGAGTTCTGATGTTTGTGGCCCGAGATGGTTCTGAGGCCTCTCTAGACTTCACCAACGTTGTTTTGTTAAAGCTGGTTCTCCATCTTCTGCCTGTAGCTGTCCTTCCCTTTCCTTATCAGTCCCCTCAGCTCTCTCTGCACCCTTTTCACCTCCTTGTCTCTAGATTTGAAGGCCCTCCTCTTCCGCTTGAGGAAAGCTTTCATTTCTGGGGTAATCCAAGGTTTGTTGTTGGAGAAACACCACACAGTCCTGGTGGGTGCAGTGTTATCCACACAGAAGTTAATATAGTCCGTAATGCACGCCACCAGACTGTCGATGTCCTCTCCGTGGTCGTCACAGATCAACTCCCACACAGTAGATTCAAAACAGTCCTTAAGAGCCTCCTCGCTCTCCTCCGACCATCTCTGCACTGTGTGGGTGGCTGGGCTAATACACAGGGACAAGATGCACCAGGTTGTGATCAGATCTGCCCAGGGGAGGGAGAGGTGATGAACTTAATGCTTTTTTTGCATTGCCGTACAGTAAGTCCAGTGTTTTATTGTCTCTGGTGGGGCAGGTCACATACGGGGTGAAGGTGGGCAGTGTGGAGTCCAGTGAGACATGATTAAAGTCTCCTGATATTAGGAGAAGGCCTGTCAGAGATTGCGCTTGCAGTCTGCTGGCCACAGAGTGATTTAGGTGATTTTAAAATTTGATCTTAAAAGTAAATGATCTCAAATGTAATGTATCTATTAATCAGTGATGTAAAGTAAAAGTACCTAAAGTAGAGATGGCACGATACCACTTTTTTATGTCCGATACCGATACCGATATCATAAATTTGGATATCGGCCGATACCGATATGAATCCGATATAATGGTTTTTAATCAACAAAACTGTTGTTTTTTAAATATCTTGCTGCATTTTGTATAAGTTCATACTCAAGTTTAAAACAACAACTACACTAAAGCTATTCTGTTATACCTGTATACAAAAAAAATATTTCATAGTTCAGCAATACTGATCAATCTAATAAACTTAAACCTACACCATCCTCCCTATTCTGGTATTTTAAAGAGTACTTAGCGTAAATATTAAGCAACCTAACTAATAGGGTTCCAACTCCCAGCAACAAAAATAAATAAATAAAAAAAATAGGGAACCACCCCTCACGCTCCACCTCATGATGCTTAATCAACGTAATCAACCTTAATTTGATGCAGTGTGAAAAAAAAATGCACAGAAATCAATTATTTTTCAAGAAATATTAAATAGATTCGGAGTATGAATGTGTGTGAATGTTACTTAGAACGCACCTTGAAAAATGTGCTTGTGTGAATGCACAAGTTGTGTACAGCGCTTTAAGTGCTCAGAAGAGTAGAAAAGCACAATATAAGAACCAGTCCATTTACCATTCAATTCAGCAGTTATCAACCATTATTTTGAACCTCCATTTTCAAACTACATTAATATGAAGTCCAGTTGAAGCTAAAGATGTACTAATTGTGTCAGCGACACTAACCATTTCCCTGTTGCAGCTGTTTATCTGTATCATTCAAAGCCAATGTTGTGTCGTGAGATAAGGTACAAGGCTGGGGAAACTTTCTGTCAAACTTCATCACCATTTCCTCAGAGGAAACTGCTGTCTAAACCCCTTTGCGTGCGCTGTGCAGCAACAGGAAACAGAACATTTTTGTGAACTCTATTTATAGGATTCATGTGATCGCGTGTATTAACTGTCATTAGACATACTTTATTCTGTGTTTTTTGTCTTGTGACAACACCAAGTCGCTAGAGCATACCACCCAAAGATGCAAATACATGCAACAATGTCAGGGTGTGAAAGCACAGCTGACGGGTGAAACTGAAACATTCACACCTGGATGCCGTATATAAAAATAATGAATGGTCAGACCTCAAAAATAAAATCAGTAGCAACAGTGTTACAGAAACACTATAGCATCCTTAGCAACTGGAACTATTTATTTTGGTGTATCAAGGCCCAAAGAAATTGTTGTGTCCTGTTGTTTGTTTCAGATCCTTTATAAAACGACTGAAGAAGGGCCTGAATGAGTTGGTGTGCACATCAATGGAAGATTACATTTTATAAAGAATGTACTTCTGTGTGGAAGTGGTGGTGGGTGGGGATTTCACCGCTCTGCATAAAATTTTCTGGGCAAATAATTCAACAGCACTGTGAAATTGGAAGTAGATGTGTAGTAAAGTAATATTGTTGAAAAGTTAATAGAGTCGAGACAAATGTTCTAATCTAGGCAATAATTCCAAATGATAACAATTATCCTGGAAAACAAATGTTCTGTAACCATAAAAAGATGTTTGTTTTTAAATAAGTGAAACTTTATTATAAAATTGTTCGTAGCAAAGCAGTGAGAATTAAAATGAAGGAAAGATTTATTGTGAACACTTCCTTAAGGAACATCATATTCAGCATGTGCAAACTATACAAGTCATTTCTCAAATCTATTGATTAAGCTGTCATGCTCGCTTGTGTTACATGTAGGTTTCAAGTCCAATGGAAGAAGTGCTACGCTGGTTAAATCAGCTGTCAGCTATTGTTACTTTTGGGGCTTGTGAGAGAATTTGTTGTGTCGTAATGGCCTTGCAATGTTCATCACCAGTATAACAAAAAAAACCCCAAAAAACCCAAACTCCAAAAACACCTGAGGTGGGAGGCACTCACTGGTTTTCCATGGAATCACCCACTAACTCTCTAAAGCAGAAAGAGCCTTACCACGCTGCACTGCTCACACTTAATCATAGTTTGCTCTAGTGTTGTTAGTTGTGGATTTACCGTAAGTGATGCCGAGAGTAATAGTGTTTCATATATTGAAAGTCAGACTGACATTCAACCTTCATTCAAACCTTAATGAATAAGTGGTTTAAAAAAATCCCCACTTGCCCTGCAGGTGGCCTTTTTCCTGCAAGCTTGAGTTATATATCTGTGTCTGTGTGTTTTATTAATACGGTGAAAAATGATACTAAGTTCAAGTAGCACGCACACTGGCTGTCTAGACATTCTGCACAGGATGCAAAACTGCTTTTCACCACAAAAAGCTGCTGGTGCGGTACTCTCTCTTATTATCAAACATTTTCAAAAGCTAGAAATGTTATTTTCACCCCTGAATTTTCTTTGTGTTAAACTAACATTACACACATTGGTCAGCACTACAGGACACCAAGCTCCAACCTTTTCGAAACTTATTGGAAAAAGTGGAAAAACATAGATTCATGTGTTCCTGTGGACTACAAATACGAATAACGTGCTTTTTAAAAGAATGACAATGTTCTCATGCCAAAGAAACCCTCGAATGTCGGTCTGCTCCACAGAGCTTTTTCAAAAAATGACCCCCCCCCCCCCAACACACACACACACACACACACACACACACACACACACACACACACACACACACACAAACCTTTTCCATTGCATACGGTGACATCACCACCGGTACCTGTATGTTATGTTTTTTTCCCCTGTATTTATTATATATATTGTAACCTAATGTTAATATTCATAAATGCTGAAAAATATCATGTTACAATGATATCACACACACACACACACACACACACACACACACACACACACACACACACACACACACACACACAAAAATCTCCTATTGATTTCCTCTTTTTTCTCTGATATTTGGTGTCAGTGTATGTACTTTGGCTGTAAATCCACAACGAACTACTACTTCTGCTTTACAATGTCATTTCTTATGCAGTTAGTGTAGGAAGTTCTCGTTTATATTCCATCCCAGCCTGCTACCGCTCTCACCACCAAAGAATTGGGTATGTAAGTGAAAGGTATCTTTTCTGTATGTGTCACAAGTTGCAAAAATAGTAGAAAAATCGTCATACGTCGTCAAGACTAATTTCTTTTTCCCTTTTCGCACAAAGTCATAGCTTTCATGAATATAAGTGGGGCCTAACATTTACTTTATGTACCCATATCTAGAATTTGATTCAGCATAATGACTTTTGTACAAATGTAACAATGTTCAGCGAATATACTGTTGCTAAAGTACCAACTATGCTACGGGAAATGTCAGCAAGCGGTGTCAGCAAGTGAGTGCTGTAATTTGCCAACAATTTGCCAACAAGCTGTTAGATAGACAAGTGGTTTTAATATCATGAAGATATTCTACAGCAGTGAATTTTATTATTAAAACCGCTATTGCATACACTTAAGATTAAGTTGGGACGCAGCAGTGTGATAAGTCTGTTTCTACTTTGTAAACTTATTCCTAACATTTCTCATTCAGTGAGTGGTTAGTAAGGCTGCATGGCATATGTATTTCCTTACAGTATATTGATTTCATGCTCAACATGAGGAGCTGTACTGGGACGCTGGGTGGGCAACTCAGTCTATCAAGCTAGTAAATAGAACATCACACCCCACGTCACAAACTGAGCTGTTTCAGTGATTCTGTTTCAATGAGTCAATGATTCTGAGTATTTTCACACCGTCCCTAAGAATCAAAAGTCTTCTTTCTATGTTTGGAACACTCAGTGACAGACTGCAATAAAGCTGAATGAAAAACAGGCTGTACTTCGGTACAGTCCATCCCGAGTTCCATTTTATATTTTAAGGTGAAAACTCTGCAATACTAGACAGAAGCAGAATGTTAGGATGATGCCCTGCAGCACGACCAGACTCAGGGAGGAGCAGTCATCTGCTGTGACCATTTGGTGAGTTAAGGGAAAGAGGCAGAATACGGGAGGGTTTCCCATAATAAGAACATGAAGATACTATACATGAGCATTTTTTTATTGTTATATCTAGGTTTTTTTTTAAATTATTTAAAAAAAAAAGATGATTGAGGTCTGAGCCTGAGCCAATCCAGGTGTATTTTATTCAATCAGGCTAAAAAAATGAAGCAGATCTGATGCTGTATTCAGTTATGACTATGATGATGTTCTCTCTAAGAATTTCACTTAGTAGAGACACAGTCCTGCTACAGATAAGAGGGCTTGTTCAAGAAAAGAAGAAATGATGCAAAACTAAAGAAAAGCAAAAATCTTGAGCCTCCATTATTTCAAGAAAATGTGAAATAGGTGCAGTGATTTAAACATTTGTGGAAATACTGTAGGTAAGGAAAAAGTTTGTTAATAAAATTTATTTATAAAGAAAGCATCTGAGAGAAGCTAAGATTTCTCTGAAGATGAGGAGGGGTTCACTTACCTGCAAAAAAAGTGCATCAACAAACTAGAACAAGTTGAGAAAAATCATCCACAATATAAAATTTTGACGACTGTGAATATCTCACCGATTTCAGCATATAATATCACCTGGGTTCTGCACCAATTGTCTGCAGACATCTCTGTGCGCCAGACCAGAAATCAGAGTTAGATGCTTTTGTTCTTCGGGCTCTCGGCGCAAATGGAATTAAAAAAAGGTTTTTAAAAGGTGTGATTATGTCATGGAAATTACTGTGAAGTCTCAAGAACATCTCCACAAACCACTGTCTGCAAAGACTGCTCACTGTGCTGTCCACAAATGATGAAGCAGAAACCCTGATGTATTTAGTATTTAGTATTTATTTATTTATTGTCATTGACAAGAACAATGAAATTGCGTTTGGGGCTTCCATACAACCCAAAAAAAAAAAAAAAAAGAAAATAATAAATACCCCTTAAAACCCAAGTGTACATATTTAACCCAGTGTGACTCCAATGCAATAAGACAATCCTTAGCAATAATGTTCGTAGAAATTCAGACAAAGACCTGAGAAACATGACAAAATACAACAATGCAACCCATTCAATATTATTGTACTGTGAGATATGATATCAGATATGATAGTTATCTATTTAAGAAAGAGGGGGGGGGGGGGGGGCAGGAGGGGGAAGAGAATAAAGATATGATGCACCAATGCAGACCAGTTCATTGCTATTAAGAAGTTGGATATGGTTATTGTCCGTGAGAGGGGGGCAGAGAGTTCAGGAGCCTCACAGCCTGTGGATACAGGCTGTTGGCCAGTCTGGATGTTCTGGCCTGTATAGACCTGTACCTTCTCCCTGAGGGCAGCAGATGGAAAAGGTGGCGCGCAGGGTGATGTTGGTCCCGCAGGATACTGTGCACCCTCCTCAGACAGCGAGTGGGGAAGATATTACTAATCTCTGGCAGACTTGTTCCAATAATTCTGCCAGCTTCTTTCACCACCCGCTGGAGTGCTTGCTGATCGGCCTTGGTGCAGCTGGGGAACCACACTAGAAATCCATATGTCAGAACGCTGCTGATGGCACAGTTGTAGAAGTTCAACATCAGAGATCTGGGAATGTGTGCGCTCCGCAGTCTCCTCAGGTAGTAGAGGCGCTGTTGGGCCTTCCGTACAACTGAGGTGATATGGTTGCCCCAGGACAGGTCCTCGGTCACAGTTACCCCCAAGAATTTAAAACTGCTCACCCTCTCCACCGCCTCACTGCCAATGAAGAGAGGCAGATGGTTGTTATGACCCCTCTTCCGGAAATCTACAATGATCTCCTTGGTCTTTTTGGTGTTTAAGACCAAGTTATTGTCGTGGCACCATGACTCTAGTTGTTGCACCTCTGTCCTATAGTTTGTCTCATCATTGTTGGATATAAGTCCGAGCACTGTAGTGTCATCTGCAAACTTAACAATGAGATTGGACGCGCAGGAGGAAATACAGTCATGGGTGAAGAGAGTGTATAGCAGAGGGCTCAGAACACACCCCTGAGGGGCACCGGTGTTGACCACAAGGGTGGAAGAGGTGTTCTTACCCACTCTGACACTCTGTCTACGGTTAGTGAGGAAGTCCACAATCCAGTTGCACAGAGAGGAGTTAAGTCCCAGTTGGTGGAGTTTGGGACGGAGTTTGTATGGCCGGATGGTATTAAAAGCCGAGCTGTAGTCTACAAAGAGGAGCCGTGCATAGGTGTTCCTGTGTTCCAAGTGCTTCAGTAATGTGTGCAGCACTGTGGCGAGCGCATCCTCGGTTGACCGGTTCTCCCTGTATGCAAACTGGTGCGAGTCCAGGGATGGTGGAAAAGCAGCTCTGATGTGATCCATGATCATTCTGTTTAGAAAACATGGAACATGGATGAATGTATTTTATTTTATCATATTTTTGACTAAATACTAAAAAACCACAGTGTGTGAAATATGTGGGTGGCAGGGATGGGGAATTTAGTCTGAGCAGTAAACAAAACTGACAAAGTTTATAATCAACCACAACCTGTCACACGTGGTTTCATGCAGACAAGTGGGCGTGAAATAATATTGCAGTATCCACAGCGTTGGGGGAGTAACAGGATACATGTACCGCCGTTACGTATTTGAAATAAAATATACGAGTGACTGTATTCTGTTACCGTTGCCTTTTAAAATCCAGAATACAGTTACATAGTTGAAATAATGGGATTACACGGCAGCCTTTTCCTGTTTCATATGTTCGGCTATGCCCTCTCTCTGTATATTTCCACCTGCGTGGAAACAAAACCCACACACAGAGGCTCTAATGCCTGCGTCTCAATCTCGCGGCCCATGTCACCTCCACTTACGGCCGCATAATGGCGTGAAGAAATATTTAAAAAAATTATTCAAATAAATAAGGCAAATAATGAAGGCAACAGGCAGAGTGTTACAGGCATCGCCCTAAAGAATGTAGCCTGATGGGCAGTGTAGTCCGTGCTGCAGGGAGAATGGACTGTCACACCCGTGATGTGTCTGTGAGCGAGGAGGGAGAGAAAAGTACGAGCTGTCACCGAGCAGAAACGGGAGCTGGAAGCATGTAATGTCCACCTACTGTTACTCATTTTATATTAAGATTTAAACATCTAGTTGGTACTGGTATGGAGAGTAACCTTCAGTGATAGTAATAAATCACACAGCAATAGGACATTCATGTAGCTGTAAACAGCATGATAATATATTAAATAATCCAAAGTATTCAGAATATGTTACTCTCATTGTTTAATGTAATGAAATACATTACAAAATATATTCCGGGGCATGTAATCTGTAATCTGTAGTGGAATACATTTTAAAAGTAACCTTCCACCATGGGTGTATGCTCCATGTTGCTTTCATACTGAGTCTAAGCAGCTGTCCAGTATGTGTGCATGCCGTAGGCATTCAAATAATTAGTGTGTAATGGTGTGATTGCCGTCACACTATTGAGTTCCTGTTTCTCTTTAATATTTGTTCTTCTACCTTATTACTCTAGTTGCTCCGTTTCTTTGCTGTTTAACTACTCTCACAGTTTTTATGGGACTTTCACCATTCAAAGTCTGCTCTTTCTGCTAATGCCAGTTATATCTTTGGTGCTCGTAACTTTTATACTTTTTGAAATACACGTGTGATCGCCGGTTTAGCTCGCCAGGGTGAGCTGTGTTTTAGCTCACTAAGATGAGCAGGCGTCCTTAGAGTGGATGGCCCAGGTCCGAATCTTTCTCATGGCAACATTGTTTTTTCAGCAGACAGTTCTGCTTCTTCAGCTGGTTTTGGAAATCAGTTTCTGCTACACTGCTTTCACACTGAATTTTCGCAGGAAATGCAACTTTTTCTGGTTCATATTATTATTATTCTAGATGCTCCGTTCCTTGGCCTTTAACTACTCCCACAGTTTTTGTGCTATTTTCACCATTCAAATTTTAAAATACTCTGCCATTTCTGCTCTTGTAACCTTTATCTTTCGGTGTTCATTACTTTTATACATTTTAAAATATAAAGCTTTTTTTTTCCATATTTTTGTCCCATTGAAATGAATTGGACCACACTACAAGTGTGGCCGCCAGTTTAGCTCACCGCGGTGAGTTGTATTATAGCTCACTGATACGAGCAGGCGTTCTGAGAGCGGGAGGCATGAGTTCGAATTTTACCCATAGCAAAACAATTGTCAGCAGACAAGTTCAGCTTGCTGGTTTAGCTCACGCAGGATGAGCAGGTGCTCTAATAGCGGGCGGCGCGGGATCCCACCTGTGACCCTTCAGGTTTTGCCTCTTTTTAGCAGATAGTTCTGCTTCTTCAGCTGTTTTCGGAAGACAATTTCCATTACACGGCATTCACCCTGCATTTTCAGAAGAAACACAACTTTATCTAGTTTGCTTCTATTGTTGAATGAATATTCTGGTGACAGTGTGCAATTTTGGGAAGCATGGTCACATGGTGGTTAGCACTGTTGCTTCACAGCAAGAAGGTATTGGATCCTCTGGGATCTTTCTGTGTGGAGTTTACACTGCTCCTGTTTGCATAGGTTCTCTTTGGGAACTCCAGCTTCCTCCTACATTCTAAAGTCATGCACTTAGTAGGGGTAGGTAAACTGCTGAGTCTACGTTACCTGTAGGTGTGAATGTTAGTGTGAATAGTTGTTTGTTTGTTGCCCTACAAACACTGGCAACCTTTCTGGGGTATACAGTACTCTGCCTTTCACCCTGTGGTAGCTCAGAGAGGCTCCAGCACCCCTGTAACCCTGAATTGGATAAGCAGAAGAGAATGAATCGATGGACACTGTGCAGTTTGTCTTCACCTACAAGTCTACAACCTCAGCCACAGGTGGTAGACAGAATATTTACTTTTTAAAATGAAGGATTTTTCAATTTTGTTCCAACTATATTTTATTGGGTCAGTTTGGGATGAAATTAAATTAATCAAAATTCTACGGCAAAGCTTTTTTTTTCTAAGAATTTACTCCTACAGTAAAGATTAGATCCTTTTAAATATCTAATTTAATCATAAATATCTGAAACTTGAAGAGAGCTTAAATGAAAAACTAAGGGAGCATAGAGTATAAGGTGCTTATGCTTGAACAGGTTTTCATAAATTAAATTATTCCTTGTCTTAACAAAGCACAAATTTACTGTGTGTGTTTGAATCAGTCTGACAGGATGTGCCATAATAAAAAAATAAGCTCAGTTTCCTCCATGCTCAGGGCAAGTGGCAACTTGCAGTGTTGTAAAATGAAGCCAGTGCACAAATAAAAAAAGGTCATTTCCTTTATTGGTCACTTGGTCACAACTGTGGCCAATAATGAGGTGAGTTAATCTCTTAGACCTACATGTTTAAAAAGCTTCCAGGACTTAGTAACTTAGTAATCCAGGCATGTTTATGGAAAGCTGCCACCTTTATGAGAATTGTAGACTGGAGTTAGGGGCATACATACTTTGATTAGCAGGTGTCAATATGGGCTTAACTCCCCTAATTAGTGCTGATCTCTCCAACTGTTTGTGATATTTTAATAAAAAATAATAATATGTCCTACTGTGTGGTACAAATTGGTTGGGTGATCTCTAAGTGCTCTTAGAGATCACCTAACCAATTTAACCACTTCTTATCCAATATGTTGGATAAATAATATGTTAGCGTGATTACAGGTCTCTGTGCAGCTGCTGTCAAAGACAGCACGAGCAACAGGAAATGATGTTAGAATGATTGGGGTACAAACGAGGGGCCGACCAGTGTCACGAAACACAATCATTTTATAGACTTATTTAAATGTGTTTTGCGTTTTGTTGTACGTCTTTTTTGTGAATATTACTTCCACAGATCTATCACAGCTCATTTAAATATACTTTATATATGCTCATAATTCATGTGCTATTTAGACAGCTTACTCTAAATACATGTGACGCATGACAGCTGCAGTCTAAAGCCTTTCAGTCATTTTAAAATTACACACAGTGCTGCCCACTAAAAGTCAAAGCTGCAAAGTGTTAGTCAAAGATTTTCAGTTCAACAGAGATACTTGGAGTAAAACACTGTCTTCTTCTCCTCCATAGGACATGCAACGCACTTGTGGTTAACGGGTGATTGAAAAACACAAACAAAAACCAAATTGAACTCTGACGTAGATGAACCCGTACATGAGTTTCCGTACATGAGGACAATTAGATGCTTTGAAATCCTGGAAAAAACTATTGTAGACGTTTGAGACTTTCTAAGAATTTCACAGTAACAGTAAAAACTTGGTCCTGGTAAAGAAAGGAGATTTTAGGTGAAATGATACTACCAGCTCAGCATTTCCCGTGGTTGTTGTTCTGTGGTTGTTGTGGTAAGTTTGCGACAAATGTGTGAGAAGCACCTGCAGACACACACTGCATACCAACAGCTACGCGAATACACACACCTATTATGTATACTAATATATATGTAGATAGATAAATAGATCTATATCTATGTATATATTTCCACCCAAACCATCTCTGTGCTAATTTATAGCTGGTTTATTGAAGTAAAGCACAGATGGGACAAATTTTGGTGCAGACGAAACCTGGCTGAAGAGAAAATGCAGAAGAGGCTATAATGAGATTGAGTGCAATTAGCAGACAGTAGAATATGAAAAAGAATGTGTAAAACACTCCTTATCGCTGAATGAACACGTGATTTTCATGTTTCAGGTCTGTTATTAGCTGTACACTGAATGTCCCTTCACAGTCTGTTTCCATTTTGTCACGTTGTTCTTCCGCAGCGCAAACCTTTGCAAGACTTTGAAGTATTTCTAAAATTATAATGTTTCCATTTCATGCAAAATGAAAATGTGGTGGATAAAAATAAACCGCAAACCACTTCAGGAAAATAAGCAAAAAAAAAAACAGGTGGGGGTGGGTTGATGGGGGTTACTCAGCTGCACCTGACTTCACATACCCTGACATCACGGTTTATTGAAACCTCTTAAAAAGGTGAAAGATGACATTTTTATTTTGCTCACTTTTCACTTACTGTTTGATCAGCACAGAAAATTACTTGGTTAATTTTAAGTTTGGTTTGATTGAACATATACGTCTACAAGGATCCACACGTCACGAGTTGGGAAACAGACCAGTGAAGCTTGGGTTGGAGTTCACTCCAGAACACATCATCATCCACGAGAGAGTGACACCTCTCTGGGGCGGAACAAGTGGTAGACGTTTGCGTGATTGAGGTCGACTACCTGCGGTCCCGATCTTATATATTTGTGATCTGCAAGAGGTAAAGGACAGTGTGTGCTTTGACATTACGTTTATTTGTTTTTCTTTCCCCAAATAAATGCTTATAGGGGAGCAATTTGTGTAAGATACAGCTGTGGTGGCCTTTATTTATAGAAGGGATTGGTATTCATATATAGAAGTATAACGAACCCAGGCCCAGTCTCGTTGTACTACGCAGTCTAGCTTTGACCATAGCTACGTGGGACCAGGGTTACAATTAATCGTACTTTACTCCAAGGTTCCTGAAGCAAAATTACATCACCAGTGCAGCTCACATGCATTGTGTTTTTGCAGTGCAGTTTTTAGTCTAAACACAGGAGAAGTGCTCGACTATGGAAATGGGGTGGGAATTGTTCCAAAGTACGGGAGCTTCTTGAACACACATTAGCAGAGTCTCATTAGAATACTGCTCTACCTTGTGTGGGTCACTTCTGTTCCAGTTGTATATCAAACAAGCTTGATCATTTTGCCACCTCATGACCCGATCCTTTGAAGTCTTCTCAGTCCCTGCTGTGGCTTTCATGTCACGTCATAAACAGAACACCCTGCTCTGCTGCTTTGAGCACAATTGACAACAGCTCCTCCCTGAAGGCAGATAATGTAACTTCCTCTGGTGTTGGTAACTTAAACACAGATAACCAAACTCTATCATCAGAGTCGGACAGCAGCAGAAGAAATAGGACAGACAGTAAGTCAGTTCATGCTTACATTTGCTTTCATTCCTCAGGCTTCCTGTCTTTTTATTTTTAAAGCTTCACCTTCTTATATCATTCCAAATAGAGTTAACCCTATAATGCCCTCTGTATCATATTTGGTACATGAGTTTCTGAGACATATATCTCATCAAATTGTTTCAAAATGTTATGGACAAAACTTTGTTAACAGCAATGTTAAATAAAAGTTGCAAAACTCCCCCCAATGTCTCACATGCGATACAAAAAATATATAATTAAAAATATATCATACATAACACGATCTAGCAAAAACAAGTTTGTGGATTTTGTTATAAGGGTTAATAAACATCTCAGTTCCAAAGAATAAGGATTTTCTGGCTTTTTTTTCAAGGGTTAAGACTTGATCGTTTTCTAATTTTCACGTCATTCTGAATGTATTGTAAACGGTGTTTTCTTACATTTCTGTTTGTCAGACTTTCCTTTAAGCATTTGACACAAAGATGGAATATACGACTGACTCGGATTATGACTACAGCGAATATACAGAAGCTGTACCATGCACCAGGGACAATGACAACAAACTGGGAGCGCTGCTGTCCATCCTTTACTACTTCATGTTTGCCTTCAGTGTCATTTGCAACGGGATAGTCCTCATCATCATCTGTCGGTAAGTTAGTCTAACAAAGCTGGATTATTTTGTTCTCTGCAGTGTTGGCATTAAATAAAAGATCTTGAATGAATTTCTACTGATTTAACTCTTGAGACTTGTGGCGGGTCGGTCACCCTCTCTCAACCTGCACAGACACCTGAGAACTGTCCACCCATCAGTGCAATGGGACGATAAAACACAGTCAGTTAATCAGTCAGTAATGAAGGTGCCAGCGTGTCTACTGCAACCGTTGCTGCTGCTTTTGCTGCAGTATCTACAGCATCATGCATATACCACCACAACCACCTAAACCAACCCAGAGCTCTATGAGACTCTGTGAGAACTCAGTGAATGAAGACCCGCCAATGATTGCACTTGATATCCAAGTGTTTTCAGTTGTGGATGATAAAGGATTCAGGAAGTTTATTCGTGCACTGAATTCTATTTTATATTGTTGTTGATAATAAATTAATTCAAGCAATAAAACAACTTATTGAGCGGCTCGGGAGCCGAAAGAGCCGGCTCTTTTTAGCGAGAGAGCCGGTTCTCTAAAACGAGCCGGAATTCCCATCCCTGCTGTGACTCACATTACTTTTAGGTGAAAATTTAAGCTGTAATTCCTAAGATGGTAATGCTGACTGATTTAGCAACACCTGTGGTCTAGTCTGGTAAAGTTCTCGACTGGGTTCTTCATAAGATGTACGAGGGAAAAGAGTTGCCGTGTCTTAGAGTACAGCCACATTCAGCCTTTTCTTATTACACGAATACTGTAGAGTTCATGAAAACAACAATGTAAAAATATGACAAGTCTGTGATGGTTATGCTTCAGTGCAAGTTAAAAGTGGCTTGTTGCACCATTTCATGAAAGTTATAGGTGTGAAAATAAAATGAACCCAGTGGAGATGTCGGATCTGTCCTACAGTAAAACTAGTTCAACATCAGCAATCAGCTCATACAAAGGTGATTATCAGCTTAATTAGTCAGTCCTGAATCTGTGAACACGTTCATATGAAAGGTGGGACATTCTGACCAATTAGGTACATAAATAGATCTAGCAGTGTAACTGATTTTAAGACGGTAAGATAAGAGATATATTCACTGTGTTAAAACAGCCAAACCAAAGCAAAATAAATAACTGTCTTAATAAACAATAACACTGTACAAAACATCTTGGAAAGTGAAAGATTTACACTAAAAAGGAGCTGACTTAAACATAAAATACAAAATAGAGCTCCCAGTAAATCAAAGCCTAAATACAATGTCAAACAAGAATGCAGGTATTTGCTGTACGAGGCTTTAAAGGCAAAGCGGCAGCTCTTTGTGTGAGTGGAAAAGTATTTAAATGTATGTGAAGCGAGAAAGGAAAGGTAGCAAGAATAGATTAGTTAATAAGCCTATTAACTAGTAACCAGTATTAACCAGTATTACAGTTCTATCACTAAAAGGCCATAGTGCCAAATAACCATTGCTTATGTCATTGAGTTAACATTTGATTGTGTACGTAAGAACGTTTTGGCATTGTTGAGCTCAGCTGCAGCCTGAGTGGTGGTTAACATTTGGACAGCAAAAACTAATGAATCTAAAACCAAAACTCAAAGACGCAGACTATTTGCAAATCTCAAATTTGGTCAACAAACACCTGCAGGCCAAACGTGTTCAAGAACAGGCTGCGGCATAATTTACCATGGTGAAGTACACCAGTAAACAGCAAACTGCCTTTGAAACACTGAAACCTCAAGATTAACTCTAAAATGATTTCACCTGCCTGCTTTGTAGCAGAGGCTTACAGTGGAATCCAACAACAGCAACCAAACCAAATATATTAACCAGTCAAATTAAGCCGTCATAATTTTAATAGCTTTAAAAATTTGTGATAAGTGTGCCTTGCTCTTCTTTTAAATTTATGTTTTTAGTTAAAATCAGTAAAACTAAGAGTATTAGCCAACCTTTAGCTCTGTCAGCATGTATTTGGTGTCGTATTGTTTCCATACGTACAGCAGTGTCACCTTTATTTATGTTCAGAGTTTTAATAATTTTTTGCCAAGATCTTTTGTTGGTGATGATGCACCTTTGACTACACGGTGGACCATCCATGCATGACAACATCTCATGCTCTCTGAAACACTTTTTCAGATCCATCCATCCGCTGATCCTTATCAGGGATAATGAATGATGACATTGTTGGGATATATCAGCGCCATCAGGGGAGGAAAAAGATTCAGTGATGGAAAACCTGATCTTTCCATATATTCAGTTAGTCAGCTAACCTGTGTGTATGCATCCACATGTCAACACATCTCTTCCTCCCAGGTGTTGACATTTTGTTGTGCTTTCATGAGAAACAGTGATCATTTTGATTCTTATCTCTTCAGAATATGCTGATCTCATTTTTGTTCGTCGATGAAAGTGGCATTACATTTCATCATAGTTTTTACTTAGTTATCGTTTTGTTTTCATCAGAAAAAAAAGGTTGTTAACAAAAATGATCAATGAAACTAACGCTGGTGCAGTAGCTTGACAAAACCTCAAACCCCAGTCAGAGATAAGGGCTAAGTAAGTTTCCTGCTTCAGGCTCTGTGCAAATGCACGTAGGAAGGGGGATTTCAAACCATCCCACTTACTCCAGTCAGTGACAATTTCTGAAGCTGAAGAAAAATACATTTTATTAATAAAAATAAAATTAATAAAGAACATAATAACCTTAAAATTCAGCATTGTTTCTATAACGCAAAATATTGCACCTGAATAGAGTTATTCATCTTTGTGATGCTGTTTATTTCCAACATGATAGTTGCACATTGCAGCTCTGAAACTTTAAACTAGATACATTAAAGGATACTGTCCCATAGCCTAATTAAGATAATGTGAAAAACCACTTTAGTGTGTTTACTGTGTTCTACTAGCTGCAGTTCCATCACCGTTACATAAGACATAGCAACAGATTACAGATTATAGTTTCTGCATACCAACTGAGTATATCTTATATAGATATGCACGGTTTGCAGTAACTCTACAGCTGGGCCTGTTTCATGATGTTACTGAGATACAGCTTAATGACTTGCACATATAAAATACAGTCTTCCAGTAGAGAATCTACACTGGCCTGAAAACATGTTTAGAATTGGTGAAAACGTGACACTGACAGCTAATTTTAAGCTAAAGCTTTGAACAAAACCACCTACTAAGATTACGTGCGTTATCTTTACCATGGTGAAGGTTCTGAGGTAAAACGACAACAGTTTTCATGACCAGTGGTTTTTGCTGAGTCTAAACTCACTTTGTGTTACACCTCTCTTTCCAACTGATGCAACACGATAAAAGCCAGGTTTGTATGGCAGGCACTAGATGCAATACTTCTTACGCTGATGTGCTCAACATTCTGAAAAAGGGTAAAGCTGAACTCAAATGGCATGACCTTTTTCCATCGTAGAGTTCTGAGAAATCTACAAAGTTTTAATAGAACTAGTTTGCAGTAGACAGAGTTAATTGATTAACCATCCACCTCTGTAGTGTACCCCACCTCTTGTCATATGTCATCTGAGACGCGCTCCAGGTCCCTTGCTTTGTTTGTCACACCTGCGTTGAGTCAGTTAATCACTGACCCTTGTGTATGTTCATATGTGCAGCAGTATCCCCAGTCTTCAGATTGTCTCTGTACTCACACTTTCCAGTGCCTCCTACTGTTGCTTCTTTTTGATTTCCGGTTTATGACTGCAGCTTGTACTTGACTTCTGCTCTTTGACTCGTCTGCATCAAGTGTGTCATTACTTTGGCTTTTTAGGATTTTTGTATTGTTTTGTTGTTTTTAGTGCTTTGTTAATGCCACAAATGGCCTGCAGGTCTTCTTTGAGTATTAAACTCTGGATTTTTGTTCTGCGTTTAGCTTGAACTCTTCATTTCATCGTGATCAGTGAATTGTGGTACATGCTGAGATTTGATTTTCACCCAGGTGTCATCCACGTACTTGAACCAATGACTTGAGTCATTGGTTCAGTCATTGGTTCTTCATGTACAAGTTGGCCACAATGGGTGAAACTGGGGAATCCTTGGCACACCCATGTTTCTGCCTGAAGGTCATAAGTATCTTTGCTACTGACCGGTGACAATGTTTTTCTTGTGATACTCTTTCTGGTTTAGCAAAGCCGTGCATCTACTCTTGTCTGCCAGAAGGATGATAATGTTGTTATTGGTTTTCTAATATAATATAACAATACATTTTAAAAGCGCCAATGGCGGAGGAGCATGGCGAAAGAGTTTGAAATATTACTCTTTCTGGGTCACAAAATAAACTTTCAAGACATTTTCTTACTGAGGGTACATCTGTGGACTCTCTAACATGCTTGTCAGGGGCACAGCAGCAGAAGCTTAGAAGGTGCTGTCCTACCAAGAAGTCAATGTACTTTCCACTAATTGTATTTGTGCATTCCAAAATATTATTTTATAATTTAATATCTTTGCTCAGACTCCATGGTAATGATGACATCCAGAAATGCCACTGATTTTAAAGATGTGCTGATTTACTTCACTGAAGGTTCCACTGATCTCTGTTACCTGGAAAACACCTGAGGTTAGATTGTTTCATGATGACTGACCTGTGAATCTTTTTATGTTGACTGCTTTCTAGGTTTGATCAGCTGACCACTGTGACCAACATCTTGCTGCTGAACCTTGTGATGTCCTCCCTGATCTTCATGATCAGCCTTCCTTTCATGGCAGTCTACATGCAGCTCTCTAACTGGATCTTTGGCGAAGTTATGTGCAAGATTGTTAGTACTGTCTACTATCTGGGTTTTTACAGCTCTGTACTCTTTCTAGCCCTTCTGACCTTTGATCGGTACCTTGCAATTCTGTACCCGTTGAATGACTCACAAGTGAGAAATCGAAAGTATGCAGGAATCTCCTGCACTGTTGTGTGGCTAGTCAGTGGGTTAGCATGTATCAGACCAATGATTATCTATAGTAGTTTCTTTTCTAGTCTTGATAACAAAACTTTTTGTGAGGAGTACCCTCGAAACCTTACCTATGTCGATATGGACAAGCTGAGAAAATCTGGGTTTTACCTTCAGCTGAGTGTTTTCTTGATTTTCCCACTGATTGTTATTTTCTACTGCTACAGTAGGATTGCAATCACTGTTATGTCATCCAGGATTGCAAGCAAATTCAAGACAGTCAGGCTCATCTTCATCATTGTGCTGTTGTTTTTCATGTGCTGGACTCCTTTCAATGTTGTACACTTGATGAACATTAACAATGAAGTTAAGAGTGAGTGTGAGGACAAACAGAAACTGGGTTATGCACTTCAAATTACTCGCACCATTGCCTACTTTTACTTTTGTATCAGTCCTGTATTCTATACTTTTGTTGGGAAGAAATTCCAGAACCACTTCAGGCATCTGCTGGTGAAACACTTCCCAAAGTTAAAGAGGCATATGTCTGTTAGTCAAAACAGCAGAAGCTACATGAACACAAAAACGACACCAAATGATTATAGGGATATTTAGCGAACCAGCTTGCGGCCATACCACCCTGAGCACTCGTCTGATTTCGCAAGCTAAGCAAGGTTGGGCTTGGTTAGTGCTTGGATGGGAGACTGCCTGGGAATAACAGGTCAGCCCGGGCACCATGGCACGGTGGTTAGCACTGTTGCCGCACGGCAAGAAGATCCTGAGTTCAGTTCCACCAGTTCTCCCCAGGTACTCCCGCTTCCACCACAGTCCAGAGACATGCAATTAGTGGGGATAGGTTAATTGGAAGCACTAAATTGCCCATAGGTGTGAATGTGAGTGCAATTGGTTGTGTCCTGTCTCTGTGTTAGCCCTGTGACCTGTCCAGGGTGTACCCTGCCTCTCGCCCTACGACAGCTGGGATAGGCTCCAGCGCCCCCCATGACCCTGAAAAGGATAAGCAGAAGTGAATGGATGAACGAGCAAGTCATGGTTTTACAACCAACTGAAGGAAGGGATGAGTTCATCAAGAGTGAAACTTTCGGTTTCCAGGAACTAGCGTCTAGGACTCAAACTTCTATATCTTCATTATTCGAGCCAAAGTCCTTAAACCAAAAATCTAATTGCAGAAGATTTTTAAATTTTATTTCATGTAGCTCCTGGTGTACAAATTGTCTGCTATCAACCACAAACCTAGTTTGCCACCAAGTTATGTAACAAATGATATTGTCCCTAAGGAAAATATTTGTTCTCTGTATATTCTGTACATAGCCTTATGAAAGATGGTATATAAGCTTTAAAAGGTTTATTTTTGTTTTATTCTGACCATGGCTGCCCTCTTATGGTCAGAGTTCAGCTCCATTACTGATGAAGCTGAGAAACTTCAGCTTTGAGAACTATAAATACTGGATTTATATTTAAGAGCAACATATTGACAGATCTTTACTTGTTACAGAAAAAGACTTTGCAAGAGTGCATTCAGAAAGTAAAATTTAAGTAGGAATGAACAAATGAACACATGACTGTAGAATAAGAGATGATCCAAAAATCTGTTACGTTTAAAAAAAAGTAATCTATAGATATTATATTACATTACAACCTCACAATAGTTTTAAATAATGAGGTACGTTATGTAGAAATAACCTATTCGAGGTCAGCCTTCAGACTGATCTAAACACACTGATTCTGGTTTTTCTCTACACCGGGCTATTTGATGTTTTTGATTTGGTCATCTCAGGCACAACGCTCTCGCGGAGGCCCCACCCACCTGGTGGTTTTCGAAAGCCAATCAGTGTGTATAAAATTATTCATTTTTGTCAATTTATTCAGTTTTTAAAATTAAGCCAAATTTAGAATGAAAGGAAACAGATTGTAGTTAGAAAGGGTAATTAATGGATACTTAATGTTCATTTCTTTTGTATTAGTAAACACAACGTACTTAAGTAAAGAAACCTGTTTATGACCATGCATTTCTTCATGTTGTTCTGCACATAATAAACTTCACTTCCAAACATTTTTAAATTGCTGATGTGATTTTTTTACAAGCAGTATACATCAGCGGTGTGTGGTGAGTTTTACAGAAAGTTTATCAGAGACGATCCCCTCTTCTCCTGATTCACACAGCTTCAACAGCTTCCTTCACTAGATCAGATTAAAACATAGTTTGTACTGCTTATCTGAAATATACATCGACAGCTTCACCTTTCTGCTCTCCTATCCTGGCTGAAGAATTGTAAATATTAAATTTTTTAATATTAAAATTAAAAAATGTATTGGTTAAGAACCCGTGTGTTTGAAAAAACTGTTGTTCATATGGTCAGAAACACAGGCCTACAGCTTGATTGTTTTGAAATCTATTTCAAAACAAACCCTTTCAATATCTACAGGTATGATTAAAAATATTAATCGGAGTATAGTAGAGTGCTGGTGAAACAGCTGTTTAAAGGTATTAGATTTAGACACTCTCATTGGTTTCTAATCTGAAAATGCAGCTGGACCTGCACCTGGTTAGCTTGCCCAGTCGATTGAATCGGACATGATCAGAGCTGCTGTCCACTCTCCATTATTGTCAAAGTTTTTGTTTTTTTCATGGTACAAATTTCATTCATGTCCATTATTAGTTTTGACAAGCAAGCAGTGCTGGCCTTGCTTGTCCTGACGAAACATCACTGCCATACATACAATATCTACAATGCTAGCATCACGTTTCCCATACTCACTTGGGAAATCTCCGTTAGCAAGTTAACGCGGATCGCCCCGTGCGAGGGGCTGTACGGCGTCAACGTGTTAGTGCTGTTAGCTCGTTAGCACGGTTAGCTCGTTAACGTGTTAGAGCCATGCAGCTCCTCCATGCAAGACACTCCTTTACTACAGTGGAGTATCTAGATTCTTTTTCCTGAAGCTTCCTGCTGAGGCAAACAACTGAACGCCTTTCGCCCTCCACCTCCTGCAGCAGTTCAGCTCCTATGCCACACTCCAGAGGCATCTGTCTGCAGTGTGGAAGGCTGATTGAAATCTGGCTATGTAGAACAGAGTCATTCATGATGGCTGACTTAAGGTCATTGAAAGCTCTGTCACAGTCTTTTGTCCACTTGACCTGATTTGGTGCCAACGCTTTTGTCAAGTCAGTGACAGGTGCTGTCCTCTCTGCAAAGTGGAAGATGAATTTACTGTACCATCCCACTAAGCCTATAAATGCCCACACCATCCTCTTTGTTGTAGGTACTGGATATGCATGGATTGCTTCCATTTTCCCCACTACAGGCTTCACCTGTCCATGTCCAATCACATATCCAAGGTACTCCACCTGGCTTTGTGCGATCTTACAACTGTGAGGATTGATAGTAAAACCAGCAGATTTGACCAGCTTCAGAACGTGTCGCAGGTGAGCCACATGCTCCTCCCAGGTCTGGCTAAATATCATTACATCATCTAAGTATGCTGCAGTGAAGTCTGACACATCCATCAAGACCTGATCCATCAGCTGCTGAAACATTGCTGGTGCCCCCTGGAGACCAACAGGCATCACCCTCACCTGAAACAGCCCAAACAGGGTTTTGAAGGCTGTTAGTTCCTTTGCCTCTGGAGCTAGGGCCACCTGCCAGTAACCCTTGCTTAGGTCAAGAGTGGTGTATGTACTTACTTCTCCCCAGCCTTTCCAAAAGTTCATCAATACGAGGCATCAGATAGGGATCAAACTTTGAGACAGAGTTGAGATGTCTCAAGTCAATGCAGAACCTCAGTGTTCCATCCTTTTTAGGGATAGGGACCAGAACAACTGGGCTACACCATTCACTCGTCAATTTCCTTATTCAGCTGTGGCACCAGGCGTTCAGGAATTCTGTAGAATTTCCTGCAGGGCGGAGCATTGTCCCTCAACTGGATTTGTGTTGTACCAGTTTTGTAAAACCAAGTTTTTCTGGAACAAATTTGGATCCAGAAGACCCCTTAGATCATCCTGTTGGGAAGGCTTGAGATGGGTCAGTGACACTAAACGCTGCACCGATTTTCTTGTGGGAAAAAATAGTTTTCCCTCTTAATCTTCTTCCTTAACCACCTGAACAAGATGTTGTTTTACCTGCTGCGTAGGCTGCATTGACAGCTGCTGCTGGTGCTTCTTCTGTATGGTGAGCAGCTGCTGCTGCTGGAATTCTTTTAACAGGTTAATATGGAAGACCTGATGCTTCTTCCTCCTGTAAGGCATGTACAGCCTATAGTTGACATTGCTGAGGCATTTTTTAAATTTGTATGGTCCTTGCCACCCCTGCTAGTAGTTTGCTGTCCGTTGTAGGAAGCAACAGTGACACCTGCTGTCCTGGTTGGAAAGTCCTTTCCCTGGCCTTCTTTTCATACCAGGTTTTCTGTTTGTTTTGAGCCACTTTCATGTTTTGCTGTGCCAGTATTTTCATGTTTTTGTCTCTCTATCACTTTCAGCACATAAGCCACCACATTCTCTCCATCAGGCTTTGGATTCTCTCATTGTTCTTTTAGCAGGTCAAGTGGACCTCTCACCTGGCGGCCATAAAACAGTTCAAATGGTGAAAATCCTGTCGAGGCTTGTGGCACTTCACAATAGTCAAACAACAAGTAAGGCAGCCACTGGTCCCAGTCTAAGCCAGTTTCTGTTACAAATTTGCGCAGCATGTTTTTTAGTGACTGGTTAAAACACTCCACCAGTCCTTCTGACTGGGGGTGGTAAAGGGTGGTTTTAATACCCTTTATGCCAAGTAGTTTATATACCTGCTGTAGAAGTTTAGACTGGAAATTTGTGCCACAGTCTGTGAGGACCTCTTTAGCTATACCTACCCTAGAAAACAACTGCAGCAGACAATTAGCAACATGTCTAGTTTTCACTGATCTTTGGGGAAAACATCAGGATAACGAGTAGCATAATCACAAATGACCAAGATGTAACGATTACCTGACAAACTTCAAGGGGCCCCACCTACATTCATTCCTATTCTTTCGAAATGTGCATCTATGACAGGCAATGGCTGAAGATGGACGTGGGCCACTCCTTCACTTAGGGTGAGTTGACATATCTGACAAGACTTACAAAACTGCTGTACCTCAGTATACATGCCAGGCCACACAAAGCAACAAGCCAGTCTAAGTAGAGATTTCTGAAAACCAAGATGACCTGCCCAAGGTGCAGAATGACCAAGTTCCATGACTTTGTGTCATGCCCTCTGAAGTGAAGAGATATCTGGTGGTATATCAAGTTCCAGACGGTGTTTGGGACTCTGGTCTACAACATCTAACCATAAATGTATCCCTTCGTCTTTGTGCCCAGCCAAAGTTTTTCAGTGGGTCAATTGCACTCAATTGAGCTCTTGTGGTAATCAAACTAGGGATTGCACTTTCTGGCTGTGCCTACAGAATAATTTCTTGATTCTGTAAGTTTTGCTTCATGTCCAGGAACTTCAGTAGAAACCAAATCTAGCAGTGTAGGTATATCTAAGCCCAACATGACAGCATGTGGTAGCCTGGGTGCTAACGCCACCGGCAAAAGAAATGTCTGTCTACAGTCAAATACACCTCAGCCATCTTGATGCATGCTCGATCATCCAGGTAAGTAAATTCCAAAAAGTTGATTCTCTTTATCTGGATGCAGTGTTTTCAGTGGGAGAAACATTTCGTCACTCATCCAAGCAACTTCTTCAGTCCCAGCTGAATAATGACTGAAACCAGCAGCACTGAATGAACAATGGGCTGCGAGGTCAGTTCCTTGCTAACTTCAGTCATTATGCAAATGTACTCTTTATAAGATTGAGGAAACCTGCAGTCAGCTGAGACTGAAGAAGTCACTTGGATGAGTGACGAAACGTGTCTCCCACTGAAAACACTACATCCAGATGAACAGAATCAACGTTTTGGGCCACCTCAGCCATGGGATAATCCTTCTCCTCACCATGTGCGCAGCTTATTTTAGTCCTGTGCCACTCCTCTTGGTACTAGACTAGCTAGAACCACTGACTGAAAAGTTCCCTGTATCTAAGCACTAGTACAGGTACTGTTCTTACTGCTTCATGATCAGGACCTGGAAAAGTGGGTCTGGGGGCTGAACACAAAAGGAATGGCTTACTTTGTGTTGTTGCTGGGCAGTAGTGATGTGTCGGTCGCGAACGAAATAGCTCTTAGAGCCAACTCTTTAAAGTGAACGATGCGAGCTGGATCTTTATTGGGAGCCGTGGTTTTTTTGGTTTCTCTCTCTCTCTCTCGCACCCCTCCAATAGCCAAGCCCTCCTGTTCTCTGATTGGATAGTTAAATTGTGATTGACATGACATTGGCCACTTGAGTGCAGAGTTTCACACGTATTTTTTGGCTAAGTCCACACACAAGTCTTTTTTACACACACACAAATTCTTTTTACACATACAAATCCTGATTTACAAGTTCAAAATATTTATGACCACAATTTGTGCCCATAAATGTGAGCCTGAGCAGAAATACGATTGCTGATTGGGTGATGCATGGGGAGAACTGTACCGCTGAGTAAACAGTATCACTGTATCATACACCAGAAAACACTGTGTGGTAAAGTCCTAAAAATAGAGCATGTAATGAGCACCGTAACGCAAACCGTAAATTTGAGCCGAGCTAAATGTTTAAATCAACGTCAATTTCAGTCTTTTATGCAGGAAATAGATTCAGAGTTGGCCAACATTCCTTATCATACAGAGGTTCGTTGGCTGCTCTTATAGGAGTCACAAATGCACCAGTGCAACTTGCCTCACTGTCCCTGTTGCCAAGTAATGTTGAACCAAGTCGGCACAACAGTGTTCCCAAATGCGCGCTTTGCTGATAAACTGAGCGCACTGCACACCAAACTTAAATGCACATATTAAACAAATATGTAAGACTGCTTTCTTCCATTTGCGCATCATCTCTAAAATTAGAAATATCCTGTCTCAGAGTGACGCTGAAAAACTAGTTCATGCATTTATTACTTCCAGGCTGGACGACTGTAATTCATTATTATCAGGATGTCCAAAAAACTCACTGAAAAGCCTTCAGCTGATCCAAAATGCTGCAGGAAGAGTCCTGACAGGGACTAGAAAGAGAGAGCAGATTTCTCCTGTTTTTGCTTCCCTTCATTGGCTTCCTGTTAAATCCAGAATTGAATTCAAAATCCTGCTCCTCACATACAAGGTCTTAAATAATCAGGCCCCATCTTATCTTAATGACCTTGTAGTACCATATCACCCTATTAGAGCACTTCGCTCTCGTTCTGCAGGCCTACTTGTTGTTCCTAGAATATTTAAAAGTAGAATGGGAGGCAGAGCCTCCAGTTTTCAGGCCCCTCTTCTGTGGAACCAGCTTCCAGTTTGGATTCAGGAGACAGACACTATCTCTACTTTCAAGATTAGGCTTCAAACTTTCCTTTTTGCTAAAGCATATAGTTAGGGCTGGACCAGGTGACCCTGAATCCTCCCTTAGTTATGCTGCAATAGACGTAGGCTGCCGGGGGATTCCCATGATGCATTGAGTTTTTCCTTTCCAGTCACCTTTCTCACTCACTATGTGTTAACAGACCTCTCTGCATTGAATCATATCTGTTATTAACCTCTGTCTCTCTTCCACAGCATGTCTTTTATCCTGTCTTCCTTCTCTCACCCCAACCGGTCGCAGCAGATGGCCGCCCCTCCCTGAGCCTGGTTCTGCCGGAGGTTTCTTCCTGTTAAAAGGGAGTTTTTCCTTCCCACTGTCGCCAAAGTGCTGCTCATAGGGGGTCATATGATTGGTGGGTTTTTCTCTGTATCTATGAAGCGCCTTGAGGTGACTTATGTTGTGATTTGGCGCTATATAAATAAAATTGAATTGAATTAAATGAACTTGTTGCCATAAGAAGATGGCAAGCATCCAGGTCTGACAAAATGGCAAAAAGCAAAGAAAACTGAACATTTTGATTTGTTGTTACTTTAACTTTTGCAGAAAGCAGAAATTTTATTTATATTTTTGGGATTTTTTTTTTTGCATCATGTTCATATTTTGAATTTGTATCATTTTGACAGGAGATATTTTATGAAGACCAAAATATTTTAAGTTTATTTAATTTTTTATAAAATGGCATAATAGCAACAAAATCTTGAAGTTATTTTAGCATTTACTTTAAAGCACAATTTTCATTTATTTCTTCTGGGGTTTTGGCAGCATGTTCATATTTCTAACTTGCATAATTTTGACAGGATATATTTTTATGGAGAGCAAAATATTTAAAGTTGAAGTTTATTTTTTCTAAACCTTTTCTGGAATAATAAAAATGTCTGTTTTTATTCATATTTCTAGTTAAAAAAATAATTTGGGGGTTTTCAATAAATGTTTATCTTATTTGGCCTGCAACCTAAAGTGTGCAATTGAGTTTGACACCCCTGCATTAGATTATAACATGATGTATTGCTTGCCTATTTAAATATTTTTTTCATTGAAAAGGCCTGGGTTAACCATGGTTACTACATACTTTTATGTTTATATCACAATTCAAAAGTTTGGACACACCTTCTCATTTAATGGTTTTTCTTTATTTTTACCACGTTCTACATTATAGATACATACTGACTACTTCAAATATATGAAGCAAAATATATGGAATTATGTAGCAAAGATAATTGTTTTGTTGACAGCGCTGCAAAACCTTGGCATTTTCTTAAAGAGTTTCATGATGTAGTCACCTGAAATGGTTTTCACCTCACAGGTGAGCATGTCAGGGTTCATTTGTGGAATTCTTGCCTTCTTAATGAGGTTGGCATCATCAGTTTTGTTGTCAGGCAGTCAGGCTTTGCTGGTGCTGTTGGGGATTTATTCCAAATTGAAGGCACACTGAACCAGCATGGCTACCACAGCATCCTGCAGTAACATGCCATCCCATCCAGCTTGCATTTAGTTGCATTTAGTAAGGGCTATTTGACCAAGATGGAGAGTGATGGAGTGCCAGAGGGCCTGACCTCCACTGTCACCTGACCTAAATTGAGATGGTTTGGGATGTGATGGACAGCATTGTGAAGGCAAAAGGGCCAACAACTTCTCAGCATCTCAGGGAACTCCTTCAAGACTGTTGGACTGCCAAAGGCTCCCTTTTAACAGGAACAAACCTCTGGAAGAACCACTTCTCCTGAGTACCGGTATCTGGTGCCATTATGGCACCAGTTCTGACATAAACGGTAGTAACCAGACCGAAAAGCAGCGCATATTTCGGTGCTTTTTTCCCCCTGAGATGTCACACACTTTGAATTCTAGCCAATCATTTTACCTTTGCAAGTGTAGTAGGCGGACCCAGGTACGTATGTTCCTTTAGAGCAGAGCTACAGATTAAAAATGCCCAAGGCGAAGCAGTCAATAGTCTGGCTGTACTTCACAGCAAAAGATGCAAACTCAGCAGCCTGCAACAAGTGCTTTAAGCTGATACTGTGCAAAGGAGGTAACACCTCGAATCTGATGAAACACCTGGCGACGTGTAGCATTTTTTTAACAGCCGATAAATGCACCATATTTGATAGCTTGCTGCGAGAACTCACATCGAGCACATCTACTGCGGGTGTGGTGCCTGTTATCGGACCCGGAGTTAGCAACATCCCCCAAAAACCCGAAGAGGAGAGTCCTGGCCCCTAGCCCTGCCAGTGTAGCAGAAATGATGAGGATGATGATGCAGCAGCAGCCGTTCTTCTCTGCGTGAGTAGCTTAATGTTGTTCGTGTGTAATTTACGTTGAATAGGCTAACCACGTTATTACATTAATGCAGGTAAGGTGAACTAGCAAACATCATCATAGCTACATGCGGCTGTCTTCTTGTTTGATGGCAGATACTCCCTTCACCCTGGCCAAAAAGGCTAAAATGACCAAAGAAAAAGAGGGAAACAGCTGAACATGAGAGGTTTTGGACAAAGTTTGTGTTTTTTCCATTGTTTAAGCACTGCTTCCAGCCTAGAGTGATACCATATATGCCCCATAGCTGCGGAAAAGGCTAACATTGTTATCTTTTTACAAAAAAACCCCAGCTGAACATGAGAGGTTTTTGGACAAAGTTTGTGTTTTTTCCATTGTTTAAGCACTGCTTCCAGCCAAGAGTGATACCATATATGCCCCATAGCTGCAGAAAAGGCTAACATTGCTTCCTTTTTACAAAAAAACAGCTGAACATGAGAGGTTTTTGGACAAAGTTTGTGTTTTTTCCATTGATTAAGCACTGCTTCCAGCTAAGAGTGATACCATATATGCCCCATAGCTGCAGAAAAGGCTAACATTGTTATCTTTTTACAAAAAAACCCCAGCTGAACATGAGAGGTTTTTGGACATATTTGGTCGCACCTGTGCGACCAACTGTTCGGGTAACAAAAAAAAAAAATCTCTGCAACTCTCCGTGTGGTCAACAACAGACACACATTTTGCCCCTATCGTGGACTAAACCAATCAGAGATAGTCAGGGGTGGGACCTCTCTGATTGGCCGTGGTCCAGTTGAAAGTGCAGGTGGAAGAAAGAGGTGAGTAGCTTGAATAAAGTGATATCAATTCATTAACGGATTCCACACAAAGACGTAAACACAGAGCGACCCGACGCATCAGAATCAGCTTTGTCTTTCTCGGCTTTCTCACCCGACGGCCCATACACGGTCGGAGCTCAGCGATTCTGATGCGTCCGGTCCGCTCTGTGTTTACGTCTTTTTGCGCTGATTCTGAGCTGCAGGTTTTGTCTCTCTCCAACCAAAATTCACAGAGCCAACAGCAAAAGAAGCAGCAAAAGAAGCAGCAAAAGAAGCAGCAAACTGCACTTCACATTTGATCAATGTTGTCATGAGTTTTGCTTCCACCACGATAAAAATCACCGTTCCTGCACAGCTCTCTCTCTGTACTTCAAGAACAGTTTCCCGTCTCAAATCTGTTTTCTGCATTATTCATTCGTTTATTACCCACCAGTCTACCGTTGTTTACAGCGCTGTCTTTTTCTTTTTTCACTTAAATGACCTCGGACAAGAAAGCCTAATTTCTGCTGTTCAATACTGACGAAATTTAAACTTCTTAAAATTATGCAAAATTGCAGAATATTTTTAAGGTTATCTGCTATAAAAAGCCAGACCAGGAAAGTCTCCTTCATGTTTTTCTGTGTTTTATTCTCAGTTACTTTCACACGAAGGCATCTGCTGCGATGTTCACAATTCTGATGAAGTCTCATGTGTATCAGTACTGATAAATGATCAGAATTATAATATTTCTGACTGTCTGAGGCTAAATTGAATCAAATCAGGACTTTGAGAACCGGAATCGAATGGATTATAGAAATTAGTGATGATGCCCAGCCCTAGTGAGCAGCCTAGGCCTGAGAGAAGTGGATGTTGCTGTAATAAGAAAAGAACTATTGATAACTTTTCTGTTAAGTTAAGGCCTGATCCTTCTGAAATTCATAGCCAGCTCTGACACGGTGTCATCAATCTTTGAATGCTGAAAAAGCACAGTGTATCCAGAAAAACACATTATATGCTGCAACAAATGCACTGCCCCAGAAAAGTGCAATCAAACGATGAGTTTATTAACAGCCCAGAGAAAACATCAACATATGTCTTCTGACCAAAATACATGTTGTGGACACTTATAAAGCAGTGGGGTACACGCCCCCCCCCCATGGCGTCAATGACAGATTAAAATAGGTTCCAGACATTAGTCACAGTTAATCGTACATCTTGTACATCTTTAATAGCTATAAACAGACATACAAGGTAATAATCTTAAGCCCTCAGGGTCTCTGAGGCTAATTCTTGACTCTGCTCATCTGTTACCAAGTAGAATAAAATGCAACAGGTTTGCAACAAGAAGCTGGAAACATTTGGGCCTCTGCTCAGGCCTATTCCTAGATTATATGTATTATATGTACTGTAAGCATGCATTGCAGTTATCCTTCTATGTTCTAGTTTCCCTCAGCATGTATCACCTGGACAGTCATGCCAGTGAAGCCTAAGACCCTTAATGAACCAAACATCAACTCAAAATAAGCACAGATATGCAATGTGTATAAAATACTTCCAACCGTACTTGTAATAAAAGTTAACATAATGGAAGGATCCTCAAATGGACATCTTCAATCAACAACTTTAATCCAATATCAATACTGTGAGAAATATTATTAGATGAAATAATGAGGATGGATGGTTGGAATAATGCTGTAAAGAATGTTATTAATGCAATTATAATGATGCAGATTATATGGCAGCAATAAAAGAATTTCTGGATCTCCACATTCCCTCCTTTGACATTCCAAAAGGAATGTCACCACACCTCGTGTTGTATCACTCCTCGGCCCATTCTATGGCATCTAAGTTCCTCAGGTAGATTGAATCCACCCGTCCAGGGTCCGCAACCCTAGCCATCATTTTTACCAACAATCCGTTGACACAGGGAATGACACAACAACCACAGGTGACCAGTATCCCTAAAAGTGTAGCGAATGAAACCATTGCTGACATAGCCAAACCTTTCTACCGTCCAAACACGGATGCCACCCAGGACTCCACTGGGTTTCCGATACCTGAGTGCTCATGCATCGTTTTAGACAAATTTCCAGGCCCTCCAGAGCTCGGGTTACTGAGCCATCTGGGGCAGAATTATCTTTGGGGATAAAGGTGCAGCACATGTCTCCGAACATAGCACAGACGCCCCCTTTTCTCCGCCAACAACATGTCAAGGGCCATTCGATTCTGCACTCCCATCAGTCACTGTTCTTATGTCCTTGGAGCAAACTGTGACCACATAATTTCCTCAGGGATTAATAACGTATTCAGATTCTGATAACTCTATTAATGGTATTTATGTGGACTTCACAGCATATTAGTACAAGTTTCCTACATTTGACAAAGGACAAAAAATGCCTGTATTTCAACTGCATTTATTATTGTTTATGACCTGTTTAACTGCATCACAGAATTAATTAACTGATGTTAACAATAATGAGTTCCAGTCTAACCCAGTACCTGGGTGAGTTGTAGAAAAACATAGAGTGAAGAAATACAAATGGAGAATATATGAAAAAACAAACATCTTAAATCGTTGTACACTAATCAGTAGTTCAAGGAGTTCCTGGACTTACGGTGAGTCAGAAAGCACTCACCTCTGTATTTTGCATCACACAGAAAATACACACTAGGCTAAAGGAACAATGGTGCAATTTTCTTTATTTTTCCTCATAGTGGTCATGCTTTTCTTATCCGCTGCTTTGGTCTGCTGAAAAACCTACCAATAGGGCAAATGTCACTGGAAAAGATTTAATATTTTTGTAGAAGTTGTTACAAACAAAAGAGTTTGTTTTGCTCCGCTCCCTGAAGACCAACACAGAGAGACTGAGGAGGAGCTTCTTCCCGCAGGCGATACGGTCTCTCAATCACACCACCACACAGTACTGACCCACACATATGGTTCTTACACACACACTGGACTTTCTGGACTTTGGTTTTGCACAACACTGGTCACTATATTCTTCATTTCCGGTTAATACTTGTACAGCTGCTGTTATTGTGTATATATTTATTTATATTTAGATTTCTTCATACATTCTTATATAGTTCTATATTGTGTATTTTGTTGTACAGTTGTTTTATTTTCAACTTTAATTTATATATTTTATCTTATTCTTCCCAGTTAAATTTACCCTTCATTCTAATTTGTGTTGTACAGTTATTTCATTTTTAACCTTAATTTATATTCTATTCCTTCCTAGTTAAATTTACCCTTTTTAATTTTTCATATTTATTTCCTATCTTATTCATAGCCTTTTCCTTTTTTGTTTTCTTTAGGTCACGAGCAGTTGTCCAAGCATTTCACTGCATATCGTACTGTGTATGACTGTGTACGTGACAAATAAAATTTGAATTTGAATTTGAATTTGAATTTGAACAAAGGTGGTTTGAAATTAGCATAAATAAGGACACTACACTACACTTTCCTCCACATTAATCATTCCTGTCAACTTCTTACAGTTTAACACATGTGTACATACTCTTCTGTACACACCCTGAACACATGCTAAGATTCAGGCTCCACAGTGAGATGCAAATGCTAAACGCAGTCTCGTGTTTAGGTGTCACACATCTAAATAAAGTTAATCAACTGGTTAGCTGCACAAACCTAACAGTAACTTATACTAGACATGAACCCACAGTGAGGTTTTCTGCAGCCATCTACTGAGTGACATCTGACAGAAACATGTTTTATGTCTATTTGTTCATATTTTACAAAATCATGTTAAAAAATTTTTTATGGAAAATCCATATAAGAACTAAATTGTCAGTAATTCCACTGCTACGCATCAAAAATCAAATTATTTAGGAAAGTTTAAATAAGTGTAAACAAATATGGTGCTGCCCTGATGCATCTTAGAGTAACACAGTAAACTGAACCTGCCAATCAGTGAGGTGGTGTCATGCTGTAGTGTGTTCAATGCGACCTTCTCCCTTTTGGCTTCGCACTGTCAAAAGTCTGATTGATTTAAGCAGAATTTTGTTTCAAAAGCAGAGCTGTGTGCAGGAGAATGAATCTCCTACAGTGCTCAAAAGCAGATTTACTTTTGTCTTTATGATGCTTTGTGCACTTGGCTCATACCTGCACGTGTAGGTTATTGGATTTACATATAAAAAATCAACTGGCCAAGTGTCAATGAATGTCTATTTACTCATGGGGTGTGTTCTGTACTCAACTTGACAACCTCCTCCAGGCAACTTCCGGTTGCTTGATCATTTTGTCTTTTGGATTGCAAATGTTTGATTTCTCTTACTAAGATAAGCGGTTATAATATCATGCACACAGAAGTTGCCTCTGTTCAGGGAGGAGCCCTGGTCCGAGAATGTGCTGACCACACACACACACACACACACACACACACACACACACACACACACACACACACACACACACACACACACACACACACACACACACACTTGTGATACTTCCTCTATCTTTGAGGATTTATGATAGAGTGACTTGAACACACTGAGTCAAGCAAGTCCTCTCCTCTGTCAGACGAGCAGAGGGCAAAGACAGATAAGATCATTAAGATCAGTAGTATGATTCTCACATCTGTTTAGATTCCTCAGGCTTCTTGTTGTATTCTTCTTGTAAGTCTTCCTCCTGTCATACACAAGTAATAAAAAAATGTTTGTCCTTCTAATGATTTGTTAATAGTTGCTCTGACATGATACAGAACCCACACACACAGTGTTGTAGGTTGAGTTAACCCTAACCAGGGGGATGGCCAGGCACTCTTTCTCTACTGTGCTGTACCCGGCCTGCAGCTTGGGTTTCGGCACCACTGCGACAAAATAAAGGACCCACGCGCACAGCGTTGTAGGTTGACTGTTTTTATTTTCAAACTGTCTTTGCAGCAGCTGCCCTCCCCCTGCTTCATGCCATGAACAGTTGTAACATACTCAAATGGGGAGACATGGTCAGATGATGGAAGTCAGCTGTGTGAATCAGCCTCCCCTGATACCACACCCCAAACCAACTGCTCCACCCCTACTTCTGCAGCTGAGCCACAAAGCACACTGCACCATAGTTGGGTTTCTATTTGTGACAGACTTTTCTTCAAGCATTTGACAGAGAGATTTCTCTGTTAACATTTGAGAAGAAGATGGCAACTCCAACATATGAATATTATGACAGCACTGGGCTTTTAGCTGAACCATGCATGAGGGTCAGTGACAATATTTTGGGAGCTCAACTGTCCATCCTGTCCTACTTCATGTTTGTCTTCAATCTCACTGTCAATGGCATAGTCCTCATCATCATCTACCGGTGAGTTGTCCAACAAAACTTCGTACTGATTTAACTTGCTTGATTATATGTATTCAGATAATCTGTTATTTACACTAACTTTCAATATTAGTTTAGGCTCAAATTCCTACAGTTGTGGTCAAAAGTTTTCACTCACTTCTTCTTCTTCTTTTCTACATGTTTCTATGATATACAACAATCCTAAGTTTCACAAACTTTAACTGGCAATTAAAGAGGAGTGCATAGCTAACATGACTAACCTGTTAGTGTTCACTGATTTGGCAATATCTGTCACTTCTGGTAAAAAACTTCAAGCAGCTATTTTGTAAGAGATACAAGAGAAAAGCAGCTTACGTGTCTCACAGTCCAGACAAACGTCATCCAACTCTTTTTTATCACTGCATAATCCACCTTGTGGGTGGATTTATGTACATCACTGCTTAAAAAAACATAACAAGTCTCTCAAAGTCTGTCAAACTGGACAGTCAAACTTTACTGTTTGACCCTCCAGACATTTTACACTGCATCTCACCAAAATTATTATCTAATCCAATAAATAAATACAAATAAGGGTGAACTATTCTTATACACAACTTCCTCATACTACAAGAGCAGATGACTATGATCTATATTTGTTTTGGCTATACCACGTTTGGAAAATCAGACACTTATTGCACCCGCTGCATCCACAAAGCCACCAGCGTTGCGGAGGACATCACACACCCCTCACACACACTCTTCACCCTGCTGCCTTCTGGCAAGAGGTACCAGAGCGTTTGGGCCCTCACTGCAAGACTGAGACACAGTTTCTCCCCCCAAACCATCAGACTCCTGAACATTCAGTGACTGGACTGACACACACACACATCACACACATCCCAGGCCTGGCGTAGATGGCACTGTTTATGTGATGCCATGCCACATCTGACCTGATTGTGGTTTGGTTTATGTGGCCCAGGCTCATAGAAAACAGTTCTGGCCCGGATCTGGCATCAAGCTGGCACTTCGGACTGACTGGTGTCATGGCACCAGTCAGTCTACACAGAGGTAATCCACACGTGGGCCAGCACAGGACCACCAGTGTGTCTGCAACTGGCCTTGTGCTGGCCCATGTGTGGGCCACCTCTGGCAGATCTGGGCCACCAAAGGGCCATCATTTTTTGTGGTTTGTGGGCCATCTTCAAGCACATTGTGTGGGCCAGATCTGGGCCATACTAATTTTGCTATTCGGGATATTATATACGTCACTACCAAGCACTTATTTGCACAATGTCATACACACGCGCACAACCACGCACATCAAGTTACTCTTTGCACACTGCTCAGTCTTTTGCACATTTCTGTTGCACTGTCTTGTGTCTGTATCGTTCTGTACCTCTGGCATTGCACTGTTTTTTTTGTGCATTTTTTTTGTGAAAAACTTGTAGCTTGCAGCACCATGGTCTTGGAGGAACGCTGTCTTGCTTCACTGTGTACTGAACCACTGCACATAGTTATAATGACAATAAAGCCATCTGACTTGACTAAGTAAAAAGTACTGTATTAAAAATCATACCTTTCATAATGATTAATTATGAAGAATTATCATACAGGTTTAAAAAACACTGAATTTAGAATCACTCAAAAAATGTGACTGATTGAAAATATTAATACAATTTAGAATAAATTTAAAGATATGTGTTTTTATCTATGTATGAAATATTTCTGAGTTGAAGTTTTATTTTTTTAAAGCCTACATTGGCTGTTTTACTGCAACTGCTCTGTACTTTGTAATGATACCTAGCATTTATTAAATGTTCTACTCTACAATCTTACCTGGCTAAATCTAGGCCAACTGAGTTGATGCGAGGTGATCTCAGGGTCATACATATTACTTCAAGCTAAACTCATACAGCTATTTATTGTAGCATTTATTTTAATAACATATTTACTAATTTGAACAAATGGGTTTTAAGGATGAAGGGAAGTTTAAACAAAAAGCCTAAGCCTAGACGTAATTCCAATTTCCGAAATTCAGCAGTAGTGCTACATGTCGCCAAGAGTTCAACATTTTCTCCCTCTGTACCTGGATAGAGCCTGCCTGCAGCACCAAAGGACTCCATGAGCGCTGGCTATCTCTCTTTAGCAGCACGTGTCCCTCTCGTCCTCTTTATTCAGTGGACGATGATCGTCCATCGTCCACTGAATGAGTGAGCACACGTGAGCCTGAGGCATTTATACAGCCGTGTTTCGCATGTTTCGTGTATTGCTATGACAGGAGGAAGAAGAAATGGTACCTATTAATCATTTAGACAATCCCAATAATATAGTTATTTTCCACTGTGTTCTTTTTTATGATCAACTACAAATTTACCCCAAATTATGAAAATATAAATATTTTAATATGATAATCAACTCTAGAATATAAATATCCAATATCGGAGGAATTGATATTGCAGTACTGAGCCATATGACCTACATTTTTCCCCTCGTGCCGGCCCATCACTCCCAGGAGGTGTTTTAGGGGTGTGGTACTATGAGAGTTGAGCTGCAGTTGTGTGCATAAGGTTTGAAACTAACTTTTGGGACCCAGAGCATCACACCTCTCATGGGAAAGGAATCCGAGCTAGTGTGATTGAGACAAACTGGCTAGACTGGGAGTGAGGTCACTGAAGCGGTTAAACAGCTCCTTGGTGGCAGGACCAATGGGGTGAATGAAAGCCATGCTGAGTTTCTCGCGGTTCTGGATGTTGTCTGACTATTTTGGCTGAGATCCCTCTGTAATGTTGCATGGAAGTTGGGATTATGTCCTTTTTTAAGAAGGGGTATTTGTATTGTATTGTATTGTATCTTTATTTGTTTCAGACATATAAAACAAAAAACAATATATACACACTACATATATTTTCATTTACAGATACGAATATATATGTAGATATACACACACACACGTATGTGTTCAGATAAACAAAAAATATATAATGAAATAAAACAAAATCGTCTGACATAATGTAACAATGTTTGGTCTGAAAAGGAGTAGGAAGAAGTATGAACATACTTATTAATTCCTACCCCTGCTCAACATCTTATTGATCCCACATAATTCACCTAATTCCCATCATCACATACTCCACACGATACACGAGGAGAACCTATATAAACTTGGCTACCGTGATTGATATAATTTGGATATAATTTGATATTTTTATACATACAATGGGTGATCATCTTGATAATTGGTAATTGAAGAGTGTGATCTAATAGGGGGGATACCATTTCTCAGTCTCCATGGGTAGGTTTAAACCAGGGTACTGGAAAGGAGACTTTGCCTGACTGAGGTGCTTTGGAAAACAGGACATTTAAAAAACAAACAAACGAAAAACTACTTTTCAGACTTCTGAAACAAAGGGATTTCACTTTTGTTTAGCTTACAATGGGAACTTTAAATGAAAGATAAAACTATAATATAAAAAAAACCAAAGAGTTTAAACATTGCATTTCAGTTTCTTTCACTATAAACAACTACACAGTGAACTGAATGAAAACTTTTTCAGCCGTCATGATTCTTGATAATTAATTTAAATTTTTTATGAAGCACCAATATAATGTTATACTAGACTGTAAAAGGTCATAAGTGCATAATAAAAGGTGAAAGGACATAAAATAGACAAAAATATAAATAAAAATATGGTAGCAATTTATATTAATCTTTATATACTCCAAAAGAATTCCACTCGGACATTTTTCCCTGAAAAATGGACGAAGTATGCAACAAAAGCGAGGAGCATGACAGGCTTTTAGACCCTTTGGAGCAGAGGTGGATTTGACACAAAATGTCATGCGGTTGTCAGAAATACAACGACCAGGGTAACATGATGAAGCCATACTACTTCCACAGACAGTGGAAGACAGTGACAGAATACCTCAGGGGCTGGAAAGAAGATGCTCTACTTTCTGAAAAGCCACTGTCTACCAGACGTCTTTTTTCCAGTTCTACCTTTGTGAGCAGGCAATCTAAAGATGTTTTTGGTGTTCATAGAAAACACAATAAGCAATGTCAGGGAGAAATTCAACAAAATCTGCTTGAGCGCTGGATCGAAAAGAGCAAGAGCAAGAGCCCCAGACCCATGTTGCGTTTCTCTCAGGCTTCTTTGGTTTCTAACTGCTTCTTCAGCACACTGTTGAGTTGACAATTTTTTCTTTATCTATTAACGGTGGGTTGTTTCCAATGGTTAGCTATAATTTAATCTCTTTTCCCATATATTTACTGTCAGGCAGTCCCTAAAATATGTTGCAGTGGCATAATTCCCACCATCTGCTATATTCAAAGACTGAGTCAATGAGGTTCCTTTGATAGAAAGTTTACATAAAAGGGTTAATGGTCAAGGTACAATAGACTCCTGGGGCAGCAGGAGTCAGTGGTTAAAACAACTGCCTCACACCCAGAGGGTCTGTGCGGAACAGTGTTGCCTCTGGATCAAAGCAAGAGCAACAGAACATGCATGTTCTGCATGTGTGTGCACTCCAGCTCACTCCAGCTCCAGATTCCTGCCATGGTCTAAAGACATGCTACCCTATGGTAGCTGGGATAGACATGGTACAATGATAAGATGCCAGCTGTTCAACAAGGTCCAAGTAATGACATTTGCTTGCTAGTAATGATGCCACTGTCAGTTGTTAGTGGTGTTGTAACAAAGCAGAAGCAATTCGAATTGACAGCAACTTAGCCACGAAGTGGTAATCTCCATAAAATCACAAAGAAGGGCTGGTATGCATGGTGGAGTAAATATCCATTTCTGTCCTTGAGGTACAATCTACTCAATCTACCGTCCTGTTAACTATTGGACCTCAAGATAAATATATTTCCCGTTTCTAGGGCAGTAGGGTTCATATTAACACCAATTCTCTTAGTTTTGATTACAGCCTGGATCTGGACAAATGCAAAGAAAAATTAGGAAAAGTAATATTTTACTCTTAGACTTTCCTTCAACTAACAAATAACACTGGCTGTCTAGACATTCTGCACAGGATGCAAAACTGCTTTTCACCACAAAAAGCTGCTGGTGCGGTACTCTCTCTTATTATCAAACATTTTCAAAAGCTAGAAATGTTATTTTCACCCCTGAATTTTCTTTGTGTTAAACTAACATTACACACATTGGTCAGCACTACAGGACACCAAGCTCCAACATTTTCGAAACTTATTGGAAAAAGTGGAAAAACATAGATTCATGTGTTCCTGTGGACTACAAATACGAATAACGTGCTTTTAAAAAGAATGACAATGTTCTCATGCCAAAGAAACCCTCGAATGTCGGTCTGCTCCACAGAGCTTTTTCAAAAAATGACCCCCCCCCAACACACACACACACACACACACACACACACACACACACACACACACACACACACACAGACATATATGTAGAGAGAGAGAGAGAGAGAGAGAGAGAGAGAGAGAGAGAGACCACACCTACACCAAAAGGTTTCTGAGTTTGAGCCTTTGCTCTTATGAATAGTACATAATGATGTGTGTATAATAATGTAATAATGCTGTGAACTCTGAACTACAACTTTGTGGAAGTCGACCGTACTTATTTTCCATCAAGTCGAGAATCTAGAAATATCGTCTTTTTCTGCTCTAATTCTATGCTCCCCTCATGAAGTTCCTACTGAATTTCTTTGCGGCCTCCAAAAATACACCTTTACTCAGATTCTACGGGTATGATCACCTCCAGAAAAAGGTTGATTCTAAAGACATATCACCAAACAATCCACAGATCCCAGTTGCCTGTAAACTGCCTGAGCTCAGAGAGAATTACAGCTGTTTTATAATGCTTTACTTATGAGTCATTTTACACATATAATAACTTTTCATGTTGACTCCCTTTTAGGTTTGAACAGCTGACCACTGTGACCAACATCTTCCTGTTGAACCTGGTGGTGTCCTCCCTGATCTTTGCGAGTAGTCTTCCATTCATGGCAGTCTACATGCAACTCTCCAACTGGATCTTTGGCACCGCTATGTGCAAGATTGTTGGCAGTGTCTACTATCTAGGGTTATATAGCTCTGTCCTCTTCCTAGCTCTTCTTACCTTTGACCGACACCTTGCAGTTGTGTACTCGGTGGGTCTGTTACAAGTGAGGAATCGAAGTTATGCAGTATTCTCCTGCGCTGTGGTGTGGGCGGTCAGTGGTTTGGCATGTGTCAGACCAATGATTCTCCATAAAATTTTTACGTCTAATATTGATAACAAAACTCTGTGTCAAGAATATCCTGGTTACATTCCAAATATTGATGTGGATGCCTTGAGATTATCTGGGTTTTACATTCAGCTTTTCCTTTTCTTTATCTTCCCATTGGTTGTAATTGTCTATTGCTATGCAAGAATCACAATCACGGTTGTGTCGTCCAAGATTGTAACAAGGTTCAAGACAGTCCGGCTGATATTCATCATTGTGCTGTTGTTTTTCATGTGTTGGACCCCTTATAATATTGTACTGATGTATGATGAACCAACAAGCTGCGAGGAAGAACAGAAACAGGCCTATGCGCTTCAAATCACTCGTTACATTGCCAACATTTACTTTTGCATCAGTCCCGTCTTCTACACGTTTGTTGGGAAGAAATTCCAGAACTATTTCAGGCAGCTCCTGGTGAAACACTTCCCAAAGTTAAAGAGACACATTTCTGTTAGTCAAAACAGCAGAAGCAACATGTCCACAAAAAGTACAAGAAACGAGTTTTAGAAATGTTATATATCAGTGTTTGCAAATGTTTCACGATTCAAGTTGGAGATTAGTAAAGTTTGATTACATATACGGGTAAATTCATACTATGATTGGAATAGAAAAATGGATGTGATGTATAAGAATTAAATCAATCTCGAGATTTCAAAGAACTAGTGTCACCAAAATGTTCCTGTGGTTCAGGTCAAAGCTGTTGTCAGATTCATATTGATGAGATAAAACTCTACATTCTATTACTTCAGTCACAATCTGCCAAATATTTGATCAGTGTTCAGGCCTAACAGCAGAAGTTCTTGAAATTTGACACACTAGTTCATGGTAGTCAAACTAATTTTAGTAATACACAAAGATAATCAGAGTAAATAGAGATGCAGTTTTTTTAATGATAATGTAAAATATCAGAAAAATTGTTGTTTTTTTTTAACTTAACGGTTGTTTCATGTCTATCAGTCTTGAGTAAATGCACTCTTCTTGATTACTTGATGAAATCAACACTTTTAAATCAAAAGGCTGTAACTTTCTCCATTTCATGTCCCGGATATTTTTTAACACAGATGCTTTCCACTTGTTATTTGTTGCTGATGTGCTTCTTTTTTTCTGGTTTATAAACAATATACACACTACCATCGGCTCTGAAGCCAGCATCACTGTTCATATAGTTTCTTGAAAACTGTACATTGCCTGTATTCTTACTAAATAAAGAAAAAAGAATATGCTGTTAGAAACAGGAAAACGTACCATTTTAAAGCATTAAACAGAATTCATTATGACATTTACAATAAAAATGAGAAATGTTTTGTGCATCTATGTTCATTTTCAATTCCATTCAATGTTATTCATACAAGGCACCAAAATACAACAAGTCCCTCAAAGCCCTTTATATTTTAAGGTAAAGACCCTTCAATATTTGAGAGAAACCACAACAATCAAATGACCCCATCTAAGCAAGGATTTGGCAACAGTGGGAAGGAAAAACTCTCTTTTAGTGGAAAGAAACCTCTGACGAACCAGGCTCAGGGAGGGGCCATCTGCTGCAAATGGTTGGAGGTGATGGGAGAAAAACAGACTGTGGAAGACATACAGAGAATAATGATGATTAATGATTAAATATAGACTGGTGGGAACCAGTGAAGAGAAGCCAGTATGGGAGAAATATGCATTCACTTTCTGGTTTCTGTTAGTAAAACTGCTGCAGTATTTTGGATCTACGGAAGGCTTTTCAAGGAGTTTTTAGGACAGCCTGATAATAATGAACTATAGTAGTCCAGTAAGAAATGCACAAACTAATTATTTAGCATCACTCTGAGTCAGGATGTTTGTAATTTTACAGATATTGTGCAAATGAAAGAAAGCAGTCCTCCATATTTGTTTCATGTGCACATTGAAGGAGATATCCTGGTCAAAAAGGACTCCAACATACCTCAGTGTTACTGGAGGCCAAGGTAATGCCATGCAGAGTAAGAATCTCGTTGGATACCAGGGCCGAATACAATAACCTCAGTTTTATCTGAATTTAAAAGCAGAAAATTAGAGGTCATGCAGGTCTTTATGTCTTTAAGACATACCTGCAGTTTAACTAAAGATGTTATCACATCTGCAGTGTTTAGTCTGTTTAAGTCAAACTGGTTTGTTTCCCCCCTTTGCACAGAGCAATTGTGCAAGTGTGAACATAATAATTGCACTATGGTGTAGACACTGTACAGTTCCATAAAACTCCAGAGTGCTTTGTTTATGATCTAAGCGTGATCTAACCTCGACTTAACTACCAGGTGTACATTATAAGTTTGAACTAGAAAACATTTCACTCGCAGGGACCACTCCCTTGGTAACAATGAGCAATGAGGGATGAGGAAGTGTGATTAGTGCTGCGGTTTGGGGAAGGCATTGAAGGGGACTGGTGACGGCTCTCGGGCCGGGCAGAACCCCCTGTACTAACGAGAAATAAAGGGAGGAAAGGAAGAGAGGAGAGGACAGGAGAAGAGAAGAGAGGAAAGAAAAAAGGGGGGGTAGGGTGGAGCATGAAAATGAGAACAGCGGGTATTGGATATTGGGAGCTTTTATAGGCTGAGGCCAGAGGGGGCGTGAAGGAGGAGTGGTCCCGCTCCTGAAATTCAGATGATATCTCCACCATATGCTTTGAATTCTGGGATGTGGCAAGTTACTATAGATGTGCAAGGGTCTGTACAGGCTAGCAAATATCCGTGGAATGAATGTAAGTTCTCCATGTTCTTCAGTAGTCCAGAAAACTGCACTTCTTCCTGTATTTACTTCAGTTGCTCCTGTCCCAGACACATCTGACCAGTGAGTGGACTGAACATTGGCACGTGGTTTGTAGTGACGTATGGAGTTCACTTAGACTGTTGTCTGTTTGAAAACAAAGCAAACTACTGATGGGCTGGTGTTCTGGTTGTGATAGAGCTGCCTGATGATGTACAACATACAGTCTCAATGATGCTGTGTGGCAGGTAGGTAGTGATGTTACATCTGACACTGAAGCCCAAAGGCTTGTGTCGAGTAAAGGGGGTGTGTCCAAACGAAGTCTGTGTGTGCATGTATGTGTATTAAATTATGCAGGACCATATAGATATTCTGCAAATGATACTTCATTATGTTTGCATATCCAGTGTTATGTAGCCCACATGTATTATCACTGCTGTACATCGACTGACCAGCAGATGTCAGCACTTTTGAACAGCTCATTTTGGAGCGGTTCAATTGCTGGAGCTGCTGAACAGCTGCTTTTTGGCAAAGCAATTGTCTGGAAAGATTGGACACATTCATGGGGCTTCGTCACACTATCACTACAGGCAGGTAATATGCAGGACTCCAGAGGCAAAGAGTAAACTCCAAAGGCCGCTTATAAAACTTATAAAAACACAAAAACAAACTATAGAACACTAGAACTATAACCTATGGGGAGAATGCAACAAAGAACTGATGAAAACTGAGGCCTTAAATACACACAAGGTAATTAGAAAACAGCAGGGAACACAGTGAACTGAATTTGACATATGAAACAAGGGAAGCAAAAGTGAACACAATGCACACGGGATAAGAGGCCGAGACACAAATCTGACATAGACAAAAGGTAAACAAACATAAAGACCAGACTACCTAAACACGGTAGAAAAACAGACTAAACACAGGCAACATGGGACAGGAAAACAACTGAAAAGGATAACTATAAATATTGAATATGAGCAAAATCCAACCTAAACAAACGTCATATGAGATAAACTCACTTGAGAGCCTCCTTGCATGAACATTTTGCAGATTAGAAACTGGAACCTTGCACCAGAGCGTGTGACTGAGATTGAAGTAAAAAGAGGCCAACATCTAGAGAGCTTTGGAATATCGTTCAAGAAGCCTAGAAAACTATTCCTGAAGACTACATTAAAACTTTACAAGAAAGCTTGCCTCAGATGGTTGATGGGTTATGCTGAATAATAAGCATGATTTCATACTGACTGTGAAATTCATTAGAATTACACAAACTCTGTTATTGCCTCATATACTATATTTCCATGTATTTTTTGTACATGTTTCAATAAATCATTGCACATGTTTCCGTTTTTGAAGCCAATGAGTCAACACTTTTGTACATTACTGTAAATGATGACATTTCCCTTTACAATAATATTGCAATAGTCCGACCCTTTTGCAGATCACAATACCATTGTTTTAAGAAAAGATCAACATCAAAAGAACAACATCATTCTGTCCTTAAATACTGTTTTAGACTTTTTCAAATTCATTTAGAGCAACACAACCTTGTCTCTGTGAACCTCAGTTCTGTTTGACAAATCCAGTCCAATAGCAAATAAAAACCACCCAAATACCGGGAACTAAATGCCAGAGAGCAGTACAGCATTTCAATAAGGAGAAATTACTTGGATTTATTGAGAGAAATTAATGTATTTGGTGATTAGATGACTGATCATGGCATCGTGTGTTGTTTAGATGAACAACCAAATATTTATTCTGTTTATTAGCTGTGCAGTTTAGGCTCACGTTAGGTGTTAAAATCTTCATGACAGAGATCACTCTTGCTAAATATTACCAAATCAACTGAGAACTGAATGTGCTGACACAGCTCTACACTCAGCTCAGAGTGCGTGTTGATGTGTTGAGCTTTCTTGCAACACTCTCTTCTCATTCACACACACACACACACACACACACACACACACACACACACACACGTCTATTCATATCGTTGTGGGATCTCATTGACATAATGCTTTGCCTAACCCTGACCTTACCCTAAACATAACCTAACTGTAAAACCTCCACTAAAACTACATTTTGGGTCTCTAAAATGCCTTCAAACTCGTGGGGAACAGGATTTCTCCAGAGGTTCTCCAGCTTGTAGAATTTTATTGCTCATTTATACTTTAGGCTTAAACATTTTAACATTTCAATTTTATATCGACCGCATCGTGAACAGTGTTACATTTGATTCACACTTCTCTGCATTTCTCTGACACAAAGATGGAAACTACATCATATGACTATGACTACAGCACTGGGTTGTATCCACCACCTGAACCATGTAGCAGGGACGGGGACAATATTCTGGGAGCTCAACTGTCCATCCTTTATTACTTCACGTTTGTCTTCAGCCTTTTTGGGAACGGACTGGTACTGTTCATCATCTATCGGTGAGTCGACCAACAGACTGCATGACAACAATCAGAACATGCAGCAAAATTCATGGGATAGATTCAGCTGAACAATAATTTGATAACTTCCTTTAGTTCTTACATTTTAAAAAATAGTCCTAATGGGAATGACTTTTCAAAGTATAAAAAAATTAAATTGAAAACTACAAATCAGAGTCACATTGACAGATATTGTTGTTACTTTTTATTTTAAATGTTTAAATGGTCCTAAAACTGTTAGTTTTCTTTTTTGAAATTATGAAAGTGCTCTAAACATATGGAAAGAAAATAAACTGATGCATAATATTGACCATGAAATCTGATCTTGATAAAAAACCTGCCACTGAAATTAAGACTGAGTGGTTTAAGAAGTCACCTCATAGTTTTAGTCGATAATTCCCACAGACCTACTGAACTCTCCTGATGGGCACATTTTAAGATGTGTATTTATAAAATCTGTAATCTCTGGTGGCTCTTAGATGATGGTTTCCTTGTGGCTGTGTGCAGCAGGGCTGAGGACGTGGGTTACTGACCTGGTAGCCTGGCTGCCCCGGGGTGGGTTTGGGGCGGGCGTGGGGGGCCTCTAGTGCATCGAGCCAACTGGGGGCTATGCAACTGGTGGGGAGGCTGTTACATCATTGCAGAAGTTCTCTGGTCTTCAGGAGTTCACTTGGTGTCTATTGTCTTGTGTAGTCTGGGAGATGAGTGAATGTTGGGGTGGGTGCAGTTATCTCTGTGGTGGGGTCGGGTGGGCTGCCCCGGACTCTGTGAACCGGGCGGTGCTGCAGCTGTGGGCCCCGGTCCGGATGGGCCTGGGCCCCCTTGCCCTGGTGGGTTCCAGAGTGTAGGGGTGCCTACTGGGGTCAGCGGGGGAGCTGGCCCCAGGGAAGGGTCTCTTGTCCCTCCCTTCCTTCCCTCCCCATCTCCAGCTGTCTCCCTCTGGGGTCCAGGGTATAATTGGGCATTTTAACTACTTTTGATTTTCCCTCCACATTTCACCTTTAAAAACTATTTACTTTGCCTTGTTTGGTATCATTCTTTTCAGCACAACCTCACGTGTCTGAATTTACAGTTATGTTTTCATTTTGACATACTGTATTAACACAATTGATCTCAAATCAATAGAAAAAGTGATATTTTCACTGTAACAACCACAAACATGTTCATTGAACCATATTTCATAACTTTAAATGCAAATATAAAGTGTGAATTTTAAAATCCTATGCACAAGTTTTGCAGCCATTTACCTTTTACTCTTATTTATAACCATTTCAAACAATTTACATAACAATCAGCAGTTCTGCATTCAATAAGATGCCACACAAATTGTTTGTGCCACTCCAAAAAAATAATTTCTGTGCACAGTAAAGGAAAACATCACAGCCTGATACCTGCAGGTCTGACAGCAGCAGGTGTATCACTCCTGTTTCTACCTGGAGACAGCAGTCGCCTCATTGTTCTGACACACAACACAAAACTATCCACAACACTACACAAGACAACACATGAACTACACACTCCAAACACGCTAAACGTCACAAATCTCTCAACATCTCAAAACTCTCTCTTTTTCTGCTCTCTCTCTCTCTCTCTCTCTCTCTCTCTCTCTCTCTCTCTCCATCACTCCTAAAACTTCCCCCTCTTCCTAAACAACCAAATTTCATGTTGCCATATGATTTTTGATTGGTTGACATGGTGCATTTTTCCACCAACACGAACGGGCTGTTTTTTGTTTAATTTTTTTATTTTTTGCTCATAAGCAGAGAGCGCTCGCTGCGCTGTCCTTAGACAGTAAACGTGACGAAACTATTGAGGAAAAAACGCCGCGTATATATTGTTTATCATGACGTGGCCTATCAACACAATTTATGAACTGGTATATCACCTTGTTGCTTTATCATCTTGAAGTGGTCATGTGATTGGCTTACCACGACTACTTTATTCTTCCTCAGTCAAACAGCAGCACTCATGCGATTGTAGTTCAAGTGGGTTGTGCCAAAATGTGATTTGTCTACCAGAATGTGATTGCCGTCCACGGGAGCGCGCGCAGCTGCTTAAAGCTGTAGCGCCCAGACTTCTTATACAGACAGCTACGTGCAACTGATATAAGATGCAGTAAACTGAACACAGCTTTAACCGTCTGTTTGTTGAAAAATAGTAACGTGACCGCATTTTCTTGTTAGTAACAGTAACGGCGTTGTAACCATAGGACTACATTAGGTAAGACTGCACTTTTTTTACTACGGTTCGCAAAGGGACCTCCGGCTAATACGTTGGGTTCCGTTGGGCTCGTAGCCAAAAACTAGCTTTACTTTGCTTCACGTCATGTGGGCCACAAGTAGGGGTGGACATGGGCCGTGAGATTGAGACAAAGGCATTAGAGCCTTGTTGAATCTCTAGGCAAGCTTCCTAACAATTCCAAGGAACTGAACTACTGGGAACTGGGAACCTTGCCCTCCAATTCCCATTCCTATTGTTCGTACAAGAATTAGAAGGCAGGGTTAGGCAGAAATGATTTTACTCTGAAATGTGGAAGAGGAGTCAGTCTTACTGCTGTCAGGGGATTTGGTGGAGGAAGGTCAGACATTAGAGTAGGAAGATGAGAGCTCAGTGGAGGACATACCAACTTTTAAAGCGGGGACAGTGTGACTGCACCTTTTGTCCATAATGACCACTGTTTAATGTAGGGCTCTGAAGTTTTTAGGCATTAAATATAATGTATATTAAATATGTATTAAATAATAAACTTTCAGTTGAATTCACACACATACAATCTATCAAAATAACAAATGTCTAAAGAATAAAGCCTTTGGGAAATTGAGTACACTCTTTAATAGAATGGAACGATGGCTCCCTTCACATGCTGTCGTCCTGTAAGGGAGTCGATAAACCAAATCCTGTATATTCAGAGCCCTAGCTTACACAGTGCTTCGTACCAGTAATGAAAAATGGGTGTTGTCATTTTACCTCATGCTCAGGATCCTAAAAGATGACATGCCATCTGTCTGAACTTTCACCTTTAGGCTCTAATGTCTGTCTTTCTTTCACCTCACCTCCTGAGGCACAATTTCCCCAAACATCAGTTTTCCTGGAATTCAACGAGCACACTAAAAGTATCCATAAAGACCAAAATTATCTACAACATTGTTTAATCGCTACCACTGACTGCTCTTAAGTGCCCATTAAGTGTTGTTATGCATTGGCAGCGGCCCTGTTGGAACGTGCATGTAATTCCTCAGCTATGGCAAATTATTCCTGATAATGATTCAGTAAAACTGCAGTATACCAAAAATGAGGAGAGATAAAAAAAAAACAAACAACAGAAGCAACTAGAGAGAAACAGAAATAGATAAAGAGACGGGGCTACCATAACAGTAACATATTCCACTTGGCAAGGGCTTGTGAAATGTGAAAAAGTGCACTTTTTGAAACATACTCAGTGCAAGCGAATGAGCTTCTGGTTTGTTTTGAAAGTTTCTCTAATATTTGGTGAGTAGTTTGTGAGTATGTGCAGTCAAGTCAGCATCTTGGAAAATGCATGGACGATACCATCACTAAAACCACTGTCCGCATATATCCAAATCAGAAACCCTGGGTAAATAAAGACGTTCGTGCCAAGCTAAAAGTGCGGACCTCTGCCTTTAACTCTATTCTCATGCATATAAAGCAGCCAGGTATGACAACACAGGCAGTGTTCAGCCCACGGCATCTCTCGCAGACGAGCTTAACAACTTTTATGCTCGTTTTGACGCAGACAACAGAGAGCAGATCCTCTACCCTCAGGAGGACAGTGAGGCTGCAACTTTAACTCTCAAAACAGAAGCTGTGAGATGGACTTTCAAAAAGGTCAATCCTCACAAAGCTCTGGGACCGGACGGCATCCCAGGCTGGCTTCTCAGACCGTATGCAGACAAGCTGGCAGAGGTGTTCACCAAAAGCAAGACCTACCATAAATAACTATAACCATCATTTTTCTCACAGAGTGATAGAAAAGGAATCAAACCTTAACTACAGTTTGTGTGATTAAAGTAGTTTTGGGAGTCACAGAATCATAAGTGTGTCTAAGAACATCTTTTGCAACATTTTTCATGTTAGTCAGCTATTTTCCCATATGGAAAAGATATATATATATAAATCTTATAAAGTTTGTATCTGTCTTGTGTGAAACTTGTATAAAAAGCATACAAAGGTGAAAACAGATATAAGATCCCTTGAAAAATTATATAATGAAACTTGTATGTTTTGGATACTTACTAAAACAATGTATGAAAGTAATGAGAAAGTGGCCACTTTCATGAGTAAATCATGTAAGTTTTTACTATTTCTTTTCCATATGGGTTGTACCACCTTTGTGAGTAATTAATTTCAGCTGGAAGTATACTTTGTGTCTGCAGCACCAGATTCTTCTGTATTAGTGTCACCATGGGAACTAAGAAAATAATTTTGAAATAATGGCAACCGTTTTGTTTTTGTATTTTAATAAAAATAAATAATAATAAAAATAAAATTAGCAAAGGTTTTGTGCCATTTTGTGAACGTTTAGAGACCCACTGTTTGAGGAAAAAAATGCTTATGCAGATGGTTGTTGGTCTCCAGGAGGATTCCATGTGACTGCTTCCTCCTAAAACACACGTTAGTAATGAAACAGTAGATGAATATCGCATAGTTATGGGACTTCCTGTAAAGACACTAATGGTAAGAGGGTCTTATTAAAAAAAGTCTAACAAGCCAGCATGATAATCCAACCAAGTTTCAAAATGTGTAAACGATACGTTGGGCCACAATAAGCAGCCACGGGTTAAATGCCATTCCTTCTTCCTTTTTTTAAAGGTTTGTCACCAAAATTTGCAAAGTTCAATTTTCAGCTTTGTTTTGTTGAAACGTAGAGGAATATCACACCCGATAAACCAAAGACACATTACAGTTTTACATTTTTAGACTGGACTGGTTTTACAGTTTATTGTAAAAATATATATTGCACCCTGAACACATACTATTCTTCATTTTTCTGTGAGATTACCAAAAACAAGAATGACAAAAATATGAGGCTGGTGGTCAGTCTTTCTAAATATGGAGCATTCCAGTGCCGAATCAAATATCCCTCTAACATTTTCACCAAATGATTACAGCCCTGTTTCCAAGGGAGCCAAGGCGTTTATTTTTGCCGTGTAAGCAAATGTCACCGGAAAATTAATAATAATAATAATAATAATATGTTGGTGAGATTGCGTTTGCTTATGTGGCAACAAGAAAACACATTGGCTGAATTCTTTACTCCCTGTCTTCCAAATTCTAAAGGATATTAACTTTAGGTTTACTTCACTGCCACAAGTCAGCATACAGGTTACATCTTGGATTTATTAAATATAAATGTCTTTAAAATGCAATTTACGTGTAGGATGTTTGGCAGCATCTACTATGTGGGCTTTTACGCCTCTGAAAATGGGGAATTATGTATAAAAACAGTTGTAATTCTGTCATGGTCTTAAATGGCAAAGCCAATAAACAGACACTGAAGCAGGACCCAGGCATCAGAAACTTAAAGTTCCCGTTGACACAAAAGGACATCTCACAGGTGCAATATGTAACAATGAGGACTTGACAAGATTTGACTGGCAACTCAGGATCGTGGTCCTGAAGGAGAGGAGACGGGCATTAGATGCAGTAATAACAGCAGTCGAGCAATAAAGTCACTGATTGATTCTGACAGTCACTCAATTCCTTTATTTGTTAAAAACTGGAAGAACACTAAGGGAGGTGTCACTAACCAGGTTTCAGAGGTGAATCAGACCCAAAGGAGGGCTAGTATTCAGGAAAATACTTGACCAGCCCATAGGACACCAGTTAGTGAGTTTGGAAACAACGCTGCTCTTCGGCCACACAGGAGGTAGTCCTTAAATATCGCAGGTGATGAGGTTAATGCAAAACAGGTGTGCAGGCAGAAGAGCATGAACCAGCAACCCCACCACTACCATCATCATCATCATCACTCAAAGAGACAAAGGCCCTCATAAATCTGATGTTTACAAAAAAGAGAAAAAGAGGGTGTTGAATAGCCATGGATAGTAAAAAAATATTCACTTGTCAGTCTATCCCTGTGTATGTATAGATGTTACACCCCTGAAAACAGGGGGAAAAGAATCACGAGAGTGATTATGACTTGCGTCTCTCATGAAGTCATTTATTGCAGTAAAAATGAACAGAAAGGTTTCACATTCTGTACTGCTTAATGTCACATGGTGGAAGAAAAACACTAAATAATAAACCAAAATACTAAAGTGCTTACTATACATATACCAGAGCAGGTTTCCTGATGAAATGGCTGACCATAGCAGCGTTTTTAACTCCTGCCGTTATCTTAATGGCCATTACACAGTACAAAACGGAGGCTCAAAACCGCCACGTATATGTGCACAAAACTGTAATATAATGCTTCTAAAGCTTACAAAACAATGAAGGGTTACCTCTTAAATATCTTAACAGTGTACACATTGGAAATATATCAACTTTTAAACACTTTTACCTGAAAAAAGGGTCAGGTCAGATAGAGGAGGTGGCTGATATCCAGAAATCCTACCAGTGGCTGGACAAAGCTGGATTGAAAGACAGCACAGAGGCACTAATCATGGCAGCACAAGAACAAGCTCTGAGCACAAGATCCATAGAGGCTGGGGTCTATCACACCAGGCAAGACCCCAGGTGCAGGCTGTGTAAAGATGCCCCAGAGACAATCCAGCACATAACAGCAGGGTGCAAGATGCTAGCAGGCAAGGCATACATGGAACGCCATAACCAAGTGGAACATCTGTGCCGAGTATAACCTAGAAGTCCCGAGGTCAAAATGGGAGATGCCCCCAAGGGTGGTGGAGAATGACCGAGCTAAGATCCTGTGGGACTTCCAGATACAGACGGACAAAATGGTGGTGGTTAACCAACCGGACATAGTGGTGGTAGACAAACAGAAGAAGACGGCCGTAGTGATCGATGCAGCGGTTCCGAATGACAGCAATATCAGGAAGAAGGAACACGAGAAGCTGGAGAAATACCAAGGGCTCAGAGAAGAGCTCGAGAGGATGTGGAGGGTGAAGGTAACGGTGGTCCCCGTGGTAATCGGAGCACTAGGGAATAAATGAGGTTAATTCCCACCATCAGCCACACCCGTCTATAGCAACTCTCTCTAAGATCTGTGCATTTGGTAAAATTGACTGCGTTATACTTCCGACGGCAGGAAAAGAATAGGCCCCAAGGAGCTGTTAATTTTAAAGCCTAAAAGCAACATGTAAGAAGCATGCAAGTGATGCAATATTCATTTTTATCTTTAGTCTTCCACAAAGAGTTAAAAAGGGAACGTGTCTAATAAACTTTTTTTAGATTTTTGAATGCAGGATAGTTTATTTAAGCAATTTAGCAGCGACAAACCAACAGCTTAATGTAATAACAGGAATCACTTCAGTCTAACTGATCTACTGTATGCTGATGCTGATTCCTGTTATTGGTCTTGGGTTGAGTGAGAGAAAGGAGAAGCTACAAGGAGAAGAAAAAGGGAAAATCAAAACGTTTTATTTAAAAATGCAAACCTTATTTTCCTTAAAATGAGGAAAAGAAAAAGGACACTGATACTGTTGCCTATTTAAAAATATATTGCAGTGGATTATAATGCATGTGGAACTTCATAGTATACCAGAATTCTCTCTAACCGGACCTCCTTAAATTTCAAGTGAGTGTTATTAATAACCACTTTCACATATTTGTCCAGATGGGCCAGATGCCTCAGCTTGTTATTTGTGACCTAAAAATGTGATTTTTGTGCCAAGAATCGTTTTTGTAGGTCTGCGTATACTGTCCTCAGCAGCACTTGTAACTGCATTCTCTAAACCATGAAAAGTTTCTCTTGATTCCAAAGACATGTTTGTAGAACTGTGGTCGTAAATTAGTCATTGATGTGAGAAAGATAAAGTGCAAAGATTAAAGCATTTTATTAAATTATGACTAAATGTAATTTATAGGTTCCAGTTCAGTTCAACACACCTTTATACACTGTGCACATGGCTGAAAGTTCTCATTCATACCATCTTTAGCTGCAAGCACTGAATGATCAGGTGAATGTTCAAATGGGTGCAATTAGTGAACAATGGTTTGCAATGATCACTGAACAACACTGAAAACACCATCAATGCACACCGCAGTAACCCAGACATCACAAAAACATAGTTAAGGAAAAATTATTTGAAAATGATTAGAAATGATGAAATTATCAGGTAAACCAACAACAACACAAATGCCACATTTGTTGTATATATGATGTAAATACAAACTAAAAGAACAGTTGACATGTAGTGACACAAACATTCAGTTTCTTCAGACTACTTCAGGCACTTCCCTAACCACGGCTCTCTGCTTCATTAATCTGCTCGTATGAACTGATCTGGCATCCCTGTGAACGCCTCCCCAGCTACAGGAGTGAAAATGAGTATGTTGTGTATTTTATGATGTAATAACGCTCTAAAAAGAGAGAATCATCTGTTCTCTCGCATTAACTGATCATTTTGAACTGCGCACTGTCACTTAACACTGATCATTATCAGCTACTCTGTACTGTTGTACTATGTCACATAAATGTAACTCGATGTTTACTGTGCTGTTTTTGTTGTTAAATTTGTTTTGTGTTATTATTTTTTTTAACATTTCTAATTCCTTTACTTTATTGGGTGTTTGTTTGGGCGTGTTGTATACAGTTCTGCCTGCTTAAAGCTATTTATTATCTGACTGCATTGTTTAACTTAATTAACTGCTGTAACAAAAGCATTTCCTAGATTATTTTAGCTAATTTAAAGGCAAAGACAACTATTATTTTCAGCCTACAGTGATAATTCTGCACATTGACACTAAAACACCAACAAGTGTGCTGAAATGTCTCGGGATTTGTCCACATGTTGAGTTGAGCCTTATTTGAATGGAGCTTGGTCTGTAGCTGTAGAGGAAAACAGGACAAAGGACGTGCTGTGGCAAAGAGACACAGAGTAATAATAAACAACAAATATATAACTAATAACTATTTTGGGGTGGGGTGGGGGAGGGGTTGTGTGTTTGTTTGTATTTTTTTGTTTTGTAAAACTGTATAGTCTGTGGTATTTTAGCAATCAAAATCAGTTGGATGGTAGTAACAACACATGCTTTATTAATATATCTCACGCTGGACTCGGGAGATCAGCACTGCACTGACTTGTTGCTCCATCTTGTGGTTCAGAGAAATAAGCCTACTGCGCAGTGCATAACATCACACATAAAGTCATAGTTGTTTTTTCCTCTATGTCGAGAGGTTTTTTTCATGAGGGTTTTTTTTTCTTGTTTAGAAAACTACCCCCAAACATCACATCACAGGTGATTGTACACTAAGATAACTTCTGCCTAATGCCATGTATGTGAAGTGACATCTGTAGCTTTGCCGATACCGATCCCGATACTTGTAACCTATAAAGGCAGCTTGTAGGGGAGAGCGCTGCGCCGTGACTTATGAGATGAATCATTATCAATTTGCAAATTCTGAACTCATTTTAATGACCACTGTGATTTTTCCAAAATAATTGGTTAAAGCATCAAACTATACCTTTTAGATTTTCATGTATATTTGAAAACTTGTTTTGGAGAGCTGGGATGTAAATTGCTTGTCTCTAAAGCATTTTGGCCTAGATCTTGTTGTTTAAATATACTGTAGGCTATAAATAAAGGAGACTTTAGTTCTCAGTCATCCAGGTCATGGTATCGTCTAACGAGCTTAGAAATAACTTAGCTTTTTTTTAAAAATTATATCTTTATTTGGAATGGACAGGAAAAATCCATCAACATAGCAATATATGAATGACATGAAAACAGAGTCCTTCCAGGTTTTTGGAGTTAAGTCCAGGATAGCAACTATCATGGAGGAAAAAAAAGTAAATAAAATAAATGAATTAACAATGGTCAGAAATTAGATTAGATTAGATAGATAGTAGGTTACAAAAGTACAAGTACCAATGAGATCAAGTAAAGTCAGCTCTTGTGGGGGCAATGAATAGGATCCATTTGTTCCAAATTTGGTAGAATTTGGCCTTTTGATTTCTTAACAGATATGTCAGTTTTTCCATCCTAAATATCTCTACAATGATCCCAAACCAGTCATCCAGGGTAGGCTGAACTGGGCTTAACCATCTTCTTGTAATTGTTTTCTTACTTGGCACCAAGAGTATTTGCACCAACTTAATTAATTACAATATACATAATTATCACGTTCGTACAATATAAATATTCTATTGTTCAAACGTGAAAGGTATATTGTACTAACATGATAGTATATTGTACAAACATTAAAAGTATATTGTTAGAACAATATACTTTTCACGTTATAACGTGATATAGCTCTATTTTTCTCTTGCCTGGGTGGCAGCTCTACGCTTACGTACTCGGATGAGCTTGCCTCATCCTACAAGTTGTGCCTCCATCTCTTGTGTCCAGATCACACGCTGCACTGCCGTGCTGCTCCACCTTTTCTCTTTCATTTCTGTGTTTGTGCGTGCGCAGTGTGAGAGGCTGCGTTGAGGGGCGACAGGATATCAAACAGGTTTGATTATCTTGCGACCAAACGATTGATGATTGGGAGCTGGTCGTGAGGTGTTAACTGCTTTTCGTTACCCCACTCTTACTTGAGTAACTTTTTTGACGACTACTTTTCACTTTTACTTGAGTAATAATATTTTAAAGTAATGCTACTCTTACTTGAGTACAATTTTTGGAAACTCGACCCACCTCTCCTCTCCTGATATGGTGACTTGAAGTATCTAATAATATTCTTGTAGCCATGTTCTCTTCAGTTCATGGAGCTGGATATGGACCACTGGCAAGACCAAATATTTTCCCACTCCCCCACAGAAATATCAATCCCCGATTCCCTTTCCCATTTAATGTATAAAGTGTTATCCTGCTGGCACTAGAAAGAGCTTGGTATAGTTTGGAAATGGATTTAGCAGGGGTCATGGTTGTAGGATTTTTCAGGATGTGAAATGTGTAAAGTCGGACAATTTCCACTCATGATCAATATATGACCTCAGCTCTAGGTATCTCTGAAAGTCCTATTGTGTCAGGTTGTGTTTGTCTTGCAAGGTCTCAAATCTGAGCACAATGTTTCTATGAGTAAGAGAGAGGAATGTTGTAAGGTCATATGATACCATGATTTAAAGTTAGAGTCATGTCTGTTTGGAATAAAATCTGAGTCAAAAGCAAACCACCTGAAAAATTCCTGTGTATCCCACAAATGTTGATTACCTTCTGCCAAACTTCAAGAGTGTGGGTTAACCAAGGGTTCCCCAACTTTTCCAGCTGACACATAGACCCTTATCCGCCATTACAGCTTGGAGGAATAACTTAAACTTATTAACGTTTCCTGTTTCCTCTGTCTGCGATGACAGAGGAAACAAGCTTCTTCAGTTCTAAAATCAAATGGTGGAGAGCCCCAGATATTTGGGCTAGATACTCAACTTGGAGGAAAACAACAAAGGTATTGATGAAGTATCAATCCAATACCAGTACCAGTGTTGGAATTGATATTATTGATATGTAGATGGATCTGCACATCTTGAGACACAATTTCTCTAAACTTGGCACCACATCATGTTTTTCTTTTAGTAATTGTTGCATTAGTCAAAGACAAGGCCATGCAAAAGTTGTATTGTAGTTTCCTTTTGATATTCAACCAGTGCTTTACAAAATGTATTGTGCTCTCAACAAAAATAGTTTCCCCACTTGAGAAAAGAAAGAAAGAAAATTTGCCAAAAGTGTTGTAAAACTTTGCTCTCCATGGAGATGGGCTAAAGAAAGGGATCCCTCTTGCTTCACCTTCATGCTGTGTTTCATTTTTACTTTTTAATAGAAGTGTCAAGAAGCTCTCAGGGGTCCTCCACTTGTGGGGAATGAGAATTAATTGGAGGATTAGAGCTACATGCACCCTGCGCCCTGGCTTGACTTATAACATGGCTTTAGGGTTTGCAGTTCTTCTGACTGCTGACTGTGTGTTTGAGTGTGAGGCAGAGTATGAAAGAAGGAAAGAGAGTATTAACAGTCCTTTGATGTGGTATCACTTGTACTGTAATTACAGTACATGATTCTTCTTGCTGCAATATTTCTGTGTTTGATTGATGTGTCTCGTTTATACGTCTGGATTCTGGAGTTTGACCCACTTGCTTTGTGCAGGTATATAGCATAACACATGAAGCGCATGCATTTCAGCACTGATACACCGATGTCCTTACAGCTTTGCAACAATGAAGAAGCATCAGGTTTTTAATCTTGTTGTAAACCCTGTTGAACCTTTTTGGGGTGTTTGTGAAAAGGTGTGTGAAAGTCATCAGCTCATGAATGACCATGTTCCTATTTTCTCAGAAATAGGTGCACAGAAAAGAAGAGCCACCTTCTATCCCTACAGGGATATTTTACATGAATGTATCCATTAGGGCTAATTATTGAACTATATGTGCCTTTTCAGGGGCCAGCAAGGTAAAGTAAAGCCTCTTTTCCACTAGTAACTATTCGGCTCGACTCCAATCTGCTCTGTTTCAGTCATTTTCGATTACAATTGTGTTTGTCATTAAAGCGATGTGGTTGAATTACCTGTGACGTGATTTGTATGCGACACAAACACATCATGTAGAGGGAGTACCACACTTGCTGCTATTTGGCTTTTGTCAGACACATGGACCACAGCTTTGAGTTTTCTGCAGCAGTCAGCTCAATGCATGCAGTCTTGTTGACATCACATTTTCAGATTGACTCGGCTCGCTTGGAACCCTGGCCGAGCAGGTACTCGCTAAAAACCGAGTCGAACTGACTAAGCGCTAGTGGAAAAGGCCTTTAAGTACGTCCTTACTGTGCTCATAGGAATTAAGAAGGTAAGTATGATAGTTTTGTATTTTCTCATTTTTGCATTTATTGTCATTTATTTCATTTTGACTTCCTAATTGTATTTTTTTTGTTTCCATTAAGTTTTTATTGTTTGAAAATGTCTGGCTTGAATTTTATTTATATTAGTTTCAGTGTTTTAGTTTTTTTAAATACAGTGTTCTATGCAAGGCATATGTCAGACGTAAGACGTAGATGTAGACTTCCAGGGTCTCAATGAACACGTCCATCAAAGCCTCATCAGGCAAAGTTGTAACCGATACTAAAGCTAAGGATCTTTTGAGTGTATTTTCAGTCTGTTTTCATTTTCCAAGTTCAAATAATCAAGTTTTTATTTTAATTAAGAGATGCTTTCTTCTTGTCTTATCTAGATGTAGTTTAGTTTAAGTGAACTAAAATAATCTTGGTAACCACCAGGTGCTGCAGCAAGTGTGAACACCTCTATAAAAGCAGACATCCGAGCAATTTGCTGTGTCCATGTGTGCATTAACACAGTACCACAGGATCGCTTCGTCCATCGACATGCCAGCAAATTTAACCCAAGGTACTAATAAAAATATACATTTCTCTTGTACCTAATTTTATACCTGTTTAAAGGTCAATTTCTTTAACATTACATTAGGGTACAAAATTGCATCAGTGATTAAAGACAGATCTCTGTAAGGTGTCAAGGATTCAGCAGTTTAGTTGGTACCGCCCAACTGACAAGACATTGAACTCCTCAAGGTGCAATAATTACACTCACTCCATTAATGAATCCATTATCCTCAAAGCTTTGAAGAACTACACTTACTTTCTGAGTGTAGTTCTTCAGAGCTTTGAGGATAATGGACTCATTACCCGGCTGCAGTGTGAATTCACAAATACGTAACCAAAGGGTGGCGAATGCTTTTGAAGAATGAAGTGCTACTTCTCCCTGGTCAGGGTGGAGACAATTTGCTGCAGGTATCCAATTCTAGATTTCATTATTTCCACCACTGTGTTTCACTGTGGATTTTACCCACTGCAGCTTTATTTTGTCTCCTGTTAGTCCTATATATACACTTCTTCCATCATCATCAGTAGCTAGGACTTTTGCTCTCAATATTCACTCAGAAATTATGGTATGTTTAGCCTCCCTCAAATGTTTGGCCTTTTTCCTTTGCCAAAAGTTCTTTAGATAAAATGTAACCACTATTTGACACACAACATTTCTGTGCTCTTGACTGCTTGGTTGGTTACTGTTGGTCTGCCCAATCCTGCTTTGGATGCAACTTCTTCACTTCATGGAATGAAATATTTTTGCTTTCCCAGACTATGAAAATTATTTTATGGGGACAGACACTAATTTAAGTACCCGCGGTCAACCATCCAAAGCAAAGGACAATGTACAGGAAAGGTGCAGAAGACAGTGCAGGCATGGTGGAGTGGGTGGAGACCAGTATCGCTGGACAGAAGATGTTAATTATGGAGCTTTGTGTTGGTAGCAAAGGAGGACATACAGAGGGTTGGTGTGAGAGTGGAGGATGGGGATAAGGTGAGATGAAGGCAGACAGCGACCTCTAAAGGATGTAACTGAGAGAAGTAGAATTTAGGGGTACATATACGGGTATGTTACTTAAAAATGGAAAAAAACAACAACTGTGAAATAATAAAGTGCATAAAGTTAGTGAAAATAAAAAAGTTGATGTGATATCTGAAATCAGCACCATTTATTATAGTGTAATCCTTCATTCAAAAAGCATGCTCCTTTCTGTGTGCATTTGTATTTTATCATATTCATATTCTGTGTGGCGGCACAGAAATGCAGTTTTACTTATGGAGACATTGTGTCATGAATGAGGATTTTGGCTTTGTTACCAAACAACACATTCTCTATCCGGTCGTTAAGTGATGACATTCCGGGCCTAAAGTAGTCTGCGTTTAATATGGCTTTTGTGTTGTTAACATGTTTAATGTTTTGTATTTTCTTCTATTTAATCTCAAAAAGCTCCTAAAACAGTCAGTGATCACTGTTGACCTCCCTCGGCTTTTATTACCGCTAATCATTTATTTAAGCTCAGTTTTTAAAACCTTAGGATGTAACTACAGCCCAGCCCATGCAGCAGTATATGAATGACTAACCTCGTATTGTGGATGGATTATCTCAGTTGTTCTCCTGGCTGAAGTTTGGTCCTTTTACAGCATCCTGCCATGCGATTACATTTGTTCCTGACCACCGAGAACACTCACGTTAACTTTTATCGAGTGGAAAAAAGTTAGCTTGTTTATATTATGCTAACATAGCTGTGTTGCTAGCTGTGTCGCTAGCATGCCAACATTATATACCAGCTAGCCAAACTTCAGTAACCCCACAAACGTCACTGCTGTTTAGTTTTCTGTCTTCATTTATGCTGGAAGTGATAAGAAAGCTGTACGTTTTAATTTGTTTCCAAAACCCCGCAGTCAGGACATGCTATGTTGTACTTAGATAGAAGCTAGCGAGCTAACTCCCTGCTAACTTCTAACTCCGTTAAATGTCATAAATTCCGTTTTCATGGATGCCTGGATGTTAAATTCAATTGTTACACCTGGTAGAGTAGAACGCTGATCATTTTATTAAAGATGAAAGACTTTAGACAGTTTTTCAACTCTCAGTAATGCCATAGTGATCGTTTGATATATGGACCTGCAGCGGAGTTTAGGCCCAGACATGGCTAGTGACGTCAGACTTAACGATCGGATGCAGGAGGCATCAACGTACTTCTTATATAAACCTTGACCTTTCCTTTAGTGCCGATCACAGGCCAAATGTGACATTGTGAACAGATCAAGTGTATGTTTTTCTCTGCTAGAATGAACGTTGCCATGCAGTCCATTGAGCCTAGCCTTATTTCTGCAGACTCACAGGATCTTGGCCATTATAAAGTCTATCCCTGTGTGGAACAATGTATTGTTGCTAACACAACAGGCAGTTAAAATGATTCTTTCCAGCTTCCAGGGCACCTTATTCTAGAAAGGGTTAATTTTGTTTTGGACTTTGCATCTCTGTAAACTTTGTCATGTTGGATGATAAAACTTTGTGAGACACGCATTGTTCCAGCGGTTGATTTGATGGCCTCCTGCAACATTCAGAGAAATTCAGAAATATAAGCTCAAATTTTCAAAGTGTGACTGATGCTACACAACGCTTAAAGAGAGCAAACAATCAGAATTTGAAATGAAGTGAATACACCAGCTGGTGCAACATGCTGCACATGCCATTTTTGAATAAAGAACAAAACGCAGGCACAAAGAAGAGCGGAGGAAGAAGAAGAGGGAAAAAAGTTTGACTCAGGAAAAATAAGGAAACTTTGTGGAACTGCACTTTCAAAACAGCTTTGCACAAACTGATGATGTGCATCTGGTTGTAAATAAAGCACTCTGAAAATGTTCCCCACGGCAGAAGTGAAGTGAGGAAACTCTTAAGAGTAACGCAACTATTATCAATTAAGACAAAAACAACATAATGTTGTCTGAGATACTTGGCAGGTACGTTTATCCAGGCAGTATCTGATGTTTCTTTATGTGATCCCACACTGAGTCTACCCTGGAGGGGTCAGGCCATCTATAGCAGGACTCCTAAAAGATGAAGATTGTGTTTTGGCTGCTGTTGGGGGTCACAGACCTGCTGCAGAAAGAGTTTGGGAGAGATCAGATGGCTCCCTGATTGTTGTGATGAGAAAAAACAACAACATCTCTATGGTGTCTAAATTTTAAGTGTAGGTATATATATATCTATATATTTTATGTTTTTATTTCCATCATATCTATTTAATCTATCTAATAAAGCTTGCTTGTTTGATATCTGTAGTATACCTTGATTTTCTTAACTTCCCAGCTGACAAGAAGCTTTGAACCAGGAATCTCCAAGTGTTAATCACTGGACTTTTAAATATTTATTAATTTCTCAAATTATTATTTGCTTTGTTTTTACAAAATATCATGTGTCAATTAATCGTCAGACATAGGGTTCGAGTTGTATCTTCAATTTCATCTTGAAGGTCACGTTGTGTGTTTTCCCAAACACCATGTAACGACTACACGGATAGATTATGAGAGAACAGGCCTGAGGTAAGGAAATGTAAAAGGCCACACACCCCATGCAATCAAACTGAAAAAGATCGATGCTGCTCGATCCATACTGGAAACCTGCACCTACTCCCGGTCAACAAAAGAATCCTTTTCTTGTCAATCTGGCTTTAAAATGATGTAATTTCATTGTATTTAAATTATTAAATGGATATCAATAAACCGTGCTTAGTGTGACTTTTAAAACCAAATTATTATAAATATACATTAAAATACTATGTTTTCATAATTTAATTAATATTTTTAAAATATAATATGAAACATATACATATAATATACACATATTTAAGCCCATGTAACTATTTTATAGTTACTTTCTTTAAAACATGAACTTCCTTCCCATCCATCGATCCATCCATCAGACAGGCATATGTGAGGTGGAGGGCACATAGTGGCAATGGAGGTGAGACAGGTGTGGGGGTTTGGTGGGGTGCTCTGGATCTGGCTGCCACGATTATTGATGAAAACAATGTGCTGGGAGTTTGCTGTTCAGAAAGAGTAATATTTAAACTAAGTAGCTGCCGCCATTGTTGGAAACTGGAATTGGCTGGGCCGCACTATGAATTCTGGGATATGGTGGGCCACGAAGGATACACCCGACCCATCCTTCAAATGTGTTAGTGGTTTAACATCTTTTTGATGGTCTTTCAAACATCAACTAGCAGTTACTTTATAGGTTATGGTCATGTTGGGGTCAGGACCAAGGATCTGTGTTAGTGAGTTTAGAAGGTGATTTAGACTAAACCCATGTGAAGCACATGTTTCTGAAGCATTATATAACCATTATATAATGTTAGTCTTTCAGTCATTACTCAATACTGGATTACTAAGAGTATACTAAATTAATTAAGCAATGTTTATGACTAGAAGTGGATGTCATGGGTAAGTAATGACCCTGTCACCTTCAGTCTACCTCGGGTTATGTAATTACAGCAGCTTTAAAATGTGTTTGTCTGTGTTTGCTTGCTTGTTCCTCTGTCTGCAGCATATCATCCTTGCAGAAAGAAAGACTTGTCATCATTTTAAATGCCTTTCTATTGACTTACTCTTCCACTTCTCCGACATTACTCCCAGCACATCAACTCCAGGCATTCTGTCGTTTCTGTTGTCTGAAGATGAAATGGAAAACACTTTGTGTTCACTGAGTTCATGTGAGGCCGTGGCAGTCTGTGAAGTGAATATACCTGCTTCTCTCATGTCTCTATTTTATGTTCGCTACCTTGAAATTCTTTCCTCTCGTCTTCTAATCAGTGATTTTATAGAAAATGTTGACTGATTGTTTAAGACCTGACAACACTGTAAACAGAACACCTTTTAGACAGCACTATAAAAATCAGAGACCTAAACAATTCATTTTCCTTTTGCAAAGTCGATGTTTCCAGAAAAAACCCTGCTCTGCACAGCTCTATATTCAGTGTTTAATGATCAGCATGCTATAAAATAGATCTGTGTAGCAATTAATGGATAATAATACTACAAACAGCAGCAATGATAATAACAGTGATACATTTCTGTTGAAAACCTGCACTTATAAACATCAACATATTTATAAAGTTACCACCCAGTTCTCAAAAATTTTGATGCTTGTAAAATGTAAAGAAAAGCAGAATGTGATCACCTACACCCACCTGCTCACAACAGAATATAGAAAACATCAGACATTTCAAGCCAGAGACTTTGCCAATTAAGAACAGAGTCATGTTTACCGCTGTGCACCGCTCACTCCTGTTCAGTCTGTAAACATCTGAAAACTGAGGCAATCGATTACTGGAATTTTTAGGGGGGAGGAATCTTTCCTTTTCTTTTCCAACATGGAGTCCTGGGTCATCTTTGTCATATTTTATGTTGCATGATGCACCAAATGTTTTAAGTGCATGAAAGGTGTGAACTGCAGGCAGGCCAGTTCAGCATCCACCTTTTCTAAGATGAAGCCATAGATGCATGAAATATGCAGGACGTGCCTTGAAAAACATGTAATCTGAATGGGAACATAACCTGTATATACATTTGACATTGATAGTGCCTTTTTAGATTCTATAGGGACTAATGCACCTCCATACCATCAGACATGAATGCTGATAACAAAGCGGATGGTCCTTCTCTTTTGACTCATCTGACCACAGACCACAGTTCTCCACTTTTCCTCAGTTCATTTTAAATGAGCTCTTGTCCAGCGATGATGACAGCCTATAGCTTTTGATTTGTGGATGGCACAGCTTTCTGGAAGTGTTCCTGCACTGCAGTGATTTTTACGACAGAATCAATCGTGACTGCTTTTGAAGCAGGGCCGTGCAAAGGCCCAAAGACCACAGGCATCCAACGTGGACGTGCTGTGGACATATTATCATAATATCAGCTGTAGAACCAAAACAGGACTTTTACCTTTAGTTAGTCTTAAATGTATTTAGGTTTAGTTTTCTGTCAAAGTTGTCCAGAAATAAGCTCAATTAAATGGAATTTTACAAAATTTCTATAATTCAAACCAGTGAGTTACATAAAAATATTTAAAATCTTTCTTTTGGAACCATCCTAATCACAGTCCAGGATCTGCAGTTGGTTCTACTTTGCTGTGTCTTAGTTTTTCAGGTCCATGGGTTGCTGCTTGCGAAATTATATTTATAAAGCACTATAATATGATTCACTGATATAATTTCATCTATAAATCCACTTCTGGTTTACTTCCCTCTTATTTATCACATTATGTGTTACATAAACAGTTTAGTCATAGTCTGCAGTCTCAGGACGTCATTATATTCACAACATGCAGTGAAATGTGTTTTGTCCGAGCTGCGGACGTAGCCGCGCCATTCTAGGGCTTGGTGTTTTGGCATGGAGGGCCTAGTCAAGACTCTTACTGCATATTGGGAGGGAATCGAGCTTGCGACCTCCGCTCCAAAGGTGTGTGGTCTTACCACTCAGTAGCCAGCTGCCTACACAAAGCAATGACCAAAGACGGAGTGATGCTAAGAACAACACTTGTCAGCGTTAAAAGAGAGGCCAGGTTAATTTTTGCAGCGGTTCTGAGCTATGTGCTCCAGCAGTACAGTACTTCATCAGTTTCAATCCAGCCAAAAAATAGAAAACTACACAAACCAATAATGATTTGTAACGAATATTGAAATTCATTGAACCAGTCTGCTTTTTCCTAGTACACTTTAGATAATATCATTAATACCAATCAATAAATAGCTGGAATGGATTGTCTGAATATTGGTGCTGATCATGTCCATTCTCTAACATCTAACAAAACAAAGCTTCCCTCAAACTACATCTAAATTCTGAAAAGAAAAAGCCTACACAGACAAAAAAAAAAAAAAACCCTAAGAACTGTGATAGAAGTGGTAATTGGCAGCATGACTGCGTAGCTGACAAATCTGCAGAAAATGTGATGCAGTCATGTCAACATGCTCCCATATCTCAGAGGAGCATTTCCATCGTCTTTTTACAGCAGTGCCATATGATCGTTTTAAGAGAATAGTGACGACAAGAGATTTAAAGGCATGTTCGCCCATCACAGTCCAAACTCTAGTAATGGTGGTACAGGAGCAGGGCTTGATGACGATCAACGAAACTAAAACCAATATCCTGAAGACAGGATACATGAATGAATGAATCTTTGTTGAGCTTCGGTGGAATCTGCTCAGAGACGGGAGAATGGTTGGACTCCAAACAACTTCAAAAGCTTTAAATTAAATCTGGCTTTGAATGAAGCAAAGCGACGTAAAATTTATTATGAACTGATGTGTTTTCTCTTTGTATGACACTGGTATTTATTTATTTATCCTTTTTTAGTATTGCTGTTTAATGGTATGTCACTATCATTCATAGTGTCATTCATCAACCCCCTCTCTAACCAACAGTACATGAATTCTGGTAGTGTGTATCCTTTGTACTGAATATTTCATGAAGCTTTGACAGTCTTGAGAGGCCAAAAGCAGTTACAGGGGAAAGAACAGCAAAGCTTTGAGCTTTAGCCTAATGGGTTTGGCTTAGACAAGGTTTAAACTCGAGATATATGTGAAAACCAACACCACAAACTGACGTTTTGTTTCCTATATTGTCAACAGAGTGTGCGACAGCTCAGTGAAATGCACACAGGACTGTATTTTTTCTATGCTGCAATAAATTATTGCTTAGTCCAGTTTGAATTGCAGCTCATTAAAAAATAAGCCAATAATAAATGCTATAAATCAGCATCAGATGATTGGATTTCTTTCAGAACTCATTACATGATTACTGTATAGCATATAAAAATAGGAAATGTCTGTATGAAATTGTAATGGCTTAACATGTTATATCATAAAAGAGTCTTAGAATGAGAGGGGTTTATATTATTAGGACTGATCCATTTATCACTTGTAATATTGTTCAATGCAAAAACCTGGTCACTAATTAAAATATTCATTATCCCTTCTAACATGGCTAATAATTAAACACAGATTTTCAAATTTACATTTGCTCATAATTCCATAATTAATTGATCTTGTGTACACAAAGCCAATTAGCTACGGGGTTCTGGGATACTAATTTGACAGTGACGGTGCTAACCACTCCACAAACATGCTGGCCTTACTGTACGCAATGCTCTCTTTGTCAAAGAGATCCTGTTTACATTCAAACACTGCACAGCACACTCCCCATCAATAATCATTTCTGTGCCTCTCACACCTAACACCTTTTAGAATTTATGGTGATATTTGTGGTGCTAACATAGTGGCTGGCTGGCACTCCTTTGTAAATGAATTACACCACATATTTATAAAATGCTCTAGAGTTGGCAGCATTTGAAAGAGCCATTACAACTCCGAATACAGTTTTCACAACAAGTTGATATTGGAGACTAGAAAGGTTTTTCTCTCTTACCGATTATGAGAACAGAGGGACAGTGGCCTAGTTAGGTGGAAAACTCACTGTAGCTGCATGCCCAACCATTTATCTTCTAATGCTTATCTGGGTCAGCAATCTAAGCATAGATGCCCAGACCTCCCTCCCCCAAGCTAGTTTAGATACCAAAGGCCTCTTTAACTGCTACCTGCTCCACAAACCACAGGACTACATCCTGTGCCCGCAAAACTCAAGTGGGCCGAAGTCCACAGGGTGCCCAGCCCAATGTCCATCGGGCCCATTGGCTGCTTACAAGCCAATCACTAATGAGCCGCTCCTTTAGTAGGGTGACCAGATCCCAAAAACCTACATTTAGAGCAAGAAACACATTTTTGCGGAATAATATGGGACGTGTTAATAATGATGATAAGGGATTTGAAGTTTAGGTTTAAGCAGATTAAAAGAATAATAATATGTATTTTATTTGAACACAACCTGTGAGCATAAATGAACATGTAAAGTTGTGTTTAATGGTCCTTTGTGATATCCTTACACCATCTCTTCCAATAACATTTTAAACTGTTCTGCGTTATAATGGAAGCTCTTTTGTCTCCTAATCAGCTTCAGGTTTTAGTATAGATGTATCCTACATCTCTTTCTGTGCCATGTTTCCTGTGAGACTCTCACATTGACTTTTGTAAATTAGAGCAAATCAAAATGTGGGAAATGGTCTCAATGGCACAAGCGGGGTAGGGGATAAAAATGATGCCACATAAAGTGGGACACCTGGTCACCCTATTCCATGAGTGGAGCCCAAGAAAGCCCAGACATGGAGAGGTTTCTTGATACCTAGCTGCAGTCTTTATAGTGACATTTAAATCACATTTAATCTGGTCCCTCATCCAAGAATAATTTTCCTTAGGAGACCGTGACAGGGAAAATAAGAGTTTAGTTCGTATATGTGTTTGCTGGCCAGGGAGATAGAGCTGAAACATTTGTGCAGCAGGTTAGAGATGGAAATGTGCTAACAAATGAAGAGATTGTGCTGAGAAGATTGAAGGACATTGAGGTGTTGATAAATGAAGAAAATGAGAAAGAGTGGGGACAGATGGAGGACAAATAATGAATCAGGAACCAGTTGCTGCATATGGCCCCGCCCCTCCCTGAGCCTGGTTCTGCCGGAGGTTTCTTCCTGTTAAAAGGGAGTTTTTCCTTCCCACTGTCGCCAAAGTGCTTGCTCATAGGGGGTCATATGATTGTTGGGCTTTTCTCTGTATGTATTATTGTAGGATCTACCTTACCAACACAATCTCATCTCAAAGCATAACATTCAACGCCATGTGACAAATCGTCAGTACGTTATGCTTTCGGCCGCCTAACTCGTTTGTATGTTACGTGTTCGAAAACATGAGAACCGTTTGGAATCAATCTACACATGTACATTTCTTTTACTTCCTCATCATGAATTGCTTTGGAAAACACTATCTAACATGATTAAGAGTGTGGTTAAGGTTATGGATAAGGTTATGGTTAGGGCTGGAATACATGGCTGGAACGTGTGTTACCACCGGGAGCATCATTCCATTGGATCCCATCCATCATCAAGCACGTAACATAGGGATGCGGAACGTTACCATTTGCTTGGGACGTGACAAATCGTTGGTATGTTATGCGTTCGGAATGAGAACGGTCTGACCTTACAGTATAAAGCACCTTGAGGAAACTGTTGTTTTGATTTGGTGCTGAATAAATAAAATTGAATTTAATTGAAGTGCATTAGTAAGGAGGAAGTAGGGGGCAGCTATGAAGAGTGGAAAGCCAGTTGGTCCTGATGACATATTGTACCTGTGGCAATATGGAGACCTCTACAAGAGAGGACAATGGGTTTCTTGACTACCTAACTTAACACAGTCTTGGATAGTGAGAGAATGCCTGAGGTACAGGAATGTCTGTACGATGATCTTTGAAATAAATCTGGAATTTTTGTCATATTCTGTATATTTTACATAAAGTTCCTATGATGTACACAGCTGCTATAAATCCACTCTATATCATTAAACCTGTGGAAAGTGAAGTGTGAAAAAGTGTTTGCCCCCTTCCTGATTTCCTATTTTTTGTTTTGTCAGTGTTTTGGATAATCAAACAAATTTTACTATTAAACAAAAAAAAAAAAAAAAAAAAAAAAAAAAAAACACGAGCATTTCACACCATCGTATGATGAAACATATTCAACTGATTTTGTACCTCTGCTACTGCAGACAAGTTATAAATAGGTTCATCAGAGTAAGGCACACGATTTTTAAGTATTTACTTGCTATGCAAACTTTCATGTTAAATAAACTCTGAAGTAAAACTGACATCTAATTTGCTGCTATTTAATGCATTTAAGTTCATAATTCAAGGAAAATATCCTGAATTCTGATCTGTTATTATAGATACGTATACGCCATAGAATAATAAGCCTGATTTTGATGTCACGACCTTTTGTATGAATTTCCATGCCACTGAAATTACCACTCTGACACCTAATCATTTTTATTTTAAGGTAGCGAGTACTTGAAATGCACAGCTAGGTCCTGGCTGTAAAGTTTGAAAAACACCATATTTTTTTTAAGGTTAGGGGTTACGATGGGGCTCGCACATCACACATGTTGATACATGAGCACTGGCATGCTTTTTTTTAAGTCAGTCTCTAAACTAAACTTATCATAACCTCTGGCTGTACAGCTGGTGGAGAGCAGTTGATCTAAAAAAAAATGAATGGCCCCTTCTTCTCTTGGTAATTCTTATAGCCATTACTGGTGATCAGTTATGTGCAGGCCCTGCTTGAGTATTTGTCACATTATTTACATAGATATATACATTTGTCATATTTGTGAAATGCACATTTTCAGTAGATTTTCTAGGTGATATCTCTAATCTCAAGTCTGCCACCTCCAGCTCGGCCTCCTGTCTTTTTGTCGGACACCCTGTCCGAACCATACATCATAGCACCACCGTCCTGAAAATCTACCCCTGATTAGGGATGGGTATTGATAAGATTTTCACGATTCAGATTCCATTTTCGATTCTGTTTAACGATTCGATTCTTTATCGATTCTCTTTAAAAAAGGAGAACACTAAGGTCGATTAGCTTAGAACTTTGTTTTATTACTTTGTTCCCCCTACCACCACTTCCTCCCCCTACCACCACTTCCCCTGCCAGTGGCGGACTCCCTCAGACGTCGGTGCGTTGGTGGGTCCTTGTGTCCGGGGATGGGCATCCAAGTACACACCGGCTCACTCCTTGGCGGCCGCTTATCGGGGCCTGGAGCCTGGGGCTCGCTCGGGCCACTTCGGAGGTGGGGTGCCTCCGGCCTCTCGGCCTGGGGCTCGGTCACTCAGGCGCAGCTGGCGGCCGGCGGAGCTCACGGGCGCGTCACTGCAACCCCCCCTGGTTTCTGCTCCGCGGCTGCTGAGTGAGCCCTCATCTGGGACTCTCCTCAGCTCTTACTGGGACAGTGGCGCGGCTGCCCCTCTGTTGGTTTTCCTTGGTCTCTTGTGTTCTGGGGGCCTCTGGATGTCTGGAGTTTTGATCTCCTCCATACCTGCTTCATGCCCTGGAGGACGGGGCTGTGGCCCCCCCACACCCTCTAGCAGATCATTACATGAAGGAACCTTTTAAAAAACAAAAAACAAGCGCGTCCATGCTCACAGGTGTACACACGGGTGATCACACCCACAAACTACACCCTTTTTGGCTCCTACCTCAAAGCACACTGTGTTCTGTTGATCTTATGTGCTGCACAATAATGTTTAACATTTAGTATTTACTGTCATATTCCCATATATCATTGTGATGTTGTTTATTCTATTACTCTTGTTCTCTTCTGCTTGTTTTCTTTCTCAGCAGGTGATCCAGGTTATCGATATATGCATTTTTTTTTCTCTGCCCGTTCTGTTGGTTTATGTTTTTTGCCCTTCTCCCCCGTCCCTCTTCTCAGCTGTTTCTCTTTCCCTCTTTCTTTCCCCCAGTCACGTCTGTCCCGTATTCAGTAAGTGAAAATAAAATAAACAATAAAAGGTGAATCAAAAAAAAAAAAAAAAAAAAAAAAAAAAAAGAACTTTGTTTTATATCTTCTCTTTGAACAAGATAGAAATTTAGGAGTAACATGGCCTTACAAACCCAACAGTGAGATCTTAAGAGATACACAGCCTACGGCTCTTCAATGGGGTGTCAAAGGGGCCCCAGGAAAAAAAAATTGTAAATGTAAAATAATAAAATAAATATTCTTCTGTAGCAATTACACAAGAATATCCAGTAATTTCTCTGCCTACAATTAAACACATTCACTTACCAAAGTGAAATCGGGGGCATCTGCTGTGGCAAATGGGTTCAAGCCTTTTACCACAAACTTAGTCTCTGCTCGGTGACATTCGTCTATCCTGGCCTGAAAGGAGACGCTACCGGCAGACTGCAGCGAGAGCTGCCAGCATCTGAGCCAGACTCTGTCTCATCATGGTCACTAAATGCACAGTAATGGCAGGTTTGTAATAAGGCAGATCGCGCTAACATAATATGCACTGTTAGTTGATTATTTACCTGCCGCATTAACGGGAGAGGACGTGCAAACGTTACCGCTGCTGCTGGGTTGAGATTCACGAGTCCGGAGCAGAATTAAAAACACGACATTCATGTAAGGTCATCATGTTGTTTTGTGAGCAAATGCTTTTGCATATTCGTAGTGTTTCCTCCCTTAAATGCCAGGTAAATGACGCTCCGCAACGTAGTGACATAATTCGGGGCGACTGGAATCATTAAAGGGAATCGTTTGCAAAAATGGCAAACGATTCCAAGGAATTGAAACAGTGGGAACCGGTTCTCAACAAGAACCGGTTTTCGATACCCATCCCTACCCCTGATGCTCATCTCCACCCACTCCAACCTGCCTTCACCTAGCTGGTGCATGGTTGAACCCAGGTATGTACACTCATCTACCTTCTGCTCTGCTCCTTGCATCTTGAGTTCCGTCTTGTTTCTACTGACTTTCACTCCACTTCTCTCCAGAAGTTACCTCCACCTCTCTAGACTCTCTTCCACCTTCTCTCTGCTCTCACTACAGATCACAATGTCTGCAAACACCATAGTCTACGGATCCTGTCTGACCTCATCGGTAAGCCTGTCCATCACTGTTGCAAATAAGAAGGGGCTCAAAGTAAATTCCTGAGATAATCCCAAACACACCTTGAACTCATTTGTTACTTTTACCAGACACCCCACCACTGGCTCAACACATTCAAAGCAAACGTCACATCTGTTGTGCTGTTTCTCAGCATTAAAATAAACTCCATTCCATAGCTTGACTCGTCAACTATATCCCCTCCTAATTACTACAGCTCTGCACATTACCCTTATGTTTGGAAATCAGTGCCAGTACACTTCTTCTCCATTTCTCGGGCATCCTCCTAATCTCCAAAATTGCTTTAAATAATCCATTCAAAACCTGACGTCCTCTTTTCTCGACATATCCATATCTCCACAGGTGTTTCATCTGGACCAACCACCTATCCACTGTGATTGGAGCCATCCAGTCACAGTGGCTGAGGCCTCTCCATTAAAGAAGATTAATGCTGTGTGCGAAATACCCTCACCTTTTGATAACCTCCTCTTCTTAGCAGATATGGTTAATTGGTGTTCTGAAAGGCACACACACTGACAGAATCCTCTCCCAAATCACCAAACAGCAGAAGTGTGTGTTACACTTTCCCTTCTATACATTGCTCTACAATTTCTCAACTAAGACATTTTTATAACACACACATACAGTGTTTGTAATTCAGCTTAATGACAGTATGTGACAGGTCAAATCAACAAGACTCACCAGATCTCAGGGTTAATGTGTTTCTTCTGCATAACAGCAGCTTTCCAAACCCAGGGAGTAGCACGGGTCTGCACACAAGAAAAAAGCTCTGACTTTCTTAATTACTTTTAATAAATTATTTCTGAAATAGTGACAACATCAATCAGGAACTAACAGCGAATAATGCAAATAATTAAGTAACATTAATGTAAAAGCAACCCGTTTCTAAATGATAGAATGACATAACTGTATTATACATACCTTCTAATCTAAAGCTGGCTCTTCTCAGTGGATCTGTGGTCTCCTCCTCTAATCTCTAAGGTGCTGCTGTGCATCATTGATGTGAATATGAAAAAGCCAAGATGAACAAATTTTCCTGACAACAAAGTTAGGGCATGCAGGCAAACATAGAGTAACAAAACAGAGAAAAAAAAAGAAAAAACAACTTCTCTTCTTTATCGCCTCCGGCCACTTAGCAAGACTGTAGGGCAGAGACTATCTGACCTCCATGCCTTCCTCTCTTTTTTTCCTACTACCCAGGCAGAAGAATTTATCACAGATGGAACAATTTAAGTATTTTAAGGTTGAAACCGAACCAGTAATTTATTCCACAGAGTAAAAATACATGTGGGATTTAAGTCCACATACAACAAAAAGAAGCTGATTCATTTCTCTGTAGAAAATCTGAAACCTCTAATAATGTGCAGCTTACCATCTCATACATGTAAGAAATTATCTGTAAAGGTATAAGAAGGAGGCTGCGGGGGCTGAGGGTAGCTGATCATCCATCATTTGACTGTTTGGGGTTTTTCATTACAGCAAGCTGTTCGTCGTTTTGACTTGCACCTGCTCGGTGATGTGTCTGCATGGTGGTTTTTGTCTCGTTTCTGCTCTGGCCTTTTCCTTTCACCGTGCTGTGCTGTTAATAAAACGTGATAAAATAACAGTGACAAGTCAGCGTGGGACTGAATGGTGTTAGATACCACATGAAAGGCTGAAAGGACATACTAAGACAAACATGACATACTAAATGTTATTAGGCTGCAGTGTATGTACCCTGCCACTATATCAAGTCACGTTGAGCCCTGCCACCTGTAGGGGCACTCACTTTGGAAATGCGAGGGTAGGTGGATGGAAAAAGCTTATAATAACGATAACAATTCCTCCATTAGACTGAGCCCAAATGAAGCACAAGACAAATGACTGTAATAACTTGCAATAATAACTTGGTTATGATATATTATATATACAGTAAATATTAATATGTTAATCATTCGCTAATGATTGCACAGTTGACTGGCAAAGATTATTCACTGCTACAGTTTTGTTACGTTACAGTACAACCATGTCAGCCGTTTTTGCCCCTAGTGACAAATCATTTGTGGCTTTGCTGTCATGCAGTAATGACCTGAAGAACCTGCTTCCATGTAATGTGACCTGGTCCATGGAACTGTGAACCAGCCACCGTGAAGCTTATTTGAAACTGGATGTTGCAATGTTCCAAAAACAAAATTGACGGGAAAATTGAGCAGTGCTTTGGCAGCGGCTGCACCCATTAAGTCATCGACCTACTGGGTTTCTGTGTGTTATCATTATCAAATGAAAGACCTTGTTTCATCAAACTTTCTGCACTGCTTTGTCATTTTTAGTCAAAGCTTTATATAGAATAGAAAGGAATGATCAGAGCATTATATTTTAACAAAGAAATCCAAGTGTTTTAAATATTACAGGGAATAATCTTAAAATATATAATTTAAATTACATGTTTTTCAGTTAGTACTTTGTAAAATATGTGAAGTGTGAAGGAAATGCAGCCAAAAGAACAAATGAAAGAATGCCAGAAAGTGAGATAACGCATGACTCAGAACCTGAGAATGAAAAATAAGGCAGGGTTAATGAACAAAAGAAGCAAAACAGAAGCTGAAGTGGTTACCATGGAGCTAATGATAGGATTTGAAAAGTATTAAACACCACAGCAACCTCTGTTCCTGTTACCTCATCAGGATGAAAGGCAGGAGGTCCCTGCACAAGCACCTTGTGTGTGCTGCCTGTAATAGGAAAATAGTTGCAGTACAAGCATTAAAAGGGGACCTGTTATGTTCATTTCCAGCATCATAGTTCAAAATAATCCTTATTTACCTTATATACGGGCTTGACACAGCCCCACAGATCACCCACTGTGGGCTGAAACACAATGTTTTAGCTTCTCTCTCTTTAAAGCCATCTTCCATTTATTCTTCTGACTGTCTGCCCATCATAAACATCCACCACTGTAAATAAACCAGAATAAGTCCACTTTAAGATTATGTACGAAGCTCATTCATTTTCACCATGCATCCCAACTTCACCCAGCACATCAAAAAAAGCTGGGTAGGATCATGCTTAACACTTTGTACCATTCTCTCCTTTTAACATCTGGGAACAGAGGAGACTAGTTCCAGGACTTTTGGGATTTTATAATTAGTCAGATATGGGATTTTAGATGCTCAACAGTCTTGAATCTTCTTTGTCATAGTTTATGATTTACCATTGTCTTGCTATTTAAGGTGGAGGAAGTCCTTCAGCCAACATCTGAGCGTTACACTGGAAACGGTTAGTGAAATCGGTGCCTTCATCAGTACGTCTTGCATGCTTTGGCCCTTTGTCTTTGCCTCACCTGTTTGTTCATCTCTGCACAGGAATCCTGATTTGTGTCTGAGTTACAGAAAGTGTTCCCCTGTGGACCTGTTTGTACTGGAGCCATGGACCCATTAACTAACACCCCTTCTACTGTCAATCCTATTCCCTGCCTCACTGTAAATGAATGTGCTGTCTTTTATTTCTTCCGAGTCTGCATCCTGAGTGCAATACGCACCACTGACTATGACATATTGTTAATGAAATTCAAAATTCAGTTGTCTCAGTTTAAAACACTTGTTTCTGATGTTCTGTTGTGAATAAAATATAGGTTGAAATCATTGCAGTCTGTTTCAATCTAGATTTCATTCAGCATCCTAACTTTTTCAGAACTTGGTTTGTTAATTTATACATTTAGAATCATAACTTCAAATTTTAGGTCCTCCCAGGCTTACTGTCAGACAAAATAGAGCACAGAGAGGACACAATGAGTTCGAGGAATCGAATAACAAAGACAACTTTAGGGAAATTCTTGAAACCGTTCCAAACCATGATGCAGCAGTTAAACGTAGATTAACGACCATTCACGACACAAAGTACACAAGCACTATAATGCAGAAACAGGTTCTGGACTGTTTGGCAGGAGTGGTCCATTCTGAAATTGTTGAATTAAAAAAAAAAAAAAAAAAATTCAGTATCATGGCAGATGAGACAAAGGATGTTTCAAAACCATAACACATTTCATTTGTATTCTGGTACTATTAAAATGAGTCATCAACAGGACTTTTCTCAATTAATGTGCTGAGATCCCACTGCATCTCATCTTTCCCATGCAGTGGGAAAGATTGTCCACTTATTGGAACATCATGGCTTTGACTACAAAAACAACCGTATAGGCTAAGCATATGATGGTGCTGCTGTAGTGAGTGGTAAGCATTCAGGGGTCTAGGCTGGAATGATGGGTCACCCAGATTCCCTTTTGTATCCCCTACAGTGCCCACTGTCTCAATTTAGTGCTTGTTGAAAGTCTTTAAGAGTCCTTATGTTTTCACTTAGGTCCATATATATTTGGGCACTGACACAAGTTTGATTCAAGTTGACACTTGAATCAAAAGCCAAGTCATGGGTAGGTGTGGGCAGTTCCTTCATTATCAATTAGGCAGAAAAGGCCTGGAGTTGATATGAGGTGTGGTGCTTGCATTTGGAAGATTTTGTTGTAAACACACAACATGTAGTCAAAGGAAGTCTCCATGCAGGTGAAACAAGCCGTCGTTGAGCTGCGAAGAGAGAGAGAAAAAAAAAAAAAAAAGACAAAAAACCCACACATCCAAGAAATTGCTACAATAGTAGAAGTGGCGAAATCCACAGTTGGGTACATCCTGAGAAAGAAGCAATGCACTGGTGAGCTCAGCAACATGAAAATACGTGGACGACCACAGAAGAAAACAGTGGTGGATGATCGCAGAATCATTTCCATGGTGAAGAGAAACCCCTTCACAATAGCCGATCCAGTGAAAAACACTCTCCGGGAGGCAGGCGTATTGATATCCAAGTCTACCATAAAGAGAACACTGCACTAATTTAAATAAAGAGGGGTCACTGCAAGATACAAGGCACTCATAAGCCGAGGCAGAGAGAAGTCAGGAGGCTTAAGTGTGTGTGTTGGTCAGCTATCCCAAGAGAAATCTCAGGAGGATGCATATTTACAAAGTCTGTTGCGCTTTAGTAATCCGGTTGTTCAGTGATGACGTGACGAATCCTACTTCCAGGCCTAAAGTAGTCTGCGTTTAATATGGCTTTTGTGTTGTTAACATGTTTAATGTTTTCTTCTATTTGAACTCAAAAAGCTCCTAAAGCAGTCAGTGATCACTGTTGACCTCCCTCGGCTTTTATTACCACTAATCATTTATTTAAGCTCAGTTTTTAAAACCTTAGGATGTAACTACAGCCCAGCCCATGCAGCAGTATATGAATGACTAACCTTGTATTGTGGATGGATTATCTCAGTTGTTCTCCTGGCTGAAGTTTGGTCCTTTTACAGCATCCTGCCATGCGATTACATTTGTTCCTGACCACCGAGAACACTCACGTCAACTTTTATCGAGTGGAAAAAAAGTTAGCTTGTTTATATTATGCTAACATAGCTGTGTCGCTAGCAGTCACGTAGCACATCATTATATACCAGCTAGCCAAACTTCAGTAACCCTACAAACGTCACTGCAGTTTAGTTTTCTGTCTTCATTTATGCTGGAAGTGATAACAGAGCTGTACGTTTTAATTTGTTTCCAAAACCCCGCAGTCAGGACATGCTATATTGTATTTAGATAGAAGCTAGCGAGCTAACTCCCTGCTAACTTCTAACTCCGTTAAATGTCATAAATTCCGTTTTCATGGATGCCTGGATGATAAACTTCTGCTCTACACCTGGTAGAGCAGAAAGCTGATCATTTTATTAAAGATGAAAGACTTTAGACAGTTTTTCAACTCAGTAATGCCATAGTGATCGTTTGATATATGGACCTGCAGCAGAGTTTAGGCCCAGACACGGCTAGTGACGTCAGACTGAACAACCGGATAAGACCACTGTCAAGTGTTCTGTCTGTGAGGTGCCCACACTTGAAAAAGACCAGACTTTGAATTTATTTTGACCAGCTAGTTGGATAGCTAATAGGTAGGTAGATGGATAGACATAGGCGAAAAACCTTTCAACACAAAAAATAAAGAACATTTCATTAATCATTCAGATTAATTAAATGCATTACACAGAAGACAAATGAAATAACAAAAATATATACACTTCAGTAAAGCCACTTAACATAGCTAAAGCTAAATACTTTTGTCTAAACTATCATTTATCCCAGTTTAAGTTAGTTTTACATTCATTGGTTTTTAAATCACAGAGCTGAGTAATTTCAAACAAAGATGAAATAAACTATGGTTCTTAAATATACAAAGTGTGTCTACCTTGCATTTTACACTTTTTATAAACAATTACATTTTTAAAGTATACATTTTAGAGTTTGCAAATATTTTAATAGAGACTTTAACCAAGGATTTTCTTTTACAAAGAATTATTTTCCTTAAATTAAACCAAACATATTTACACTAGTTTTAAGATTTAACCAAGGATTTGGGGTAACTATTTTTAGTATTAATTAACATAAATATGTGGGAAACACTATCTACATAAACAATTTATTCAAACTTAAACATTCATTTTAATATCAATATAATTTTTTAAACTTAAATGCAGTAACTATTTCCCAAAGCATAAACACATTCCACAATTGAGCTTCCATAGTTTCCAAACATATAAGCAGCAAATATGAGTCCAAGAGCTTACCGATAGCCCGTCTAGCTCAAAGTCTTCCTCACAGTGGAAAGTGGATTATGCTTGGTTTGCTGTCCTCTCAGTATGTCACACCCAGGTCAAATGGCTGCTGCATGCATTTTAAGGTCTACTAGGCACGCCAGCCCTTGATTGCTCTAATTCAGCTCACCTGGCGGAGCGGCGCACACCAGGCCGCGCTTAGTTGTCGATTGCACAAGGTCTATACTAAAATCCCTGCATTGGCTTCCGGTTGAGTATAGATATAAGTTCAAAATCCTCACCTTTACGTTTATGTCTCTACAAGGTGGGGCCCCCATCTATATCTCGGAGCTTCTCCAGCCCTATTCTCCAAAGCGAACTCTTAGATCCACTGATAGCGGTCGTCTATCTATCCCACGGACTCGTCTGAAAACAAAGGGGGATCACGCATTTCAAACCCTGGCTCCTATACTGTGGAATGGTTTACCCCCCCCACTACGCACCATCGACACGATGGCTTCTTTCAAAAAACAGCTTAAAACTCATCTGTTTAGACAGGCATTTGGGAAATGTTAATGCGTAACATGTTGTTTTATTTTATATTTATATTGTACTATTGCTTTTTTTTTTTTTTTTTTTTTTTTTTTTTTTTTTTTGATGATATGCTTTTATACTTTCTTTATGTTGCTATATTGTTTGTTTGACATGTTTTCTTGTGAAGCACTTTGTAACAGCGTTTTGTCTTAAAAAAGTGCTATATAAATAAATTTTACTTACTTACTTACTTACTCTAATCAGCAGCCATGCGCAAGCAGCAGCACAGAGCAGGTAGTGGGTAGGAGGAGGAAGAGAAGAGTAACAGCCACACCTACTAGGTCAGCGCGACAACCACAAAGGTGAACAAGTGATAATACAATGTTACTATTCACATGTTTGGGTGTTTTTCTTTAAACTTTCACTTGCATCACTAAAGACCTTTGTGCTGGTGAAACAACTTCCAGAAGAAGCTAAGAAGCTAAACACGACATTCTGAAGATTAAGACCATCCTCAGCTACTGTACTGTGGACACAAGAAAAGTACTTCCTTCAAAACTTACAATGAAAACTATAGTGTAAAGGGCTTGGAAAGAAAGGCATCTGGACTTCTTTAAATTTCCTTGAAGATGTTTCATCTCTCATCCGAGAAGCTTCTTCAGTTCTAAGAGCAATTGGTAGAGAGTCCCAGGTTTTAAGCCCTTAACCACCTTGATTTTTTTAAATGCTTGATTCAAATTTTATAAAAGAAATGAAACCACGGCGGTCTACTTTTATTCATTACAGCATATCAGCTGAAATAAGAATCCATATAGTAAGGCATAGTCTGTGCAATCAAATACATATGTAAATGCCTGCATTATAAGCCTAATGCTTATGTGCAATAATTTCCATTTTCTTCTCATTCTTGTTTTCAGGAGCACATTTGTGTATTTGATTTTCATTTTGGAATTTTCTGCATCACTTTCTCCTTTTTCCTTATTGAGTTGTATTTTATAATGTTCTTCTTATCTTTAATTGCTTTGTTTTCTTCAATTGTATCATGTTAATCTTTAAAGACCTGCTTTTAAACCCTTCACTACTCATTGGAATTGCTTTTTGACTGATTGTATCAACTTTAGAACTTCTAATTCCTTTAGTTTTGTTCTTAATGTGAGGTAAGCACTTCTGCTGTGATGGTGCATCTAATCACACATCTACTTCCAGAGATCGACTACTACTGCTGTCTGCAGATTAGCAGATAGTGCTGACAGTTGCACAGTGTGGGGCTGGCTTACTAATACTCAAATATGCATTTGGATCCATATGTCGCAGGTATCTCCCCAATCTGCTGAAACCCCCCACAGTACAAAGACAACTGATGTTTTAATAAAAGGGCACAGGGGGTTGTCCCAGCATGTGGTGTTATCAGTAGGATGCACATTACAATTAGTGCTTTCCTGCATTAACATGCAGGAAAGCACTGGCACCCATACTGGGGAGGCAATTCCATTGCACTTGGAGCTTTTATGGATTACTTCTTTAAGTGAAGAAATCAATTTGCACATATCACAACATGAATAATATCCAATTCCTGCGCTGATAGTAGACATCTGTGGTGCAGTGTCAGGTATGAGTATGCTGCTTTTCTAATTCATTGTTTGTATTGTCCTCTGACTGTAATATGTATTCATGTGGACAGCTTTCTCAGTAACACACTGGTTATACAGTCCACTTCAAGAGTTGTGTTTAATATGATATTGGATGTTTTGTTTTAGTCTGTGTGCTTTTGATAAAACTTTATTGTCAAAAAGCATACACAGTGGGTGATTCAATAGTTTATTTCAGAAAGGATGTAGCGTTTTCAGTGGGAGAAACATTTCGTCACTGATCCAAGTGACTTCTTTACTTTTATCTGACTGCAGGTTTCCCTAAATGTAGCAGCAATTCCCAAATTAGCAGCACTGACTAACATTACTAATTATTATTATTACTAATATGCAATCGTCATGACCAGTGTTGGTCAAGTTACTTGAAAAAAGTAATCAGTAACTAATTACTGATTACTTCCCCAAAAAAGTAATCCCGTTACTTTACTGATTACTTATTTTCAAAAGTAATTAATTACTTAGTTACTTAGTTACTTTTTAAAAACACGATTTACAACCTGAAGAGGTGATAAAGTGATAGATCTTTCAGCCCAATTCCACTTTTTCTGCATAATCCATCATACAAAATGTAATCAAATGGAAAAGTCTCTTTTTTAACTTGTTTTATTAGTTTTAATCTTTTAACTTTATGCATCAAGCAAAAATTTAATTATCTGCAACATTCTCTGACTTGAATAAATTAGTTTAACATTTAAACCTATTTTCTACACATTCCAGCTCATAAAATAAAATATTTTTTGTGTTTACACTCAGTCTTTCAAATAGATGCAAGTAAAACACAGCAGAAAATAAAGTCAAAGACTCAGCGGTCCTGTTGCTCTGTTTTCACCTGTAAAGCAGGAGTGGGGCAGGCGGAGGTTTACCCTGGTACAGGTGTGCCGCGGTCAGTTGAAGAATCCGCGAGTTTCTCTGTGAGTTTCCCATTACGTGGTAGCGCACTCGGTGCTTGCTCGGAAGTTTAGGGGTTTTTTTCGCTGTAAAAAGAAGTTTTCTTCCCACGCACGATGGACACTAATGTTTTTGTCACTTTTTATGGAATCAAACTCAAAGTAAGGTCAGTACTTCCACGCTTTAAACGCTGCACGCTCATACTCTCTCCGCACTCGATATATGATCGATTGTTGATCTGCACACAGCTGTTGTAACTAATGGCGCACTCGCTTACGTCACTGTCATGAGACATTCTCGCAAAAAATCACGGTTTCAGTAATGCAGCGTTCCTACGGGAAAGTAACGGTAATCTAATTACCGTTTTTGCAATAGTAATCCCTTACTTTACTCGTTACTTGAAAAAAGTAATCAGATTACAGTAACGCGTTACTTGTAACACGTTACTGTAATTCTGATTACTGTAATCTGATTACTGCCCATCTCTGGTCATGACCACTGATCAATGGCCATGAGTGCTATTTAAAGAGAGTTAGGGAAACGCTACAATCACAACACTGATGGTTAAAGATCTACCTTTAAGCCCCCTCCCCAGCTTCAGAGATGGTCTTTTCCCTTTCATGTTCATAAAGTGGTGCTAATTTAAATTATTATGCAAATGTACTGTTTGTGAAGTTGGGGAAACCTGCAGTCAGCTGGGACTGAAGAAGTCACATGGATGAGTGGAAACGCTACGTCCAGAGATACAGAATCAACTTTCTGGGATTTTCTTATCGGGATGATTGAGCATGTATCAAGATGTAAGAGCCGATTATGTGCATTTTCTTTGATTACAGACCCCAGGATAAACAGATGTTATCAAGGCAGTAAAACAAAGAAATCCCAGTAAACAACTGTCATACTATGGTTCTTGGATATTCAATCTTAAAAAAGAAAGGAATTCCGCTGCTGGCTGTAAAATGAAAATTGGTACTAATTATAAGTCATGAATCTGATGGCTGGGGAAATAACTGGCAAGAGCAAACAAATGACACCCAGGGAAAATAAATTGTGGTGGAGGTTGTTCACTCACGGTGTTTCATTTACCTCTATACTGCATTAGCAAGGCTGTGACACTATGGGTGCAGTCCATAGCTGGTTTGATGTACAGAGCACATATTCGACTTTATATTGTGGAGTATAGACGTATGTTTGCATGTTAATATTTATTACTGACTAAAGGGGTATCCACACAGGGAGAGAGCTGTGGCAGTGGTATAGAGAACAGAAAGGTGGAATGCCAATACATTTGTAGTATGAACTCGTACAGAGAACAGCATCAGTGGCGTGGAGTAGGTGAATCCCGAGTTAAACTACCCACAAATATGAGGTGAGGTGGTTAGAGCAGTAACCAGTGGGATGGAATTTGATCGACAATTAAAATCAGTTTTAAGAACCAACCCACATTTGTGTATGGTACGGCACACTTCTGACTTTGCTATTAAAAATTCATTGACAGCTGCAGGGGGTGTCACTGAAAACACAATAAGTGGATCTAAGACAACAAGGGTGTAAGTAGAGGATCCATTGACTCAAGCTCAGTGGGAGTTCATGTCTTAGGGTTAAAGAAGCTTTCCCCACTGAGACGGAAAATCAAGCTGAACACAGTAGGGCTGGCAGAACATATTAAAGCTGTAAGGGCATTACTGTACAGCAGCACTACAGCCAATAAACAGACTCTGGCAAGCTGCTGCTCTCAGTGAGTCAGGCAACGTGTATGAAGAACTCTAAGGCTTTGCTTTTGACTTAATGTTGATTAAGTCAGGCTCTCAGCCAGTTCAGAACCCCAGCTCTATCCTGCAAAGCCCCCCAGCTGTCACATAGTCAGGTGAAGGCGCCACGTCTAGGACAACGGGGATATTAAACACGCTGCACACAGAGAGAAGTTCTGCTGCCCTTTGGCAAGATCTCTGACAGATGCACGAGCCCTTAGAAGACACTAAGGAAGACAAATAGAGCTGCCACAAAGCACATAGCTTTGTGACAGGTGGATAATTTTTCCCACAAATCTATTGTGAGATAAATGCTGTTACTGACACTGATGTGAGCTCCAATAAGACGACACTTGAGCTGTATGAGTTCACAGAGAATCTTCGGCTGCTTGCTAGAAAGCTAGATGATGGCTCTCAGCATGATGAGGCGCTTCACAGCTCATCCTGACACTTCCCTCCTTTGTGACTAGTTGAACGTCACCTCTGAGATCACACCAATCAAGAGGGCATTACAGAGATCCCACATAATTACCACGCGAAACTCTTTTCTTCTTCTTGCTGAAACACAGCATCAATCTTTTTAAACAAAACCCTTTCCTTAGACATTTTTATTTCAATATTTAAATAAGAACATTTTTATAGTAGTTACTGCTTTCTCTTTCACTGCCTCAAAACAGAGAATAGTAAAAGGCTGGCTGGAAATAATGCTATTAGAGAACAACAGTCTGAACTCTTAGAGGCAAGTGCAAAGTTTTGGTGTCTAAGTGGTAAACAAGGAGCTGTATCATTCTTTCTTAATACATTTTAAACTTGATCAACATGCAGTATTGTGAGTTTAAGGTTTTCATAATCAAACTACATTTTTTAATTTTATATAATATAGCTGAATTTACCCACGCTGTGGTAGTAAACCAGCTGTAAAGTTTACAATCATTTTCTGAAAGCTGTGATTTAAGCAAGAAACAAAGATAGAAATGGAAAAAAATACTTACTCTATGAATGTATATAATAGTCCAAACTACAAGCAGTGGTAAAATTCAGTTTCCATGATATTGCATTCAAGTGTAAGTAATAAGAACCCATTCCATGGTGAAGCATTAACAAGGGACATTTTCTGACATCATACATCCCGAATATGTTCAGAAAAATAATTTTGGTCTCATTAAAATCTCTGTGACATTTTATTATGACATAATATCAACTCGGTCAATCCTAAGAGGTCGCTAACATGTAAAATCGCCGTCCTACATAACTTTACTTGTAATGGATTAGTTGTTTAAAATCAGTGGTTCTTCCAACATTTACAAACCACATTTGAAAAATGACATTGAAATGATTGCTTCCACTCAAAACACTGGTAACCCCTACATTCTCATCATTCCCACACACTCACTCACTTAGTCGTTTGTTAGCTTTAAGCTCAATGAAATTCTGCAGGTATGCAAAATTAATAAATAAAAGCTTTTTTTTGGTTTGTTCTAGAAAATTCTGTGTGAAAATGTGAAATAGCTTATGTCCTCAGTGAAAAGTCTTGTCGACATAGCATGTCCATCAACTGTCCTTGCTGTGTGTGGGCTTTTATTTTGAATTGCAGCCAGCTCCACTGTAGCTCTTTAGCACCATGGTCATTCACAGTCAAGCACTAGCGCCACACTACATGGAAGATTATGTTTTTATTCTCTTTAGCTACTAAATGTTTCATTTTTATGTGCCATGTTTATCCTTCAGAGAGAGGCTTAGGTTGGAATAAGCTCTTCAAATCTGGCCCATTCACATTCCAGTGCTGTGCTCCTTAGGTGCCACTTCTGGCAGTAGAATATTTTTTCTTAACTATCATCCAAAAGTGCTTTGACATGAACTAGTCAGTTTTGCGACTTCAATGAGGACAATCTTGTAAAGTCATATAACGATTACTACAAATTTAGTGTTCTGCGTCATTTTTTCAAAAAGAGCATATAGGCAGAAGATCAGTGTTTTAGGGATGAATTTCTTAGATGACACTGACTGGACACTAGGTGGCACACTGAGGAGCACACTGGTGAAGAACCTTATGTAAGCTTTTTGCCACTTGAGAAGCTGTAAAGGTAGTGAGCCAGTGATTAAGCTAGTTTTAAATGCACAGAAGGAAGATGAGTTGGTGGGAAGAAGTGTCCCAGCCCTGGACAACAATAAAGATGGATACTGCCACCATGACATCAATCAATGGTTAGTGAAGCCTTGAGTAAAGCATTTTTTCCCATCCCCATCTTGATGCGTTGAATCTGGTTGTGATGAGTGAGGGGTGGATCCGACTGAGAAACTGAAGACACTGCTCGCTTATTGACTTAATGATTTGCATTTGACAATTTGTCAGCTAGCGAGCGTACCCTGCTTCATCTTCATTCTGACTCTAACAGTTACCATCATTTATAAAATTAAATTCATTTTTTGTTCAGTATACCTCGAAACTAACTAAGTCATCAGAAAAACAATTACCTTTCTCCTACATTTCTATATGACTGGAAAACCTTTCTGCATCAAGAGGAGTCACCCCTTGCAGACTGTAAGAAACAATGCAGACTGTAAAGTGATTTGGCTTCACTTTTTAGACATAGAAGTTACATCCATCATTCACACTGTTTATAAATTTTAGTAAAAGGCATGGTAGTTTGCAGATGAACTCTAAGGTACTGAATGTTTCCATCCATTCATGATGAAATATAAAGAGGTGATTTGTTGAAATGAACAAGTAGTGGAGCAACTTTTTACTTCAGATGACTGCATAGAAGGAAGAGAAGCTCAAATATGAGATGACAGAGATATAAAAACAGCACATTTGTGATCATTTTTTTGTCAGTTGTAAATAGTAAATTGCTTGCTGCTCAGCACAGGCATGATGCTGCTGCTGTAAGCGTTCCCAGTTGAGTAGAAGCTTGAGTAAACACTGGAGTCACATGTTTTTGCACAATTTTTGCACAAAATAACACACACAATATTCTGCATCGGAAGTATGGGGTGTCTGGCCCATTGCTACGGGCCATTCAGTCCATATACAACCGTTGCAAGAGCTTGGTTCGCATAGCCGGCAATAAGTCGGACTCGTTCCTGGTGGGTGATGGGCTCTAACCAGGCCTGCCTTATGTCACCGATTCTGTCGTGATTTTTATGGACAGAATTTCTAGGTGCAGCCAAGTGGCAGAAGGCTTTCACTTGGGTGGTCTCAGGATCTCATGCTTTTCGAAGATGATGTGGTTCCGTTGGCTTCATTGGGTGATGGCCGCCAGCTCGCCTTGGAACGGTTTGCAGGCAAGTGTGAAGCGATGGGAATGAGAATCACCATCTCCAAATCTGAGGCCATGGCCCTCAGCCGGAAAAGGGTGGAGTGCCCACTCCGGGTCAGGGACTAGTTCTGTCCCAAGTGGAAGAGTTTAAGTATCCCAGGATCTTGTTCATGAGTGACAGGAGATCAACCGATTGGTGCAGCGGCTGCAGTGATGCGGATGCTGCACCAGTTTGTTGTGATGAAGAGAGAGCTGAGCGTAAAAGCGAAGCTCTCAATTTACCGGTTGATCTACGTCCCTATCCTCACCTATGGTCACGAGCTGTGGGTAGTGACTGAAAGAACAAGATCGCGGATACAAATGGCGGAAATGGGCTTCCTCCGACGGGTGTCTGGCCTCTCCCTTAGAAATAGGGTGAGAAGTTAAGCCATCCGGGAGGGGCTCAGAGTAGAGTCACTGCTCCTCCACATCGAAAGAAACCAGTTAAGGTGGTTCGGGCATCTGACAAGGATGCCTCCTGGGTGAGGTGTTCCGGGCATGTCTCACTGGGAGGAGGCCCCGGGACAGGCTGGAGGAGGTGGCTGGGGTGAGGGAGGTCTGGGCTTCTCTGCTTAGGTTGCTGCCCCCGCGACCTGGTCCCGGATACCCGGAAGAAGGTGGATGGATGGATGGATGTGGTTTAAAATCAAACAATCAACATGTGATTGAAGTGTATAGTTTCAGCTTTGATAGAAAAGGTTTAACAAAAATTTAGCCTTAACTGTTAAGTGATTCCAGCTGTTTTTATACACATCCCATAATTGATTATTTGATTTCAATTCCAGTGTGCCTGCACAGGAACGTCTTCTTTCATAGCATCCTCTTCTGTCCCACAAGGATTCTTCTCTGTGGGATTCCTCTTTTCCTCCGGCCTGGCAGATACCATATGGTATACCATCCTTTGTCCAATATATCTACTATCCTTCCTCTGAACATGACAAAACCATCTCAGGCTTGCTTTTCTAAGCTGCCCCTCTGATATATACATTTCTAAGCCTTTCCACCTTCATCACTCCCATCGTTTTCTGTCGCTGTGTCTCTGGGTCTCACTACTATCTTGTAAATCATCCCTTTTACTTTGCTGCTATCCTTCTATGTCACCCTTGACACTCGCCTCCACCCACTACACCACTACACTACACTCTTTTCTTTACCTCTCTTTTGCACTGTCTCTCTTGTCCATCTTCACTAAAACTACTTTTTGGATCTTATCTATTCGCCCTGTCTCCCTCTCATTCACACACATGTATTCTGTCTCTACTTTCACTACAGATCACAGTGTCAAACATCTTAGTACACAGACTCCTTCCTGACCTCTTCTTTGTTGTATTTTTGAGGAATAATTTTATTATTGAACAACAACCATGTTCTCAATGAACCCAAAAAACTCATTAATATCAAAGCTGAATGTTTTTGGAAGTAGTTTTTAGTTTGTTTTTAGTTTTAGCTATTTTAGGGGGATATCTGTGTGTGCAGGTGACTATTACTGTGCATAATTATTAGGCAACTTAACAAAAAACAAATATATACCCATTTCAATTATTTATTTTTACCAGTGAAACCAATATAACATCTCCACATTCACAAATATACATTTCTGACATTCAAAAACAAAACAAAAACAAATCAGCGACCAATATAGCCACCTTTCTTTGCAAGGACACTCAAAAGCCTGCCATCCATGGATTCTGTCAGTGTTTTGATCTGTTCACCATCAACATTGCGTGCAGCAGCAACCACAGCCTCCCAGACACTGTTCAGAGAGGTGTACTGTTTTCTCTCCTTGTAAATCTCACATTTGATGATGGACCACAGGTTCTCAATGGGGTTCAGATCAGGTGAACAAGGAGGCCATGTCATTAGTTTTTCTTCTTTTATACCCTTTCTTGCCAGCCACGCTGTGGAGTACTTGGACGCGTGTGATGGAGCATTGTCCTGCATGAAAATCATGTTTTTCTTGAAGGATGCAGACTTCTTCCTGTACCACTGCTTGAAGAAGGTGTCTTCCAGAAACTGGCAGTAGGACTGGGAGTTGAGCTTGACTCCATCCTCAACCCGAAAAGGCCCCACAAGCTCATCTTTGATGATACCAGCCCAAACCAGTACTCCACCTCCACCTTGCTGGCGTCTGAGTCGGACTGGAGCTCTCTGCCCTTTACCAATCCAGCCACGGGCCCATCCATCTGGCCCATCAAGACTCACTCTCATTTCATCAGTCCATAAAACCTTAGAAAAACCAGTCTTGAGATATTTCTTGGCCCAGTCTTGACGTTTCAGCTTGTGTGTCTTGTTCAGTGGTGGTCGTCTTTCAGCCTTTCTTACCTTGGCCATGTCTCTGAGTATTGCACACCTTGTGCTTTTGGGCACTCCAGTGATGTTGCAGCTCTGAAATATGGCCAAACTGGTGGCAAGTGGCATCTTGGCAGCTGCACGCTTGACTTTTCTCAGTTCATGGGCAGTTATTTTGTGCCTTGGTTTTTCCACACGCTTCTTGCGACCCTGTTGATCAACGGCGCTGCTGTGGAGAGTGAGCAGCTTCCGGTTCCTTGGAGTACATCTGGCTGAGGATCTTACGTGGTCAGTACACACAAACAAAACAGTGAAGAAGGCGCAGCAGCGCCTCTTCTTTCTCAGGAGACTGAAAAGATTCGGCATGAGCCCCCGCATCCTCAGGACCTTCTATCACTGTGCCATTGAGAGCATCCTCACTGGATGCATCACCACCTGGTATGGCAACAGCACCGCCTACAACTGCAAAGCTCTCCAGCGAGTAGTGCGGTGCTCTGAACGGATAATTGGAGGTGAGCTTCCCTCCCTCCAAGACATCTACAGGAAGCGCTGCCTGAGGAAAGCGGGGAGGATCATCAAGGACTCCAGTCACCCCAGCCATAAACTGTTCAGACTGCTTCCATCAGGAAGGAGGTTCTGCAGCATCCGGTCCCGTACCAGCAGACTGAGAGACAGCTTTTTCCACCAGGCCATCAGACTGCTGAACACGTCATAGACACCTCAGCTTCACTACTGGAACTTCAACATTATGCACTCCACACTGTATATAAATGCCACTTGTTTTGCACATATTCAACTCTGTATATTTTATATATTTTATTATTATTATTATTATTATTATTATTATTATTATTATTTTTTTTTTTTTTTTTTTTTTTTTTTTTTTTTTTTTTTACTATTTAATTTGTAAAAATGTGTATACACACACACACACACACACACACACACACACACACACACACACACACACACAGGAAAATATTTAGTATACACATCCAGAAATGCATACACTATTATATATTGTACATATATTTATTAGTTTCAGGTTGGCCATTCTTGTATTTTGCTCGTTTGTGTTGTTGTGTTTGCACATCTCTGTTGCTTGTGGGGCTCGCACACAAGAATTTCACTCGCATGTGCTGTGCCAGTGTGCCTGCACATGTGATGTGACAATAAAAGTGATTTGATTTGATTTGATTTGTTGACTATTTTGAATGAAACGCTTGATTGTTCGATGATCACGCTTCAGAAGCTTTGCAATTTTGAGACTGCTGCATCCCTCTGCAAGATATCTCACTATTTTTGACTTTTCTGAGCCTGTCAAGTCCTTCTTTTGACCCATTTTGCCAAAGGAAAGGAAGTTGCCTAATAATTATGCACACCTGATATAGGGTGTTGATGTCATCAGACCACACCCCTTCTCATTACAGAGATGCACATCACCTAATCTGCTTAATTGGTAGTAGGCTTTCGAGCCTATACAGCTTGGAGTAAGACAACATGCATGAAGAGGATGATGTGGACAAAATACTCATTTGCCTAATAATTCTGCACTCCCTGTACAAGTATTTATATCACATCCCAAAAGTCATTTTCCAGACAGTTTTTTTTCACTCACAAAAATACTAGAAATTCCACAAATCATAACTAACCACTCCTCAAAATCAAAACACTAAGAACGATTTGAAAATAAATGGAATATGCTCTTCCATTCCTCTGTCAGCTGTACTCTAACCTTCATAGCTCTCTGCTTCCATCCACCTTGTTTTCTTCAGCAGTTTCATCACAACTTTTCCTCCCTCTATCAGTCCCTCATATCTCCTTCTACCACAGGCCTGCAGGCAGTCAGAGCTGTGTGGAGCACCACTGGGGGCTGCAGACAGATCACTTCCTCCGGCACAGTAATTATTTGGCTCTTTTATTGTTGAATGCGCTGCTGACGGTGGGCCTGAGGGGAGTCAAATACCTTTTTTTTACCACAAAGTTTCTTGGAGGAGACTCAACAGCTGCTAGCTGCTCCGAACAACAGTTTCCAAAATTACCTTAGGTGCTGGAAAGAAGGACACAGGCATTCAGAGAATGTCAAACTCAAAGTTAGCTAAAAGTTTTAAATTATTTTTGATACATTCCTACAATATGCAATGACACTAGAGATGGAAGTGAACGCAAAACAGGTGTTGCAGAGGACTTCGGATTAAATCAAGAGAAATTTCATTTGAGGTTTCATTTGAAAAAAAGTGAGCCTTACCAGCTTCTGCTGCTATATATGTACTTAATATAATAATAACCAGCGAGAGAAGGTCTGTAAGCCGTTTGGACAAATACTCCTTTTGCCAAAGACCTTTGAAAAATCACTTGTGTTAATGTAACATTTTTATTGTCTTAGCCACTGAGGACAAGGATAGAAGAGCTATTGACACACCCAAACACTTGCACCTAACCAGTGTGTTTAAGCTTGTTTTAAGATGTCTTACCTACTAAATATCGTCTTACTGTCATTCAGAATCATAGCTAGGATTCTGTTTCCGGCAATAACTGCCCAAGTTTCCAATAACCGCTCAAGACCTGGATGTCACCAAGTTTTTCTAGGTGTTATTTATTTAGCAACTGTCATTTCAAAAGTGTTCCAATAATATCAGGCACTAGTTCTGTAACTTGCTGATTACAACTAAAGTTTAACTGGAAACTAAATTGTGTGTCAACTAAATTTTATCATTCAATAACCAAACTAATCAGAATCTGGTAATAGTTACAGGCATATACTAGTTTAAGCAATATAACCATATACTAATGTAATTATTCATACTTTTATGTTGCAGTTTCAAACTAAGTTTAAAGAAGAAGTTCAGCTTGAAGGCAGCAGCAAATAATTACATACTATTGCATATTTGATGATGCTAGCATGTTAGCACAGCAAAGCAGGGGAGAAACACATACAGTAAATGGCCCCAGGGCAGATTCAAACCCAGGCCCCTGCAATAACCTCACAGCATATGGACCACCTGCTCAACCTCGTGCTTACTCAGAAGCTTTGTAATGCCATATAAAAACAAGGTACTAGCAAAGGTTTTGCTTTTAATTCAGCTAGTCAGTTTTCCCAACTAGCCATTGCTAAGTGCCCACTCTCACCTACGGCTCAAAGAAATTAAACGTACACAGTAGTGGCCAGACCTCAGGGGTTTTAGCAGTCGCTGTACTACAGGAGATTGAATTAGTGGACTTTTAGCCACCTCTGTTAAGATGTGGGCAACATTTTTGGAAAATATTGCAAGTTCATTGAAAGATGTGGATGACAAGTGCGCCTAATCTAAAGCTCATGTACTGATTTCGTCTGAGCTCAGCATGAGTCTCCATTTCTGTTGTGCTGTGATGATAGTTCTGCATTTTGCTCTTTTTAACAGCTACCATGTAGGTGTTGCCAGAATCAGATCTCTTATATCCTTTTTTTATCCGATAACAATTGTAATATAAATTCATTTAAGCAATAGTATATTGGATTGCTTTGACCCATGTTATTTCTCGATAATAACATGGATCATTTAGAATTTTGAAATTAAAACTACACTCATGGGCATACATGCCAACCCTCCCGATTTTTCCGTGAGAATCCTGAATTTCAGTGCCCCTCCCGAAAATCTCCTGGAGCCACCATTCTTCCGAATTTCTCCCGATTTTCCCACAACAAAATCGAAAAACCATAGTTTCCAACAATGGCGGCAGCGACTTAGTTTTAATATTACTCTTCCTGGGTCGCAAAATAAACTTTTAACATATCTTCAGACGAGAATGTAGCTGTGTAAACTTCAAATATCTGAGCCGGCGACAACAGCAAAATCGTTTAACCCCCCCGCGGTCTTTCGCTACTCAGGTTAAACATGATAAGTCACTTAGATAAGTTTAGAATGTTATTGTTTGGCTTTTTTCAGCGTTTTATTTGTTCGTGACTAAATTGTTTGGCTAAGATTAAAGTTATTAGCTTAGATTAGATTAAATGAAACTTTATTTATCCCTCAGGAGGGTTCCTCCGGGGTTTTCACACAGCTGAATAAACATCAAACAGATAACAGATTAAACAGAAGTGTGAGATGCCCGAGAATTTACGCCAGCATCCGGTTATAATTTAGATAGCAAGGAGCAGATGGCAGAGTTTCACTCCACTGAGAGCTCGTGACGTCATTCTGAAGGCTAGACCGTCCAATTTCACAGTCGCTCACTCTCAGATGTGTTACGGGGGGTCTAGGCGTTAAGGGGAAAAGTAACCGGGTCAGAAAAAGGAGTCAGGGAGGCAAAACAGTTAAATAAACCAGTTTTATTGAAGTTATTCAACTAAAAGAGACGGACAAGCCGTTATCACCATAAAGGAAACAAACAAAACTCAGGCGTTTGTCAGTAATGCAAAAAGTCAAAAGGAAAACACAGCTCACTAGCTGTACCCACACAAATGGCACTCTGGCCCAGAGCTCACCCTGCTCTGGGCTTAAATACCCTTAATTGCTGATGGGAGTCAGCTGTACAGGAGGGAAAGGTGGCATCTCAGGCAGGGGAGGTAGTGGGACACGCCCACACAGGCACCCTCAGGAGAGAGAGAGAGAGAGAGAGGCTAGGGCCGTAACAGATGTATGGTAACGCACATAACAACTAACACTACTACTACACTGTTTTTAAAATCAGCATAAATCAGTATGTTCTTGTGTTGGTGTTAAATTTAAACTGGTTTTGAATGCATAGTTTACAAACCAAGTACAACTTAAGACCGTAAAGTTTTGTTCTGTGGTGACAAAGCTTAATGTACCATATTTTTAGTTTACCTTCACTTTTTTATTTTTATTAAAATTCCATGCTTAGAAGGATTCTTACCTTCAGGGTCTATTAGAAATGCAATCCCAAACTAAGCCTTTGTACCGTGTCAGGGTTTCATCTACAACCATAACATTTTTAATGCAGGTGAAAATGTTGTCTACAGATTTGAATGCAACCCCAAATTTCAGTTGACTGCATGTTTGTAATCTGAGAAGTATATGTGAAGAAAGGAAGGCATTGTCTGAGTTTTATCTCCTCATGGAGATTAACTTTCTCCACATGGTATTTCAAGGCTAGACTGCATGATAATGTTTGATATCGTTAGCTTCATAGCATAATTGCCTAAGTCATTTGACTAAGTCAATGACTTAGGCACTTATGCTATGAAGCTAACGATATGTTCCACTTGGTCTCTCTGAGATTAATTAACACACCTGCAGAAGACAGGGGCTGCACAAAGCCAAGGGGAATTTTAGATTTGAAGATTTTATGTGGGTTGGTCACTATAAACAACAACTTATTATTATAGATTGTTGTTTGTTTCATTTTTAAGGTAAAGATATTGAGTAAATCATCTTCTAACATGTTTAGAAACTGTCTTAACAGACTGCAGCATAACTTCAAAGAATTAGATCTTCCCCAACAGATGTAACTCTGTGATAGGCCCCAGGGTAGATATCATTTAGCAACCATCAGCACCCATAGACAACTGCTTCAAGGAATATAGGAATAATTTCTGACCAGGATCTAGATGTATATCTCAAAGATCTCATAGTGTCATATTATCCCAGTTGTCAGACCACTCTTTTGTGGAACCTTTGAATTGAGGAGACAGACACTCTCTCTACTTTAAAGTTTAACTGTCAGCCTCTCTTTTTAAAAAAAGCTCGTACTTTGGGCTGGATCAGGTGACCCTGAACCACCCCTCAGTTATTCTGCCACAGACTCAGGCTCCCATAATATGCTAAGCATGTACTTGCTACTTGGTTTTTACTCCATGTATTTATATGCCACTACTGCATGTCATTAACTTCTGTCTAATCTTTCCGATAGTGTGTGGTTTTTTCTTGTCTCTCTGTGCTCCTTTTTTTCCCTTCTCTTTTCCCTCAACCCTCAACAATTGCATGAACCTGTCAGGGTTCTGGGTTTTCTGACCTAGTGTCTTATGTTCCTGAGATTTTTGTAATTTTGTGTTGTGAATTTTGTATTAAGTACTCTCACAGATTTCCTCCCTTTCCACGCCCGGCTTCAACCATCGTTCACCAGCCTTTTTCCTTGCAGCGATGTGGTCAGAGGATGAGGAGCCGGATTCAACCTCTCCGCCATTACCGACGCCCACCGCAATCTCTGCTCCTACTTCCAGGGGGAAGCGACGGCTGCAAAGTCAGCTAACATTGCCACCGCCGGAACCCAGGACTTTACCAGAGCAAACCACTTTTGTGAGTGTAAAAGACACTGAACAGTTTACCGAGTCTGAAGCCCCAAGGTCTGGTTATTTTACGGCTAAGAAGAAAGTGACTATTTTTTCTGAAACCAAAATTTCCCACTTGGGTGACCTGAAAGACTGTTTTCCTTATGCTCCTCCTAGACATAACAATGCAAAGAACTGTGTTTTTTTCTGTTCCTTCTGAGGCTGTGTCTGCTAGCTCAGATTCTGTTAAGTCAGGGATTATTAATTCAGAGACTGTTTCTTCTAAAGCTACATTTTCCATGTCCCTGGGGGTTAGACAAAATAACCAGTGTAGGGACTAACGTGTTAAGTAACACGTTAGAGTAACTACGTTATTATTGTGGTAACAAGCACGGTGACTAGTTATTATGCCAAAATCAGGAACACATTAATCGTTACTGGGATTTAGATAGCGTCTAGTGATGGGATTTCCGGCTCTTTTTAGAGAACCGGCTCTTTCGGCTCAACTCACTAAAAAGATCCGGTTCTTTCGGCTCCGAACCGACTCTTTAGGTTGTTTTGTTGCTTTAATTAATTTATTATTAACAAGAATATAAAATTATGCACAAAATGAATTACTAATGTAAAAAAAAAAAGTGGTTTTATTTATATATGTTTATATATAAATATATGTGGTGGCTCCTAGTGACAAAGCACGTACAAACTCCAAAACACATTTCTAGCATGAACTGAACTTCCAAAACAGAGCTACTAGATCACTTTAATTACACAATTGAAACCATATGTGTATTGTTGGTGTATTTATACACGAGCACTCATATATATTAAAATAATTTTTTTTTTAAAAGTTCATTTACCTGTTACTACCACACACCAAATCCGGTTGCTCGTACTTGCTGGCTTGTGTAGCCACTAGGTAACAAAAGCTCAACACTGCCCCTAGCATCCTGGAGCACTTCTGTTGTCTTTTGTACGTGTTTTGGAGTTTTTACGTGCTTTGTCTCTAGGGGCCACCGTAAATATACTTTTATTTATTCACTCCACATAAAATGTAATAAATAAATCATATGATACAAAAACCAACTATTTACATTTCAACTTTTAACTATTTAAAATTTCAGCTTTTTCCTTTTAAACAAATTTAAAGTGAAACAACACAAAACACTGCAAACCACAACACAATTAAATATAAATTAAAATATGAAAACAAAAAGAAGATGCACATTCTCTGTCATATGGGTCTGCATTAATAAACTTTCTGTATCCTTTATCATTTGCAACTGAAAATAGTTGTGGATGATTACTATACCTTTCTAATGTGACGTTGTTGTCCCTGGCTCTTTCTCTGTCTCTCCCTCCCGCTCTGTTCCTGTGCTACTGAGTGTAACTACCGCCCCTCCCGGGTGCTGTGATGTTACTGATAGTGAACTTTGTTTTGTTCATCAGGTTAGTTAGTAGAGTTGCCAACCGTCCCGTACAAAACTGAATCGTCCCATATTCAGAGAAAATATTACGCGTTTCGCATTGAGCTGAAAAGGAACACAGTTTGTCCCGGACTTCAGGTAGAATGAAAAAAAAAAAGACACAAAGCTGGAGTTATTCTGTGTCTTTACGCTGCAGCTGTCTCTTCTTCTCTCATTCTCCCCTCCATCTCCTGTTGCCACTTCAATCATGAAACTGATCAATGATCAGCTGATCAGCTTTTCTCTCTTGTTTGTTTATCGCCCACTTTGCGCCAGAAAGAGGAAACCAACAGATGTTGCGCTAAACAACAGCAGCACGTTTAAGCTTGGTCACTTGTTGTTAGAATTTATTTAATATTGATTTCTAGTATCAGCTGATGTTTGCTGGAGCCACAGCTGTAAAGCTGCTGGTCATGCTATCGGTTTGGATATGTGGTGAGAGGGAAACATGAAGATGAAACCAGGAGATGTCCTTACTGAATCATCAGAGCTGAACAGGTGATGGAGAAACAGGTTTACCTTTTAGGTGACATGGATTAGTTGAAGTTATGAACTGTTTCTGAGAGACAAATAACACCAGGATCCTTTGTTTACCTAGCTGACAGCTGGTAACTGTGAAGGGGCGGTTTTGCCAGGGGGCAGGTAGGGCATTAACAGGGAAAGGGGGCACAAAAAAAATTCTTTTCTTTCTTATTATCATTTAAAATATCTAGCTTTTAACAAATAATTATCTGAATCTTACAACAAACGATTGATAGATTGATACATATATACCATCAGAACAGTGTACATCACTGTCACAACAATGTTTGTTTTCATTCAAAGGCTTTATGATTTTTCCTATAATGGTGGGCCGGTCTCTAGTCAAAATGCCTGAGCCGATTTTTTTGTCCCAGTCCAGCCCTGTATGCAGCTCATCTGCAGTCTGGAGTTGCCTACATCTTCCTACTCGGAAGGCAGAATTTCCGAGTACAATCGAAAGAACCACGACTGCAGTTTTTGTGTTGGATGTAAAAAGCGCACGTGACGCTGTGACGTAGGCTAGAATCATGGCGGCAGTCAACGACAGTCCAGGCGTGGGATTTCTCTCGTGGAAATATGCACATTATTTTTTCCTTACTGTTGGTAGGTGGCACAGTGCACTTGTGGCAGGAGTTAGAATAGTGCTAACATGTAAGTAAGTTAAAAGACTGGCAATCTTGCTGGGTATCCAGTTAGGGAAGCAACACATTAACAAGAGAATTCTGAGTAAAACCAAAGTTACTTTCCCTAGTAACTAGTTACTTTGGAAGTAACGGGTAACTTGTAGTAACTGAGTTACTTTTGATAGAACTAACTAGTAATGTAACTAAGTTACTAATTTAAAGTAACTTACCCAACACTGAAAATAACACACGCTGCAAAAGAGAGCTCTAGGTCTGTGCCCTCAAAGATGGATTCTGTGGCAATTCCTGAGATAGTTGCTCTCTCCGGGGTTTCCCCAGAGGCTAGGTTTTTCATTTCAGCCGACTCTGGACCCCTGGAAGTAACAGAATCCGCTCAGCCTGTGACTGCTATAGACTGTTTATGTGCTTACTCTGAGCAGGAAATAAATACCTAAGACAGTTTTCCCTGAGACTGCTCTCACCCAACCTGCCCAGCCTTCAGTTCAGCCACCTGCTCTGCTGCCTTCAGTTCAGTCTCCAGTGTTGCCTGTAGCTCAGCTGCCCTTAGCAGCTCAGCCATGTACTCAACCACCAACTCCACTCTCACCACAACCCTCACTACAATCACTAGCTCAGGCTCCTGCTCTGCTCCCTGTAGCTCAGTGATTTGCTCTGTCATCAGCAGCTCCATTTGCACCTGAACCATTAGCTCAGTCACCCTCAATTCAGTCCCCTGTAGCAGTTCAGTCCACTGTAGCAGTTCAATCCCCCTAGTCGGCTACACACTCACCCACCTGGGCAGCTACACATTCAGCCAGGGGTCCCAAGACCCTCTGGCCCTGCATATGCTCCTGCTGGAGGCTTGAGTGAGCCAATCCAGCACCCTGCGGCTCCCGCGCCGCCAACTGCCTCATCCGCTGGGGGTTCTGGATAGCCCAGCCAGCACTTCCTCGTCTCCGCTGGGGGTTCTGGAGAGCTCGGTCAGCACTTCCTCGTCTCCGCTGGAGGGTCCGAGGAGCCTGTTCGTCCAGTGCCTCAAGATTGTTTGCCGTCTTCCAGGCCACTGGCTGGGCATCCTCGCCGTCGTGGGCGGCCTCCGGACCAGCTCTGTCGTTGGACCAGCTCTGTCGTCACCGCCACTGCCTCCAGACCTGTCTTGTCGCCGTCGCTGGCCTCCGTGTCAGTCTCCAGAACTGCCTGGTCACCACCACCTTCCACATGGTCGGCCTCCCGAACAGTTTTTGTATCGCTGGCCTCCTGGTCGGCCCCCTGAGTTACCCTGTAATTGGCTTTTGTTCTGTCAGCCTCCGAGCCATCCCCCTGAACTATGTTTGGACTGTTTTCTTGGGCTCCAGTGTTTTCTGAGGACCATTTTATGTTTCCTGTTCCGTAAAATGGAAGTAGAGTCACAATTACTGTATTTAAATCAGGGAAATAAGCCTGTTTGTCATTTTGTCTCTGAATTATGCACTTTAGCAGCTTAATTGAACCAAGGAGATGTTGTGTTGTATACGTTGTCTTATATGTTGTGTCATAAGACACTTGAATTTGAATTTACAAATCTTTATTTGTAACACGTTAAAAAGGTACAACAGAGAAATAAAAAGAGAAAAACAAACAAAGAAAAACAAAAGGAAAACAAAGCACCAACAACAAAAAAAAACAAACTGTTAATGTTCAAAAAGGAGCAGGAAGAAGCATAAGTTTATTTAATCCCACCCCCATTCCACCATTTAATTCCTGTCACCTCTGTAGATGGGCATCCTCTTCAGCCCTCCCTTATCTAGCACTAAACCCAGCTCATTCACATGTCTATAGGGGACCATCTGGAAGAAATCAAATTTCTCTTTCTCTCTGCCATGTCCTCTCCTCTCTTCTTGGGCTACTCTCAGTTCTGCCGAAACGACACCCTGTTGTCTTGTAAAATCATGGGCTGGGGTTCCAGCTGTCTGAATCATTGTCTCATTCCCAAGACGATAATGTGTCCCATAGAATAGCCCATGAATCTGGATAATATTCCTCCAGTATACCACAATCTCTCCAAGGTCTTTAGTAACCTTTACCCTACTCTGCATTGCCCCTATAACACGGTTGTCAAACTCCTCCCTGGAGCTGTGCCACCCCATGGTCGTCTGTTTTCTCTATCTCCCGAGGAGGATGGGGGAATACTGTCATGACCCTGTGCCTTCTTGGCTGACTCTGTATGGCTACAAGTGTTTTTGTTGCGCTGCATCTCTCTCTCTCTCCCCTGCACTGCGCTCTACCGGGGCGGAGTCATGACGGCTCCAGCCCCTGGCTCGGACACCTGCAAGCAATCATCTCACTCACTTCTTAAGGCGGCTGCTGAGAGTGCTTCCTCACTGGATTATTGTGTAACACTCGTCAGTGTCATCACCTATCTGAGCCTTTTTCTGAGTTTCTGTCGTGCCACTACTTACCTGCCTTTCCTCTCTGTGCCAGGATTCTCGCCAGCCTGAGGACCGCCGTTGGTGAGCTAAAGCCGGAGTCCGAGCTACCTGAGCTTCAGTGGATTTTGTACATAGCCCTCTTCTTCCCGTGCCTGTGCTTCCCGGAGACCCTCTTCCTGTGCCCCCTCACCTGTATATATTCGCACCTGGTGTCTGTGTGTGTAAATAAAACGTGAACTTTAGTGACGGTCTGACTCCGAGTCCCTCCTGAGCCTGACAAATACATTACATTACAGAAGCTCTTCAACAAGGTTGCATTCAACCTTCAACCTCCCCAGCCACTGCTGGGTTCTTCTTTGTTAAGAAGACGGATGGGGGCTTCGCTATGCATCAATTATTGGGGTTTGAACAAGGTCACCATTAAGAACCGCCACGCCCCTCTTTTCTTAATGGCACTCAACTGTCTTTCCCAGGTCAGCATCTTGACCAAACTGGACCTATGCAGAGCCTAAATTTGGTGCACATCAGAGAGTTAGACAAGTGGAAGACAGCCTTCATTAACAATAATGGTCAATGGGAGTACCTGGTGATGCCATTTGGCCTGTTCAATAGTCCTTCCATATTCCAACAAATGCTAGGCCGGTGGGTGTTTGCCCTATCTGGATGACATTCTGATGTACACTCGATCCGAAGTAGATCATGTCTGACTTGTGAGGGTTCTTAACAGACTGCTCAACCACCAGTTATTTTGTAAACTGGAGAATTGTTCCTTCCATTATTACTCCACCACCTTCTTCCGAAGGTTTAGCCATGGATCCCCAGAAGGTTCAAGTTGTTGTTCACTGGACTCAACAAACTAGCCCCAAACAGCTGCAGAACTTTTTGGAATTTAGCAACTTCCACTGGCACTTCATTTGAGTCTTTAGCTCAATTGTTGCCCCGTTAACGTCTCTCACAAAACCTACTAACCAGCCTAAACCCTTCTCATCTCGGAGGCCATACAAGCATTCAAGGGCCTCATTCGCTTGTTCACCACAGCACACTCTTGCTCGATCCCTATCCTGCTAAATCTTTTGTGGTAGAACGTTTGTGATAGAAGGTGATGTGGGTGCTGGCACCATACTCTCCAAACATGGTTGGGGTGGCAAACTCCACCCACACTGCTAATTCTCAAGGAAATTCTCCCCCACTCAGCACAGGTATGTTGTTGGGGACCGGGAGTTGCTGGCCATCAAGTGGGCCGTGGCACTGACTTCTTGAAGTGAAACAACCTTCCCAGATCTGGACCTACCATTAAAATCTGACACACATTCATCAGCCAAGCAACTGAATCCAAGACAGGCATGTTGGGCTCTTTATTCACTCACACCTTAGCGTTCCAAGAACCCCTTGAAAGTCCTGGTGTTCATCTTTATATTCCCTCCTGTCACGGACCGCCGGGGCAGACCGTGTGGAGTGAGTGGAGGACCCAAGAGCAAACAGAGGTGAGGACACAAAACCGGACTTAACAGAAGGCGAGCCTTTATTTAGGGCCAAAAACTTAAGGAACAAGGCAGCAAAGCAACTGAGGGAAAACCTGAACATACACTGGGAAAACTATGGCTAAACAAAGTACAAACTAGGACTAGTTAAGGCTGGGAAACTATGACAAGGGGTAGGGGAGATAACACAGACGACGCGACGCAGACTACATGAAACACAGAGACTAAATACACATGAGGGATGATCAGGGGAAGTGGCCACACATGGGATCACAGCTGACACACATGAACCTAACGACAGGACAGGAGGGTGCAACTGAATACACTGACAATGAATACAGACTTACAAAGTAAAACAGGAAACATGGAAATTAGACATGACAAGAACTAAACATAACCACGCAGACAGGACTCATGACCCAGGGAAACTTAGTACAGGGGAGATGACATAACTGACAGCATGAACTTGACAGTACAAGACACACAGACATAAACACACGAAGGGCAAGGGAGACTTAATGCAAGGGTAATATATACAAATGGCTGGGCTACCTTAGAGAACCTAAACAAACAATAAACATCAAAATAGGCTAAACATAACACACTGGGTCACACGACCCAGGACCATGACACCCTCCCAGTGTAGTCAGGAGGTTTTGGTCTGGGCACACTTCTCCCACCTCCTGGTGCCTCCTGGGGGAAACAGGACCCTCCAACTTCTTTGACATCCCCTCTGGTGACCCTCCGTGGATTGGGATGTCCATGAGTTTCTTTCCGCTTATGACACCTGCACCCTGGCCAAGGTCAAGCTACCTGACAAGGTACGTGGATCAAGGCCCAGACTGCCATTTCCCGATCAAATGGCAAATATGTTAAAAAATTGCTGCCAACACCTCCTGGTACATTCATTTCAGACAGGCGACTGGGTCTGGCTCACTGGGAAACACCTGAAACTCTATACAGGGACCAAAAACCTCACTCCCAGGTTTATTGGCCCGTGTGAAATTGTCACCAGTATCAATCCGGTCAATTATTATTTACGCCTTCTGTCCTCCATGAAGGTCCACCCTGTCTTTCATGTATCGCAGCTCAAGCATCACATAACCTCCCCGCACCCACTCAGAATCATATTGCCTACACCGATCGATGAATTCGTAACTCACGTTGCTGGGGCCAGGGATTTAAGTGTTTCAGTGTTATTTCTCTTGGGAGACTTTCTAATTATTGAGGTTATCGGTCTAATATTTTAGGGTTCATAACTTGGAGCATAAAACACATTGGGTGGACTGTTATCGTGAATTGGTGTTAAATAATCAACCTGAATTGAAAATTTATCTGCATTGAGAACACTGACCAACTGTGAAAAATACTACAAGGTCAGTCAAGTGAAAAACAAAACCCTCCCATTACTGCAGAGATAATATCCCATGGTCATCCACAGATGTCTTTTTTGTCACATTTGTGAATATTACATAATTGGTATGCTTTCTGACATTTAGTCTCATTTTCTTTGTGAGCAAAACAGTGCTAAAGTGTGGTCACTGGCTTCAGTCGGACCGTTACAGTTCATTTCTTCTTTCATGGAGGACAAAGAACAGAATAATATAAGATAGTTAGATATTACTGAATTGCATATTAGATTTATTTCAAGTGAATGGCAGACTATTATTCAGGGTGATGATGTAATCAAGACACCGGAGTCGGGAAGGTCATTTCCTGTTACTTTCTTGATTTCAAAGACATTTCTCAAATGTTCATATTACTGCTGTAGATAAGTGTCATGGGGTTGGTAGTGAGTCATAACAGAAGTGCCAGAAATACTGGAAAACTGTAGAATAACAGTTTCCCTGGTTTAGAGTGTTAGGAAAACTGCTACATTCATGGCTAAACCACTAGTCTTTCCCATGGAGTTTTGGTGCGATAATCAAAAATATCTCCCTTTTAAAAGTCATATTAAAAATGCTAAAAATCTTTAGATCATTGATGTCTGGGCTTAATAAAACTTAACATCAAACACATAACATCTAACACATTTTGAAAAATTATGTAATCCATAATGTCATGGGTTGTTTTAGTCTTTGTTAGAGATTATGTTGGTTTTAAGTTGGTGTTATTGGGTTTACAGTTTTTCCTCACTGTATTTCTTGTCTTAAGTATCTAATTTAGTCTTAATTGGTTGGACCTTCCTCCCAAATTTCTTTAAACAGGTTGAGCACCCGTCAGCAGTTCAGAGAGAGAAAATACTGTGGAGGCCCGGGGCACCACGCGCACTGCAAACAACAGAGCGTCAAGCCAACGATACCAACTGTATTCATCCTCGTGTATCAATTGCCGAATCATGGACTTTAATGTCTTATTCAGCCGCTCCACCAACCCGTCAGTCTGAGAGTGGTAAGCGTGATCCGAATAGATTTAAGGCCCAGTAATTTGTACAGCTCTTTTAGTGTACGAGACATGAATGACGTGCCTTGGTCAGTCAGTATCTCTTTTGGGATGTCGACTCGGGAGATGACCTGAAAGAACGCTGTCGCCACTCTTTGCAAAATGGTGTGCAGTACCACTGCTTCCAGGTATCACATCGCATTGCATAATCCACTAGAACTAATGCAAAGTGATAGCTGCGTGAACTCCTGTGAAATTACCCAATGAGGTCCATGCTAATGTGGTTGAATGGGACCTCCATTAACGGTAAAGGGCATAAAGGCGCTTTTGGGATGGCCGGCTGACTCACCAGCTGGCATTCCGGGGAGGATACGCACCATTGTGCACAGGGCACACCATGTGACCATCAATTTCTATCACTTTGTCAAAGGCTGAGTGCAGGTTGTCATCACGAGACTGCTCCAGTGAGAAATCTCCGCTGCAAAGTTATTATAAGCTGAATGGCGGAGTATAAGTTTGCACTTGTTATTGTATCCGGTTGTTACCGTATTTTCACGACCATAAGACGCACTGTACTAAAAGGCGCAGTCTCAGTTATGTGTGCCATTACTGTATTTAACACACACATAAGGCGCACTGGATCATAGGGCGCATATAAGTACTGTATGCATATTTAAAAATAAAGCAGGAGCAAACCTGAGTTCGGTACCTTACTCACATTTCTATTACCGGTAATCGTCATATTCAACAACACACAAGCATACAAGTGTGCGTATTTAAAAATAAAGCAGGAGCAAAACAAAGTTTGGTACTCACATTTTTATTACCAGTAATCGTCATCATCAACAACACACAAGCACACAAGTGTGCGTATTTAAAAATAAAGCAGGAGCAAAACAAAGTTTGGTACTCACATTTTTATCATCAATTAAACCCATCGAAGTCCTCATCCTCTGTGTCTGAATTGAACAGCTGCGCTAAATCTCCATCAAACATGCCAAGTTCACTTTCTTCACCGTCAGAGTCACTTTCCGTGCCGTGCGGCTCCTCGGAAATGATGCCGGCTTTTGCGAAAGCTCGAACAACAGTGCCAGCAGACATGTTAGCCCAAGCATCTACAATCCATTCGCAAATTGTGGCGTAACTCGCCCGGCGCTGCCTTCCACTCTTAGTGAAACTGTGGTCTCCACCGGTCATCCATCGCTCCCAGGCCGCTCGGAGCCTTACTTTGAACGGGCGGTTCACACCGATGCCCAGCGGTTGTTGTTCCTTTGTCAGGCCTCCCGGAATGACAGCAAGCTCACAGTTCATTTGTTTCACTAGTTTTTTCACATCGGCTGTGAGATGGGCACGCATAGAGTCACAGATTAAGAGCGATGGTGATGCGTGGAAAAAACCACCTGGTCTCCTTACATACACCTCCCTCAGCCACTCTTTCATCATTTCCTCATCCATCCAGCCCTTTTCATTTGCCTTAATGATGATTCCTGCTGGAAACTTCTCTTTAGGCAAAGTCTTTCTCTTAAAAATCACCATAGGCGGCAGTTTCTGTCCATTAGCATGGCAGCCAAGCACAACAGTAAAAGAAGACTTTTCGTGCCCCGTTGTGCGTATCGCTACCGTGCTGGTCCCCTTCTTCTCCACAGTGTGACTCACCGGGATGTCAAAAGTGAGCGGGACCTCGTCCATGTTTGTGATGTGGCTGGGCTGGATGTGTTTGTCGCCGATGTGTTTGCTGCAGTAGGAGCGGAAGATGGCCAGCTTTTCCTTATAATCCGCTGGAAGTTGCTGCGCTACCGTAGTCCTGGTCCGGATGGAAAAATGGCACCGTTTCATAAAACGAAAGCACCAAGACGGACCTCCTTGGAAATGTTCGATGTTCATCTCTTCAGCTAGTGAAACTGCTTTTAGCCGAATGGTGACCGTCGAAACGCTTCTCCCGCTCGTTCTTTGCTCGATGATCCACCGCTCGAGTCTTTCCTCCAACTCGGGCCACCTCGCCTTATGTCCGCGGAAACTCAGCTGCGTTTTCTTGACCTGCCGGAGCTTGTTTTCTAGCTTCCTCCATTTGCGAACCATCGATTCGTTAATCTTAAATTCTCTCGCCGCTGCTCGATTTCCATGTTCCTCCGCATAGCTGATGGCCTTCAGTTTAAACTGTGCTTCATAAGCGTGTCTCTTTGCCATTTTCAGGGTTGTTAAAACAACGATGTTCCACATAATGCACATACCTGTCCTTTTAGACAGGTATGTGCGATTGTCCGGTATATACGATCAACGCCCACACTTCACCCTTTAGCGTTCTCATGGTGTTCTCTACTACGTCCTCCTTACAACACACAGGGCGCACTGCGCTATAGGGCGCGCCGTACTTTTTGAAGAAAATCTAAGACTTTTAAGTGCGCCTTATGGTCGTGAAAATACGGTAAGTGATGACATATGAACCCTGCTCCTGGGTCCAAAATACTCTGTGTTTACATGTTCTTAACATGTTTTAAGGCTTTGTATTGTGTTATATTAAATCTGCAGAAGTCCCTAAAAAAAGTCAGTGAACACTGTCTGCCTTTCTCTGTTTTTATAACCACCATTCATTTGCAGCATGTTTTAAAGCTACGTTTTTTAAACCTTACGATGTAACTACAGCCCAGCCCATGCTGCAGTATATCAATGACTAACCTCGTATTGTGGATGGATTACCTCAGTTGTTCTCCTGGCTGAAGTTTGTTCCGTTTACAGCATCCTGCCATGTGATTTATTGAGTGGAAAATAGTTAATTCAATTGACTTTAATTTTATTTATACAGCGCCAAATCACAATAACAGTTGCCTGAAGGCGCTTCTGTGGCACCCTGAGTATTTGAAGCATCAAAAACAAGTCTCAGAATTCTTGTTGAAGTTATTTTAATGTCCCCCCCCCCTCCCCCAATCACCTTTTTTTGCTTTTGTTGTGACAATAATTTATGTCATAGCACAAAGCCAAAAGCTCATTTGCTCCCACCTGATGTGATGTTAGGGCAATATTCAGTTTCACCAGTAGGTGGCAGTTGCGGCTGAGACAAATGGGTGACTGGCAAAATAATCCTTTACAAAAGTTAGGGATTGTAATTATTAGTTATTGTAATGGAAGCCGTCAGTAATGCAGAACTGCTGTTTTGCTGTGTTTCAGCGCAATAAACCTCAGTGTGCACCTGGATGAACCTTGTCTTCCTTCAGTGTGTAACACTTTATATTGTAAGCTAGACCCTACAATAATACATACAGAGAAAAACCCAACAATCATATGTCCTCCTATGTGCAAGCTGCATGGGCGGGGCTGTAGCTACATCGTAAGGTTTTAAAAAACAGAGTTTTAAAACATGCTGGCGATGAATAGTTCATCTTCCAGCTTCACTGTGTTTATATTATATTATCCATAGCTGTGTAGCTAGCCACAGCTATGGAAGGATTTCAGAAATCCTTCAGATGGTAAATCATCTTTAGATAGAAACTAGCGAGCTAACTCCCTGCTAACTTCTAACTCCATTAAACTTCATAAATCCCAAAAGGTTAATTCTGTTCACAGATGAACAGAATTAACCTTTTGGGATTTACTTACCTGGATGATTGAACATGCATCAAGACATTAATAAAGCCTGTTTTTCATGGATGCCTCGATGTGAAACTTAATTGTCACACCTGGTAGAGCAGCCACACTGATGATTTTATTAAAGATTAAAGAATTTGGACAGTTTGTAACTCTCAGTGATGCCGCAGTGCTTGTTTGACTTTGCGACCAGAAGTGGAGTTTGGACCCAGAAACGTATAATGACTTCAGACTTAAGACCGGATTAGCTGATAAGAATTTAAATATAAATGATACCTTTTTCCACTTTGAGCTTGGATTTCACAACTGTGAATTCTGCATCCAACAGAATGAATAATGGTAAATGGCCTGTATTTGTATAGCGCTTTACTAGTCTCTAAGGACCCCAAAGCGCTTTACACATTCAGTCATCCACCCATTTACACACTGGTGATGGCAGCTACATTGTAGCCACATCCGCCCTGGGGCGCACTGACAGAGGCGAGGCTGCCGGACATTGGCGCCACCGGGCCCTCTGACCATCACCAGTAGGCGGTGGGTGAAGTGTCTTGCCCAAGGACACAACGACCGAGACTGTCAGAGCCGGGGCTCGAACCGGCAACCTTCCGATTACAAGATGAACTGCCAACTCTTGAGCCACGATCGCCCACATACGTGTTTCTACATAAAGCCCTAAAGAATCTAATGCATATCCTTAGTTTATAATAAATGACTGCATGATCAGGTCATTGAAAACCAACTGGGTAAATCACACAAGGGAAGATTCAAGCATTTGCTTCATAGCTTCAATACATACTTCAATACAATGTAAAAACACAGACACTTGCCTGTGTGGAGGTGCAAATTAGTTCACACACACACTCTCTGTTCTTTCTCACACACACAGATACAAGTAGTGGAGATCAAGCATCTTGGCATGGTGATTTATTCATTTACTTCTAGCAATAACTGAGGATATTGTTAGCGCCCCAGCTATAAATCTATGTTATTTCCCTCAACATAGAGATCTGGAAACCAGAGGCAGCCGGGGGAAGTGGAGATGATGAAGCACAATCTTGCCTGCACAGCAGTGAGTGAGAGAGTGTTAATGTGTGAGTGTGTGTGATTTTATTCTATTTGTGTGATGGACAAGCAAGAGGCCATCTCCTCATGACTAGCAAGCTATGGGCCAAATTGAAAGTCTGAGTTGCACAGCACTGTACACACACACACCACACACACACAGTGAAGTGCATTTAGTGTACAGTATACGAGACAATGAGGGATATACTGTAAATGTCACGTCTTCGCTATGTGCAACTTAAAGGTTAGAGCTGACGTTCAATTCCTCCCACTGTAACCCTTTAAAATGGCACTCCTGACTTTCGTGCCTCTATTTTCAACATTAAATATTAAACAGCTGATATTGTTGGTGTTCTGAGTGACACTGTGGCTTAGTAAATAATGAAAAATGTACTGACTATATGAGTTGTTTTTTAATGCGAGTTGTAGAGAAGGCAGTTCATCTTTGCTTTTTCAAAATGCATCTTTGTACTTCATAGTGAAATATCCTTACCTGTTTTTTACTGGGTCATGACATACGTCACACATGCCAGAACTGCAAAACTGACAAGTGAACAGGTATGCTGTTCAGAGCATTGTTGCAACTGGAAACAGTAAAGATGTGGTGGCACTACAGATAACAAATTAATATTTTAAGATTACCTTCCCCAAAATTCAGCTTTACCTTCAGCCCATGATGAATTCCTGTTTCTTCCATATAAAGTCGAAACATATCATACAGCACAGTCTTTTAAATACTTCACTGATTCAATAATTCATTAAAGTATCGCTGTTAGGTGTTGTTACCTTAGAGCAGGCCTTTCTTTCTCACTAGTTTCTCTGCAAAATATTGGCTCCCTGCTCAAACCTAATAGCTGCTGCTTCACACTGAGCTCATAGGGAGGTTAGTATAATGAATGCTATCAACTACTACTTTTGAAAGTTCTGAAAAGATTAAAGTGAAAAAGCATTTCTAGTTATTTGGCTCTGTATACTGCATGACTGCGACGTTAGTGGTTGCCTAGAGCAGGAAATGTCATAGAGGCACCCGGAATGATTCAGTCCCGGAGTGTTTCAATCTTTCTTTCTTTCTTTTTGAAAAATTTACTGTATGCTTACAATGACCACATCGTAGACAGTATTTTAATAATAAAGTCACTGTACCTGGTAAACTGTGAGTTATATAATGACCGAATAAGTACAGTTTCTTTTCATTAACAACAAAAAAAATCCACATAAAGTTGGTACATAATGTTTCTTTCTGGGTTCCTGGGATCTGGGTTTCCTGTTCTTTAGTATACCCTGTGGTTTGCACCTCGTTTAAACTTATTGACAGAATGGGTCAAAAGTTTTAGAACACCCCATTCTTCCAGTTTTTAATGAAAATTTAAGCAATTAAAGTCCAACAAATAATTTGAAATGGTATAAAGTTAAGTGGTGAACTGCTTGAGGAAAAAAAAATGTCACCCAAAAATGTAAAATAATGTACATTTCAGAATTATACAAAAAGACCTTTTTCCGGGAACAATAATTGGTTTCACAGCTTAAAGCTGTTCTGCCGTAACGAAGGTTGATCAAGCCTTGAAAGTTGGTACCACCGATTCCTACAGGTGTCCCAAATTTTCTTGATTACTTACAAACCCCTCTCTCTGCAGAGGGGGTTGTAAGTACTGTGGTGCCATACCCTTATGAGCACTACATAAACAGTACTGCACTGCAGTAAGTAGTGTGATGCTATAAAAATGGCAAGAAATTGGCAGTTAACAGTAAAAGAGAAACAGACCATTGTAAAACTTCATAAAGTGTCGGTCTTCCCTGGAGAGAAAGTTAAAGTGTCAGTGAGTGGTCTCCTTTACAATCAAAAGTCACTCGGAAACTAGAGGAAAGTCAGGAGGAGATGTGCAGACCCCAGTTCATGACAGAATCACACGACAAGTTTCTGAAAGTCAGCAGCTTGCAATATAGGCAGCTCCAAGCACAGCTTAGAGGTGATTGTAATAAGCACATCTCAGTTTAACTTTAAAGAGTAGACTTCAGGTTTGACAGGTCGAATTGCAGCAAGAAAGCAATTGCTCACATGTCAGAATAAGCAGAAGAGGCTGGGCTGCCTCATGAAACACCACCAATGGACTACTGAAGACTGGAAGGAGGTGTTGTGGACTTATGGATGAATCAACATTTGAAATCTCCAGTTCATCATTCGTCAAGTATGCCGAAGGATGGTTCCTCACATGAAGGAAAAAGTTTGAAGTCTGAAGCTGTTTTGCTGGATCCAGGGTTGGTGAGTGAGAGGCAACCTGAACCAAAAATAATCACCGCAGCATTTTGCAGCCATCTGATGTGCAGCTAGTTGGTCAGGGGTTCGTCTGTCCAAGATAATCAAACAAAACATAAATCCAAACTATGCCAGACTGACATTAGACAAAAAAGGAACAAGGTAGCAAACTTGAAAACAAGGAGTGGCCAGTAGAGTGACCAAACCATTCATACCACCAATGAGTATATATAAACTTTGGATCATAAATGTATCTGCAGAAACAGTGCTATTTGGAAACTTGGAAAAATAACACATAATAAGTTCTGCATTATACAGTGGGGCAAAAAAGTATTTAGTCAGCCACCGATTGTGCAAGTTCCCCCACCTAAAATGATGACAGAGGTCAGTAATTTGCACCAGAGGTACACTTCAACTGTGAGAGACAGAATGTGAAAAAAAAATCCATGAATCCACATGGTAGGATTTGTAAAGAATTTATTCGTAAATCAGGGTGGAAAATAAGTATTTGGTCAATAACAAAAATACAACTCAATACTTTGTAACATAACCTTTGTTGGCAATAACAGAGGTCAAACGTTTACTATAGGTCTTTACCAGGTTTGCACACACAGTAGCTGGTATTTTGGCCCATTCCTCCATGCAGATCTTCTCGAGAGCAGTGATGTTTTGGGGCTGTCGCCGAGCAACACGGACTTTCAACTCCCGCCACAGATTTTCTATGGGGTTGAGGTCTGGAGACTGGCTAGGCCACTCCAGGACTTTCAAATGCTTCTTACGGAGCCACTCCTTTGTTGCCCGGGCGGTGTGTTTTGGATCATTGTCATGTTGGAAGACCCAGCCTCGTTTCATCTTCAAAGTTCTCACTGATGGAAGGAGGTTTTGGCTCAAAATCTCACGATACATGGCCCCATTCATTCTGTCCTTAACACGGATCAGTCGTCCTGTCCCCTTGGCAGAAAAACAGCCCCATAGCATGATGTTTCCACCCCCATGCTTCACAGTAGGTATGGTGTTCTTGGGATGCAACTCAGTATTCTTCTACCTCCAAACACGACGAGTTGAGTTTATACCAAAAAGTTCTACTTTGGTTTCATCTGACCACATGACATTCTCCCAATCCTCTGCTGTATCATCCATGTGCTCTCTGGCAAACTTCAGACGGGCCTGGACATGCACTGGCTTCAGCAGCGGAACACGTCTGGCACTGCGGGATTTGATTCCCTGCCGTTGTAGTGTGTTACTGATGGTGACCTTTGTTACTTTGGTCCCAGCTCTCTGCAGGTCATTCACCAGGTCCCCCCGTGTGGTTCTGGGATCTTTGCTCACCGTTCTCATGATCATTTTGACCCCACGGGATGAGATCTTGCGTGGAGCCCCAGATCGAGGGAGATTATCAGTGGTCTTGTATGTCTTCCATTTTCTGATGATTGCTCCCACAGTTGATTTTTTCACACCAAGCTGCTTGCCTATTGTAGATTCACTCTTCCCAGTCTGGTGCAGGTCTACAATACTTTTCCTGGTGTCCTTCGAAAGCTCTTTGGTCTTGGCCATGGCGGAGTTTGGAGTCTGACTGTTTGAGGCTGTGGACAGGTGTCTTTTATACAGATGATGAGTTCAAACAGGTGCCATTCATACAGGTAACGAGTGGGGGACAGAAAAGCTTCTTACAGAAGACGTTACAGGTCTGTGAGAGCCAGAGATTTTCCTTGTTTGAGGTGACCAAATACTTATTTTCCACCCTGATTTACGAATAAATTCTTTACAAATCCTACCATGTGAATTCATGGATTTTTTTTTCACATTCTGTCTCTCACAGTTGAAGTGTACCTCTGGTGCAAATTACTGACCTCTGTCATCATTTTAGGTGGGGGAACTTGCACAATCGGTGGCTGACTAAATACTTTTTTGCCCCACTGTATGTGCAATTTCTTCATATTTGATTCATATTTCTCAAATTAAAATACAGATAAATATGTGGTGACAACATATTTTAGGGGTTAAGTTTAAAAATGGCTGTTATTCCAAAAAAGCTAATACACTAGCCTAAACATCCTGATTAAAACCACACTTCAATGAGATCTTGATTATTTGATTTAAAGACCACAGTGCTGAGGTACTGAAGCAAAAACCAGGGACCAACTTGTACAAACTGCATAAAAAGCAAGGAAACTTGTGTTTGGTCAATTATTGCTTTATTGTAACAATGCTTCTTGGCAATAAATCATATACTGTCTGAAAGCCTTTTTATTTCCCCTTATACAAGACACGTTGGCAATTTTACAATTCATCTATTTAACAAACAGGAGCCTCCTCATGCTGGTTACCAACTTGGTCACACACTGCTGTGGGATGGCATCCCGTTCTTCGATGAGCATTTGTCAGAAGTCAGCCAATGAAGTTGGTTAGTCAGTCTGGCCGAACAGCACACCCAAGCTGATCCCACAAATGGTGCAGCAACCTGCATAGTGGTCTCTGTGTCTTCTCCTCACACTGACTCTACAATTCAACTGCCATGGACTGAATCGTGACTTATTACTGAACAGAACATTCCTCCACATGTTCTGTTCAGTAATGGGGTGGCTGTAGCTCAGGAGGTAGAGCAGGTCATCTACTGATCAGACGGTTGGTGGTTTAATCCCTGGCTGCCCCAGTCTGCATGTCGAATACCTTGAGCAAAATACTAACCCCGAACTAGTCAGGGTAGTAGACTAGTATTAACTAGTCTACTTTCCAAACACTCACAGGATGTTTAATTAGCTCACAGTTCATCCCTACAGCTCCATTATTGACACAATGTTAACATTTAGGTGAAATATTTTCTCTGCTATTCACTACAGAAAATTCAAAATTCACATGCAAGTCAGTAGCTGGGAGTAGAATGTGATGAACTAACCACCAGGAACTGGGCATCACAGCAGCACATGTGCCTCATTTATTGAGATCAACCCTCATCTGCTGGTACAGTGTTTCACAACTTTGGTATTCTAAAAATTCTAGGGGTTTTTTTAAGTGGAAAACTTTATAAGATCAAAGCTTCTGAAATGTCTTCAAAGCTGAAGAGCAGTGATAGTAAAAGTGTTCTACAATATTTCTTGTCAAAACAGCATGTGGTAACTGGCTTTCTATGAAAATACTAAAAAGCATCTTCAACTGAAGTGAAGTTCTGCTGTAAGCCAAAGTACTGTGCTCCTATCTTAAAACAGAAATTCTTGTTGATTCTTTTAATATTGCTGCAGAAAATCATAGAGCACAGTAGTCAGGATGAGTCAACAGCCTTTTATATCTTTATATCTATTTCTATCCCCTACGGATGAAACTCAACAGGCATATCTGTGTCACAGGTCTCTGATGCATTTAGAATTTCAATTCATTTTCCGAATCAGCTGGTGGTTTGATGTGCAAATGTTGCACCTGAACATGATAATGAATTCATTTGGAAAATATGTACTTCTAGTTCCTGTTCAGTATTTCTCCACTTCTTTATACTGAGAATAATTACCATTTTAGGAGGTTAATAATAAATTTAATACCATTATTCACAGTTTAAGGAAAAGAGTTTTCAATGAATCGTGAATTTCTGGTGCCATTATTCCTGTCCAGCGGTGTCCCCAAGCTTTTATCCTGTGTAATGAAAGGCACATGTGTGCCAAAAATGTATAATACTTTTATGTGATTTCTGATATTATATTCCCAAAGTCATGGTTATTCAGATAATCCATCCAGTACTATTTGTGAGAACAGTTGTAGCCATGCTTCATTCTGAATAGTATATGGATCTGTATGTTTTATAGCAATGAATTTGTTTAGGTGGGTCCATATCATTTTATGGTCTTTGACCTCAAGGTTGTTGGTCCATTCTGTTTGTACGACATATTGTTTCTTGGTCTTTTTGTTGCCCACAGTTTTTCTTTTCCTTTGTGTGTTTAATCTCTAATTCGTAGATTTTTATTGTTCTCCTAGTTTTGTTAAATGTTTTTTCTGTTTCCTGTACCTTCTTTCTTCCTCTCTCTTTGCCATTTTTAGTTTGGTCCTGCTACCTCATGTATTATTTTGAAGGTTAGATCCTCGTGTGGTTTTCTGTGTTTTTATGTCCCTCCTTTGTTCTTTTGCCCTCATTAATATCTGATTAAGTTCACTAATTCCCTATTAGCCTTCTCTCCTTCTGTGTATTTAGTTTGTGTCTATGCCCTTGGTCCTTATCGGGACATTGGATTTGTATACCCCATGTTTTTGTTTGGTATTTTTGTTCCTGGATTCATCATCTTTGCCCATTAGAGATCATTGTAAAATGTCCTTTATTTTATCCTGTTTACTTACATTTAGATATTAAAATAGATATTAAATTATATGTTTAGATGTAGGCACTAAAACTACCTGGTTAAGTTATTAGAGGAAAACCCCATGGTTTGGGTTAAAATACACTCTTTCACAATGTAAACCACACAATAGTAACATGCAGTCAGAGCTATTTTGGCAATAGATTCATCATGTGTTTTGGACTTTTGCAGAACTATATCGTACTGCCCTGTAGAAGCCAACAGGTCCTGAACAATCTCTCATGTTACAAGTTATGAGAAATATGCTGGCAGGAGACAAAGCTTCACTGCATTCTGTCTCCTGTGTATTATTCCAGAAAGCATCTTAAACCCTTTAAATCAGCGGCTCCACTCTGCTTGAAAATCCTACGTAGTCTAAATATCCATTTTGCTGCTTTTTAAAAAAAAATTTGCTCAGTGCAAAACAAACTCTTGTCAATTGTTTTCTATGTCTATCTTCATGTCTATGTCTTCAGTTTAAACATTATGATTTCCAGTGGCTGTCCCTGGATGTTTCATAGTCGTACTGTGCCACCTTATTGAAAACAAAATCCCGGATAAACCCATGCTTAACTGCCCTTAACCCTTTTTTATATATGCACTTTTTATTCAAATAAAAAGAAAATACTAAATGCTTGGAAGCACTGTGTGTGTTGATGTGGTTCCTAGAGCAGTGTTTCACAACCTTTTGGAGCCACGGCTCATATTTCTCGTTAGAAAAATCACAGGCCACACCACCAAACTAAAATGTCACAGAAAGTAAATTGATCATTTAACCCTGCGCATCAGGTATAGTGGAATTGGCTCAGTTTGTCCCCAGTATACCTATTTTGCTTTCCTCTGACCTCATGCTAGGGCCTTGATCTGGGTCGGAGTTTTCTCCAGGACCCAGGTCAGACTGACTACTTTCTCTTTTCAAATATTTATCTATTGCTATTGCACGCTGCGTCGCCTCACAGCATGACTTTTATGTAATTTTTTCTTCATCTTCTTCTGTTTTACTGGCAGTTGGGAACACATTTAGGTAGTTGTAATGCCCTCTAGTGGAAGAGAATGTAATTGTTCTCCCCGCTACGCTTAGAGTACTAATCAGGTGAAACCAGATAATCTTCCATGGCACACTGTGCTGCAGCACAGTGGTTGGGAAACACTGCCTTAGAGAACAGGAAAGATTAGAATTTCCGTGTGTGTGTGTGTGTGTGTGTGTGTACACACTCTAATTACAAGGAAAGAAACAGTTGGTGCTGAGAAAACATTACATGGTTTAAAGTGATATAACTGGGGCAGATATAATTTAAAAAACATACAAATTCATAATGTATTGGGCTTATGGGGTTAGCAACAAGATCAGTTAGCTATGGGTGTAATCTCCCAAAAATACAATTATAAAGTCATACAGGTATGTCCAGCTTAAAGGCTGAAGTGAGGGAATAATTGTCTCTCCATGCAAACACTGCAGATTGTGTGACAGACTGAAGCTCTCTGTAAGAACAGCATTGATGTGTGAATGTGGCTGTTTTCTAGGTTGGTATACTGTAAATCTCCCTGCACAGTAGGCGGTCAGCACAATCTGCAGATAATCAGTACTACATCCCACAGTTTTTGAATGCCTGAACAGATAAAAAAAAGAAAGAAAAACGAATATATATAGAGACAGTAAAATAGCACATTTTTGGAAAGGCAAGGTGTTAAATGAAGAAGAATTTTCTAAGATGTTCAAATACATTCATGTCAAATCCAATCCCTGCATAATCTCACTCATCTGTGCCAGTGTATCTAAGAAACTAATGGGCCTTAGTACTGTAAATGAAACAGCACACTTTAAAAGCACAGTCCTGGTTATATACTTTGAGGGCACTTTTTAATAAATTTAACGTATTGTAGATCTGGTTATTAATTTCAGTGGAACTTCAGTATTGAACACAGGAGCACAGAGAAATATTAGGTGCTAAAAATTATGTTAAGGTTCAAAATATTGGGGATGGACACCAGAGGAAAAACCCACAATAACAACACTGGTCCGGTCGGGTTGAGTCAAACGATGATTTAATGATCACACACGTGGGAGATGGACACTGTATGCAGACAGTCTCAGATCTCGTCTCAAAAAACACATCACCATAGTTTTATGAAATCAGGGTATTAGAACGCCCCTTCATGCGTAGTGACAGGTGTAATACAATCAATGTTGACAATTTTATTTAACACAAAGAATAACATTGTCTCCTTCCCGAGGGCAGACGCTGACTGCCCCCGTCTCCTGGAACCGTCTGTACCCTGCTAAGACACAACATGGCAGCTACAAGGACTCTTTCATTTATTAAGACCATCAGTGTGTATTGCTCTAAATCAAGTATATAATATTAACTGAATATTGCTGGATCAGCTACTTCTACTTAAAACATATTAAAACATGACTAAGCACAAAATCACCAAGAATAACATCTTATAAGTGCTGTGTAAGCGCGTGCGGCCTTCCAAGCTCAAAGCCTTTGCCCTCCATAGATCAGCCAGACTCGCGCTGGCTGTAGCTTTTAACCTTTAATTAACTTGAGCACAACTCTAGAATAAGCAACAAACTGCAATGTGTATGGAATGATCAGGGTTACATCTGCAATGGAAAATCATGTTATTATTCTAGTACCTGCAAGGAAAAAGATCAAACTGAAATTATAGCCATCACTGTAAAATGCAAAAGATAATGTAAGGTCAAAAACTTCAATTTATGTTTAATGCAAAGCTGGTTATATACTTCTGATGAACTAATAATGCCATATTAAAATAATGAGAATGAAAATGAGAAAAACATCCCCTCCTTATTTTACACTTAGTATCCAACCCATAAACAGGGTTTATAGGGGATGTGGTGATAATTTGTGCAAACAGTAGTGTTACAATACTATAAGAGTGTGAGACAGACACTGCAAATCTCTCTGCTGTGGCACCATTTCCTCGTAGTAAATGCAGCAGGATAACACTGTAATTTGACAGTGATAAAGTGATGTTTAAAAATGATTCACACTGCACCTTCACAACACTAAAGCCCCACAGTACACACTCAACAAAGTTCTCAGCCATGTTAGTGGCTTGGCTCTAACTAACCTCCCATAGTTTATCCATTAATTCCATCTAGATTTGAAATTAATAAATATCTTTGAAGGACTGTTAAGAAATTGATCACAGGCATTCCTGACTTCTAAAGAACAAATCCTTTAAATTCTCTCAGGTGCTTGCAGGAGGTGAAAGCTGCAACTAATTCTGTCAGAAATCTCACCAAATGGTTGATGTATTTTTCTCAAGCCATTTATGTTGAATGGGATGACGTATCCTTTTGACCAGGGGTCTCAAACCGTGGCCCGGGGTCCACTTGCTGCCCACGCCACCCCTACCTCCGCCCCAGTTTGGCGCTTGAATTAGGTTTTTTTGTTAGGAGACTTTGTTTGTTGTTGAGTTCAATGTTACAATAAGTTCTATAAAAATCAAAAAATGATTTAATAGGGAGGCAATATGAGCAAAGAGCACAAACACAAACACTACATTTTTAGAAATATTTGTTTGTGTTTTCTTCTTTGTTTGTTTTTTTGCACTGCTTGAACACTAAAGTGGACCTCACATGAGACTCCTGCTTTTGACCAATCACTCCAAATCAGTATTTTGCCATTAATGTGTTTTAAAACCAAGTTTGTAAACCAAATGAAGACAGCGTAGTGTAAAATTAGCATCAAAACTTGTGTGGCCACGTGTCTATAAGGTATAAGACAAAGACATTAAGTGGAATCTGCTGCTCAGAGGTTATTTAGGATTGGCATACAAGTAAACTCAAACTATTTTCCCAGTTAGGATTTACTCTCCCTTTTTCCTGATATCTAAGTCTCTGAAAGCTCCACCTGGATCTCCTCCAACACAATTAAGCAAAATCCCCTTTAAAGTGTTCAATCAGTGATACAGATCAGTTTACAACAGCAGTGTTTAAGCTGTAGGTAAAGTTAAAATATCACCTTGGAAAGACACATGTTATTCCAACTAGTGAGGAGCTCTATAGAGACAAAGAAGGAAATTGAACCATAACAGTGATTGAAGCCACATGCTTTTATGTGAACCAGATGCACCCTGGATCCTTTTTTGGGACAGCTGGTGGTTTTATGTCTTTTGCTTTGTTTTTTTTTGTTTGTTTGTTTTTGTTTTTTTCAAGGCCTGATAACCATGCAGTGATGTGCTTCAGAGCACCATTTACAGACACAAAGCACAATCTATCTATAAACTCAAGCACATAAAAATTGATTTTCTCCTGCCACATTGTTTATTGAACGTTTTCTCTTCTTTCTCATCCTTACTCATTTCTTTTTTCACTGTCCGGAAATCAGCTTTTCTGAAGTCGACTATTTTATTTCCACGTGAGCTCTCAGGGCTCACAAGGCTAGTTATACAATTTTTAATACACATTATACTTCTTAGAGAGTATTCTTGTTAAGCACATTTCCTGTCCTTTAGTGTCCGAGCTAATGTCTTTAGTGCCTTTTGCTTTATGCTTTTAGCCCATAAAGACATGAAAGTAGAGTGAAGATGATAATATTATCTGTCATTTTTTATGGAGGACAGTTTGAATTGCTTTCAGTGGTAGAGTGCTCAATACCCACATTTCATGCTGATTAAGTGAAGACTTAAAAATCTGTAAAAAAGCAGCAGTAAAACATCAGTCACTTACAGTTGTGGGGGTATTGTTACAGAGCTGGCATCACTATGTGAGATGTTAACAACAATACATTTGGAAAAGAGTAGTTTTGGATGTAATAACACTTGTTTCTGTACCACTGCACTGGTACAGACCCTTCCACTTTAATTGGCAGTGTAGAAAAATATATTTAAAAAATGATGGGGCCACAGTGACACATGACAATACTATGTCAAATGACTCGTCGTAGATTACTTCTGTCCGATATCAGTGATACTGAGGTGAGCTGTGGAGCAAACTCTGCACTGTTCTATCGGTAAGCACAATGACTGTAGAAAACATGGGTGACGCGACAGCTCCCCAAAAGTGAAGCCAAAACGTCTCTATCGCCCCCTGGTGTCTGGCTGAAGTATAGATCATAAAACCCGCCTCCTCCATGTTAGAGGATGGGACTGGGGTCAGACTAAAATAAATTAATTCTCCTCAGATAATTTTTTCCCCAAGATTCTTTCTTTTGTTATCAATAGTTTTCATCACACTGATTTATGTCCAAGGGGTCTCCTTTCCCATAAGTTTGATTCTAATTCTTACTGCGGGGATGTTAAATTGGGGTGTAACGTCATCATAGCAGCTTTGACTGGCAGCTGCAGTCACGGAGAAACTTGCATATCTCTGTTCAGGTAAGTTAAACGTGTTTGTAAGCTAATCCGTAACTACTGTCCTTAACTAGGTCCTGAGACCTAGCTAGCTAAGGTGAGCATTTTTTTTCATCTTGAAAGAAAGGGAAGAAGTTTCTCCAAATCTCTGGACCCAGAAACCCAGCTTAGTCCTCATGGTCTCCCTCACTAGTTTCTCCCCAGGGTGAATGTAGCTGTTGATATAATATATCCCACATAGCAAGCAGGTCTGGCCTGGATCTGGTATCAAACCGGCACTAGTGATGTTCGATTCGTGAACGAATCGTTCATTACTCGAGAATCACTTTACTGACTCGTGAATCATGATTCACAAGCCCAACTGACTCACTGACTCATCCCTGTTTCTGTTAGCAAACTAATTCACTTAGTAGAAATATATCTAGCTTATAATTAAAATTGTGGGGGGGAAACAACAGCCAGTTTCTTAACAAAAGCATTTCTGCTCTGAACTGGAAGAAAAAACCCTGAGTCGCTCACCCCCTCCCTCCTGTGCTGAATCATAGAGTGAACGAACGAATCACTCACTCGCTCACCCCCTCCCTCCTGGATCACAGCTTCTTCTTCTTCTTGGTTGGCAACCAATGTTAAGGCACATTACCGCCCCCTGGCTCACAGCTCAGTGGACATTTAGATGAGAAAATATATATTTAACACATTTAAGGAAAATACTAATAAAATAAAAATAAACAAAATAAATGTTTATTAAGCAATTTTGATAGGAAATTGCTTAATTTTAGAAATGTTTTTGCTCTTTTTTGCGCTATAAAATAGTTGTTGTTTTTTTTAGAATCATTCATCTTAGCAGGGGGATTTACATGAAAAGAAACAAATTAAGTTTGAGTGAAAATGTAAATTTTTTGCACTCCCTGGTGAATCAAATGACTCAAAAATCCGATTCACTTTGGTGAGTGACTCATTAAAACTCGATTCAGTAAAAAGAATCAAATTTACCATCACTAGCCGGCACTGCTGGCTGACTTCTGGCATGATAAGACGTATGTTGTCCAGATATGGGCCAGGCCTGGCATAGAGGGCACTGTCTATGTGATTGCATGCTATATCTGGCCCGATTATAGTTTGGTGTATGTGGCCCAGGCCCATAGAAAACAGGTCTTCCCTGGGTCCGGCATCAAGCTGAACAGAGTTTCCTCATGTTGTTACTTTTGCATGTTCTGGCACATGTTGTTATTACATGGCTTGATTAAGGTACACATTAAGCTGACATCTGGGGCCACAGCTGAAATTGTTCTGGGCCAGCACAGGGCCAGCAGTGTGTCTACAACTGGCTGCACACCACTTACAGGTGGCCCAAATACCGCAAAGAATGACAGCCCTCTGGTGGCCCAGATATGGTTTGCCAGAGGTAATCCACACATGGGCCAGCACAGGACCACCAGTGTGTCTGCAACTGGCCTTGTGCTGGCCCATGTGTGGGCCACATCTGACAAACCAGATCGGGGTCACCAAAGGGCCGTCGTTCTTTGCGGTATGTGGGCCATGTGTAAGCACATTGTGTGGGTCGGATCTGGGCCATACCAATTTTGCTATGTGGGTAGACTCTATTATTAAATGAAAAGAACAAATTAGTCTACACTACTGAAACCTTCTGCTGCTGTTTTTAAAGTTTCCATGTTAACAGGATGTAGATGGCTCTGAAGATTTAAACAGTTTCAGATCCATTACACTCACAGTCTTAAATGTTAAAATCTCTAAGGACAGCATTACATTTCTGATATTAACAGTAACTCTGGGCCTCTGTGGAGTGTGCAGCTGATCTTATCGCTGTCTAAAAATGGATAACAAGACCTAAGGAGCGCTGAATCATTCAATAATACAGACTATGAGAATAACAGCTGTGTAGCATCGCTAACTAGGTGGCAACAAGCCTCCAACACGTTGCGTATGCTAGCAGCTAATCTAGCAAACGAATTAACAACAGGGTGATTTTAGATGTTGTAGAACTTAGAGCTTGTAAGATAATAAGCTGTGTGTCTTTTTTATAACAGTGACGTGGTTGTATTTACCTTGATTGAATGAGTCGTCAGTCGCAGTAAACCCATCAGCAAATAAACTGGAGCAGCCAGGCTACGTAAAAGGTGTAGGGGGCGTGTTTGCTGTCACATCCAGCGGGTGTGTGGGCGGGAGCGTGCACAGTCGCTCCACCTCAAGACACTACTGCGCAGACTCTGGCTCCAAAAATACAAGATGGCAGCCTCCACAAGCGGGATATTTTGGCTTAATTTTTGAACAATGTGAGGAGGTGCTGTTGCGTCATCCATGTTTTCTACAATCATTGGGTAAGCACTGCACTTTTTGTTAGTATTAGCTGTTGTTAGCCAACGTTTGCAAAAAGAAGATCTAATGCTGTTAGACTCGGACAGTTGCCTCTCATGTGATGTGAGAGTATAATAAAAATGTTTATCAGAGTGAACTTGTGGACAGTTTTAGGACACGTCACTTGAAGCTAACATTAGCTGGCATAATGTTAGCTTATAGCCTGTTGCTGTTGTTTAGCCTGCTCGTTGTTGGCTGTTTGGAGATGGAAGGAGAGCATGTCTTAATCTGCTGACAATAAGTAATTTTAATATATTGGGAATAAATCAGCATGTTTATGAATGTTTTCATGAGTTAGTGTTAGACTTCAGTTCAGGAGTTGAGGCTAAGATGAGATGATACTATGTTTATAAGGACACATCAACTTTTTTGAAGACATAATTACACACTAATCAGTGTATATTTATGAATACAATACTTCTTTTAAAATGAAATAACTTAACAAATGTCCCTGGGTTGTACTTTAGTATTTAAAGGAACATGCACTCCTTTTATTAAGGTTTGGAACCTTTTTGAAACTCATTTTTAACAACCATGTGTCTATTGGAAAGTCAATTGTGGTAGTTGTTTGATGCAGATGTTGTACTTTTTGTACTGATTGATCGGGAGTGAAACTCATCGTGTGGACTTTTGTGTTGTTCAGTTTATTTCTGTTCCTGAGTTTTCTTTTTATTTATATATCTTGTCGTCATGTAAAATAAGGAATTATCTTCATACAGGGAGTGCAGAATTATTAGGCAAGTTGTATTTTTGAGGAATAATGTTATTATTGAACAACAACCATGTTCTCAATGAACCCAAAAAACTCGTTAATATCAAAGCTGAATGTTTGTGGAAGTAGTTTCTAGTTTGTTTTTAGTTTTAGCTATTTTAGGGGGATATCTGTGTGTGCAGGTGACTATTACTGTGCATAATTATTAGGCAACTTAACAAAAAACAAATATATACCCATTTCAATTATTTATTTTTACCAGTGAAACCAATATAACATCTCCACATTCACAAATATACATTTCTGACATTCAAAAACAAAACAAAAACAAATCAGCGACCAATATAGCCACCTTTCTTTGCAAGGACACTCAAAAGCCTGCCATCCATGGATTCTGTCAGTGTTTTGATCTGTTCACCATCAACATTGCGTGCAGCAGCAACCACAGCCTCCCAGACACTGTTCAGAGAGGTGTACTGTTTTCCCTCCTTGTAAATCTCACATTTGATGATGGACCACAGGTTCTCAATGGGGTTCAGATCAGGTGAACAAGGTGGCCATGTCATTAGTTTTTCTTCTTTTATACCCTTTCTTGCCAGCCACGCTGTGGAGTACTTGGACGCGTGTGATGGAGCATTGTCCTGCATGAAAATCATGTTTTTCTTGAAGGATGCAGACTTCTTCCTGTACCACTGCTTGAAGAAGGTGTCTTCCAGAAAATGGCAGTAGGACTGGGAGTTGAGCTTGACTCCATCCTCAACCCGAAAAGGCCCCACAAGCTACCAGCCCAAACCAGTACTCCACCTCCACCTTGCTGGCGTCTGAGTCGGACTGGAGCTCTCTGCCCTTTACCAATCCAGCCACGGGCCCATCCATCTGGCCCATCAAGACTCACTCTCATTTCATCAGTCCATAAAACCTTAGAAAAACCAGTCTTGAGATATTTCTTGGCCCAGTCTTGACGTTTCAGCTTGTGTGTCTTGTTCAGTGGTGGTCGTCTTTCAGCCTTTCTTACCTTGGCCATGTCTCTGAGTATTGCACACCTTGTGCTTTTGGGCACTCCAGTGATGTTGCAGCTCTGAAATATGGCCAAACTGGTGGCAAGTGGCATCTTGGCAGCTGCACGCTTGACTTTTCTCAGTTCATGGGCAGTTATTTTGCGCCTTGGTTTTTCCACACGCTTCTTGCGACCCTGTTGACTATTTTGAATGAAACGCTTGATTGTTCGATGATCACGCTTCAGAAGCTTTGCAATTTTGAGACTGCTGCATCCCTCTGCAAGATATCTCACTATTTTTGACTTTTCTGAGCCTGTCAAGTCCTTCTTTTGACCCATTTTGCCAAAGGAAAGGACGTTGCCTAATAATTATGCCCACCTGATATAGGGTGTTGATGTCATTAGACCACACCCCTTCTCATTACAGAGATGCACATCACCTAATATGCTTAATTGGTAGTAGGCTTTCGAGCCTATACAGCTTGGGGTAAGACAACATGCATGAAGAGGATGATGTGGACAAAATACTCATTTGCCTAATAATTCTGCACTCCCTGTATGTTCATGTAAAATTACCAAAACATTAACCTTCTGTGGTTCTGATCAGCCTTCAGGGCTGAGAAATGAAACCACTGAGGAAAAAACAGCAGTTCTTTTAATAACCAACTGGAGGCGAGCTTTTAGACTGTTAAACTTTCTAGCTGAAATGAATGTTTAGAAAAATGTTGTTGGTCTTGTCTAATTTACCCCATCATACCAATCATCTATGTGCATTAAGGATAAAAGTTAGATATTATTAAGAGGTGTGGATACTTTGACACAGGCAGGTGCAACTAGTAGGCATCACTTTAGGCAGTTTGATTCTCTTCTGAACTTGACTTTTTGACCATGATTCTGCCTTTTTTTACTGCAGTGAACTAACACGGCTTTCTCTGCAGTGATTTAGTACTGGCATATTACTCGAGAGGCCTTTTTAGTTTTGATGAGTCATATTTACACATTTTATTTTGCACTAATTAGCAGATACGAGTCTCTACAATTCACCCATACACTCGATGCAACCTTGCTAATCAAGGTTGTCATTTTTAATTTAAAAAAAAAAATCACCAAAATCAGTACATGAATGTTAGCTGGTTTAAAACAAATAAATAAATAAAGACAGAGGACGATCAGTTTTTTACCAGTAACTTTTATCTCTGCTTCATTCAAATCTGTGTAACTGAGTTGGATTGGGTCTCTTTTTACTGCTGCTGATGTCAAACCTTTGTATCGGTACAAATCCTAAGGGACTCGATCATGAGCCACCTCATTATCTTTTATTCCTAATAGCTTTTATGGAAATTGGACTTGATTTTTTTTTTTTTTTTGAAGCATATAAATGTGTTATTTTAGATCGCGCTGGCACTCGTACAGCAAACGCTGCTGCTCTTTCACACAACAGCTCGATCGATTAACTGATAGGACATGTTTGTTTTCCTTCTTTGTCGGGGTCTGTTCAGGTTGAGTGGGTTTTGAAACTGCTCTAATTATCCACAGGCCTGTGCTGCTCTGATCTGGTTGTGCTTGGGGCTCCCTCGGATCGTCTATCTGTGTTCTTTGAAAATGTATGAATGCGCATCATGTTTTCCGTGGGTCCATTCCAGAAATTCCAAAATGTTTTCAGCTTGCAGAACTTTCCTTTAAAAGGAACTGATTGCTGTAGAGAGAAAAAAAAATCTGAATAAGTGATTAAAAAAAAGAAACTGGGCCACATCTGGCACTGAAGCTGAGACCCAATCTGCACTACTCCTTTCTCTAATAGCACTTAATTGTGGATCCATTCTAACGTTACACAGCTCTAAACTATGCATTTAATTGAAAAGAATATACCATTAATACAGCCCAACCTTCCATTGGTGCTTTTTTTCGTTGTATTTTAGCTTTTTCGCTCATGCACATTGCCAGTCTCTTGTCTTGTAGTAATGATGAAACGATGCAGGGTTCTCTCTAGAGGGAGTGCTGAGGCCCTGTAATTATAGCTCCATCACCAGCAGATAATGCTCTCAATTTGAAAAGCCTCCACTAAAGTAAATACCAATGAGGAGAGCCTCCGACAGGCCTGATATGGAGAAAAAAGAGAATATTATATTCCCTCGGTCTATAGACTCTCTACAGGGGGGGGCGGGTTCAGGGGCTTGTGGGTGTTCATGAGTGCGTGCTTGCATGCTCACCAGGAGGGATGGACTCACTCAGCCTCATTAGCATGGATACAAATAGGTTCTTTACTGCCGATGTCTCATTGTAGAGACATCTGGGAGCGAAGGAGAGTCTTTAATGAAGCTCCGTACATCACAGTCTGGGCAATGAGGCAGGGGTTATGAAGAGAGGATGAAAGTGAAGGCGGAGATGGTGGGTGCCAGGAAATGTCAGCGCTGAAACAAGGCAAGAGTAAACATTTTGTTTCATGAATGACACAATTTCCCTCTAGATCAAACTGACAAGCCAGCTCCCCTGAGAAATATTCAAAATAAAAATCATATTTTCATCACAGCCCTCCTGCTACACAAGAACAACAAGATTCCAGCAGCCGAGAGCTCCATATACAAACTCAGCAGATAAGCTTCTAATTTTCTATACATCTAGGACATGCTGTATATTACACTGGCAGTGAATTTAAGTACAATGGAAGTGGAATCACCAAATATGGATATCAGTAATTCCCTTTTTTAAAAATTTAATTAGAGGATAACACCCCCAGAAATACATTTTCAAAGGGATCTCCAGAATCGTCAGTTATAGGCTCCCTATTAACTTTCAACTTCATATTTTTCTTATCCATGCATAATTCTTGGTTCATTATAACTTTTACAAGCTGTTTTATCTCCCTTCTAATTAAGTGAATGCTCATCTGATTGGCTGCCCCTCTCAAAACAAGTTTGTGCAGTATGTGGGTGGGTGGAGCTTTTTACAGCCAGGGCTCAGCACAGACAAACAAATGATTCTGGCCCGGATTCTATCAAGGCCAGAATAATGTGAGATTATGGGTTTGTAAATAAAAAAAATATTAATAACGCCAAGAGTGTCCAAGTGCTGTGCAAAGTGGACTCTTCGGTGAACTCTTCTAACCTCCCCTGGACTTCCATTGAGGATTAGTGCTCGACCTAAGACCTGCTTTCTCGAGACTTGATACTTATGGAGACATGCCTCAGAATATCAAATAGCTCTGCTTCTTTTGGCTTGTTTACAGATCTTCTGACTGCTGTAGTTTCTTAACACTTTAGAGGTAAGAAACCACACAGTTGGCAGCCAGCAATTACATAGCAATGTCATCATCCTTGACAGAAACTATGTTGGAAACTATAAAATGCATAGGATTAATATTTTTTAATGCCACCAAGTTATTCTTTAAGAAGTGTGGTTTTACTCTTGTTCCTCAGGATGAATTAAATTTTAATATGGGAGAAAAAAACAGACTAATTGGTTCATCTACAAACATGAAGACTCTGCATAAGCTAGTCTTAACATTGACCATACACATATTCTCTATGTGTATGGTCTATTAATCAGGGTCTATGATAACCAAAACTTATTTTCATTTCATGTGGCACTGAGCTGTGAACAATATTACCCACAATGTCAATTTGTCAAGTGTGAGTAGTAGCCTTTCCTTGCAGGTTACCATTGGTATCATTGGATTTATCGATTGATGGATATCGATACTGCTCATTGACCCTTGTGTTTTTTTTTTACTCTTTTTGATATTTCTGACCATTTCTTTGTGTAAAATTAAGACATAACAGTGTTGTGGCTACTTTTTCCTGATTGTTAAGCTTACCAATAAATGTTTTTAATTTCAACCACATACAAACGTCTTGATGCATTCTCAATCATCCAGGAAAATAAATCTCCAAAAGTTGATTCTGTTCATCTGGACGTAGCGTTTTGTGGGAGAAACGTTTCGTCACTCATCCAAGTAACTTCTTCAGTCTCAGCTGACTGCAGGTTTCCCCAAATCTTATAAACAGTACATTTGCATAATGAGGAACAATGGGCTGGGAGGTCAGTTCCTTAATCATAATTATGCAAATTCTCATGACCATTGATCAACAACCACTGATCAATGGCCATGAGTACCATTCACAGAGAGTTTGGGAATGGCTGCAATCACAGCATTGTAAGATGGTGACAGATGTACCCTTAGGCCCCCTCCTCCATTCAGAGATGGTCTTTCCCTTTTCACGTAAATGGCCTCCTTGACTCCGCCCTCAAACCAGCGTTCCTCCCTGTCCAGGATGTTACATCCTCATCCTTGAAAGAGTGTCCACTGGCCTGTAGGTGTAAATAGACTCCATCTCATTTGCCAGAGACTGTTTGGTTTCCCCGATGTATAAATCCTGGCAATCCTCCTGGCACTTAACAGCGTACACTATGTTACTCTGTTTGTGTCGGGGCGGGGGGGGAGCTGCAGTCAGCTGAGACTGAAGAAGTCACCTGGATGAGTGACGAAACGTTTCTCCCACAAAACGCTATGTCCAGATGAACAAAATCAACCTTTGGAGAACCACATACAAAGCACATATATGGGGGGTGTTTCAATAGATAATTTCCCAACAGCTGAAAATATTTACAGTATAGGTCACACTATCTTCCTTATGTGAGACCCCATGATTGTGATTTTAGTGTCCGATTACAATTCTCTGAGAAGTTGTTGCTGCTGGATGTCAGAGCTAAGGTTGCTGCAAGTAAATAAATAGAGTAAAGCAGCTGCAAAGGAAGTTTAACTTGTCTACTGCTTGTTTAAACAGTGTTGCATTTGTAAGTCTACTGGTACCACAGAACATATATCACAGTTCTGCACAACTGTGCAACTGTCATCTGTCTTACTTTCCAGCTTTTCAGTTTACATAGTCTCAGCCGTTGCAACTTCATCCATTGGTTAGTTAAGTCCCGTTGTGACGCCTCAAGCTGAGGATCGATCCTGACGTGATTGATGTTCACCTCCAGTATCACAATTCTGATGCTTGGTCAGCTCATGTGAGGGCTGGCCTGCTTTGTTGTAGTTCAGAACAAATGTTGGCACTTGGCTGTTTGTTTGACATGATGCAACCTAAAATAAATCAACAGTTGACTTTTACTATGGATAATTAATTTAACTGATCTTGTCCCAAACAGTAAGTGTAGGAATATTTGACTGTCTTATCAAAAGCGTGATACTAAAGCATTTTATCAGACTAGAGGAGTTGTTTTGTAAGTCTCTGTGAGCTTGTTCCTATCAGCAAAGTCTTTTACACTGGTCATTTGATATACTTTCATTATAAAATTATAAACCGTAGCAGCTTTTTAAGTTGGCACCTTGAAGTGTCAAAGTAACCTATCATGTTCCCAAAGAGAAAGAGGCAAGAGGGAAGGGAAAATGGGACAAAATGAAAGAGGAGGGAAGCAAAAAGGAAACAAAAAGATAGTGTGACATGGAAGAGAGAGAAAGGAATGTCCTGGACTATTTTCTAACTGCTGCCAAGAGACTCAGCTGCTATTAACTGTCACTTCTGAAACAAGTGCAGGAGTGTCATTCATTAGCTTCAGATCATTGAAAATGATTATAACGCCACACTGTGACATCAAAGGACACATGTTGGCTTTGATTAATCATCACTTTTACTCACTTTCTCTTACTTCCCCCTACTGTCACCTCTCTTCAAAACAAAGAGTGTTTTTCTCCCCAGGACTGAGCAAGTAAAGAGACTCTCAATTAGAATCTCTCTCCAGCTGTGAGGTTCTAATAGGCTTTTACTGATAACGGACTTTTTAAAGTTGAAACAGATTCTGATATTTGGCTGGAAGATGTTGAAAAAGCGTTAACAATCTGTGCTGATATTCATCTTTACATTTAACTGCTTTCATATCTTAGATCCAAGCCAGAAATGAGGCAGGATGGCATGTCCTCCAAAATATGCTATGCAGAATTTAGAGCATCAGACATCAGAGCCCCATCAGAATATCTTAACGAGTTGAGCTTGAGGTCAAAGCATATAACCTTTGAAGTATTTGTTAATTTTACCTTAAGTTAAATTAATCAAAATACTCTGCTTTCATCAAGTCAAACATAGACCATAGTTAATGGATTTCTAATTTTAAATTACAGCCAACATCACATTCATACACAACAAATGTCTCCAGCAATTTTTAAAAATTATGATGAGGTACACAGACAATATTTTGTCTACAATATTTTAAATTACTGTTTGACTAAAATAAAAATAAAAACTGTATCACAAGAAGATTTTTGATGACCCAAAACATTTTGTTTAATGAAAACAACCTACTGCGGCCACGTGAGTTTTCACTGCTGTGTTTTTATAACAAAAGCAGAAGTATCTAAATGTTGCCACCATTGTTACTGGACATTTACGCTTCTGTGAGAAATCTATCCCGAAGCTAAGTCGTGAGCACAAACCCCTCTGAGACACAACGGTGTAACCTGCACTTCCCTAGAAATGTAACTACATGTTCCAGTACACACAGTGATTGGTTCGTTTGATTCTCTCTCCTACTACTTTTTGGCTGCAGTTTTTTCAATTCATCAGTGAGAGAATAAGTGTCACGTTACAGTGTCAATACAAGGACTCCCAAATGAAAAGTATCCATAGAATGAAATTATCCAGGAGGGAATGCACAAAGAAGTGGAAAAAAACAAATGCCAGGTTACACTGTAGGTGCTGCAAAAATTCCCCACTGTAGACTAAATTAGGTCTTAGGAGGTAAGAATTGGTTTTTAACAAAGTGTGTGTATGCCTAAACTTGAGTGGTCAACAAACACCCCAAAAACACTGATTAACTTTCCAGGAAGCAGATACAAAGTTAAAGTGTGCGTTAGTGTGGTTAAGAGACTGGTGCAGATGGATTTAAATAAATGGTGTTTACAGCTGTATTAATGCTGCTAAATAACTCGTGTGTTTTACATTGTGATCAGGGGCATAGCTGTGATGGAGCACCTACATTAAGCTCCAGTTTAGGTTGTTGGCATGAGTAACTCCCCAACCCCAGATGGCCCCGCCCCTCCCTGAGCCTGGTTCTGCTGGAGGTTTCTTCCTGTTAAAAGGGAGTTTTTCCTTCCCACTGTCGCCAAAGTGCTTGCTCATAGGGGTCATATGATTGTTGGGTTTTTCTCTGTCTGTATTATTGTAGGGTCTACCATACAATATAAAGCGCCTTGAAGTGACTATTGAATCTAAAAATTAAATCTTTTTTATAAAGAAAATATTTTCTAATGTCAAATAAAGTATTGTATGCATGCAGTGTAAACTAAGGCATATGTTCAAGGCTGTGTTCTTGTAAGGCTTTCTTACATTAATAGGAGGCAAAAAGAGTTTTGACAGTGTTTTGCTGGATGACATAAATTTGTATCTGTTTTTGTGTCTGCCTATTTAACAGAGCGAGTTTGAATCTGTTAGCCTTTAAAAAACGTTGTGGTGGCTATAATGCAGGAGTGAAGTGAGCATATCAGGATTTGGGTTAGTGTTAGCGGTGCGGTATGTATCCACTCCTGGAAACCCTAAAATGGAAAAGCTCCTAACGGAAAAACGGTTTCTGAAACACAATCTAACCCTAGACAGGTCGTTGGTGAACTAGGGAATGGTAAGAAGGTAAGGTGACATTTAATTGTCCAGAACTATCCTGTTCATGATCATCAGGCACGTCAGCAGACTGCAGTCAAGAGCTGCTTCAGCAGCAGCATGGAAGCTTCCTCTCAACAGCAGATAAAGCAGAGTAATAAAGCCTTCTGCAGGAGGTCATGAACGCTGCTGCTTCATGATTGCTTCCTGAGCTGCAGGGCAACAATCAATCCGCTCTGTTCTCCTCTCTCACTTTCTTTTCACCTTATTTATATCCCTCTTTCCTCCACACCTCTACCTGCTGCTGCCTTTGAATTTATCTCTGCTTTTTTACAAATTTTCTTTCTCCTTTCTTCTGTACTCTCAAGACAACTCATGCACAGTAAAAGATGATTATTGTCTCTTTGTGGGGTTTTTTCCATGGATTCTTTGTCTGACAAGAGAGCAGAACTTGATATTTTTTGTGTAAAATTAAACTTTTGAAGCCTGTGTTGATTACATGAGCCTCACTTCTTGTCAAATCAGTGGAGAAATCCTGTAAATTATCTGCCGCTGTGATAATTTCACAGGCTCCCTCCTGGTGTTCATGAATTTCGATACAAGATAAAGGTTCTTGCCAAGGTTGTGATTCTATTATGCTACAGTACACTTCTTTATTCATCACATCTCTGATTCCCACCTCTCTCAAATATGTTTTCCTCTTCGCTGTAGCAGTTACTGCAGCCTCTTCTTTTGGTAGATTTTTTCACCGACGTTTCCTTGTATGCCTTCCTCCTCTTTCTGCATTTGGCTTTCTTTCTCTTCGGCTTTGCCTTACTCTTTTTTCATCCAGCCTGCAGTGTTTTCCCTTCCTTTGGAATCAGTGTTATTTTTCTTTCAGAAGACATGTCCATAGGCATAGGCCCCACATCCTCTTCATGTAACGCTATTCTCTGGGGTTACAAATTCTCATCTTTTGTCCATTTATGCCTCTTTGTTCCAGTAACCACTTCTCATATGTAGGTCCTGTATGTACTGATGTGGAACTTGGTAATCCAGGTAACATCCAATCTGGTATGGCTTTAGCTATATATATATGTATTATTATTTTTTTTTATCATATTCTGATGTAAGCTATGTAAGTAGCATTTAAGGCCTACCCTGGTAACCTTTGTTAGATACATGCCCAAGTTGGGATTTGAACCAATGAGATGATTCACACCAGCTCTCCAAAGAAGCTAACTGTACTCATCTGCTAATGGATAAGACGCACCTATAATGGCTAAATAAAGGCTGGATGGTCCTGATCCCCAACGGTCCCCTGAAGCAATTAATATCATTCTACCAATAACCTGCCTTAGCACCTCATGGAAGCTCCTGTCAGGCATCATAGCAGATAAGATAAACAGGCACATGGTTCAATACATGAGTGAGGCCCTGATAGGAATTGAATTGACTTAAAAAAATTCTATGACTCAGTGTTTCACACATGGATCCCATCCAGCCATTGTTTTCTGCTTCTCCTTATGAGGGTTGCAGGGGAGCTGGAGCCTATCCCAGCTACCAGCACCTTGAGACTATACGCTAAGAAGAGGAGAGAAGCTGGCAACTAGTGAGTATCAACACCACTATCCATCACCATTAAACAACAAAGATCCATGAGTGCATCAGAAAGAAGATCATAACTGATCATGTGCTTAGTGAATACCCCAGGCAGCAGTAACACAAAAAAGAAGAGGAGCAAGAAGAGGAACAATCATAGAAGGATAGGCCTCTGCACAGCAGCCAAATAGAAGACGGGATAGAAATGGCTGATATTGAAAAAAGACTACCAACCAGAGATGTGTAATCTTTACAGCACAATAGAAGCTGGGGTCTACTCTGAGCAGATCAATAGAGGCTGGGGCCTACCACTTTGCAGAGCCTGCATTTGGCAAGAACCCAGAGACAATCCTGCACATAGATCAAAATTGGATACGCACCCTACAGTGGTTAAGAATGACCATGCTGAGCTTCTGTGGGATACAGATGGACAAACTGGACAAACCAACCAGACATAGTAGTGGTGGACAAGCAGAGGAAGAAGGTGGTAGTGACAGATATAACTATAACATGTGATAGCATAAAACTGGGTGAGAAGCTCCAGTAGGAATCATTCCAGTTCCCAGGAATGAGAGCTCTGTCTAGAAAAGTGCAATCCTAGGGACTGCAAAATTATTGCTATATACAAGGATATATGGTATCCTTATATCCTTCAAGCTCAGGAGCTTGAGGGTCTTGCGTTGCTGTTCCTAGATTGCACTCTTCCAGACAGATATCTCAGATGTCGTTGCTGGGATCTGCTGGAGCAACTCATGAAGTGTGGGGTCATTGCGCCAAGTACTCAGATTACCATGGGGACAACTTTTGCCTTACTCTCATTATCTTCTCTCATTCCTCTTTCAGTCCTTGGTATTTCTCAAGCTTCTCAAGATCCCTCATCCTGTTGTTGCTATCACTTGGTATAGCCACATCTGTCTCTATGGCTGTCTTCCTCTGTGTGTCCACCACTACTATGTCCAGTTGGTTACTCATCACGAGTTTGTCCATCTGTAACTGAAAGTCCCACAGGATCTTAGCTTGGTCGTTTTCAATCACCCTAGGAGGCGTAACCGTTTTTGACCTTGAAACTTCCATATTCAGTCCCACTTGGCACAGATACTCGTGTGTATGCCTGCAGCGATACTGATTAATTGATTGACTGAGTGATTGACTGACTGCCTGAAAAGCAATGGAAACCTATCAGAAATCCTTAATCATTATATGCTGGAAGTCATTACTTCACCATGGCACTGACCTTTCTATGCTTTTCACCCAAGTGAGTTATATATATATGTTGACTTTTCTGTGACGTACAGAGAGAAAAAAAGAAAACAAAACTCACTAGAAGCCTCCCTTTGGCAGAGATAAAAACTAGGTTTTGGCAATGTCTGTAAGACACAGTATTATCATTGTCTGGCAAGGAGGAAAATTGTGTCTGTCAGCATGCTCAGTTATAATGAGCCTCTTCGACACACAGAAATGCATATTTGCCGTCAGAATTAAAGCAAACACACAGAGCAGTTCATTAAGCGAGACAAAAGGGAGGCTGTGCAAGCGATACAGCAGAAATTTGTTATCTAAACTAAACAAAACACAGTAAAACAATAGATTGGGGAAATTAGCAAAGTCAGTGACTGAAGCAGTAGCGATAGATTGGACATGTGAGAAAGGTGAGGGGAAAATGGGAATTTAGAATGGTACCAAATGTAAAAAAGAACAGGTTGTAGTGACTACACGCTGAGAAGATAAGAGAAAGTGAACCAATTAACAAACTTTTATAGCCGGGAGCATTCACATATAATGTCCATTTATATGGTTGCTCTCCTTGACCTGAGAGAAACAATTTTTGCTCTCAAGCCTGCCAGCCTGCCTTACCACTTTGCATACTGAAATCCAAACCCAATTTGACATTACAATGCATGCAGAATATAGATAACAATGTGTTTAAGTTTATACACTAATACATCAGATGTTAGTGTTCAGATTATGCAAATAGGTACAGTTCAAACTGTCAGTCACAACGTAGGAGTATCCTAAAGGAAACCCTTTAATGCTTTATCCCTTTATGACCCCTGGAACTCATTGGGGATCATAATTCAAAAAATTAATATAACTTTGTATTAAATAAGACATTTACCAAGCTAGCCATTGTGACCATAAACTCAACAGAAGTAAGCAAGAAGTCAGTGGTCATTTTCTCGTAGAGTTCTTTCAGAAGGCGCTGACCAAAGACTGCAGGTTTGGAACAGATACATCTACATTGGTTACATTTTTCAAACATGCCAGCTCTTGCCACGCTTATATGCGTGTACCCACGCTGCTGTCATTCCTGGTATAAATGCTGGTGAGTCTCAGTTACACGCAAAGCAACTGGTGTGTCTCATCAGTATGTGATACATCAGGATACGTAATGAGGCAACTTATCAAAATAAAACATGTACGGCTACAGTTGTGAGGGCCAATATTTTAAACTATGCTATGATCTTTTCCTAATGCAACAGGAGGCTTTTAGTACCCAAGCCTAACCAGCAAAAGACAGCAAAGTGAAAAATTAGTTACAAAGAAACAAATCAGCCAGGCGGCAAAAAACACACATGTCATAAAGGCATCCTGTGGCTGAGAGTTTAGGACTTTTACAACAAAAATAAGCAGCTGGAACTTTGCATAAAGGGTTCCCTTTAAGTCATTTTGTGTAGTATGACAGCATGTTTTTAAACTATGCACTTTTGAAGGGAAATGACAAATTGACAGAAAATGCGAAATGTCCCCAAAGTAGGGTGCTCTTTGTTCCGGTTGCATGATATCTTATAGAAGGGATGCATTTGACTGAAGCAAATGAAACAGGTGCTCTCATAGTCATCTTGTTTGCATGCCAGGAAATAAGCACATTCTTTTTTGAAAAAGTTATTCTTGCACTTTGGCACTTTAGAGTCATGGTATATCAAGAAAGTAAATCATCGTCATCAGCTTATTGTACATGTCACTGACTTGCAGTATTATTTGCATCATCAGTATGCACGCCCCCTGTTTCATATTCTGCCATTAGGTGTTGTGTTGCAAATGCATAACAGTGTATTTCAAGGTCTCACTCCATAATTTATGACCCCCACCCCCCAGCACTGACTCAGCAGGTGTCTCAATATGTTGAATGTATAACTTGGCCTACTGTGAATAAACACAGGGAAATGAACTGTGTGCCTTTCACTGTTTTCATTTCATTTGTTTCACACTGTTCTCAGGCACACCATTATCAAACAGCCTTCACCCTCTTTGAATACATCTGACAAACCAACATACCTTCAGATGGGACACAAGGAGATGGTATTTCACAATGTGTATGTGTGGAGAAAATGTGTGCATTGAACTTTGAGAAAAATGCAAGATAAGTGCTTTTAAACAAGTAGTGTGTTACCAAGTCATTGTCAGCTGGATTGTTTTCATACACTGTTCCAAAAAATAGTAATGTCAAAGTATCTTACAGTTTTGTACTGTCTTTCTAGAATATCATTAAATTTACATAAATAGACTGTGATTTTACATGTCAAAGGTAAAACAACATAACATCACTGTAAATATAGTAAAACACAATTTACTTGTTTTTAAATATATGTTTTTGTACATATGCATATTTAGATTGTAAAAATACATTCAGAAATGTATCATAATTTCACAAATATTTGTCTGTTATGTGAGAGAATGATCTGTTAAATTCAAATGTAATACTATGGAAAAATATATAAAATAATCAAAAATTAATGAGAATAATCAATAGTTAAAGGAGTATTTGAATTATAATTTTGCTGAAAATTTCATGTCATCCAGGTCTGATTCAATAATTCAGTGAAAATATAATTAATAGGAATAACAAAAAAAAAAAAAAACATTGCACGGCCACGCTGTGCTAATTATATATTTTAAAAAATAAATGTAGAGGTAGGAATTGCAATTAATATAAATCTCAAAGTATTCCCAACATTCCTGAACAGAAATAGGCCTCTGCACCTGGGGTGAGGGTGTGGCCATGAAAACAATGTGACATGCCATTGGATGTCATTGACCTTGTTTATAGGTAATTTTATTGTTTGATCACATTAAAATGTTCCTAATTTAATGTCTAAACGCAGAAAGGCAGAATCCCATGTAAAATTAGCGCAACAAACTCTATTTTCATTACTGAAAATAACTGTATTTTCCTGAGAAAGTTATTTTCTGTTATTTTACGGTAGTATTTTGGCGCCCCAGCTGCTGGAATATTACCGTTTTTATAAGATGTTTTTTTTTAACAGTGTAGATATGGTATTCGTGACTCAGAGTTTCCATATTTTAGGATTTTAACAAATACTGCCAGTTTATTAGCCAACTGTCCTTCTTATGTTTTCCCTACTGGCAGGCTCACTAGCCAAATTGCTATCGTGGCAGTCTTGTCACATCATTAGACGGACACCACCTCTGTCATCTTGGACGGCAGTAGTAGTCCAAGTTCTGTTCTTCAGCTTAAGGCTACTCTAACCAGGACCTAAAACAGGTGGAGAGTTAACATATGCAAGTAAATGCAAGTGCTGTAAAAACATAGTGAAAAAGCTAGGTAAAGAAGAAGTTCTACAACTTGTGTTTTCTTCCCTTGAAAAATGTTACAGATGTTGTGAAAAGGAGTTTCTGTTTAAAAAGTGCTTAATTCTTTAATTATTTGTAACCTTTCCTGCCTGGCAGCTTCAGCAAGCAGAATCATGATCTGAATGTCCTGTTGTGTCCCAGCACATTTGCTTTGCCAAGACGAGCTCTATAAACTCTCTATAGGTTCCCCTTGGTTGACAATTTCTTTTTATGTTATTGTATTATTTTTTCATCATTCACATTAATATATGTATTGTGTAACAGTGCCAGAGCTGACAGGCAAGAGCTGTGTGTTTGTCATGAAACATACTGTTAAATATCCCAATTTTTTGATCTCTGGGCTGAAGGAAGAACAACACTCGGTGTATAAACGCTCAATCAACAATCTCTTTATTCCATACAATTCTCATTATTCCATACAACACTTTGAGCATTAACGTCTAGATGGGAGATGTGGACAGGAGGGTGTCCGCCAGATCTCGAAGTGTCTGACCGTTCCTCACATTCTTATAGCGTCAGCCCCCCTCCAAATTCATAAAACCTAAACATTCACATTCTTTCTCTCTCAGTGAGCCTAAGTTATGACCTTGGCTTCCTGTGCAGTATGTTCTGTTCATTTCTAATCAGACAAATAAGCCGATGACTCTCTGAAAACAGTATTTCTTATATCTCAGCAGTATAATGCATCATAAAACAATGTAATTCATTCACAATAAATCAGCAGTCTAATGTAATACAAATGAGTTTAATAAATGTAATAGTTATCACCTTCTTCTAAGTCAGGAGAATAATGCAACCTAAAACTACATAATGATTTCACAATCTTTAATTAGAGGTATAACGTGGCATGAGACAGTATAGTAATCTCACAATACTTCATAATGATTCTGAGAAGCTACAACATTATCCCCCATGAGCCAGAGGCAGACAGAAAAAGGCCCAGGAGACCTGGGTTGTCTGCAGGCCTCCAAGAGTACTGAACACCCAAGGCCACATGTCCCAACAACAACCATGTGTCCACCACAGCAGAAGGACGAGGGATCCCCCAGACGGAGCCCCCTCAGCCAATGGGTTAGAGTCAATGGGCAGTCAACTCCATCAAGGCCATCCAAGCATGAGGCAAAGACAGGACTACAGTTCCCCAAGCACCCGAGAACAGCCAGACACCTGCCCGACACCTGTCAGAGACTGTTTACCAGTATGTTAACCTTTTTACTTGTTTGTGTTTATTTTACCTTGCTTACATGCTCTCATACCTCTAATTAGTACCTGGGAATTTCCCAGTACTCTGCACCAGTCCCAACTGCAACTTTAGGCCTACATCTATGGTTATTCCACCTGATATTGTCTTTCAAGAAACAGGGTCAAATCTAACCGAAGATTAGATTTCCTGCTAATGAATCACTATCGATGCAGAATGCCCACTGATGTAGGATGCCCCCTTGTTTTTACTAGCTACTTTATGTTAAGGTGAACCAAAAAGACTGACACCACAGTGTTCCTCTAGCTAATTGAGAATGCTGCGTGCAACATGCATTTGGGACAAAATATTGAAGTATGAGAATGCTATTATCTTTATATGCCAGTCGGGTTGCAGCATTACAAAAAGGCTCAAACAATTAAAGTAAGAAGCTTGATGATGAGTTTCATAGACTTGTTAAATTTGCCTGTATACATGGAGCAGAGTAAATACAAAGGAGGTGGCGCCGTTACATTAGATGAGTGAGCACTGATTTAAAGTGAAGCATCTCATCAACACTGAACATTTTTTGAATGACATTAAAATAGTTCACATCTTAAATTCTCTGAGACAAGACAAAGTAAAAAACAACAACTTTTCTTTCAGGCAGTCTGTGCATGATCTCCATTCTGAAATTAGGCTGTTTTTCTTCCTAGAAGAATAAAAATAAGTGCTTTAAATCACAAATGATGCCTAATGACTTGGAGATCATTAAATTTTGATCTTTATAGCTGTATTATTTAATGCAAGGAGCATGCTCACCTTCAGTACATCACGCGCCTTTGATGTCTTGCCTTTCTTGTATCCCGAGGGAAGGAAGATGTTTGTTTGTTATTTTTATAAGAATGCACGGCAGTAAAAATTAATTGTATCATAATCCTGGCAGCTTTGACCACTTAAGAACCCGTTAGAGGGACATTGCACTTGGATGGGACTCACAAGATCTGTTAATGCATTGTTTTGTTTTCCAGTCAAAATGCAGCAACTAATGTACATTTAATCAGCCAAACATTAATTCCTCAACAACTACTAGATTGATTGTCAGGAAAGAGGGGAAATATTGCATGACCTGTCTCCACTATTTAACTTGAAAAGCAAGCGATGTGCGATGATAACAGATGAAATTAATACTCTGTTGTACATAAATTGATTCATGGCTGCTATTGTTAATCATTAGAATAAAAGGAGACCGCCGTATGGCATTAAGTAAGAGGTGCAGTGAAATGCTACTAATGAAACTGAAATAAGTTATTTCTGCAGTTGGCCTTGTTGCATATGTGCTGGTAAGAGTTTACCTTTGTATTTAGGGAGGAGAGTATTCAAATGAATAACTCAACCTATCCTATAAATGTTGGCATTTGGCGATTTACTGCAAACTGTGCAATGATTTAACACTGACAGTGGGACATGGCTCAGTCACAGTGTGACTGTGCCTGGCTTCAGGACTTTTCAGGCAGACAAGGAGATGAATCTGAGCAGCAAGAAGAAATATGGAGGGGTTGCCCTAGTTGGGAGTGAAAAGTTGTGTTACTCTGGACATGTTGTGCAACGTTAGAATGTGTCCATATTACTTTCCAAGGGAAGTTGTCTTTGGTGTTGCTGTTATAATCCAGTTTGGATCAAAACGCTCTTTGGATTCCTCCATCAGCAGACACAGAGAAAACCTCCTGGACATGCAGCTGAACACTCAGCTCTGCTGCCACAAAGACCAATACAGGACATCTTTACCACCTCATTTAGGTTTTCATTCATTGACTCATGTTTTTAAATATTTCTGGCTGACCTGACACAGTCATTTTCCAACTATTGGGATAAATAGAGAACCTCTTCTTTTTCTGAACACATTTGACCCTGCGAGTATTCATTCACTTGAAATGGTACTGAAAGATGAGTTTGTTGTGAGTGCAGTATTAAGGGTTTGAGTCCATCCTGTTGGATGGATAACAGTTACTTGATGAAGATGCACACAAGACAAACTCAAATTTTAAAATATATGTATTAATGGGAATCTTGTTAAATTAATGTATACAAGTATGTACAGATATCACCAACTATAATTTCATTTCTATAATTAGATTTTTTCATTTTAATAATTTTTTGTAATGCTCTAAATGTGTGCTTTTGTTCAGTATTCAACCAACTGCATAAACCAATAAGTATGAGTTTGGGAGTAAAGTGTGCTCCAGGTATACACAACACAATATGCATGAACTAAATAAATAAAAGCACAAAGGGAGCTTTTGATTGACTGGTCCAGTGTTGTAGTTTCAGTATTACTTTGGGGAGTATGGCAAGTCCAAGCAAGACGAAACCACATTCATGAAAACTGCCAGTAGCGGTTTTTGATACAGGCGACACGGGTGGTTGCCCGGGGCGGCATCGTGGTGGGGGGCGGCATCACGGGCATCGGCAAAAAAAGTAAAAATAAAAATAAAAATTGCTCATACGTCATTCCAGCGCATATCGGGAATGGCATAGGCACCGATCGGTTTTCTATCGACCATTTGCTGGGAGCAAGGGCGCCCTCCGTTTGCGAGGTGCGCCTGCTGCTTGCGGTACAGGGAGGAGAGGGTGGGGCTGCGGGGGATTCTCTGACCGGATGGAGCAGCATCTAATAACCAACTCGCAAAATAAAACGAAAATAAAAACAAACCAACAAACACACCAGACATCATGATACAGACTTATAATTTGCACCGATGTTTTTTCAAAATTCTGTACACGAAAAGTGAGCGCGAGAGCCCTCGGTGCGCCTGCTCGCTGCTGAAGTCAAAGTAAACTTTATTGTCATCTCCGCTACAGACAGTCCAGCATATAGAGAGACGAGACGACGAGGCTCCAGTTACAGCAGTGCAAGTAAACAAACAACAAATATAAGAAGAGTAAGAAAATAAATATACACTTTAGGACTCGGGGTAAAGGGATCAATTACAATTTAAAATTTATAATTTACAGTTTGATGATTTAAAGTCTCACACAACCCGTCGAATGGGGAGGGGGCCTGCTTCCAAATAGAGCACATTTCATTCATAATGACGTAAATCCAAGTCCATCATGTATTCATGATTTGAATCCTGGGTTGTGTGAAATCCCAGAAATAAACCCTAGACAAAGTGAATCTGTGAACTAAGGTGTAGGTTGTAGGGGATGGGTGTTCATACTGGAGTGCAAAATTAAAACCAATGGAAGATGGACAAGAAAAGTTCAAAGCCATCAGGTCCTCAGTTTAGAAAAAAGAGAAAAGAAGAGGAGGAGAAACGAGCAAAAGATGGAGGTAAGCAGATGTGTGATTGGATGATGGCAGGTCATCCTGAAACAATCAGAATCAGAATACTTTATTAATCGCTCAGGAAATTATGTGGGTTACAGTTGCTCCAAGAAGAAATGGTAAAAATAGCAACAGTAACAAACTAAACTCCAAACAATACATTATGTTACAGATTTTAATGTACAATCCTTAATATGTTTTATGTGTGTGTGTGGGGGGGGAGTGTTCGCCCAGGGCGCCAAACAGGCTAGGACCACCACTGAAAACTGCTTTGTGGGCTATTTTAAATGCATGAAATAAAATTAGTGGTAATGAATACACATATGATGCAAATTACTGCAGAGTTTGCAAATGTAGCATTACATCATTTACAAGGATACAAAGGCCATGTGGCCAATAAATAATCCACATCAAAATAACACAGCCGCCTCACTGGTATAAAAAGTCAAAACGTGCACAGTAGCAGATATGCTCTGGACAAAAGTACTATACTTCCTGCACAGTACATGGGAGCAGTTTGGATATTGAAACCAGTGCTTGAAGCTCCTGTCACACAGTGTTTCTGCTGTCAACACCAGAGGAGGTTTGGAACTGCAGTTATTTAGAGTTACTGAGTCAGCAGAGTGTTGATGACTTACGACAAAAAAACCCCAAAAACTGTTCAGTCAGGCCATCTGCAGTGATTTATATTTAGTAGCATGGCTCTGTTCTCGGACCTTCCTACTTTTCAATGCACAAGCCAGAGGCAGGGAGTGCAAGAGACCCCAGCCCACTAGTGACATCAGATATGACCAGAGGCAGAGCCAGACATTTGAAACACCCAGGGCTTAGCCCAAAAGGGTAGCATGCATGTGGGATTTTTTTGGGGGGGGTAGAAATGACTGAAAGATTAATAGGCTCTGTTTTGAGTTTTGTTCAAGAAAGAATGACTTCATATAGGGAAAAATATATATCACATGTGCAGGACACCTTAAACTAGTTTTTTAATTAAGCGGCAAGGCAGAACAAAGTCAGGGCTGTATCAAGACACAAGGACTAAGCCCCAATTCAACCAGACCCAGAACTGATCCAGAATTAAAACAGGACTACAACAGCTCAAAATCAGGACTACTGAGGATTTAACCAAGACAGAACCAGAATCAGAACTAGATGATAGTAGCACTAAAAATCATCATAGACCTGCACTACACTTATTTTTTAATTCTACCAAAGTCCACTATTTAGATTGAGAAACGTTTATATATTTATTTAGCCTTGTTGTGTAAACAAGCCTGCATAACTTAATAAATATAGAATTTGAAAAATAACAAACCTAAAAAGAAACACTAGGTACGAGATACATGAGGACCTGTGATACGGTGATACTTTTGGTAAACGACCATTTGACTAACATGTGTGTCTCACCTGCTCTTGTTCATCTCTGTTCTGTCCTCATTCTCCTCTCTCTCCCTCTCTGTTCCTCTCTCTCTTTGTGCTGACAATCATCAAATATACAGATATTTACAAACTCTTCAGATAAAAACACAAACACTTTTTTAATTGTAACATCAAATCAGACTAAATGTTTATTTTTTTAGATTGATAAATATAAAAAACATTTGTTAACTTTAAGCGTAAAGAGAGAAACTATCTGTATTTCTTAATTGTAAATGGCACCAAATTGTATTCAAACTGAGCCACACTTATGGAGCTCCACAGTTCTTGTCACGATGAGTTGTGTGGCTGTCGGTGGCTGGACCCACGTGCAGGACTCGGAGACAAAACATTAACTTAAACGACGGCTTTATTTGCTGGAGAGTCACCCTTGGACGATACATAAACAACAACTTAAACTAACTAGACAGGAGATGCTGAAGGTAGACGACCATTGATACACACACAACAAACGTGGAGGACGCAACAACTGGCAGGGAAAAACACAGGGCTTAAATACATACTGAGGTGATTAGGGAATGTGAAACAGGAGGAGAGCACAGTTGGGACTCATCAGACATGACAAGACAAGGGGAGGCAAAACTCAACACATTGACATAGTACACAGACTTTCAAAGTAAAACAGGAAACTGAACAGACGTGGACTAAACTAGGGGATACAGTGACATAACAAGAGACACACTGACAGAGATGACTGTATACTAACAGAAGTAACACAGAACCACGACCTAAGAAGGAGAACACAAGAAATGCCAAGGACCTAGGGAGTTAGGAATACTAGCGACAGAAATCAAACCCAAGAGAATCAAAACACATCATGAAATCAAAGATAACTAATACAAACAGAAAAACACTGAGTCCACAGACTCAGGACCGTGACAGTACCCCCCCTCAAAGGGCTGGCTCCCGACAGCCCCAAACAAAAAAAAGCACAAAGCACCAGGCCAGGGTGGGCGGAGGGTGTCCAGGATGGAGGGACAGAGACCAAACAAAAAACAAGGAGCACCAGAGTCCAAAAACACAGGAAAGTACATCAAAAACAAAACGAAAACCAGAGCTCAACAAGAGTCCACGAAAAGTTCAGGGGGCCGACCGTGCACACGGCAACGGCGGCAGCGCAGGCAAAACCAATCAGGAGGCCGACCACTTGGAAGGCAGTGGCGGCCACTGAGCAGGTCCGGAGGTCGGCCGCGATGCCAGCGGTGGCGACGAACTCCTTCCGGAAGCCGTCCCCGAAGGCCATGATGCCAACTTAGCGGCCTGGAAAACAGCTGGCAGAGGCGAGGCGGAACAGGTCGAGCTGGCTCTGACGGCGGTGTGGCAACCGCAGGACCAGGCGAGGCAGGACCAGACGAAGACGAAGGCAGAGCTGAAGCCGGACCAGGCGTGGATGAAGGCACGGAGGCCGGACCAGGCGTGGATGAAGACACGGCTGCGGAACCTGACGGCAGCGGGACGTCTGCGGGCGGTGATGTGAATGCTGCAGGCGGTGATGTGGAAGTCGCGGGGGATGAGTCAGCAGGTGACGGCTGAACAGACCTCCTCGGACCGTCAGCAGATGTGAGGATGTGCTGGCTGGGTCCTCCAGGACCCTCAGCTAACGAGGCGTGGTGCTGGGTGGGCTCCTCGGACCCTCCAGCTAACGAGGCGTGGTGCTGGGTGGGCTCCTCGGACCCTCCAGCAGACGAGGCATGAGGCTGGATGGGCTCCTTGGGCCCTCCAGCAGACGTGGCCTGAGGCTGGACGGGCTCCTCGGGCCCTCCAGCAGATGTGGCATGAGGCTGGGCGGGCGACTCGGGCCCTCCAGCTGATGAGGCAGGATGCTGGCTGGGTTCTCCCGAACCCCCAGCAGGCGACACTTGAGGCTGGCTGGGTTCTCTCGAACCCCCAGCAGGCGAAACTTGAGGCTGGCTGGGTTCTCCCGAACCCCCAGCAGGCGAAACTTGAGGCTGGCTGGGTTCTCCCGAACCCCCAGCTGACGAAACTTGAGGCTGGCTGGGGTCTCCCGAACCCCCAGCTGACGAAACTTGAGGCTGGACGGGCGACTCGTCCAGCACTCCAGAGCAGGAATTGGACTCGGGTTGCGGGGAGGGACGGCGACGACGAGAACGCCGCTTTCTCCTGGAAACCGGAGCGACAGAAAAAAACGGAGGTTGTCGGAACAACAGTGACTGGTCCCTCATCCTACGACCACATTCCTGCCAGGCATGAGGCAGGTGAGGGGTGGTCGGAACCAGACGTGAGGGAGGAAGGAGTCCGATGCTGCTGCAGTGGGGCTATAGAATGCTCCGCCCACTGCGGCGGCATGAGAGGGCTTGCTCGCTGTGACTGAGGCGGTGTGGATGAGGAGATGAGGGTGAATTGGGCCAGCTCCCGGGCTTTGACTGCCTCCTTAGCCTGGGTCAGCGAACGCCTGAACTCCGAGGCAATAGACAGCTGGCGCAGTTGAGGATTTCTGTCAAATATGGTTTGTATTGCATTCAGCCCGACTGAGAACGTCTGCAAATCTGAGGCGTGGCTAATGCGAGTCATCAGTCCGAGGATGCGAGCAAGGTCCACCTCTCTCTCGAGGTGAGCTGAGTCCGCTGGGTCCATGTTATGGTTGCGTCCTTCTGTCACGATGAGTTGTGTGGCTGTCAGTGGCTGGACCCACGTGCAGGACTCGGAGACAAAACATTAACTTAAACGACGGCTTTATTTGCTGGAGAGTCACCCTTGGACGATACATAAACAACAACTTAAACTAACTAGACAGGAGATGCTGAAGGTAGACGACCATTGATACACACACAACAAACGTGGAGGACGCAACAACTGGCAGGGAAAAACACAGGGCTTAAATACATACTGAGGTGATTAGGGAATGTGAAACAGGAGGAGAGCACAGTTGGGACTCATCAGACATGACAAGACAAGGGGAGGCAAAACTCAACACATTGACATAGTACACAGACTTTCAAAGTAAAACAGGAAACTGAACAGACGTGGACTAAACTAGGGGATACAGTGACATAACAAGAGACACACTGACAGAGATGACTGTATACTAACAGAAGTAACACAGAACCACGACCTAAGAAGGAGAACACAAGAAATGCCAAGGACCTAGGGAGTTAGGAATACTAGCGACAGAAATCAAACCCAAGAGAATCAAAACACATCATGAAATCAAAGATAACTAATACAAACAGAAAAACACTGAGTCCACAGACTCAGGACCGTGACAGTTCTGTTCCTGGTGTTTTGGTTGACATCTCTTGATGTTCCCATGTCAAAGAAACAGACTCTGTGTTTTGCCTTATATACATCCACAGGTGTGCCACCAATTTACTCACATGGACTCTACTAACCTATCAGAAGCTTCTTCAGCTCAGAATGGAATCGTCTGCAGTTTTCTTATTAATTAACAATAAACTTAGTGTATATGTACCCCTAAATTTGATGAAAGTGATAAACAACAGAAAGCTCTGTCTCTCTTTATTCTGACATTTAACTAATTCAAAAGATTTTCGTTTTAAAAAAATAATCCCGTCCACACGTAAAGGCAGAAATGAAGGAAAACGCTGCTATGAACATGCCAAAGCAGCAGGTGGCGCTATATTCCTAACCATGTAGAAATGTTGGCCAATCAGAAGTCTAGAAGCCTCGGTGGGAAAAAGTAAACAAAGCTGGGGCATAGAAGCAGAACCGAGTCGTATGTGTGGAGGGACAGTAACTGTGTGTATATGTAAGCATTTAAACACTGCAGAATTAACAGTAACAGTATTGTAGAAATTCATTTCACCGAAACAATAACGTGGCGCACAGTGTGACGTCAAAAAAGGCGCACATCTTTGACGCTGCGTTTTCTGCGTTTTCTGCGTTTTTCTCGTCCACACGTAAATGCAAAAATGGAGTTTTAGAAAATATCCACCCTGCCCGGAGATTTTAAAAATCTCCGTTTTCAGTGACCAAAAACGCCGTTTACGTGTGGACGAAAGGTGCAAACGCATAGAAAAATCTGTGTTTTCAAAAATACCCGGGTACGTACCCGGGTATTTTTGAAAACACAGATAGCCTTGTTTTGCATAGAAATATACTGAACAACATACAAAGCATAATATATAAAATAACATTTACCTGAGTTTTTTCTTTGAAAGAAGCCTCTAATGTCCATTCTTATATTTCAGTACATAACTGAAACCGATTTAGTCGGGGAGGGCAAGAACTGAAAATATGAAATAAACACACGTAAGCTAAAACTCTAAAAAAAATAGCATTTGTTCGGCTTTTCATTTCGCCATTTGTTGATTCACTTGAAGAGCAAGTAACGTAATATGGGTCAAGTGATCCGTTTGATATCAATCTTTCGTGATGCACCGTCATATTTACATTATTTGTACGGTACGAATGATTTGCTTTGGTACCTGGTCAAACTTAAGCTCTCCTTAGTATGGCTGGCTCCGTTTCTCCAATAGCGCACTTACAGGCAGCAGCTGCCCCGCCCCCTCGCTCAGTCGCTTAGTGCCTGAGCTCGGATCATACCAATATCAGGGGGGATTCACGCACAGTCGTAAATTCCCACAGTGTGCACTATGTGCTTCGAATATTGTGTGTACTCTTTGTTTTATACAGTTGTCAGCCAGGCATCTAAATATGAAAAAATTACACTCCAAAAGACCCCGGGCTTCTGACAAAACAACCCGGGCTTAAGCCCAGTAAGCCACCCCCACGCTCCGCCCCTGGATATGACATAGATGTCATATGTCATATGTCAGCATGAAGAAAAGAGTTACAGGCTACAAAATGGCTTGTAAAAGGTCAGGAACTGTGAACAGGCTAACGTAGCATAATCATCAATTAATGTGCCCCTGTGAGTTTTTGGAACTGCATGTGTAGACGGGGATATGCTGAAACTTTGTGGGATACTATCCTTAAATATTTAAATAATTTTGTTTGGGAAAAAGTTGATATTACACATTGTAGCATTGTTTGTCGTTCGACTACTTGTTTGTCTTTCCTTCAGGACAGAACAAATACAAACACATTGTCTTTGTAATTGCTAAGTGAGCATCTAACACAGATTATTTGCAACAGGGTTCTTGTTGTGAGCCTTACTGTTTTTCTTTTTCATGTGCCTCTTAAATTTCCTTCTCATGTTATTTGCATTCAATTATTCTTTGTCCTTGTTTCAAGAAGGTGTTTGGTCTGAAGCCAGCCGGGGACCTTGTGTCTGCATGGGTTCTCTCTGGGTACTCTGGCATCCTGACAAAATTGGGTATTTTAGTTCAGAATGATTGATAATGTTACTATATCATGCATACAAATACATACATGTATGAATTTATCACATTTTTGTATAAAATGGTGAATGTTGTTGTCCCTTTAAATAAACCATAGCTAGTGTAGAAGTTTAATCACAGGACAGCAAAAGAACAACATATTTTAAGTGAAAGGTCACCCAGAACGTGCTTTAAGTTCTGTGTTAAGAAATTCTAATTTTCATAGACTTTGCCGCTTCAGTGGTGGCACTTCATTTCTCAGAATCAGCACTGTGCATGCAGAGATAGAGACTACATTCTAGCCCGTGTTTCCATTATGAAAACAGACTGTGAGCTGGAAGTAGAACAGGACAAGAGGGAAAACTCTCGGACCAACACTGCCAGGTTCCAGCTAGCTGATTTATCCCTTCTCCTGAAGGGAGAAATCAAACGGGACTGGAGTGTGTTTGTGTCAGTAGGGGGCAGGGACAGAGAGTGTGTATGAACGTGAATGTCATCAAGACATGGTTGATGATGCTGCCTGTATCACAGGCTCCCAGACCGGGATCCTGGATTTTCTGAATTTGTTTGGGTGTTTACAAGTGTATGTGGAGTGTGTGGTAGGTGTAACCACAGCTTTTACTAAATAATCCGGTCCTCAGACTCCAAACCTTTCAGGCTCCTTATTTTCTCTCTCCCCCATAGTTTTTCCTCTCTCCTTGCCATCCATTTTGCAGGCATTCCTGCTCTAAGGCTGCACACCTGCAGCTGCTTCCCATTTTTGTTTATTTCCACTTTCCAAACGTCTCAAATACCAATTTAGTTGTACATTGTATTTACTGTAGCGTTGTGCTTTTTACAACCGTTTTAAAAGAGGGTTGAAGCAGGCACTGTTTAAATCACCTCTTGCACTTTTGTGAGTAAGTACATGCAAAATGTCCAACCTTTTCAGCTAATTACCATTACCATTGCCTGAGGTGGAACTCCTCACCCTGGTAATTATCGAAATAGAGAGAAGCTTTTTGCACATGGGCATGGTTTGCCTTCTGACACTTTTAAAATTTGTGAAAGGAGCTATTTAAAAATCATCTAGTTAAGCATGTAGTTAAGCCTAACCTGCAACAGCAATTCAACATCAAAATGCATAATAATACCAGCGTTCAAATGCTTTATTTATACTTATAGTGCATCATAATGTAAGGAACCAGGCTTGGTATGGCTCAGTTCTGACAGAAAGACTAATTAATTAATTTTCCACAATCTTTCACCATTTTTTTCTGCCCTACTCTGTTGTTGCAACTCGAAAATTTGTCCTCAGTCACATGAAGTGACCCAAGTGGCAAAGACCTGTGAGTATTAAATCAATTGCTAGAGGCTGCTTAGTGGCTGCTTGGGGAGCACCAGTTGCTAGGGAAAATGTGCATCCCCTGACCAGTTAGTGAACTGGTTGCTGGCTGATACTAGGTGAGACTGGTCACAAAGACGTATATGATGCTGCACTAAAGAGGAAGGGTTTCAGTGCACCACCTTCATTTCAGCTGATTTCTCCCAGCAACCACTTGGCAACCATTCACAGCACACACATTTTCCACCAGCGACCAGATTTGTCACCAACCGGTCTCTAGGCTAGATGCCCGACATCATAGACCAGTGATGTCTATGATGTGAAATCCAGTGTCTGTTTCTGTTTTTTCCAGTAAAATCAAAGAAGGCGCTCTTTATATCTCACCCACTAACAGGTGTTGTGAGGATAATCAGTGTGACTGACTTCACCTGTCAGTGGTCATAATGTTAGGCCTGTTCAGTGTGTATTTATAACAGCAGGCTCCTGATAGCGTCACCTTCCAGCAATGTTTGGCTTCAATGGTCCCTCAGCTTGCACCTCTTAGGTTTTGCCTTACAACTCTTTCCGGCACTATTGGCTGCCACTCCTCCAACAGAACTAATAATTTTATTAGTTCTGTTACTTAATTTATTGTCTGTTTGTCTATTTGACAGTGGTTGTTATACCCTGTTATTGTAACCGTGCCTTCCCCAAATGGAAATCTTTAGTCTGCTTACTGTAATTGCACTCTTTCCTGTCTCTGCGGGATTTCTCCTCATAGTTTTGATCTGCAAGATTTTTATTGATTTTCCAACTCCCTCCGAGGGACATGTTCTTGATCTTATCTGTTGCTCTGGTGTTCTTCTTCAGAACTGTGTAGAATCTGACCTTTCAATATGTGACCATAAGCTGCTATCTTTTAATGTCACTTTAATATCATCTGCATCAAACTATTTTTGCTCTGTTGCATATTGCGACATTAAGGACAGTGATGTATCTGCCTTCTTCAGTGGAGTTGACAGTCTGCCTAGAAGAGACAATTTATCTACTCCTGATGAACTGTCTCAGTACAACAATGGACTACAGAGTTTTCTGCACTTGCTCTTTGGAAAGCTTGGACTGTCTCTTTTATTCACTCTGCTCCCTGGTTCACCCACAATTACGCTAAGTTAAAGGTAAAGTCTGCCGCTTGAAACGCCTCTGCACAAAGACTTGGTCTTGCTGATCCTGAGGACATATTTCAAGAAGTCATGTGCTGCTTCAAGCAGGTTCTGTTTGCAACTAAATCTGAATATTATGCAACACTAATCAGGTGTGGTGAAGGAAAAATACTACAGCTCTTTTGTCTACTGCAAACAACAGCCTTAGATCATGTGACAGTTTTCCATTGCACTGAGCAGTGTAACACTTTTCTGGCACTTTAAGATTATTATTCATCCTCAGCTGGCTCAACTCCACATATAGCACAATGTATGATTCCCCTCTTTTTTCCTTTTTAGTTTCATACTCCTGACTGCTGATGAAATTTTGATTTGCTTAGAAATCTAAACCTTCTGCTGCACCTGTCACCTTGATAAAATCATACTATTGTAAATAGTTTTTGTATAGCTACATTTTTATTTTACACTTCATTGCTGAGTTTGTCATTCTATAGCTTATCTCCTTCTTTTTGTGTGCTTTTAAGCGGTTGCCAGGCCATGTGGCATTTTTTTTATGTTATTGAGGATGTTTATGCTAGAGTCTCTCTATCCATGGTTTTAATTAATATAACTGACCACTCAGTGAATATGTGGCCACTGTCCACGATGTTTAGAGTGACGATGTATTTGTCTATGATTTGTGATATTTTTGTATTTGTGTCAAACTTGCAAGTTTCTGATCGTCACACAAATTTTAATATTAGACAAATATAACCCATGTAAGCACCGTATGCAGTGTTTAAATTATGACTTCATTTATTAACTGAAAAAAGTTCTCCGAACCTATTTGGTCCTTTGTGAAAAAATAACTTCCCCCTAAATCTAACAACTGGTTTTGCCAACCTGGCCAGTAAGAACTGCAATCAGGTGAATGTGATAACTGGCAATAAATCTTTCACGTCCCTGTGGAGGAATCTTGGCCCATTCTTCCTTGCAGAATTGTTTAAATTCTAAATTGTGGCTTTTTAAGCACAAAGGTCATGCCAAATTATCTCAAGCTGTTTTACATCTGGACTTAGACTCGGCCATCCCAAAACCTTCATTTGTTTCAGAGGTGGACTTGCTGGTTTGATTCACTGTCCTGCTGCTCAAGTGCTCTTGAGCTTTGGAGCAAGAACAGATGGATGGACGTTCTAAGTCAAGAATCTCTGGTAGAGAGCAGAATTCAAGGTACCATCCAATATGGCAAGTGGTCCATATCCACATCACACCTCCATCACCATGTTTGACTGTCACGTTTGATACATGAGACAGAACAGAAATCAGACCATCCAAAAATTCCAACTTTTTATCTTGTCAGATCAAAAAATATTTTCCTAATAGTTTCTGGGATCATTAATATTTTTTTTTGGTAAATGTGAGATGAGCCTTTTTTTCCATGGATGCTAATTTTATCTAGTCATTTTCTTATTGTTGAACTATGAGCACTGTTAATTTAGTGTTTTTCATTTTAAAAGTCTTAAAGTGTAGATACATTCATTGTAATTTAAAAAATTAGGATATATATACGTACACAAGTCTGCTTGGGTTGAAACAAAGGTGTTGTTTTAGCCTGCATTCTGTTTTTATTCTTCAGTGGTTTCCAATATTACAAGCTGCTCTTCCCTTACATAGTCAGCGTCTATGCTGCCAGTAATCCTCTCAGTTTGTGAATGGTCATATGCTGCCGGGTAGATGGGAAAGTGTTCAGGATAGGTGATGAGGAGAAGACAACACTGGTGTCTTGAACTTTTTCATACTGCAGGGGCCTAATTTAAAGACAACCTGAGCAGCAGATAAGGTTTAATTCTCAGAGTTTGCTGGACAGACATCAGCTGACTGCTAAAGCTACACAAAAAAAAGTTTTCAGGACACTGCATATAATAAGTTTACACAAGACAATGTGAAAAAGACAAAAAAATCAGCAATATTTTCGTCTGCATCAGCAGCTTTAGCTTAAAAATACTGACGACTGCCTCCATACTAGGTGGAACTATTTTTAACACAGTGCTAACATCAACCATAAGGGGCAAATTAGTGTCAGTTGCTAATGATAGCATGAAGATATGGTGCTGGGCCAGTGTGTGTGTGTCTGTGTGTGTGTTCTCATATAGTGGGGGGCCAGTGACAGACATTAATCAATAACACATTAATAGTAGAGCATTGTGCTGCAGCTGTGCACACCATTCATCACTGTGACTTCTCTTTTCTCCTGTGTGTAGTCTTATCTCCCCCGCAGACTGGCTGAGGAGACTGAAAACCTTCAAAGAAAAATGCGTGCGACTGTGTAAGGGTGTGTGAGGCGAGAGTGTGTGTTCGAGTGAGGTCCGCCTGCAGCGACAGAAGAAGCCGACAAGCAGGTAGATAGAGTTAATTCCTCTGAGGGTTTGAATTGATGCTGACTGCAGGAAATGAAATGTGTGTGAAACTCATACTCTGCTGAGGAGCTGGCTTGTGGCCGTCAGGCAGACAGGTGCACGCGGACACAGCCACACACACACTGCAAATCCAGCAGTGATATAACCCAGCTGCCTTGCTAAAGTGCACACACATACACAGACCTCACACATAAAGATATCTTCAAACTTGTGCTCCTGTTCTTCCCATCTCACTAAGGGCACAGTGAGATGAAACATTCTCCCAAAAAGCTTTCATCAAGTGTGTGTGTGTGTGTGTGTGTGGACTCTATTAAAAACCCCAAAAGGTCCTTCCTGACACACTGTTAGTGGAGTGTGTTTGTGATCTCTGGAGAATCCTCCGTTTCCCAGTCAGCTCTGGTTGGAAGGGCCGCACTCACACCTCTACTGTTGATACCACCATCTTTTTACTTGCACTTTCATTCCATGGAAGTTAAAGGAAACCGTGTTAATGTGAATGTGATGGGTGAATTCAACCATGCTGGTGACCTACAGTATGTATTGCAAGTATAGCATGTGTAGTATCATTAACTTCTCAACATCCACTAAATGATTGCTTGTAGGGCTGGGGTTGGTTTTTGTTTAAGACACATGCAAGAAGAAAAAGAAGACATTATGATTGTGACACTAAGCCTTTGACAGCCAGCTGCAAATTCGTGTTATTTTACTGAGAATAGTGAGAAATGACAGGCAGAGATGAATATGAAGCTAGAGTGACAGCTTCATATTCATAAAATATAATCATCTGACATTTAATCTTGTTGTCAGTTGACAAATGTATGTAAATTTGCTGTTGCGGTTACACAGCTTTTCAAACAGGAGCTCTGATGCATGAACACATACCGTCCAATCATTCTCCTCCACTCATCCTTCTCAGGGTCACGGGGGCAGAGCCTATCCCAGCTGTCATGATTGCCCCTTAGACAGGTTGTTAATCTGACACAGGGACAACTTAGAGACAGACAACCACTGACAATTTAGAAGCAATAATTAACCTAACGTAACTAACTGCATGTCTTTGGACTGTGGGAGGACTCAGGGAAGACATGCAAACTCCACACAGACAGGCTCAGATGGTGGAGTTGAATTCAGGGCCTTGTAGCTGTGAGGTACCAGTGGACCACCACAGCGCCTCACGTGGCATACATCTGGTTATTTTTGGTAAAACTCAGGCCATGCGTGCCAGTGAATCACAATACCTTCACTGTGTTTTTCAGCTGATGTTGAATCCTATCTTCAGTAAGTTTCACAGTTATATTTTGGTCCTTATAAAAAAGACTGAGGCACATAAACCCCTTTTACTACACAGCTAAAATAACAAACCTTACCACATGTATATGAACCTAATCCAATACTGTATATTGATCAGAGCTGCCTCTGTGACAGTTGATCAACGTTTAATTTTAAATATTTAAGGAGCTACATTTTTTTTAAAGCCCAGTAAGAGGCAGTAAAGAAAGATTTTATAATGTCTTACAGTGATGCAATTATGTTTGCCATTCAGGAGTCACAGGGATTATGGATGGGATTGCAGTTTTAAATAAACATTGGGTCCAGATGAGTTTGTAGCAGACTTCAGGGCTGGAAGCTGGAGCTACAGTGACTGCAGTAGCTCACCTGAAAGCGAGCATTGTCATTTAAATTGGCTGGCTTACTAGAAGAGAGTTTGATTGATGGCTTGTATGTGTGGCAGCCCCTGGTGATATTCTAGAGACAATGACATCTGTACACATATATGTGAAGCGGCCCAAGGAACAACGACTGGAGCAAGATGATCACAAAAAGTCTTCAAACTAAGATGATAGTAAATACTAAAAAAATGTAGCAAGGTTAAGGTTAAAATACTTAAATAAATACTTAATTAACTGGAGATAAAGTATTGGAATTTCAGGAGCGGGACCACATCTCCAAACACGTTCTACAAGCTGTTCCTTCTCGTTTATGTGCCCCACGCTTCTTCCCCTTTTCAATTCTTTAACTTCTTCACTTCAGTTTAGTGCATGGGCATCTGCCAGGGACGGGAGCCGCCGGCAGTCCCCTTCGAGGCCTTCCCCAAACCGCAGCTCAATTCATATCCAAGCATCACCTTTATCTACTAAAACGCTGTCAAACCTCAAATGAGGACGTGGGCCCAGCGAGTGAATATATGAAATAAAATGCTTGTGGGAAGGATAAAGGTACTATACAATAAAACATGCTAATAAAAAAGTGCGGAAAACAAGCAGAGTACCACAAACTGTAGTTTTTGCAGTGTAGCCTCAGCACAGCAGCTGGTCCAGTATTCCAGTGACTTTAACCAAAAAAGAGACTGGGTGGCCTTAAAACATTGTGCTAATGGCCGATCAAGCTGCTACGAATCATCAAAGCAAACAGTAGAGTTCCTGCTGTGATGAGGCTCTAGCCTCTGCCCAGTAACCACAGTCAGGTGTAGAAACTGGTGGTTTTTTTTTGTTGTTGTTGTTTTCTCAACCAGTAGTGTCCTCTGGGCTTTTTAGCAGCATGCAAGCAGGGTAGCTCCTGACCTGAAGTCTTCTATCCGGGGTCCTGTGCAGGCCTTAAAAACAGTTCCTACCTTCTGCTCCGCTGTCTGGTCACTGATTGGCTCCGCAGGGTCTTTACCTCATTATACATTCAGGTTAATCAGTCCAGCAGAGAGTACAGTGGGAGAACAACAAAGCAGTTACACGCAGTTATTAAAAAAGCAAAACAAAACACTACAAGCAATAAATAAACATGTGAAACAAACACAGAACAAGTCGTGTGACATCTGCTCACTCTGGGTATTTTATTGGTTAGGTGCAACCAGTGTGCAAGGCTGTGTTAAAATGGCTAATGACAGGTGGTAGCTGAAAAGGCACGAGAGGAGAGCGATGAGGTCAATAAATGCAACAGAGGCTCCTGGATGTGCTCCACTGACAACGTCCTAAACTGTCAGTGGAAAATCCCTTTGTTCTCTTTCTTGCTGAGTTAGATGAGAAGACAAATAACACTAAGTGATGTATAAAGCCAGAGTGAGATTTCATTAGGTTAGCTGAGCATGATGACTGTGATCCGGAAAAACAGCCAGCTCTCTCTAGAGGGATCAGACACCAACTATCAGCTCTTCCAAAGCAAACTAAATAACACATGGCTGAGGCTGTAACCAAACATTTGACTTTTTTTTTTTTGCTTTTTTCTCATAACTTGATATTTATTTTGAAATTATGGTCTTTTAATACAAAAACATAAAACTTTTTTTTCCTTCCTTCCCCTAAGCAGGAGTATGTCACAGCTTGATGGCTCCTCATGTTCTGTGTGTCAGAAAAAGCAAGCCAGTCCATAACTGACAAATAGCGATGTAAGACAGCGGCCTGTGAAATGACCTGTGGGTTCATAAGCGCCCCAGGAGGTCTGAGTAAACTCGATTTCACATGTGAGAGGGGGGTAAACAGCGTTCATGTACCTCACAGCTTACACTTGACCCCAGGATTTTACACAGCATCAGTGCTCAAGTTAAATTAACTGGGAAACACACTGACCGAAATGAGAAATGAAACAGCAATATGAAAACATTTTTTTTCACATTTCCAGTTGAATGAAAAATGAACAGAGATGTCAAAGTTTAAGGCCGGACAGGTTCGCTCTTGAATTCTGATAGAACCAACAAAAGAACATAGTGTACTTTTAGTGACATCACGACACAGCCTTCCCTAAAAATACTAATATTCAGAAAAATGATTCAAACACAGCTGCTTGCAGCACACTGACACTAGGATCAGTAATAACTGTTACTGCTAGCCACATGTCAGAGGAGGGAAGATACAGACCAGGCAGTAGATCTTCCTGCAGGTGAACTACGTTAAAATGCTATTTATCACAAGCTTTTAATCTGTCAGCGCCTCACTGGAAAAGTAGTGGTTGAATTCTAACACAGACCATTGTTGTGATTCAAGAGGCCATAAATCTCCCTTTAACTAAATCATATGGGATGTGTCCAAAAAGTTCCAGGAACTGGCCAAAGGATTTAATTTTACCTGATTTAATTTTGCTCAATTTACCCTTCAAGATCATCGTGCACCTCGGGACAACTTACAGCACGGCTGCTGTATGTAGATCCTCAACATGTTACTCAAACCTATGCAGAGTGCAAATAGTTTCAAATTAAACTACATTTCATGTGGAGGATCAGTTACAAGAGCTGGGTCTTCAGGTATGAACGAATGGTTTCCAAGAATTTTCAGCTGAATTTCCACTCCAAAGTTTCTTTGGAGTCCAAAGTTAAAAAATAGTGTTGTTTCTCTAAGGATGTTCATGTCTTGTTCTAGCCTAGTTACACTTATGGTCCGGATGTCTGTATGAGGATGTGGTGTGATTGGGGGGGTATTTACTCTTGGATTAGATTCACCTCATCGTGAGTTCCTCGCTCATGCTCAAGTGGAATGATGAGCTCTGTTTTTCATCATTTTAGCAGCTGCACTGGAAGCCCTTTGGGCCTTTATGAGGAGATAATCTTGGAGGGAAATCAATAAAACTCAAATCAGGAATTCACAAAAACTTGATTCTGTTCATCTGGACGTAGCGTTTTGTGGGAGAAACGTTTCATCACTCATCCAAGTGACTTCTTCAGTCTCAGCTGACTGCAGGTTTCCCCAATCTTATAAACAGTACATTTGCACAATGACTGAAACCAGCCCACTGAAGGAACAATGGGCTGGGAGGTCAGTTCTTTGATCCTTAATACGGAAATTGTTATGGCCATTGATCAACAACCACTGATCAATCACCATGAGTACCATCCACAGAGTGTTGTGGAATGGCTGCAATCACAGCATTGTAAGATGGTGACAGATGTACCCTTAGGCCCCCTCCTTAATTCAGAGACGGTCTTTTGCTTTTCATATAAATGGCCTCCTTGAAGCCTCTCTCCTGAAGTCAAGCATGCCAGTAGGTGGCAGTGGTGGCTCAGACAAATGAGTGATTGGCAAAGTAATCCCTTACAAAAGTAACGCAGGCCAGTTATTGTAATGGAAGCTGTCAGTAATGCAGAACTGCTGTTTTGCTGTGTTTTGATTGATTGATTGATTGATTGAGCATACTTTATGCATCCCGAGGGAAATTGGGTTAAGGCTGCCAGCCGTGCCAGCGCCATCTTACCCATCTGACCATACATACATTACACAAGCATCACAAAAAACACCTCAGCGCATACAAAAAGCACATGACTATCAATACACCATAGAAACACAAGACAAGCAACAGGGCGGGTAAAGGGTAACAGAGAGCCGGTGTAGACAGCTCATCCGGTCCTGCAGCATGTCTGCGCTGGTCCAGTCGACCTCCATCTTCCCCAGGAGGGGACAAGCATCGAAGGCGTTTGGAAAGGGAGGGGGGATGAGTGTGTATCAGTGTATGTGTATGTGTGTGTGTGTCCACAGTTCAGCTGAGACAGTGTCCTTCGCCCTGACAGGCTAAGTAAACAGTCTTCCAGCCAACCTTGGCCTGTGGCCTTGCATAGGGGAGGAACTGTCTAAGCACAGTCTGTTATCAGGGTGTTTTTGTTCAGCTCCAGCCTTGAGATCACAGCTAGGCGCCGAAGTAGTATCCGCATGAAGTGATGGTGGTTTTTTCTTTAGTGCGAACAACTCGTATAAATTTCAAAGCTGTTCTAACAGTCTGACACTGGTCTCTTAATCTCCCGTGAGCTTCTCCATGATGTTATCAAACTTACGCTCCGTGATGTTGTCATTCTTGTGCTCAAAGAGCAGATTCTGAGAACTCACGACCACAGCGAGCTTCTCCAAGATGTAATCCAATTTGGGCCCAGAGGTCTTATTCTGAGTATTCACGGCAGCCGTAAGCTTCTCCAAGATCTTATCCGTGCTGACTCAATGAGCTCATTTTGAGAACTCACCCTCGTCCCATCGTTCTAATCCCAGCGGGCAGCCTTGTGGGGGTTTGAATAGCCGGTTCCGCTTTCTTAATTCTTCGATAAGCCAGGGCCAAGCCAGCTCCGATCAGCAAGAACCCTGTTACCATAGTTCCGAATAGGTACGTATCTTCAGCGTCTTCGATCGACAGTCCCGCCAGGTACACGACCCTCCAGTTATGCCACCCGTCCATCGTGTATCCGGCAGGGAAAGTACCTCCAGGACACTCAGGCTCACCCGAGCCCAGACTTCTCATTAAGACAGGGGTGTCAATTGCATTCAGGGACCAGTTGATCAAATCCATAATTCCCCTTTTAGGTTTTAGAGAACAGACTGTGAGAGAATGTTCCAGGGAAAAGTAATACAAAAACCACGAGACTAGACAAGGACACAAGAGGCTAAGCAGGGAAGCTTAGGGAGAGGAGGAGGAGGAGGAGAAAAGTGCGACCGCCTTCGTCAAGAGCAACAGAGAGTTTCAGATTAAACCTCAATGTGCACCTGGATGAACCTTGTCTTCCTTCAGCGTGTAACACGGACACTGAACCTTGATGTGATCCATAGTATATTTTACTAGCAGCTCCTACTCTCAAGTTCTCTAAGCTGGAAGCACACTGCATATGTAATCAGCTTCAAGTCCTGTTTTGTTTTTTTGCTGAGATTGACACATTTGCTGAAGAGCAAACACATTTGCTCTGTACCACTTTAAAATGAGTATGACATTGTTGTGCTTCACGTCTTATTCATAAAATGTTGTTTTTGAGTTGCACCGAAGAATTTTCAGAACAGTTTAATCTTACTCTGGCCTTCTGATGGGGGCAGAGAGACATCCGCATGTGTAAATTCTCCCATGTGTCTCGTATTCACACCACCCAAGGTTGATCATTTTGGCCACAGTTACAGAATTTTACAGCCTGGTCCTTGGGTGTTAAGTATTATCTTTTTTAGATTTTCAGTGTCCTGGCGACAGTTTTGTAAAGGACATGGAAAATGCCTTTTCCAATTCAAGTGTCAGTTTAGGTGCTTGTTATTCTGGGTGGTGATGACTGGCTTTTTGATCAGCAGGAGCCCAACAACCTCCTTCCTAAACACACATCTGCTAAGTTAAATGATGAGGGTTTTGGTTTTTTTAAACTAAGCAGCAATTTTTTTTTCATAAGACAGCAAGTAACAAACAACACAATGTGCGCAATTAATGGAGATTGGAAACTGCAGGGAAATTAATTATACTATTGCCTGTGCATGTATTAGAGTTTCTTCTTCCTGTGTGCTTGCTGTGGATCTAGACAAAGGGTACTAGACCTGGGCACGTGTGCCACCGCTGGCACGACCATTGCTGGACTGGGCATACCGGCCGATGGTGATTTGTCATTTTTATGGGCCGATGTTTTTTTTTTTTTGTAATGGTATAAACGATGAAAGGTGGTGGATTGGCCAGATGCTGGCTGGTGTGTAAAAATAACTCCGTTGTTTGGTGGTGGCTATGCCGGAGCTTCCATTGAGGCCAGCAGGTGGATGAGGGAAAGGGGAGGCAGAAGGACGAGAGACCCGAGGCGGCCGCCGGTCCGAGTGTCAGGTGAACTGAACTTCAGGTAAGAAGTTATGACCTGCAGTCTGTCTGGGTCAGATATAAACCAAGTTTAGGTGGAGTTTATTTTCGTTATTCTGACGTTTTTACAGTCAGTTACAATAACTCGTACTGCGTACTAGCTAGCATGACGGAGTTTATATACTGCTGGGGGGTGGTATGACGTTACTGATGTTGAACTTGTTTTATCTTATTTTATTTATAAGGTTAGTTAGTAGAGTTGCCAACCGTCCCGTAAAAAACGGAATCATCTCGTATTCAGAGAAAATATTACGCGTTTCGTAGTGAGCTGAAAAGGAACACAGTTTGTCCCGAACTTCAGCTAGAATGGAAAAAGACACAAAGCTGGAGTTATTCTGCGTCTTTGCTGCACAGCTGCCTCTTCTCCCCTCATTCTCTCCCCTCCTGTTGCTACTTCAATCATGAAACTGATCAATGATCAGCTGATCACCTCTCTTGTTTGTTTATCGCTCACTTTGCGCCAGAAAGAGGAAACCAGCAGATGTTGCGCGAAACAACAGCAGCACGTTTAAGCTTGATCAGCTGTTGTTAGAATGTATTTAATATTACTTTTTATTATCAGCTGATGTTTACTGGAGCCACAGCTGTAAAGCTGCTGGTTAGTGATGTGCGAATCATGAACGAATCGTTCAGTACTCGAGAATCACTTTACTGACTCGTGAATCATGATTCACAAGCTCAACTGACTCATACCTGTTGCTGTTAGCAAACTAATTTCATTAGGAGAAATATATCTAGCTTATAATTAAAATTGTGGAGAAAAACAACAGCCAGTTTCTTATCAAAAACATTTCTGCTCTGAACTGGAAGAAAAAACCCTGAGTAGAAGCTCACATCAAGACAATAGCTCCTCGGTTCACAGTAGCATGTAAAAAAACTTTGAGCGCACGTAAAAAAAAATTGCAGGTGCAAGTGTTGCATTTTGAGGAGAAATTTATTTTAGAAAAGCTCAATTTGAGTGAACAAAATTCATTACTGCATGCAAAAACTGTATTTCAGTGTTTGCTATTATCCACACACACACAATAGCAGCCCCTCTCGCTCAGTTTTTGCATTTGCGCTCGCTCGTAATGTGTTGCTTGCGCTCTCAACATTTCTGCCCGTGCGGTTTCATCTCTTTTTATATTTGTGCCACAAAACCAGCCAATCACAGACTTGGATGCCAAAAAATATGATTGGCTGTTTTGGTCTCCAATCAGCTCGAAATGACGAAATGAAATATTCCACAATCCATTTCGTCCAAAACTCAAACGAGGCATTGGCGGAGGAACACAGAGTGGCAGGGTTTGAAATATTACTCTGTCTGGGTCAGAAAATAAACTTTTAAGATATTTTCATGCCAGAATGGTGCTGTGTAAACTTCAAATATCTGCTCGATTTATCAAGACATCACATATTTGCAAAAGTTCTCTAACGCGCAAATGCAAAAACTGAGCTATTGTGTGTGTGTGTGGATAATAGCAAACACTGAAATACATTTTTTGCACGCAGTAATGAATTTTGTTCACTCAAATTTAGCTTTTCTTCGCTCACAATAAATTTCTCCTCAAAATGCAACACTTGCACCTTTTTACGTGCGCTCAGAATAGTGACACAAAAATAACGCCATACCCTTGCTGTGCTGAATCGTAGCATGAACGAATCACTGGCTGTGTCCGAATTCAGGGTCTGCAGCCTTAAAGTACGCAGCCTTAACGGTCCACAATTGCCGCGTACTCAAAGACCGCTAAGGCCGGAAGTGCGAGGCTTGTGAGATGTGACGGTCTAGCCTCCGTCGCGCTGCCCAGGTTGCCTAGCAACCATGATACTAACAGCTGGAAACGTTTCATACAGCTTTGTTTGACAGAAATGAAGGAGAAAATATTTTGTTCATTTGTTTGTTTGTTTCTACATGAGCTTTGATCATTCTCTGTAAGATTAAGCTCAGCTACTGAACGGCGTATATTTAAAGGCTTTAAAACCAAGTTAGTACAAACGTCACTAATGTCACATAACTTTGCCGACATGTTACCAACAGTAATGTTTTAATGTTCTTCGTTATTAAACATTTGCACATAAATAAGTGACATAATATTCAGTACTTACTTAAAGTTTACTCTTCGGGCGCCCCTCATCCGCCGTTTTTTTTCCGGCAAAATTATCCACACCCACCGCCGCGCTATGCATTCTGGGATATGTTGGGCCATGAAGTCTACACTGCCACATCCTTAAAATTCAGGGAAATGAAAGACGCATTTGGGGGCTGCATGACAAGCAGCCTTCGAATTGGGACAGCCTTTGTTGCATCGCTGTGACGTAATCGGCCTTAAAATGCGGCCTTTAAGGCTGCAGACCCTGAATTGAGATACAGCCACTCACTCAATTTACCATCACTACTCCTTTGCACAGTATCAGCTTAAAGCACTTGTTGCTGCTGAGTTTGCATCTTTTGCTGTGAAGTACAGCCAGACTTTTGTCCGCTTCGCCTTGGGCATTTTTAATCTGTAGCTCTGCTCTAAAAGAACGTACGTACCTGGGCCCGCCTACTATCCTTGGAAAGGTAAAATGATTGGCTAGAATCCAAAGTGTATCACATCTGTATGACATGAATTTACCATCACTACTGCTGGTTATGATATCGGCTTGAATATGTGGTGAGGGAAACATGAAGATGAAACCAGGAGATGTCTTTACTGAATCATCAGAGCTGAACAGGTGATGGAGAAACAGGTTTACCTTTTAGGTGACATGAAGTTATGAACTGTTTCTGAGAGATAAATAACACCAGGATCCTTTGGTAACTGTGCAGGGGCGGGTCTAGCAAAGTTTTGCCAGTGGGCCAGGTAGGGCATTAACAGGGAGAGGGGGGCACAAAGAAATACTTTTCTTTCTTATTCTCATTTAAATTGTCTGGCTTTTAATAAATAATTATCTGAATCTTACAACCAAAGTTTTTATCTGATGTAAAATGTATAGAAATCATACATATACCAAAAAGACAGTGTACATCACTGTCACAACAGTGTTTGTTTTCATTCAAAGGCTTTATGGCTTTTCCTATAATACTTGGTGGGCCGGTCTCTAGTCAAAATGCCCGGGCCGATTATTTGTCCCAGTCCAGCCCTGGGCACGACATGCAGTGAATTAATCTGAGAAGGTGCATTAAAAAATAAGGCCAGCGGTGCACATCGCAAATTAGCTCGCATAGACGCATTAGTTGTGCCGCTTCTTAATGACGGTTTCTTAGCTAACAAACCCTACTACCAGATTCAGCTTGTAACTGGCTAAAAATCACTTTGCCCACCGGTGAGAGGGACGTTGTTAGCTTTCCACATTCCGACACTTCAAAAGCTTCAGGAGCTGTCCGCTCAGCGCAGCATCAGCACCACGGAAATACACGGCTACATCCGTAGACTCGAGACAGAATTCACAATGCTTTTTTGGGACTTTCAGGTGTTTGGACCAATGTTTTCTTTTCTGATCAAACCAGAAATCTTTAATGAGCAGCTGGGTTTGTCTCGCATTAACTGGCTGAGTTAATGCTAGTTAATGCAACATCGAAGCAGCTGGAACCCACAGCTGTGCGTGTTCATGGAGCTGCATGTTCACCTGCTGGACGTCACTACCTGACAAGTTTAACTGTCTTCAGAACATTGCAGAGGCCTTATTGACAGTATTTGGCTCTACATGTCTGTGTGAGCAGATTTTCTCTCACATGAGTCCTCAGGTAGCCTCTGAATGCTGGACACTCGGAGACCTGTGTGTCTGAGTGGGAGACCAGAGATCACATTAACATGTGTGTCTCTGTATTAACAAACATGCCATATTGGCCCAGTTTATTTGTCCTATCATTGTTGTGAGGAGACCATAATTAGCATTTGCATTTTCTGTTGTACAGTTCATTTGCTGTTATGGATAAAAAGTCTTTTTCTTTGTTTCAAAATAGCTGATAACTATTTGCTGATAGCTGCAAACATCTGCCAACAATATAATTCTATAAAGTTGTTCTATATAGTGTGTAACTGTTAATATAGAGCGTTATTAAATTTATTGCTAATGCAATCATATGGCACATTGACTTCTGTGGAAAGTTTAGATGGCACTCATCATCAGAAAGGTTGCCGACCCCTGATCTAGACCTACTCTCATGTACATGTCGCCTTTATACAAAACTGGCATGTAGACTAAGCTGAACAGAATTCAGTTTTTGTATTTATTACATAAACCAGACTGTTAAACAACACCAAGGCTGCAGCTGAAGAATAAAACTTAAAACTGTCTTTTTAAACATTAATTTAATTAAATACTTGACTACAATCCATCAAATTCTCCTGTGTCTTAATTATAGTTATTAATGTGTCTGTTAACTTACAAAGTCGACATTTTGCCAGCTTTCTTTCTTGGCTTCAAACAGCTCAACTTTATTAATATAGTAGCTCTGCTCCAGTCTTACTGACCAAAGCACTTATAGCGTACACTGCTTTTCCTCTCACAAACACACTGTGTGTTGTTTCTCAGTATTATATGTTTAACCTCTTCAGATTTTTTTTTTTTTTACCATTGTACAGTTTTCATTTCTTTTGCCATAGAGTTAATTGTGATTAATCAGACGCTGCCATCTCTTTAATGCAAATGTGCAGTAGAAACCCTTGGATTACTTTAGTGAGTTGATAAACAGCTTCACGTCACAGCTTATCATAATTGCCAAATGTTAGGGTAGGTGACTCCAGATAACGGAAAGATACCCCAGGTATGGTGAACTGGCTTTGCAGTGCAATGTTCAGAGAATCACATTAACACACCTAAGGGCAAGCGCACACAGACTGGCTACCTTTCTGTATCAGCTTACCTGTCAATCAAAGCAGCCATTCACCTAAATTTAGGTCTCAAGAAAACCAAAATGGATGAGTTATAGAAAAGAATATTCATGTGCAGTAAAGCTGTTGTGAATGGGGGAACTATCAGTAGAGATCATAAAAATGTTTGTTGTGTAATCAAAGGAGCTTGCAAAGAAAAGCGTCTGGACTTCTTTAGGTTGCTTGAAGACGTTTCACCTCTCATCTGAGAAGCTTCTTCAGTTCTGAGGTCAAATGGTGGAGAGTCCCAGATATAAACCTAGTGGGAGTTTCCCCCCACAGAGGGACAAAAGAACCCCCTGATGATCCTCTAATCGCCTGAGCCAAGGTGTGAAACTGGGTGTGGGTCCCAATCAGCCAGAGTTTCGGGTGAGTTCATTGTGAAACCTGGCCCCACCTTATCATGCGATAAGGTGTGTTGTGTAAACATGTCTGTTTCTCCTCTGTGGCGTTTTAACATGGAGTCTATATGAAGGTTGTCTCTATTTGGAAGCCAGCCTTCAGTAGTTACTAAAGGAAGTGCAAGCAATTTTTCGCATGAATTTTTCAGCCCTGGAGAATTGCCATCCTTTATGAAAATAGTACTGGGCGCGAACTGTAGTCACAGACACACACATTAAGTATGTCCCAATTCATAGGCCGCATCCTTTGGAGGCCGCATTTGTAGGCCGATTACATCGCAGCCAGGCGACGAAGGCTGTCCTATTTCAAGGGCTGCTCCAAATGCGATTTGAAGGATGTGTCGGGTGTATCCTTCATGGCCCAACCTATCCCAGAATTTATAGCGTGGCCCAGCAAATTACAGTTTTCAACAATTGCGGCAGCTACTTAGTGTTAATTAGGGGTGGGTTTTGATTATCGATTTATCAATTAAAATCAATTCTAGCTTGGATAAAGTGATATAGATTCATTAAAATCCTGAATCGATTTTTTAATATAAATATATTTTGCCCGAAATGCCAGAATCTCAGGTTAAACCTCACAAAATTTCAACAACCACCAAACAGCTAAACCAGTAAATGACAGCAGGAACACGGATTCTGCACAAAGATGTAAACACAAAGCGCGCACCCCCCGACACATCAGAATCAGTGAGATGTCGCCTTTCTCACCCGACGGCACGGACACAGTCGGGGCTGAAAGCTGAAAAAAGCGCTGATGTTTCGGCGCTTTGTGTTTACTTATTTTTTGCGCTGGATTCTGAGCTGCAGGTTTTATCTCTGTCCAACCAAAATTCACTGAACCAGCAGCAAAAGAAGATCCAAACTGCGCTACATAAACATCGTCATGAATTCCCTCTGACTTTTGCTGTTTTGCTTCCAGCACGATAAAATCACACTTCATGCACAGCTCTCCATCTCTCTCTCTCACTCTGTACTTCAAGAGCAGTTTCCCATCTAAAAATCTTTTTTCTGCATTATTCGTTTGCTTGTTACGCACAAGTTTGCCATTGTTTACAGGCTGTCGGCCGCTGTTTTTTTCCTTTTACTTACTTCCGAAAAGAAAACCTCTTTTCTGCCGTTCAATACTGAACAAATTTAAACTTTTTAAAAATATACAAAATTGCAAAATGTTCAGCTGTGTCTCTAATCAAACCTCTGTAGCTTTGCTCTGCTTCACTTCAGCAGCATCAGGTCATGTTCATATGTTGATTAATGGTTTTCTTTCGTTTTTGATCTACAGCAGAATATTTGTATAAAAACCCAGGCCAGGAAAACCACCTTCATGTTTTTCTGTGTTTTATCCTCAGTTACTTTGACACAAAGGCATCTGCTGTGATGCTCACACCTTTGATAAAGTCTGACAAGTGTCAGCTTTCTTTTTATAGATATATACATATATGGAAATGTACTGATGCATGATCTGAATTATAATATTTCTGACTGTCTGAGGCAAAATTTCCAAGAATCGAATCGAATCGTGGATCGAAGCCCTAGTGTTAATATTACTCTTATTACTCCTTCTGGGTCACAAAATAAACTTTTAAAATGTTTTCAAGTGAGAATGTAGGTGTGTAAACTTCAAATATCTGCTCGGTTTATCAAGACATCACATATTTGCAAAAGTGCTTGTCCTGATTTCGTATTTGAGGTAAGAGACAAACGACTGGAGGTCCATTGTGCGTCAAAAAAAAGATTTTTTTTACACACGCGTGTGGTGAAGATGAGCTCTGCAAAACATCAGCCTCAATCTCCCCAGAACAATAAACGAGCAGTCATACATATAACATTGTTGATGACGGATGTCATGCGTCAAAGCAGATAAGAAACATGCATCAGTTCCAGTAATTCCAAGCTTGGACACATTTAAAAAAGAACAGTTCCTGCCTCTGTTCCTCCGCCACCGCCAGATGCTTCCTGTTATTTCACTTACTGCACTTCACTTATCTGTGGAACTAAACTGTCACGTATGCAGGTAAAACAACTTTGCAGTTTTGAGCAAAACAAGTCTCTATACTATGTATGTGTGTTCAGGCAGCCTATATGTGTCTTGGCCTCAGTGCATGACCTCACTCGACAAACAAAGACATTTTAGAAGTATACTTCCTGACTCTGTTTGAGTCATCTGTTACCAGGCAGACTCCAATGTAGCAGGCTGCTGAACACACACAGGCCTGTATTCTGTTTACAGGTTATATGTGTCATGGTCCTGGGTCCCCTGACCCAGCGTTTTTAGTTTCTTGTGATGTTTGTAATATTGTACTTGTGTGAGTTATTTTATGGTTTCTAGTTTCGATCCCTTGCCCTTCATGTTTCTCTGTGTCCCCTCTGTTCTGTGTAAGTCTGTGTCTGCATGTTTGATTTCCCCTCTGTGTCTCTCGGTTCTTAGAGTCCTCTGCCTTATGGTTTATGTCTCTGTGTTTCTTAGTTGCTGTCTCCACTGTGTCAAGTTTGCATCTCTGTGTGATACTTCCTGTTTTACTTTGAAGTTCCGTGTCTTATGTGAATGTGTCCTGCTTTGCTTGTCTCGTCAGTCCTGATTTCTCCCAGCTGTGCTCTCCTTCTGTGTCTCATTCTCTCGTTATCCCTCTGTGTATTTAAGCCCTGTGTTTCTCTTTGTCAGTGTCGTAGTCTCCCTCATGCTGTGTGTGATTCTCCCCGTGGTTCCTGGTATACTTTGTTTAGCTTTCCCAGTTTAGTTTAGTACTGTTTTTGTGTTTCACTTTTTGCCAGCATTAAAGCTGTGTTTTTGAGTTTACGTTTTGTCTCCGTGAGTTTGCGTTTGGGTCCTCTCCTGCCTGCCACACAGCCGAATCATGACAATATGTGGTGTATTGTATTGTAAGCATGTATGCAATCCTTTCATTAGCTCGATAGATTTTCCAATTGATCGGCCAGACATCGCGCTGACCGAAGCTTCAGACCATTAAGACCATTAACTGACCGAGCTTCAACGCTTTAATTAGCACAAAAATGCAATGTGTATAACACGATTACAGTTGCACCTGCAATGAAAGATTATTATGTAATTATGCTCACACCTGAAATACAGACTTTAATGTAACATCAACAGCTTCAATAAATGCTCTGATGAAATGATAATGATAAATGATAAGTAATGCAACAGTAATGATAATGGTTATGAATAGTAACAGTAAAATAATATTCTAATCTCCACATGCTCTTACACTTTTGGAGATGTCTGTTACCCACCAGCTCGATAGCTAGCGGGGAGGTCAAGAGTCGCTAGAGCTGGCGAAAACAGCGAACTCCCGGCACATCGTTTTCAACCCCCCGCGGTCTTTCGCTACTCACGTTAAACAGGATATATAAGTCACTTAGATAGCTTTCAATTGTTATTGTTTGGCTTTTTTCAGTATTTTATTTGTTCCTGAGTAAATCAGTTTGGCTGAGATTAAAGTTCTAGTTTTCACACAGCTGAATAAACGTCAAACAGAAAACTGATTAAATAGAAGTGTGAGATGGTTGAGAATTTACTCCAGTGTCCTGTTATATTTGAGGGCGCAAGAAGCAGACGTCTGAGTTTGTTAAACTCTACAGAGACAGCTGGTAATGCAAATCTGAAGGCTAGACCGTCCCATTTCACAACCTCGCACTTCCAGTCTGCGGCCTATGAATTGGGACATAGCTGTTGTGTTTCTGAGACCATGCCGTGATTACCATGACAGAAAGGCTCATGATGGCCTGAAGATCACGAGCATCCAGTAATGGTTTTCAGCCTTGTCCCTTGCATATAGAGACTTTCCTCTGCCCATCTTCTGAAAAACTCTGACATTTTTTGAGGCACGATTCTGCCATCAAATTCAAGATGAGCGAATATTTTTATAAAATAGTAAAATATCTCACTTTAAACACTAAAGATGTTTATTGGCTTCAAATAGTCCTATTTTGAATGAAAAAATGATTGAATAAAATACACACATTCATATACACACACAGAAAACACACGTGCACACCTTTTCTATTGTTGCATCATCATTTTCAACAAAAGTCAGGTTAAGGGCTCATCTCATCTCCAGGCTAGACTAGTCCATAAAGGTTCCTTAACAAGTCTTACAGCATGCAGTGGGTATCAGGATGAAAAAAAAGTGCTATTATCCTGCAGTGACAGAACTTCACCTCAAGGCTGCATTAGTCACTGCTACCAATGACTGAGTCTGACTGTTATTTCTCACACCAGCTGTGGTTGGTCAATAAAAATCAGTAATTACAAGTTGATAGAGCTGGAAGCTAGGAGTAGGGTTGATCCAGTCCACTCAAACAATGGCAGTTTTTCCAATTTGCACATCTGGATACACTAAATGCCTGAAACAAAAGGCTGTGATAACAGTAATTGCAATTCTAAACACAATTATAGCCCTCAATTATCTCTGTTTCCTGTGAGTTGTTTGTGCTTATTATGTTCTCAAGCTTGGAGAGGGATGGGGAGCAGATGTAAATTGAAAGCTGGCGTGCAGCTATATGCTTGCTTGTCACCGTAGATTCATGTTTTTTTTGTTTTTTTTTCATCATTGTTTTTATTGCAGATTTTCCTTTAACACGACAGTGTCTCGACAGTAGACACAGAACAACAAAACAGTACAAACACAAAACGTACACAACAGCTCTTAAATAAGGCATAATACAAGATACAAAATACAAAATATAACATACAAGAGGTGGTGAGTCAGTCTTACAGCGCCCGGGTGGTGATCACGTGTGTAGTAGTCCTTTGAATAAGATAGCGGAAAGGTCCGGTCCAATATAGTCCAAAAAGGGGTGCCACATCCCATAGAACTGACCCACACTGTGGTGTATAACGTGTGTGAGGTATTCCAGAGGAATCAGTTCAAAAACTATTTTGCGCCAGCCACAGACAGTGGGAGTCCTATCGTTGATCCATTGTAAGAGGATATTTTTCCTGGCTGCAAATGTTAGAGTGTTATACAATCTTTTGTTGGCCGCCGCTTTTAGGCGGTCACTTGGAAGACCTAGAATCAGGGACAAAGGGTCCATCTCTATATCAACGTGGAAGATTTTCCCCAGTTCACCTGTAATGTCAGCCCAGTATTCTTGAAGCTTATAACAGGACCAAAAACAGTGAGTTAAAGTCCCTACATCAGTTTTGCACTTAAGACACACAGGGGAAAGAGAGCGGCTGAAGAGGTGTCTGCGGTGAGGGGATACGTGTAATCTGTGTAAAATCTTAAATTGGATTGCTCTTGTCCGAGTACAAATTGAAATCCTTTTTGCGAGAGACCAAACGGTATCCCACTTATCTTCATCTATGGTTACCGACAGTTCCCTCTCCCACACACCTCTAATCCCCTGCGCATCAGTGGTAGTCAAAGCATTAAGCACATGGTAAAATGAACTCAGAGACACCGTCAGCTGTTGCCCAAACAAAACCCTCTCAACATCAGATACTTCAGGGTGCTCAGCAAGGGTTGTATTGTGAGTGATATAGTGTCGTATTTGCAAAAAACGAAAGAAATCCTGTCTAGGCAAGCCGTAACTGTTGGTAAGCTGTTCAAACGACATGAGTTCACCACCCGAGAAAAGGTCACCAAGAGACTTAATATTCTTATCAGACCATCGTTGAAAGCCGGGGTCCAAAGAACCCGGAGGGAAAGCAGGGTTATTCATTATAGGGGTAAAGGTTGATGTTATTCTCGATCTTCCCTCAAGACGGCGGACAATTCGCCACGCTTTTAGGGTGTTGATTGTTACAGGATTTGTACAAAGGGCCTTAATTCCGTTAAAATCATTACAAAATAATAGATCGCTCAGTTTGCATTGTGACAGAGCTGTCTCAATATCCGACCAGATTGAGGTTTTACCCCTAACCCAGTCGCTCACAAATCTTAAATGGGCAGAAAGCTGATACAATCTAATATTAGGTAGATCCAAGCCGCCCCTGGAGCTTGGCAGATGCAACACTGCCATCTTGAGTCTGGGTCTGCGCTTGTTCCAGATGAAAGAGGTGAGCCAACCATTTATGTCCTTCAGTACTCTCTTAGAGAACAAGACGGGGATCATTTGGATAGGATACAATAGCCTGGGCAGCACATTCATTTTGATCAGGGCAATGCGTCCTAGCCAGGAGACAGGAAGTGACGCCCACCGCTCTAGGTCCTGTTTGAGTTTGCCAAATAAGGGTGTGAAGTTGGCTTTGTACAATTGGTCGAGAGACGGGGTAATAAAGATCCCCAAATACACAAATCCATTAGGAGACCATTTAAAAGGAAAGGAAGGAACAGTAGCCGGCATTGTGAAAAGAGTACCGAGAGGCATGGCCTCTGACTTAGCCAAATTGATTCTATAGCCAGAGAAATGGCTAAACCTGTCAATCACCTCAATGAGACTGGGTACGGATGTTACAGGGTTAGTCAAAAGAATCAAGATGTCGTCCGCGTATAAGGTTATTTTATGACACAGCTGTCCAATCTCTAAACTACGTATTGTGGGCGTCGCCCTTATGGCCTCAGCAAGAGGCTCTATGGCCAGAGCGAATAGAAGGGGCGATAAGGGGCAGCCCTGCATAACTCCCCTATGAGTGTTGAAGTAATCAGACCTAAGTCCATTAGTCAGGACTGCTGCCTGTGGATTATTGTAGATAACTTTGACCCATTTTATAAAATTCTCCCCTAAGCCAAATTTGCCCAGAGTATACAACAAATAAGACCACTCAATTCTGTCAAATGCTTTCTCCGCATCGAGAGAAAGCACCAGGCCGTCAATAGATTTTTGCTTGAAAGCTACAATAGCGTTCAGTAAGCGTCTAACATTGGTGGCTGAGTTTCGACCCTTTATAAAGCCTGTCTGGTCCTCCCTTATCAGCACAGGTAAAAAATTTTCTAAGCGGGTGGCCAGAATTTTAGAAAGCAGTTTCCTATCTACATTCAAGAGGGCTATAGGTCTATAGGATCCGCACAAATCAGGACACTTCCCTTTCTTTAGAATTAGGGAAATGTTGGCTTCCTTCAGTGTCTGCGGGAATTCACCCGTAATGAAGGAGTGGTTGAACATATCAAGAAGCGGTTCCACAATAATATCCCGAAACTGTTTATAAAATTCACAACAGAAGCCATCAGGCCCTGGCGACTTTCCACTTCGCAGTGATTTAATAGCCTTAAACACTTCGGTCTTAGTTATAGGGCTGTTAAGGGCAGTCTTCTGTTCCTCTGACAAATTTGGTAAGTCGAATTGGGTGAAGAAATTATGCATCAGCTGCACCCCCTCCGGGACTTGTTGAGAAGAGTACAAGGCTTCGTAGAACTTCTTAACACAGTCATTTATCAGTTTGTTTTCATATATCTTGTGGCCACCTTCATCAGATATCGCTGCAATGGTATTCGATTCTGCGCGCTTCTTAACATAGTACGCCAGACATTTACCGGCCTTATCTCCATGCTCGTAGAACCTCTGTCTGGTGTATTTAAGTTTCTTCTCTGCATCTCTGGTAAGAAGGCAATTCAGCGCTGACCTGAGTGCGGTTATTTCTTGCCATAATGGTGGTGATGGGGAGGCAATATATGTTTTCTCCTTATCCATCAATTCGCTCTCTAAAGATTTTTGTTCCTCCATCCGTTGTCGCTTCTTTGTCGCAGAATACGAAATAATTAGGCCCCTCACATAAGCTTTGCATGTTTCCCACAAAACAGAGGCAGTAGTAGCTGAGGGGGTGTTGATATCCAAAAACGCTTTAAATTCTGCAGAGAAGTGAGAGGTAAATTCCTCATCCTTAAGAATAATGGTATTAAGCCTCCAGTGGCAGGACCTATGAAGCGCAGTTTTAAGATCGAGATCCATGATTACCCTAGCGTGATCTGAGATGATTATACTTGTTATGTCGCACGATACTACTGAACCTAAGTCAGTTTTCGGGAGAAAAAAGTAATCAATTCTAGTTTGGGACCTATGCGGAGCCGAAAAAAATGTGTATTGCTTATCGGAGGGGTGAGTATATCTCCAAGCATCCACAAGTCCAAACTCGTCGCATAGAGCATGAAGTGCTTTGGCCTGAGGAGAAGGAGTTGCAATGCTGTGTGGAAATCTGTCCATAAGCGGATTTAACATTAAGTTGAAATCACCACCAATAATAACGGTAGAGTTAGGAAGAAATGGGGCTAATTCCAGAAACATTTTGGTAAGAAAGGTAGTTGGGTGGGCAGGTGGAAAATAAACATTCAGTAATAAGATATTTTGGCCTTGCAAAATCCCTTTGACTATCACGTAGCGGCCCTTCAGATCCTTAACGCAATCAGTTACTACAAAAGGTACATTTTTCCTAATCAACACTGCCACTCCTCTACTTCTTGTAGTGAAGGATGAAAAAAACACTTGTCCATATAATCCTTGTTGCAACTTCAAGTGTTCATTATTATCAAGATGTGTCTCTTGTAACATAGCAACATCTACCGTCCTTTCTTAGACAAGTAAATATCTTCCTCCTCTTAATAGGGCTGTGAACCCCTCGTACATTCCAGGTGCATATTCGCAGCCTACTCATTATTAGACTTATTCATGTATCACACAAAGCATATTGAGCCAAAGGGTTCACCACACCCTGGTTGAAAAAATAAATAAATAAAATAAAAATAAAAAAGGCATGAAAGAGCTGTGTGACGGAACATTCAAAGAACAGTGATTTGGCAACAGCCCTACTAAACATGTAGGGAAAAACCAATCTCCTCCTGCCCGTCGGGAAAGCCGAAGGGCATTGCATGCGCGTAACTCACGCCTACCCATAGACGAAAACACAGTCCGTCCGGTGCCCGATGGGGTGGAAGATTTCACCTGGTCGCTTATAAGCAGCGAGGACGAAAAAAAAAGAGTCATATACGCCTAGATTCGGCAAGTACTCACATCGGTTAATTAAGGCATAGTGTGAAGAAAAGGAGTACTCCGGTGGTTACGGGGATTCAGGGCAGCGAGTCCGCGTAGGACGCAGCTGCCTCCGGTGTGTTAAATCTCTTCTCCTTGCCGTTGGCAAACAGCCTCAGTGTGGCGGGGTAGAGAAGCGCATAATCCACATTCTTCTTCCTCAGGCAGCTTTTCACCTCGTCGAAAGCCTTGCGTTTCTTGGCTACCGCCGCTGAATAATCATTAAAGAAGGAGACTTTGATCCGACTTGTTGGTTGGTTCGGCTGCGTAGCCAGGCGCCGAGCTGCGGCCATCACACGTTGTTTATCAGCAAAGTTGTGAAGCTTCATAATGATGGGTCTGGCGCGCTGGCTGGGGCCCGGCCTCGGTGCTAGAGAGCGGTGAGCGCGGTCTAGTTTGATCTTCCCATTTTTAGTTGTGAGCTCGAGATAGGAGGGGAGCCATGACTCCATGAAGGCGACAACATCATTTCCCTCCGTGCCCTCGGGAAGCCCGACCAGGCGAAGGTTACATCTGCGGCTGCGGTTCTCTAAATCGTCCATGTGGTCTGCCATGTCAGTTACTTGTTTTTCGAGTCGAGCCACTTTCGCCTGCAATACACCTGCCGTGTCTTCCACACCTGAAATCCGTATCTCGGCGTCTCCCACCCGTGTCGCCAGAGCCTGGATCCGAGACGTCTGTTCACGGATTGCGGCCAGCACAGTATCAACTTTAACATCCAATAAAGTTGTAATGCTGTCAGTTATCTTACTCAGAGCCGCAAGGATATTCGGGTCGATATCACTCCCAGTTTCCTCAGCGTCAGCGGAGATTTCTGTGTCGCTGGCGTTAGCTTCTTCAGGCTCAGCCGCCATAGGACCCACAATGTCGCTAGCTTGCACAACCGGAGCTGTCCTTTTCTTAGACCTGACGTTAGGCATTTTAGAAAAATAGTCGTCCAGACTCATTATAGAGTTACTCCCACGCACATTTGTAACGTGTCACCAGGTGAACACGTATTTTAGACGGATAATCGGGGGACCTCACCGGAGCACAGCGAGACGGGTGTTCGCGCTACGACGCCATCTTGCCAACCGTAGATTCATGTTGATGGCTTCCCACCTGTGCGAGACTCCCTGAGGGTGAGACACTAACAAGACTGCACATCACAGCCACCCATCTGAAGCTCGACACCCCCCCCCAATTGGGAGAAAAATATTTTACTTGCTTTAAAATGGCTGTATTAGAGGTCTACAGTGATAGATGGGAGGTGTGAGCAAATGAAAAGAACAGAGAAGATCAAAATGGTAAAAAAAAGTAGAAGTGCTCAAACAGTACATTGACAATTACAAAAAAGAATGGTACGTCTGCTGTGACTGGATCTATTAAGGTTCCACCATCCTGAAGCGGATATGAAGGCATGGAAATCATATTCTTTAACCTTTCCATCCATAGTAATTTTCTCCAGCGGAAAGAGCTGATCAAAGAAAAGTGAGACATTCACCGGAAGCAAGGAAATGTCAATTTGGACTTTTATCAAGAAGATTAAAGCTATGAGTTCCTCGAATCACATAAAATTACAAATATAAGTGCTTTCATAAATGTAACAATGAGGCTCAACAATATCCTGTCCTTGCTTCAAACTAAATGATTTCATCTGAATGTTATTGGCAGACCTAAATTGACTATGTCACTCCAATTATGTCTAGGCAGACTGGGTGCACTGGAGAGCTTTGGTTTTACATAATGATACTCAAGTTAGTTTAATCTCTGTAAAAATAGTTTCATGGATTTATGGTTTGGTGTGAAGATGACAATTAAACACGCTTCATCATAACCAGTTGTGTCTGAGCATCGTGTGTTTCTTTGTTTCTAATTGTAATACTTTCAGCTTGATTCTCTTATGATGTCTTTGTCACTTGTACCATCAGCTCAGTTACATCCTGGAAAGGTGACAAGTTCAGTATATTTGAAGCAATATTTTTCTCTGCTTGGCTGATTGTGTTTTAGGCTAACTGATGCTGCTGCTGCTGATTGTTGGTCGAGGAAATATTTTGTCCACAATAAGTGGTTCTCTTTTTTTGATTCGGAGAACTTACTTGCTCCACCAAGCATTGATAAGTGTATACTAAGGAGTATTTGTTGACTATTGCTGCTTATTTTTCTGTGCCTGTGACCAAACAATCTAAAAAGAAGGTGATCAAGTCTGAACTGTGTTCTGCTCTTGCTAAAAGATGTATTTTGCCACTTGTTAGCCTTGACCCAGTTTCTTTTTCTGAAGAAAAACCTTCTGCCGACCTCCAGCAGCTGGAGCTCAGAGAAAACTTGCTCACAAAGCTCTGCTTAAAGAAAAGCAGGAAGAATTTCAGCTCCTCAGGATATAAGGAGAAAATCAAGTCAAACACTTCATTTAAAAGAGCTGGGGCTTAGTCTGACATATCCAAATGCATGTGTCTCGTACCCCGATTTGGTGACAAGGATGGGCATAAATAATGTCCTGTTTGAACAGGTGGCTAAGACACTGAAACGGCCAAGGGATGTGCTGCATTTGTTATTGCAATCAAAGCTCACGGGCAAGGCACAGGAGACTTGTGCTTCCTTTCATTTGAATTTAGACTTGATTACTAACAAAGGTGAAGGGTGCAGTCCTTAGGGCATACAAGTTAGTACCTGGGGCGCGTCACCAAACATTTTGCAAGAACACAGATGGAAACAGATGTTGAATTCGGACATGAAAAAGAGTTACTTTTTGCTGGTGTTTGGTGAAGGAAGTTCAGACAGTTATGTGATTTCATGTTACTAGAGGCCAAGGTAATGCCATCCAGAGTAAGAATCTGGTTAGATACCATATTTCTAAGATTGTGAAATATGGTAAGTGGCCAATATTGTTTAAACACTTTGTTTAAAACTTTTTCTTTCTTTTTGTTTCCCTGGTACAAATCAGACTAATTAAGAAAAATATCACCTCTGTGGTCAAATTGTTACATTTAAACATAATTCTCAAGCTAGGTTTTTACAACCAGTGCATCACTAATAATTACACAAAAGCACTAATTACCTTCATCACTGGTTGTTAATCAGGAGTCCTCATGAGTTTGGATCATTTGCTGATGATATTCAAGCTGAGTGGGCTTGCACAAAGCAGTCATACAGAGGTAACAATGGGTAAAGGGCAAAGCCAGTACAAAATATTTAAAAAAAAAATTGTTGGCCTCCTTTGAACCCAGACTTAGGAAGGTCAAAGAAATGAATTATTTGGCAAGCAAAAGAGAGCAGTCTAACAGCACTAAAGGGCATGAGTGGTCATGGGAGACCAGAGCAACAAGGTTTTCAGGATATGCAGGCTTGCAGCTTTGACATCTTGCAGATGGTAGTAGCAGCTCTCCAGGTAACCATCGTCTGTCACATCAGTGCATGGTGAACGCAGTGAACTGTGGCACTGCGTCTGCCCCTTCCCCTCAAATTGCATCACCCCTGGGCTGGTCACAGTGCTAACCTCACCAATGGGGGCTCCAGGCAGCAGTATTTCAGCCCTGCTCCAAGAAGCAATAGAATTAGCTCTGTGCACACATGACAGTGCCGGAGTTTTGTGTTCATCTTTTTCATTTCTTCATGTGGACTCAATTAATTCACAGTTCTGATCACATAGGTGACGATGAATTAAAATAATTGCTGGCTGCTCCTAGTTGTTACTTTCACTCAATACATAACCTTTAGATATGCTCTGCCTTTTCATTGCTATTTAAAAAAGAAGAAGCATGGTATGGGAGTTCCCTTGATATTTGCCTTTCGTTAGCCATATCTTAGCCATACTGCATGATTCTAAGTGATGTTAGCTTTTGTAATTTGACGTATTTACAGCTAGGCAGACCATTGAAAATGCTAGAAGGGTTTTGCTATGTTACATAGCTAGTAGTTGTCTCCGTAAATTAGCCAGAAAAAAGGCACCTTGCTGTGGATTTTTTTTTTGTTTTTTTGCCTGTCCCGTTTGGCTCTTTTGCCATCAGAATTATTGTCTAAAGGCAAAGAAAGATGCCCAACGGATTTACTTTACCAAATTGACCATCCCAGCCTTGCCGTAATGGACCATTTGATTCACCTTTTATTTCTTATTTTATTTTCACTTACTGAATACGGGACAGACTTGACTGGAGGAAAGAAGGGGAGAAAGAAAGAGGGAAAGAGAAACAGCTGAGAAGAGGGACGGGGGAGAAGGGCAAAAAACAAAAACCAACAGAATGAGCAGAAAAAAAAAAGAAAAAAATGCATATATCAATCACCTGGATCACCTGCTGAGAAAGAAAAAAGAAAACAAGCAGAAGAGAACAAGAGTAATAGAATAAACAACATCACAATGATATATGGGAATATGACAGTAAATACTAAATGTTAAACATTATTGTGCAGCACATAAGATCAACAGAACACAGTGTGCTTTGAGGTAGGAGCCAAAAAGGGTGTAGTTTGTGGGTGTGATCACCCGTGTGTACACCTGTGAGCATGGACGCGCTTGTTTTTTTTAAAAGGTTCCTTCATGTAATAATCTGCTAGAGGGTGTGGGGGGGCCACAGCCCCGTCCTCCAGGGCATGAAGCAGGTATGGAGGAGATCAAAACTCCAGACATCCAGAGGCCCCCAGAACACAAGAGACCAAGGAAGACCAACAGAGGAGCAGCCGCGCCACTGTCCCAGAAAGAGCTGAGGAGAGTCCCAGATGAGGGCTCACTCAGCAGCCGCGGAGCAGAAGCCAGGGGGAGTTGTAGTGACGCGCCCGTGAGCTCCGCCGGCAGCCAGCCGTGCCTGAGTGACCGAGCCCCAGGCCGAGAGGCCGAGGGCACCCCATCCCCGAAGTGGCCCGAGCGAGCCCCAGGCTCCAGGCCCCGATAAGCGGCCGCCAAGGAGTGAGCCGGTGTGTACCTGGATGCCCATCCCCAGACACAAAGAACCACCAACGCACCGATGTCTGAGGGAGTCCGCCACTGGCAGGGGAAGTGGTGGTAGGGGGAGATAGGCCTCCAAACCTTGGAGGGCCTGAGGTGTCCCCAGAGAGGTGGCGTCTGACACCCAACCTGACATATAGACACAGACATACAGGCACACACAGATACAAACATCCATTCCCACCCTCATGCTCTCATATGCACTTACTCCACACTCAACCAACGTGGAGACAAACATAGAGAGACACTGTACACACGATCACACTCCCCAAGCGTACTCTACGAACCGGGTCTAGGTACCCTTGCCCCTGGAGGGGGGAACTGCACCCAGACCCAGGTGGTGTTACCCTTTTCCCTGCGGTGGGGAGAGGCAGACCGCCCCGACTCCGCAGCAGCAGGGAGGCCCCACACCCCAGACCGCAGTCGGACAGCCAACTCCTCCTCCTAGCCCCCCCGCTCCAGCAGGCCGCAGAGAACGGGGGTGAGAGAAGACTCCAAACCTCCCTCCACCCGCTCATTGTAGTGTTGATGCATGTGTGTTCTAAGGTGCATTTAAAACCCAGGAGAAATGGAGCTACCTGCCAGAGAGCAGCAGGTAAGCGCATGGTCCCTCCTGCTAGCCCTCAATGTCTACGTGTATTCAAAATTGAGAGGTGGGCAACGACGCGAGGGGTGAGGTGTACACCCTGATGGTACTTTGGACTCCGTGTATCGTGCCCACCCCCAAGATCCTATATGTATGTGTAATGAGAGTGTGAGTAATGTGAATGTCTAAGTTGTGGGATAAAATTGAGGCAGAGGCAGCCAGAAGGGGACGGGGGGGGGGGGGGGGGGGGTAGTCTCCTCTGCCCCCTGTTGACATACCCCTACTCCAAGGTCCTGCATGTGTGGGTGGTTGTGGTGGAGCGGGAAGAGGGAGGCAGCTGGAGATGGGGAGGGAAGGAAGGGAGGGGCAAGTGACCCCTCCCTGGGGCCAGCTCCCCCGCTGACCCCAGTAGGCACCCCCATACTCTGCGACCCGCCAGGGAAAGGGGGCCCAGGCCCATCCAGACCGGGGCCCGGTGCAGCAGCGCCTCCCGGCCCCACAGAGCCCAGGACAGTCCACCCAACCCCACCACTTGCTGTGGATTTTGACCTTGGATTGCTTGTTTGAAGTATATAAAGTCAAGAGGCCAACAAACCTACGTGGCATTGTACATTTGAAAGTTGGTATTGATGTTTGGTGACATTTCTTTACTTATTCTTCAATAAGATGCTGTGGTCTAATTTCAAAGACACCAATAATGTTGCTCATCCTCCATTTTTTGACCTAACAGATAAATGATGAGTACTTTCCTTTCTATTAGTCACAGCGGATCAGTTGATTGAAAACACAAAACAAATATTCTACATGCTCCTATTAAAAGCATGTTGTCATTGGATTCGACTGTGTTTCTATGTGCCTTCTTTGTTATGCTGAATAACTGCAGGAATAACTCCAGAAGAAAGCTGGTGTCCTTGGACACCACATGGAAGCTTGTATAAGCCCTCCAATCGCACTTACCTCCATATTAATTCTTTAGAGGTGACTTAAATACCACGGAGGCTTCAAGCAATGGCACATGAGAACAACTGGTGGCATTCACGAATTCCTCACCGCTGGCAGTTCAAAACCTGTGGAAACAGAAATCATTTATTTGCACAGGGCTTAAGGGAAGCGTACGTGCATTGGTACTCATGTGTCAACAATGCTCTGATGTAATCTGACTACTGTACTCAGGATGTGTTGTCTAAATGTGATACATGAGACAACAGAGCTGCTGTCATCACTGGGAGGAGAGATACAGGATGTTATTAATATTCCCTGGAAATCTGTTGGGTTGCTCAAATTTGGAGCTGGGAGTCCTAATTTGTCTATTTATTGCTCCGTTGAAACTATAAGCTGTTGATTTTTTTTACATTAACTTGTTTTCAGCTCAGCAACTGCATCAACTCTGTCTGTGATCATTTTCTTTTTTATATTATAATTTTTTTCAGCTAAAGACAGAAAAAACAGGACTAAATCAACCCAACATGTCCATAAGGCGTGGTTGCCCTCCCGGGGGGGGGGGGGGGGGGGTCAGAGCTATTGCAGGGGTGTGTGTGTGTGTGTGTGGGGGGGGGGGGGGGGGGGGGGGGGTATGAATTTAAAAAAAGGACTGCTTGGACACTGCTGCCAAAGTAGGTCTCCCCGACAGAGTTTGTTTCCCCTGCGTCGGGAGCAGCGCTGGGCTCTTCAAATCACGGACAAACAGGATCCCACATTCTTGATTTTTAGTTCACAAACACTTCTTGTAATGACTAACTACTCCTGACATGTTGGAGATGTTAGCTCTTTAAACAGTAACATTACAGTGGGATACAAATAATATCAGGCTGGTCCTGCCACAGTTTGTTCCCCCTGTCCAAATCACAGACAGACAGTATCCCACAGCTGTTTATGTTTTTAAAGCCATTTTGCACAGAGAGAAATGTTTTGAAAAATGTATTGGTAGCAATTTTGAATATTCTTACAGAGTAAAAAAAAGTAAAAAAAAACAAACAAAAACAATACGTAAAATAATGACACGATAAAGACCGTTTGTTTTTCTGTTATTTAAAAGAGATAGTAGCTTATTTTATTGCAAACTGTAATTTATTGTAGTTTGCTTTTATTTGTTTAATTGTTTACAGAAGGTTTGAGATGTGAAATGTCACATCACTGCAGGACACTGCAGTGGAGTATGAAAAGAAAATACTGATGTGTGTGGTTGGAGGATGTGTTTGTGTGGGGGGTGCGAAGATTTTCTTGTAAAACGGGGGGCCTAGTGAAAAAAGTTTGGGAACCACTGCCATAAAGGAAATGACATTATCTGTAATAACTAAATCTGTCACCTGGATTGCATTTACACATTTAAAAAATAACATTTATTGCTGGGTTTGTTTTTCCAATTAGATCTGAGAATGTAACAATAAAGTCATTGAATAAACATGGCTGCTTCCTAATTGGTGAATGTTTTTTTAAAATAAACTCCTGAGTTAAAAATCAATCTTGGCATTGAACCATGTCTTTATTGCTCCATTTATAAGTTACTGTGGGGTGTAAAGAGGAAAATTACGAAACTTCCAAAGTGTCCACTTACACTTATGAACATGAATATATGTGTGAATAGATCTTAAAATAAAAAGGGCAGACATTGCATGAGCTTTTAATTTCTAGCTGACTGACTAAAAGTTGCCATTTCATTTGCAGTAGTGCTATCTGTAAGCATGAGAGGTAAACTTGTGACAATGTGAGATAATAATGCGGCAGAAATAGAAGGAATTACAGAAATGATTTGCAAGAAGCAACAGCTTCAAAAATACTTGATGATGAAAAACTCAGAGGAGTCATAACTTTCAAACAACCAGTGAACTGCAACATCCATAAGACAGCATTGGACGACAGCTGTGACTGAAACCAGAAACAAAAATGAACTTTATCATAATAATAAACAGTGAAAAGGTGGAGAACAAGGAACCACCCATAGCAACAACTCATTTATCAAACATGGTTTTGCTTCTATTAGGAGTTGGACATGTATGGATGATAAATTAGGAGATATATAATGGTGTTCTGTGGGCTCACTTTTGTTTTCATCACAGTTTATTTGTCAGCACATAGGACATTGATTGTAAACTCATAGCCAAAGCAATCAAAGAGCTTGTCAGGATCACTTGATCTCAGCTGACTGATGTGCATTCTGCTTGCTGAACGACAGACTTTGAGCTGAGAGTCTTCAAAATTTCTGAGCCTAGAAGAGTTTCACAAAGGAAAATACAAGTATCTGCCGATGCCTGCAAATCAAGCACTTAACCAAAGATGTCCATACCTGAAAAACATACAAGGGGCCTGTTCTTCGTACCGCGCTAAGTGAGTTAGCTGGATGAGATTGTTGACGATTTCGCGTGATCCTGGATCGTTCGGTTCCCCGAAGCCCATCCGGGACTTGCTGTCATAGCAACAGAGCCGTAAGCGTAAACCTGCTGGGGAGCAGGTTTACTTTATGTAAACAGGATTAGATCGCGGCCACGCAGGTATGCCCGCGTCATTCATACGAAAGCAACAGCGATATTCCACCACTGTTTCACCATAAATAAATAACATCAATGTAACTAAAGACAATGCAGCACCTGATCCATTTATTGATTTCACACAGGTCATTTCCTAAAAAAGGGAAATGTACTATTAACATTCTATTACATGTATGTGATTATTACAGATGTAATTCATATTTCAGAGTAGCAATTGTAAATTACTTCGTGTAATCAAGATGAGAGACCACGGCTATAAAAGCGAAGGTGGATTTGGGAAGCCTGTCGCAGCCATGTCCTGTCCGTATACGCGAGACACCCATTGCGGAAGGTGCAAGATTGATAAGGAGAGTCCTCAGAATTCAGCGTATATTGCGGGACAGACAGGATCCTTTAGCTCAGCGCGACAGTGTGCTCATAGAGAGATATCGATTTTCCCGTGAGGATATTATTTACTTAACCAACTTGTTGACGAGGGGGTGCAGGACCACCACCTGTCTTTTGTTGCTCTGCCCTTTTCTTGGTTGCTGTTATAAACAAACAGATTATTCCAGGGTCTCTTTCCAAGAGACGAAAAGCAATATAAGTGATAAATATTACCATTCTGTAGAATATTCTTATATTTCACTTTTACCTGTTCCCATGTTCTAGTGGGTCCTGTCGTGGCTCTAATGTGAAAGAGGATAAAATATAACATATTATAATATAATGTAATATAATATTGGATAATATAGTGTAATATAATAAATCTACCCTACCGCCTACTGGTGTTGGCCAGAGGGGCCGATGGTGCGATATGGCAGCCTGGCTTCTGTCAGTCTGCCCCAGGGCAGCTGTGGCTACAACTGTAGCTGCCTCCACCAGTGTGTGAATGTGAGAGTGACTGAATAGTGGCATTGTAAAGCGCTTTGGGTGCCTTGAAAAGCGCTATATCAATCCACTCCATTATTATTGTTATTATTAAATTACTTACGAGTTTGATTTGTCAGCAACTTCCTGCCAGCCCTCTCTCCTTGCTTTTGCAGCCTTTGCAGTGTTCCCTTGCGTTCTGATTAAACTCTGAAACTCCTGAAATCCCTCACTCAAGAGTTCTTGCTCTGCTGCCGAAAAATACCGAGCCGAGCGCGCTCCGTCGACATTTTCGCCGACCAATCAGAGGGTTGCCGATCAATGTTTCTACTATCGATGCGTAGCCCCTTTTACGACACCCAGTGATGTCACATTACTGCGTCCAGCTGTACTAATCGTCAACAGCAGGTGTGTTCGGGGAACCGGATTAGCGCGCTCACGGTTAGCGCGATGGTTTGGTCTTGGATGTTTCATTTGATGTAGTAAGCGACGTACGAAGCACAGGGCCAAGAGCTATAATGTCCTTCATCTAAAAGGCTGCTACATTTAGAGGATATATGCCTCCATCTCCATCAAAGATCCTCTTCTCTCACTTTTCCTCCTGCCTGGAAGCTTCATATTCAGCCACCCTCTTCAATAAATCCAATATCCCTCACCATCCTCTCCACATGTCCAAAATATCTCAGCCTTGCCTCTTGTATAAGGAATTGGGCTCTGGCTATTTCTTTGTGTACATAACAGAGTAGACAACAGAAAAATACTGACTGTGTGACAATAACATGACACAGACAACAACACGTGTTGCATATTTATGATGCAATGGTGCAAAAAATGTTGGAATAATCTGAAACTCTACACATTTATTCTGACCAACCCAAAATTACAGGGAGGGTAAGTTAATGTCCCTTTTCTGTTTTGATAATTATATAAAAGCACAAGCACAAGCCTAGACTGGTTGCCAGTCATCTCAAGGGGTTAAGCTACAGCCTTATCATAATGTTCTGGAAGTCTGGAAGAGTTCTGGGTTTAAAATCTCATGTTATTCTGCTGATGTGCTACAGTGATAAACAGGGAATTGCAACAGTTAAACCGGAATAGCTGATTGGTAATGCCGTAACGGACTTTTTAAAACAGTATCCTTCCTCAGTGTTTGAAAAACACAAATGCTTGAGTAAGTAGGATCAGGACTCTGGGATAAATATATATTTTACAGTACCATAATTATCACAAACACACTGGACATTAATTATACATGAGTCCAATGATAGATTCTCGGGGCCACTATTTGCACCCTGCTTGTGCAAGCATGCATGAATGCAAACACATACTCACACATGCCCATATCTCTCACACACACACACACACACACACACACACACACACACACACACACACACACACACACACACACACACACACACACGTAGTGCTTATTCTCTTTCTGCTTCTGTTTTTGAGAGAGCATAGAATGAATCAAGAAAAAGAAAAGAGAAAAAAACCCGGCTTGTTTAAAGAAACGTCTGCAGGGCAATATTTGATCAAATCAGACTGCTCCCTGCCTTGCTAATATTCAAAGGATTCATCTGCCGCAGAAATGTGAATACGTAATGTGTGTCTATGTGACAAAACAAATATAACAGGGGACAGGGATAAAGGGGACACACAAAAGCAACTGAGAGCCAGGGAGGCACAACTACCACATGTAAGCAAAAAATATTATACACCTTGTGATGTGATTTAATTGCTGTGCAGTGAGAACGATTGTCCAAATGTTTCTTTGCTTTTTGTTTTAACCAGGATATCAACGTACACTTGTGCCCCAAACAGCTCAAATGTGCTCAAATTACTCTTCAAGTAATATATGCAAGAGTTTTATTTCACTGGGTATGTTGGTTATCAAAGTAAAAGTTCACTTTTACTTTGAAGCAAACAGCAAACGGCTTTGTACAGTAAGATGAACAAGATGTTGGATGAGATGGTTTATAAAAGCTAACAGTGTGGAGTGATGAACTAATTTTGGTTAGCTTGTTTAGGCCCTGGTCACGTGTTCCTAGAGACTAATTATTGGACATTTAGAAACAACCAGTGGTGGTTTGTTTCCTGCCTGGTTGTTAGCTATTGCTATTGCTGACAGAAAATATGAGTTTGATCACTAAAGCTCCGTTTATATAGACGTAGAGAGTAGTTAGCAACTGCCGGTTGCTAGGGAAAAGTGTCTATATCATAACGAGTTAGCTAGTGGTTGCTGGAGGTTCATTGCCTAGCTTGAAATTGGTCACAAAGGGGTATACAGCGCTATAATGAAAATCTCATTGTAATTGCTTAGCTCGCTAGCAGATTGTCACGGTTACCGGTATTTTGTGCAACATGTGTACAAGCACTTGGAAACTACTTGCCAAACAGTAGTGACTGCTAACTTCTGATTTGTGTGGCCCTTTTTCAAGTTTTACTACACCGTGCAGAGTGATTAATGAGTGATTGCAGATACAGTAAGTTGAGACCAACTGGATCAACCAGGTGGGCGAGGATGGCAATCCATTAGCTACAAAAGCAATTACTAGCAGGCTTTTGGTGCAGCTTTCTGTTTGTGATTAGTTTCACCCAGCGAAAGCCAGCAACATCTAGTAAGCGCTGACCAACTGTTTGGCAACTGACTTTTTTAACCAAATGACCAGAGGCTGCCAGAGGGTCAGGCAGTCTCTAGGTCTGTATGACTGTGACCTTAACAAGCTGTAAGCATAAACGTGATGCGCAATACACAAACACATATCTTCTGACTATTGCTGAATAACAGACTAGTAAACTACCACAAATTAACTCACCAATACCGAACTACTTCTAGACGTGCTGGTGGAGAGGTCCAGTTCATGAAGTGAGTTTACTTAGTACAAATGAGGCCAAGTAGATAGCAAGAGCTACAGGTCCCTGTGTCTGCGTCTGCCACTGTAATTCTAGCATCCAATTAAACAGGGCATGGAAAAATTCTCCAAAGCCACTAAAGTTGCTAGGGTCATAGGGAACAACACTGTCTAGAGGTCATTAAAAGCTAAAATCACTCTTTTGTAACAAACAGCAATGCTTTGCTTTGTAACAACATAAAACAGGGCATTTAACATGAAAGTCTATGTGGATAGGTTGACTTTTGGGGTGATGCTTAACTGGCCATTAGAGTTTGACCATGAAAGTTATGTTTTTTTGTAATTCTAAAATGGTTTAACTTTTCAACTATAGAGATTGATGCTGTTCTAGCTACCAGGTTGATCATTTGTGTGCTAATAAATTTATTTGATGTTTGTGTACAGCAAATGTTCATCTTTGGAGTTACAACTTGGAGGAAAACTTGTAGATTTAACTGGAGACTCTTGAAAAAATAAATAGTAATTCTATTAATACATGTTTTTCCCTGTTTTCATCTATTGACAGAAGGACTCAAACTGCATTAACTCCACAGCTTTGACATCACTGTGTATTAAGTTTGCACCGTTGCACAGTTATTGAAAGCGCAACACCTTTTCACGTTTAACTACAACTTGAAGAATACATGGTGATTTATTTATAACACTGCATTTAATTGGAGACACATTTGTAAAAAAATGTAATTGTAATATTAATAAATAGCTATTTTATTTCATTTTCACAAAGCCACTCTTCTCAATGTCCTTCATTATAGTGGGCTAACTTCTGTGAGTCAGGGCTCCCTCTTTCATCCAGCATAAATCCCCATCTACTTGAACACAGGTACAGCATCCAGGAACTATTGTAACAGAACAGGATATGCAGACTATACCTTCATATTTTGTTCTTTGAGCTTTTTTATCACATCCCACAAGACTTTCCATTTCTTGTGTAGCTCGTTTGTGCAGTCTCTTTTGAAGTAAATGTTCAATCCTTGGCATACAATTCTTTCTTGCTTCCAGGCTGTTTTTTTTTTATATACAACAGTCAAAAAAAGTGAACAACAATCTCTCCGAGGGGCTCTGTTATCTTTCAGTTTGGCATTTATTGCGATGGGTTCCCTTCATGCAAATCTCTAAATCTCCTGTCGGTTTAAGTAATAATCGGATAAGTTCAGTCACAAGCCCATGTTATATGTTAGAGCCCTTCAGGATGCATTGCACTGTCCTAACATTTTGCAGACAGTTTAGCAGCGCGATTGTTCTTCATATCAACCAGGCTGTTTATTGCTGTTAACTTCTGAATTAAGGCAGCCTTTTAGTTTTTTTAATTAGTTTCTAGTCAGGTCAACAAAGTTTTACTCTTATTAATTTTCTCGTCTTTGCCAACGTTTTTCCCAGAAGATTGTAGCAACTGATGCCATTGATACTTTTGCATAGTGCAGTGGCAGGCGTGGCATTTACCAGTTTTATCCTCAGTCAGGTTAGGACTAGGGCTGATCAAGTGCATGCACTGCATGGTTTGGTGTATGGTACAGGGTGTTAGTTCTCTTCTTGATTAAGGAGTATAACCTCAACATGGGACCTATACCACATTATGAATTAGTGTGCCCAGTGAACACAGGGATGAAATAGTCTGTCTTCAAATTTCCAGTAAGACAGGTCAAGAATGGAAATGTCAAACAGTCATTACTGTTTGACAAGAATTACTGAAAATCAAATTCTAACTCCCGACACCGCTATTGTAGCATGTAACATAGATGAAAGTCATAAGCTTCCTTTGATTTTTACAATTCATCTAAAGTTCAACGTGAATGGCCAGCTGACAAAGCAACATAGCCAATGGAAGAGGCACACTGGATTCAAGACTATGGTGAATACTTACCAGTGCAAAAAGATATGCATATGTGCATTTAAAGAAGCAAAGCATGGCTGATGCATGAAATGCATACAATGATAGTATTCATTTCAAAACTGATTCCCATGGACATGACTTGATTACAGCTCATTATAAAAGAAAAGTGATAGTGCATTATTTATAAGTCAGTGGTAGCATTTGTGACAAGTATAACAATTACAGTCATAAACCAGTAAACTACACTTCATCTAAACGAAATGTGTTCAAACAATAAACTGCAACTCTGGTTGTAAAAGATGTTTAATGTTATTAAGATGATTAAGAAGGTTTTTATAATATAATAGATATCTTTGCAGTTAAACTCTCTCAGGTTCATGTCAGTTCACTTCAATTTGAAATGTACTGTAGCTAAAGAAAGTACAGAGGATATTGAATACAGGATCTGCTGGAGGGCTTTAGATGTGGTTGCTAACTTTTAATCTCGCGACACTGCAGTTGGAACTTCAGTGTCTCTATCTGCAGAGCACATGGTGGTCAGACTAGGAGGAGTGGGGGAATAACAGATAGCTGAGATTTTGCCGTTTTGTGTTGCTGGTGAAATTGTGCATAAAGTTACACAGAGGAAGAAAATTGTCAATGAACTTGTAATTCTATAGTGCTTTCCCTACTTGAGCACTCAAAGCATATCGCATTTAATTTTTCTACCTACTTACCTATGCTTTCTATCTAACATTAACACTATAATTATTTCATGGTGCAACTTTGGGTTCAGTATCTTCCCATCCATCCATCTTCTTCTGCTTATCCAGGGTCGGGTCATGCGGGCAGCAACCTAAGCAGAGAAACCCAGACCTCTCTCTCCCCGGCCACCTCCTCCAGTTTATCTGGACACCAAGGGATTCCCAGGTTACCCAAGAGATATAATCTCTCCAGCATGTCCTGGGTCTGCCACTCCTCCCAGTGGGACATTCCCAGAACCACCTCAACTGCCTCCTTTCAATGTAGAGGAGCAGCAGCTCTACTCCGAGCCCCTCCCGGATGGCCTGAGTGGTGGGATGTAGATGGACCATAAACCGAGAGCTTCGCTTTTACACTCAGCTCCCTCTTCATAACTGTTACGACCCCCTCTGCTAGGCGTCAGGGAGGGAGTAACATACACGAGCCCCCCAACACAAAACTGAGTAAAGCAAAAGGTTTTAATTCCAAACTTTAAACAGAAAACCGACAGGGCTGTGCAACAGACCACTGGGCAGACAATTATTACATAAAGAAAGAACAGTCACGAGTAAAAGTTAAAGGGTAACTAAGGCAGGCTGGCCGCACACAAAATAAAAGCTAGGGTTTTAACTAAGGCAAGCCAGCTTCACGCAATCCTACTCACAGCCAGCTAGCAGCTCAAAACTCTAATCAGGCTAGGTTTAAAGCATGCACCAAGGTTCGACAAAGGTCAGCAATATGAATAAGTTCAACAAAGATCGACGAGGGAGGCATGAAGGGCAAACTGCATGTTCAGTCCTAAGCAGCCGCCACTGAGTGAAGGACCTCCAGCCTTTTGTAGCCACAGGTGGGTACGATCAGCCACTGATTGCCTCTTGGAGCATCATGGGATCCCGGGGCAGCCAATCGTCCGTGTGGTCTGGCACACTTCATTCTGCATAAGTGAGGGTTGGCACGGGTCTCCCAGTAACCAATCACACACGAGTCCTGGAACACATTGATTTAGCTAGAGGAAGGCGGGGCCACCTGAGGCCGGAGGCCGTAACACCCCTCCCCTTAAAACACCAACTAAGTCGGGCAGAAGCGGACGTTGCAGAATGTGAACAACAACAAAGAACAAACACAGTAAAACATGTTTACAAGCGGGACAGACCATCAGCTAAAACATTTTCAGACCCCCTTTTATGGCGAATACTTAAGTTGTATTCCTGCAACAACAAAGCCCAGCGCATAAGGCGCTGGTTATGATTAAACATACGAGCAAGGAACACAAGTGGGTTGTGGTCGGTGTACACAACAAGAGGCAACATGCTGGACCCCAGGTACACGTGAAAGTGCTGAAGAGCCAACAACAAAGCCAGGGTCTCCTTTTCAATGGTGGAGTAGTTTAGCTGATTTTTATTGAACTTGCGGGAAAAGTAACAAACGGGGTGGTTCAAACCCTGCAAGTCTTCTTGCAACAGCACTGCCCCAGCCCCGACAGCACTGGCATCAACCTCAAGTTTGAATGGTCGCGTCAAATCAGGTGCAGCTAACACAGGAGTATGGCAGAGGAGGGCTTTTGCACTCTCAAAAGCATCCTGACACTCACTTGACCAGCCAAACTCAACCTTCGGGCTGAGTAGGTCAGTCAATGGCTTGACTACAGAGGAGAAATTCTTACAAAAGTTTCTGTAGTAGCCCACCATCCCTAGAAACCTACGCAACTCACGCCTGGTGGTAGGTGTGGGAAACTCTTTAATCACTGCCACTTTGGCATCTATGGGCCGGACCTGTCCACGTCCCACCTCCCGGCCTAAGTACGTCACTGTAGCTTTGGCAAACTCACACTTAGCTAAGTTGAGAGTTAGAGTAGCTTGAGCCAAACGGTGAAATACCTGCTGTAACGTTTCCAAATGATCTTGCCATGTTTCAGTGTAAACTACTAGATCATCTAGGTAGGCACTGCAGTTGGACAGGCCACGGAGGACTTTATTTACTAGCCTCTGGAAGGTGGCAGGAGCGTTACACATGCCGAACGCCATGACTGTGTATTGTAGAAAATCATCAGGTGTAACAAAGGCAGAGATGTTAGAGGCACGTTCAGTTAAAGGGACCTGCCAGTAACCTTTAAGAAGATCTAACTTTGAGACATACTGAGCAGTCCCAATACTGTCCACACAATCCTCAACTCTTGGGAGAGGATGTGAGTCAGCCACAGTCACAGAGTTCACCTTCCGGAAGTCTGTAATAAAACGGGGCGAGCCATCTGGCTTAGATTCCACTATACAAGGCGAGCTCCAGGGGCTTTGACTGGGCTTCGCTAAGCCATGTTGCAGCAGATAGTCAGCCTCCTGTTTCATGAGCAAGCGCTTATGGGGGCTGGCTCGATAAGGATGCTGCTTAATAGGTTTAGCTCCCTGGACATCGATGTCATGCTCCAGCACCGTAGTGGAAGTTGGCACATCCCCGAATAAACAGGGGTGTTCCCTAATCAAGGCAATTATGTCTTCTTGCTGCTCTGAAAACAGATGCTCAAGCAAACTCGGCAATGCCTTTAGCATTTCAGAGTTAGGCAGGCGGGGTCTAGAACAGGTGGGATAACGTAGTTTTAACCCATCAACCTCGTCCACCCCTCCTTCCTCTAGGTGGCTTGAGGCTACAATAGGAGCACAGAACCCCGCAGGCTCTGGCGCTGACCGAGGATGGTACAGTTTCAACATGTTTATGTGACAGACGCGTGTTTTGCGTCTGCGGTCGGGAGTGCAAATTACATAATCTGTCTCCCCTCTCTTTTCACAAACTTTAAAGGGGCCACTATACCTAGCAGACAAGGCTGAGCCTGGAACAGGCAAGAGCACAAGAACCTGGTCCCCCACCTGAAAGGTTCTTTTAACAGAAGCCTTATCATAATGGCGTTTCATCTTTCCCTGTGAAGCGGCAAGGTGCTGTTTAGCCAGAGCGTTGGCTTGATTCAAACGCTCACGGAAGTGCTTTACATAACTGCTGACATTCACTTTGAAGACCCCATGTGGGCTTAAAAACGCCTCTTTCAGAGCTTTGAGGGGTCCCCATGGCCTATGGCCAAATACCAGCTCAGAAGGACTAAAACCAAGTGACTCCTGAACGGCGTCACGGGCAGCAAATAACACAAATGGAACACCCTCATCCCAGCTCTTTTCACTCTCCAGGCAGTATTTGCGTAGCATCGTCTTTAAGGTCTGGTGCCACCGCTCTAATGCACCCTGCGATTCAGGATGATACGCAGAGGACACGACATGCTTGACACCTAGAGTGCTAGCCACTTGGTTGAACAACTTAGACTGAATGTTTGAGCCCTGGTCGGTCTGTATGACCTTTGGCAAGCCAAACACTGAAAAGAATGTTGTCAACGCCTTAACGACTGCTTTTGCTGTAACCTTATGTAACGGGACAGCCTCGGGGAAACGGGTAGCTGCACACATGATTGTGAGAAGGTATTGCTTTCCTGATTTTGTTCTAGGTAGTGGACCCACACAGTCTACTATGACATGGTCAAATGGCTGATCCACTACAGGAATGGGACACAACGGAGCCAGGGGTATGACCTGATTAGGTTTACCTGCAACCTGACATACATGGCAACTGTTGCAAAATTTAGAAACATCACGCTTCATACCAGGCCAAAAGAAATGTTTTAATAGTAGCTGGTATGTTTTCGTGATGCCCAAGTGTCCCGACCACTGGCTTTCATGGGCAAGGGCCAGGATCTTTTGCCGGTACACAGAGGGAACTACAATCTGCTTGACCTTACTCCAATCTGCACCTTCTGCACCGGGTGGAGACCACTGACGCATTAGAACATCATGTTCTACAAAATAGGCTTGTTGCTCTTTCTCGACTTGCTCAGCACTTACCGTACGTTTGAAACAGCTCTGTAGTGTTTCATCAGCTAATTGAGCTGCTGATAGCTGGTCTCTAGTCAAGGGCAGCAAAGAGACCTTAGGAAATGGATCAGGCTCCTCAGGTTTCACAGAGTCTGGGGGTGACAGAACATTGTTTCTGTTAGTGGGCACATCATTCTCCCCGGAAAATGAGGACATCAACACAGAATCAGAGAGGGCAATATCAGTATCTTTACGAGCTTGTGCTCGAGTAATTGCACAGGCTGGATACAGCCCAGGGTGCATAGAAACATCAGAGGCTTTCTGATTCAGGGGGTTGTCTAAAACCTCCAGACGAGGGAGCACTACCCCTCCTGCGATATCATTGCCCAACAGCATGGCCACACCCTCTATTGGCAAGGCCGGGCAAACAGCAACAGGGAAAAATCCTGTAGCAAGGTTTGATTTAATAAAAATTCTGTGAACTGGTCTGGGAGCGTAACCCATCTCTATCCCCCGTAGAACAGAATTAAAACCACATTCACTTTCAGCAGAAAATGGTAATACACTTGAGAGGATGACAGTTTGAGAACCTCCAGTGTCCCTTAAAATACGCACAGGTTTTAACTCAGATGGATTGTCTGTTAGCGATACTGAGCCATCAAAAATGAATGGTTCGAAACAGGGGTCTGGCACCCTACCATCACAACCATGGACCTCATGACGGGCCTCAGCTTTTACAAAACCCACCCCTTTGGGTTGCTGAGCATTTGATGTTTTGCGTTTTAAGGCTAAACAGTCAGCAATCACATGTCCAGTTTTATGACAGTAAAAACATTCACGGTTTTCCCTAGACCCAGACACTTTAGCTGTGTGGCGCTGTTGCACAGGGCTAACCCGTGGCTTCTCACTGTCAGTAAACGAGGCTTTATGAGTGAGTACAAACTCATCAGCAAGAACAGCAGCAGATGCGAGTGACGTCACTTTCTGTTCATTCAAATATAGCACAATACGCTCAGGAATGCACTTCTTAAAATCCTCTAACAAAACTAATTCGCGCAGAGCGTCATAGTCACTCGCCTTTGAAGCAACACACCACTTATCAAAGAGAACCCCCTTTTCTCTTGCAAACTCCACATAAGTTTGAGTTGGCAATTTCTTTTGCTGGCGAAACCTCTGCCTATAGGCCTGGGGAACTAGCTCATATGCCTGCAAGACAGCTGTTTTAACGCACGCGTAATCTAAACTGTCCTTTAAAGAAAGTGCAGCCACCACCTCTTGGGCTTTGCCGGACAGTTTGCACTGTAGCAAAAGAGGCCAAATCTCACTAGGCCACTGCAGCGCGCCAGCGATATGTTCAAATGCTGCAAAGTATGTATCAACCTCAGTTTCTCTAAAAGTGGGCACTAAAGAAATGCACTTATTAATTTTAAAAGCAGAAGCGGACGAGGAGGTGGGACCGGAATTGTCAGCAGAGACAGATGAGGCTTGAGACTGAGACTCCAGCTCAAGCTTTCGGAGCCTAACGGCTTTGTCTGCCTCTATTTCCAGCCTTCTTATTTCGAGCTGAACCCGCCTGTTCTGAGCCTTCTCCTCAGCCTCCAATTGGAGACGTGCCAGCCGCACCTTCAGCCGAGCTCCTTCTCTGCCTTCTGAACTCCCAGAAGAGAGTGGGTCATAGCGAGGAAGCGTGCGCGGCGTTTTTCCCCGCTCATCCCCCTCACCATCCCCACTAGAACCATTTTGGCCCTCTTCAACTACGGCAGCTTGGCTTGGCACACCAGAGACCACAGGTGAAACAGGCACTTGAAGCACACCAGCTCCCACCAACTTGTCCACCACTAAGGCTTTTATATCACACTTACGGAGGGTTTTTGAAACCTGCAGCTGAAAGTGATCCACAATTTGCAGCAAATCATTTTTGCGACAGCTATTAATAATCTCAAGAGATGGGGCAGCTATAAAGTGCTGTAAACAAAACGCAGCCGACATAGTGCTTAACCTATTTAAGCCCCTTTTCTTCTTCTCCTTTTTTTTTTATTTTTATTTTTTTTGTTTAACCCCCACTCCCAGGAACAAAGACCCCCTATGAGGTATCCCGGACGAGCCCCCACTTATGTTACGACCCCCTCTGCTAGGCGTCAGGGAGGGAGTAACATACACGAGCCCCCCAACACAAAACTGAGTAAAGCAAAAGGTTTTAATTCCAAACTTTAAACAGAAAACCGACAGGGCTGTGCAACAGACCACTGGGCAGACAATTATTACATAAAGAAAGAACAGTCACGAGTAAAAGTTAAAGGGTAACTAAGGCAGGCTGGCCGCACACAAAATAAAAGCTAGGGTTTTAACTAAGGCAAGCCAGCTTCACGCAATCCTACTCACAGCCCGCTAGCAGCTCAAAACTCTAATCAGGCTAGGTTTAAAGCATGCACCAAGGTTCGACAAAGGTCAGCAATATGAATAAGTTCAACAAAGATCGACGAGGGAGGCATGAAGGGCAAACTGCATGTTCAGTCCTAAGCAGCCGCCACTGAGTGAAGGACCTCCAGCCTTTTGTAGCCACAGGTGGGTACGATCAGCCACTGATTGCCTCTTGGAGCATCATGGGATCCCGGGGCAGCCAATCGTCCGTGTGGTCTGGCACACTTCATTCTGCATAAGTGAGGGTTGGCACGGGTCTCCCAGTAACCAATCACACACGAGTCCTGGAACACATTGATTTAGCTAGAGGAAGGCGGGGCCACCTGAGGCCGGAGGCCGTAACAATAACGACGGACCAGTACAGCGTGGGCATCACTGCAGCCGCAGCACCAATCCATCTGTTGAGCTCCTGACAGGGGATTTCTTTAAATCACCCCGTAGTTCTTCAGCTAAGACACCTGAGTTAGAAAACACAAACACTGCAGTTGTCTTTACACGCGTGGGCAGTGACGCACACTCTGCGACCTGCGTCTCATCACTGCCTGCGTTCTTTATTTATACTTGTCTTATGTCTCTGTGTGTGTGTGTGTGTGTGTGTGTGTGTGTGTGTGTGTGTGTGTGTGTGTGTGTGTGTGTAAAAATAACAACGTCACTCAGAGCAACGAGTTTTTTTCCCTTTCTACATCTGCATATTCTTGGAAAGAGCTGAGGTTTCTCTTCTCTACATCTAACTGTTCTCTGAAAACAGGAAGTGGTTTAGTAGCTGAATAAGTTCATCACAAAAAGTTATTAGGTGAAAAGTCACATAGACATGTAGATTGCTTAGTGATCAATAAAAAGCACATTTCATGAAGCTGATCACATTACAGTATATAAAAACAATTTCCCCTTGACAGCTCCCAATCCCTTATCCACTCACACGTGAACAAGACCCTGAGACACTTAAACTCCTCCACTTAGGGATGAGATTCTGAGACCACCTAAGCCTTCCGCAACTTGGCTACGCCTAGAAATTCTGTCCTTAAATATTAAGAACAGAATCGGTGACAAAGGGCAGCTCTGGCAGAGTCCATCACCCACTGGAAACAAGTCAGACTTATTGCCAGCTATGTGGAACAAGCTCTTGCAACAATTGTATAAGGATTGAATGGTCTGTAGCAATGGGCTATGGGCTAGCCACCCCATACTCCCGAAGTACCTCCCACAGCGCAGTCTGAGGGACACGGTCGAACGCCTTCTCCAAGGCCACAAAACACATGTAGGCTGGTTGGGCAAACTCCCATGCACCCTCAAGTATCCTCAAAAGGGTAAAGAGCTGGTCCAGTGTTCTGCACCCAGGACGAAAACTACATTGTTCCTCCTGTATCTGAGGTTTGACTAACGGACGGACTTTCCTTTCCAGCGCCCTGCATAGCTTTTCCCAGGGAGGCTGAGGAGTGTGACCCTCCTATAGCTGGAACACACCAGGACCAATTCTCTTTACATTATACAGCCTTCCCTTAGGCAGTATCATTTGAAGGCATAGCATACATTTGATGATGCTATGCAGATGATACCCAAATTTATCTATCCATGAAGTGCAGACCAATTAGTTAAACTGCAGGGATTTCTTAAAACATAAAGACCTGGATGATCTCTGATTTTCTTTTAAAGTCAGATAAAACTGATGTTATTGTATACTGTGGGGAATCCTGAAGTCAGTATGTCTAACATTAGAAACATTCTGTTTCGTTACTATCAGGATGTTCTAAGAAGTCCCTGAAAAACCTTCGGTTGATCTGAAATGCTGCAGCAAGAATACTTACAAGGACTAGAACGAGAGCGCATATTTCTCATATACTGGTGTTTCTTCATTCCCTGTTGAATCCAGAATTGAATTTAAAATCCTTGTCCTCACATACAAGGTCTTATATAATCAGATCCTATCTTTTCTTAAATAGAGCGCTTTACTCTCAGACTTCAAGCTTATTTGTGGTTTTTGGGGTATTTAAAAATAGAATGGGAGGCAGAACCTTCAGCTTCCAGGGACTGGAACGGGCTCCCAAGATAAATTCAGAACACAGACACCCTCTCTATTAGATTATGCTTAAAATATTCTTATATGACAAAGCACATTGTTAAGGCTGGATTAGGCGGATCAGATCCTGAACCCTCTCTTTGTTAAGCTGCAATAGATCCGAGTGTTTCTTTTTCACCCAATATGTGTTTATACACCACTCTGCATTTAAGCATCCATTATTATTAATCTCTGGCTCTCTGTCTTTGTCCTGTCTTCTTACCCTCACCCCCCTCCAACTGTGACAGATGGCTGCCCCGCCCTAAGCCTGGTTTTGCCAGAGGTTTCTTCCAGTTAAAAGGGAGCTTTTCTTTCCCACTGTCGCCAAAGCACGGTTGTCTGGTCATTAGGGGTCATATGATTATTGGGTTTTTTTTGTATTATGGTCTTTACCTTACAATATAAAGTGCATTGAGAGAACTATTTTTTATTTGGCGCTATATGCATACAATGTAATTGAATTAGATGGAATTTTATGATTAGATCATCATCAAATCTATGACCATGGGAGGGATTTGACTTATGTGGGACACTAGCTTGTCTACAAAGCGAAGGTCAGTGTATTGTTCCTCGACTCCATTGGGATGTGTGTGAATGTGCAAATGTTAAATAAAAGCTCTATATAAAGGTTACTGGATGAATGAGATTTGCTGTATAAAGTGAGACAATAAGTTCTCATGGAACAACTGTATCTCCTGGCCAAAGGTCGTTGCTTTTTGTATGATCCTTTGGAGTCGTTCACTTCCTAGGCTTCTGTCTCAGTATCTACTCCATGCTTAGTATGTTGTTAATGTCCCCAGTTGCTTAGGGGTTCACTCATGGGATCATCCATGCTAACGGCCCTTCTGGCTTCTTTCAATCTTCTGGGACATGTCAAGCTCTTGACATATAAGCTTCATATACCACTTATTCCTTGATAGAAAGTCAATACAACATGGGCATAGCTTTGCCATGCGTTTATTTCTGTGATTTTGGAGGTTGTAAATAGCAGAGCTCTTAGCAAACCTCATTATATTACCCTGAAGCATTTTTATTTTATATTAAATTTCAACTCAAAGAACATGCAGTGAACTTAACAGAACCTGGAGTTTTAGTATGACATATCATTGTTAGATCAAAAAGACACTGAAAAAACAGCCTAATTGCCAGACCTGGTTTAACTGTGATTGATTAGATCTATTTTTGAAACGCTGAGGCAATCCTGAAGTCACAGCCAAGGTCAATAACTAACAGCTGTGCTTGTTCTGAATATTTCTTTTATGTCAAGAGCTACTCACTGTCATAATTTGTCTGTAATTTGAGTGTTATTTATTATTATTTATTTATTCATAATTGCACTATCCAAATGAAACAAATTCGCAATTCCCAATTTAACACCTTCTATGTCCTTTTTAATCCTTTTTTATTGTGTGGATGCCCTCAATGGGCATCCACACTATTGAGTTCCTGTTTCTCTTTATTCTTTATTATTCCGGGTGTTTCCGTACACTTTTCGCCGTGGATCTACTTCCACAATTTTTGTGCTATTTTCACCGTTCAAACTTTAAACTGTTCTGCTCTTTCTGCTAATGCCGGCTATGACTTTTGGTGTTTATTACTATTATACTTTTTAAAATATTACACTTTTTTCCTTTAATTTGTCCCATTGAAATGAATGGGAAACTTCCACAATTCTGCTAAAACTTTCTTGTCTTTGAAACTTAACTACTGCCTCATACTTTCACCTAGAAACTCCATTCAAACTTTAAAATGTTCTCAAATGATTTGGCTATTCCTGTATGATTCAGCTTTTTCAGATCTTCTACCGTTTTAATCTTATCCCTCTTTGAGTTTTCAGTTGCAAAATTGTGATTTTTCAGAAAATACATGCGTTGCTATGGTTGCTATGCAATTAACTCAGAGGGGACAGTGAAACTGTTTGAATTTTCTCTTCATATCCAAACAACTTCTTGCTACTTGCTCAATTTTCACTCAACTTCCACAAATTATACATCAAAACGTAGGTATTTTTGCTGGCTTTCAGAAAATGTCACTATCATTGTTGTGGGATTTATAGAATTTTGGCAAATCTCCTCAGACCAACACAATGTCGGAAAACTCTCCATATAAAGTCAATGGAGAGTTTGTTCAAAATCACGGCTGGATTTCTGTAATGAGAGGCATATTCGAATCGTCATATCTCCTTAACGAAGCAAAGTTAAGACATGAGGCTTGTCCCCGAATATCTTCAGACACCCCTGACGCTCACAATTCAAGAATTTCTTTCTCACCTATTACCGTTCTGAAATGAGTTGGACTTGTTTGAGGGTAGGAAATTTGTCCTTCGCTCAGATTTCTTCAGATTTCAAACCCTGGAAATGAACCACTTTTTTCTCTCGTCATAACTTTTTTTTGGATTTCCACAGAGACCTGAAAATGTCCATGACTGTTCACCAAAGCCTGCTGTCTCTTATGGTGAAAGAATGATATCGATACTCCAAATAGATTTCGAGTTACAAAGCGTTGTTTGAGGGCAAGTCAAGGCAGTTTTTGCTTCGCCTCTACTGAGTTACAGTGTATTACAAGTCATATATCTTTAATAATTTATATTTTATCTCTGAATTATGAAGACCTGAAGATTCCCCCATCTCTTCTGAACAAAACAATGTCTGAATGACCATTCTAGCCTCTACGGTTAGGAAATTATGGCCATTTGTTCGAGGGGAATCCTGAATGTCAGAAATACACTGAAGAAAACTCACACCTCTCTCTGTGCCTGCGTGTGTAAGGGCTGACTACAGCAGGTGCAGCTAATTTAACTGACCTACATATACCAAGCCCAGACTCTCAACAGCTCCTGTTCCCTTTATTCTCTGTGTATGTGTGTCTGTGTATCAATATTTCTCCAATGTTTAGGTATTACTCCTCAATCATAGTATTTCTGCTAAAACAAAGTACTTCTGCTACATCTTAGTACTTCTGCTAAATCATAGTATTTTTGCTAAATCATAGTATTTTTGCAAAATCATGGTATTTGTGCAAAATCATGGTTTTGAGGCCAAATCATAATATTTCTGTTATTTTATAATATATGTGCTGAATATATTATATGTGCCAAATCATAGTATTTATCCCAAATTATAGTATTTATGCCAAATTACAGTATTTCTGCTAAAAAGCAGAAATAGTCCTTTTTAGCAGGAATTTCTGCCAAAAGATAGTATTTATGTTAAAACATAGTATTTCTGCTAAATCAGAGTATTCCTGCCAAATCATAGTATTTCTACTGAAACATAGTACTTCTGCCCAATCATAGTATTTGTACTGAATGATAGTACTTGTGCCAAATCATAGTATTTGTTCCAAAGCATTGTATTTGTATGGAGTCATAGTATTTCTTCTAAATCATAGTATTTCAAACAAATCTCAGTAGTTGTTGTTAAAACGCAGAATTATTGCCAAATCATAGTATTTGTACCCAATCATAGTATTTCTGCTAAATCATAGCATTTGTGCCAAATCATGGTATTTGTGCAAAAACATAGTATGTCTGAAAAACCATAGTATATCTCTTATGTTATAGTATTACTACTAAGGCATAGTACTTGTGCCAAATCGTAGTATTTGTTGCACATCATAGTATTGGAACCAAAACATAGTATTTGTCCCAAAGCATCGTATTTGTATGGAGTAATAGTATTTCTTCTAAATCATAGTATTTCAATCAAATCTCAGTAGTTGTGTTAAAATGCAGTATTATTGCCAAATCATAGTATTTGTACCCAATCATAGTATTTTTGCCATGTCATCGTATTTGTGCTGAATCATGGCATTTTTGCCAAATCGTGGTATTTGTGCCCAATTAATAATTCTGTTATGTTATAGTATTACTACTAAGTCGTAGAATATCTGTTATGTTATAGTGTATCTGCGGAATATAGTATGTGTGCCAAATCATAGTATTTATACCAAATCACAGTATTTGTGCTAAAACATAGTATTTCTGCCATATTGTTTTATTTGTGCAAGAACATTGAACTGTTATGTTATAGTATTACTACTAAGTCATAGTATTTCTGCGTTGTTATAGTATTTGTGCTAAAACGTAGTATCTCTGCCAAGTCATAGAATTACTGCAATTTAATAGTTTTTTTTAGGAAATCTGTTATGTTATAGTATTACTACTAAGTCATAGTATTTCTGCCAAAACATAGTATTTGTGCCAAAGCATCGTATTTGTATGGAGTCATAGTATTTCAATCAAATCTCAGTAGTTGTTGTTAAAACGGAGTATTATTGCCAAATCATAGTATTTGTACCCATTCATAGTATTTCTGCTAAATCATAGCATTTGTGCCAAATCATGGTATTTGTGCAAAAACATAGTATGTCTGCAAAACCATAGTATATCTCTTATGTTATAGTATTACTACTAAGGCATAGTATTTCTGCCAAATCATAGTATTTGTACTAAATCATAGTACTTGTGCCAATTCATAGTATTTGTTGCACATCATAGTATTGGAACCAAAACATAGTATTTGTCCCAAAGCATTGTATTTGTATGGAGTAATAGTATTTCTTCAAAATCATAGTATTTCAATCAAATCTCAGTAGTTGTGTTAAAATGCAGTATTATTGCCAAATCATAGTATTTGTACCCAATCATAGTATTTTTGCCAAATTGTGGTATTTGTGCCCAATTAATAATTCTGTTATGATATAGTATTACTACTAAGTCGTAGAATATCTGTTATGTTATAGTGTATCTGCGGAATATAGTATTTGTGCCAAATCGTAGTATTTATACCAAATCACAGTATTTGTGCTAAAACATAGTATTTCTGCCATATTGTGGCATTTGTGCAAGAACATTGAACTGTTATGTTATAGTATTACTACTAAGTCATAGTATTACTGCCAAATCATAGTATTTGTGTGAATTTGTATACTGTAATATCACTGTAGTATGTAGTGGCTAAGTAGGGGGTGTTTACAGTGTAAATAGGTCATCTCTTGTGTTGGAGTGCCCTCTTGTGGCGCCTTTTGGGTAGTGCCTTAGTAATAAACGTGAACCCTGTAAGAAGTGGTATCAGACTGATTTGTAGTGGAGGAATTTGTTGCCAGTTTTCTTAATCATAGAAACCACACCATATCACCTCTCCACATCCTCCTACTGTATGCCATACCTCCCTGTACCATCCATCTGACCGCCAATAAACTCCACCTGTGGTAATCTAATCCCTGGATGTCAGCCTCTCCTTCTGACCGAGGATAGTTACTATTGCAGCACCACCCAGCATTAAACTGACGTACACCATTCTGTACAATAGTATTTGTGCTAAAAAGTAGTATTTCTGCCAAATCATAGTATTACTGCTATTTCATAATATTTAAGCGAAATTACAGTGTTTCTGCAAAAACATTGCATTTCTGCTAAATCATAGTATTTCTGTAAACGTATAGTACGTGTACTCAATTATAATATTTGTGACAAAGTGTAGTATTTGTACCAAAACATAGTATTACTGGTAAATCATAGTATTTGAGCCAAATCATAGTATTTGTGCTAAAACATAGTATTTCTTCCAAATCATAGTATTTGTGCCAAAGCATAGTATTTCTTCCAAATAACAATATAACTGCACAATATAGGTTCTTGAGCCACATCAGTGTTTGTGCTAAAACATAGTATTTCTTCCAAATCATAGTATTTGTGCCAAAGCATAGTATTTCTTCCAAATCACAGTATAACTGCACAATAAAGGTTCTTGAGCCACATCAGTGTTTGTGCCAAATCTTAGTATTTCTTCTAAATCCTAGTAATTCTGCTCAATGATAGAATTTCTGCTATGCTATAGTACTTTTTTCCTAGATTGTAGTACTTCTCCTAAGTCAAAGTATTTCATGTAAATCATACTATTTCTACCGAGTCCCAGTGTTTCTGCTAAATCATAAATAATGTTTTAGCACAAATTGTAGGATTTGGCAGAATTTTCTGTGTTCCAGCACAAATGCTATGATTTGGCAGGAAAAAAATATTATTTAGTATAAATACTAAGTTTTAGCAGAAATACTATGTTTAAACTTTAAAAAATTCTGCTATTTCTGCTGATGTGTGTTATCACTTTTGACCATTGAAATGAATGGAACACATTATCAATGGCCTCACTGATTTTGCATGCTGGACTGAGCTGTGTTTTAGCTCAGTGAGATAAGCGTCCGTTCTCAGACTGGGAGGCCTGGGTTCAAATCCCGCTTATGGCAACATTTCTTTCAGTCAACAGTTAAACTTTGTTAACTCTTTTCAACACAAATTTCAGCTTTTTCACCCCTTTTCAACACAATTTTCAGTTTTTTCACCCCTTTTCAGCACAAATACCAGCTTTTCAGCTGTTTTCAGCAAAAACCTCTTTTCAGCAGAAATTCTGCTCATTCAACTCTTTTCAGCAAAATTTTCAGTTTTTTCTGCTGTTTTCAGAAAAAAAACTATTTTCAGCAAAATTCTGCTGATTGAACTCTTTTCAGAAGAGTTTTTTGTTCAGTTACGTGAGAACCAGTTTGGCTCAATGAGTAGCTGAAAAATATCAGCCTCTTCTGCTGTTTTAGCAGGATTTCAGAGTTCAGCTTTTTCACTTGTATTAAGCACAAATTTCAGTTTCTTTACCTCATTTCACAACAAAGTTCTTCCTCTTCACCTCTTTTCTGCTAATTTGAGCTTCTGCCCCACAGTGCACATTTTCCCTCTCATCATATCTTTGCTTGTGACCAGAACTCATTTGGCTCAGAGGATAGGGCAGCTGCCGTGAGACCCGGTGGCAGAGGTTTGAATCCTACCTGTGACAGTTGCTACACATGTTCCCTGCTTGCATGCGCTCTGCTTTCTTGACACTCTCCAGTGTGTCATTACACATACAGCCATCTTCAGCAAGCACTTCTGCTTCTACACCTCTTTTCAGCTCATCTTTTTGCTTCTTTGCCTCTTTTCAGCAGAAATTCTTCTGATTCACCTCTTTTCTGCCAAATGTTTAGCCATTTCACCTCTTATCAGCACAATTCTAAGCAGCTTCTGCTAATTTCACAAGAATTGTCAGTCTCTCCACCTCTTTTTTGTGTGAATGAGTTTGGTGCAGTGAGGTGAGTTGCCGCCTTTAGACCAGAAGGGCCAGGTTCGAATCCTGCTCAGGGCAATGTTTTTTGCTTTTTCAGCTTTTTTCAGCCGACATCTTCAATGTTAAGGCATCCACACAGCATTTTCGCGGGAAATGCAAATTTTTCTAGTTTTATTTGTTCTACATGCTGCTGTGAAAAAGACTGCAGTCGAAAAGAGCTCAGTTGTACAAAAATGCGCAATGGGAATAAATGAATCCATCTAGCTAAATTAGACTCTTATGCAGCAACACATACTAACAGTGATGTGAATAAAAACATTCCTTTAAAGTCTGACTGTGAGCTGATCAAGTGCCAGTACTGATGTGGGATATATAATCTTGTTTATAAAATTACTTTCACAGTTATTTTATACCTGGTGAAAGTACATCACAAAGCAGGAATACCAATACCAGTCCTAATGATGTTCACTGAATCCAAGGTCCACTATTGACGATGTGTCCCAAATTTTAAAATGATAAGCTAGATCAGATCTCTAATCCCTAAACCTAACCAAGGAAGGAAAATGGCATATACCTTGGATAAAAGACCGAAAGTTGAGGCACACAACGATGCATGCTGCCGACAAAGTTTCTGGGCTGCCATTCCTCATAACAGCCATCCCTCAAGAGTCTCTCCATCTAAAGCAATGCACAATGCATTATCGGGGACTGTAACATCTAGTCCTTCTTACTGAGTACTCAAAATGGAGCTGAGTGACATTCAGCTGAAGCACTGTTAACTCTTCATAACAATCCAGAAAGAAAAAGAACATTTTGAAGACCTGGATACATACATTGGTATTTGAATACATGTAAAGTGTGCTGCAGCATTAGAACGGAATGAAAGGGGAAAAAAATGAATGGGAACAACTTTGAGAAGTGTATATACTGATAATCCAGTTACAGTACGTGATAAGCCCGTTAGTTACAATGAAAGCTCAACCATTATTCATGTTACTTTGAGACACACTACCCGAAGACGTGCCAGAAACTACAGAACAGCTACCAAAATCTCAGTCCTGCCTAGGGATGGGTATCGAAAACCGGTTCTTGTTGAGAACCCGTTCCCACTGTTTCAATTCCTTGGAATCGTTTGCCATATTTAAAAACGATTCCCTTATCGATTCCAGTTGCCCCGAATGACATCATCACGTTGAGTAGCGTCTTTTACCCAGTAGGAAACATGGCGCCTAAGCAGCTCAAAGGCTCAAAAGTTTGGTTATACTTTATGAGACAGGATGACAACAGGGCAATACTTGCAAAGTACAGATTTCATCAAAGGGAGGAAACACTACGAATATGCAAAAGCATTTGCTCAAAAAACATGCGATTGCTTTTAACGAATGTTGTGTTTTTGATCCGCTCCGGACTAGCGAAGCTCAACGCAACAGCAGCGGTAGCGTTTCTACGTCCTCTCCCGTTAATACTGCAGGTAACTAATCAACTAGCATTGCATATTATGTTAGCGCGATTTACCTTATTACAAAACCTGCTATTCCCATATGGAAAAGATATATATAAATCTTATAAAGTTTTTATCTGTCTTGTATGAAACTTGTATGAAAAGCATACAAGAGTGAAAACACATATAATATCCCTTGAAAAATTATATAATGAAACTTGTATGTTTACTTATCATAGTTATCATAGTTCTATTTCTCTCTCTTCGAGGAGTTCTCAGACAGCTCTCGATCTGATAATGTGTAGCTTGCTCATCAGCTCAGAAAAAAAAAACCGCAACGCAACCTCACAGTGGTCGCATGCTTTGCCACACAGTGGCAAAGTCTTGCACTTTCATATTCAATTCAGCTTCTCCATCATGTACTTTTAGATGTTTCATACAGGGTTCAGCATATTAGTTGTTTTCACAGGTGTGCTCTATATCTCAACAATGGCTCATAATAAGACGACAGGCTTTCACACAGGTCAAGTGCCTCTATGCACATTATTAGTTTAAATATTTGCCTATATCGCTTCACCTCATATGTCATTATACTGAATTTGAGCAACCCCTAAGCTTAATGCAGATTACTTTTAGCAATTATCCACCTCAATTAAATCTATGGTCTGGCACACAGGCTGTTGTCGATCAGGGCAAGCTAAAGAATAAACATTGTGTCAGCAAGGGGGTGGGGGGAAAGCCATTCACCAAAGCACATCTCAAGTGCTGCTGATGTGGGCTGGCCTTCTCCGCACGCTCTTCAAGGCTGGTGTGTTTTCTGAAAACTTCTAACATTTGAATCTCTTCCATTTATAAGCCTGCGATTAACCGCACGGCTCAGGTCCGCGTGAAACCCGCGCGACCGTGCTCGCGTGAACGCGCGCAGCTAAGGAGCCATCGCTCTCTTTCGTTTTTATTTAAATACTTTGTGCTGCCAGGAGCAAAGTCCAGCAACGTCTGTCTCCCTCCGACTCACTCTTGGTTGCTTAGGAACCCATGATAACAACAGACAACAACAACAGCTGCTGACGTCACAGACCACGTGTTCTGCTCCGCACACACTCACACAACAACAACAACAACACAAAATAGGCCTAATCCGGACTCGCACCGGACCGCTCGGGACACTAACCCAATCTTTCGGGACCCTCACCCAATTCTGGGACCCTCACCCAGTTCTGAGACCCTCACCCAGTTCTGAGACCCTCACCCAATTTTGGGACCCTCACCCAGTCGCGCGACAAAACCCAATGAAGGGACGCTCGGGACACACACCCAGGGTGATTTCAAAACCGGACACACACCGGACGCTTAGGCCTTTGGGCGATTTTACCAAAAACTCTTTTTCGGGACACTAACCCAGTTCTGCGGTTATAGATTCGCTCTCTCAACTTACTTGGTGTTGCTTAGCGTGTAATATCAGCCTCGGATCCCGCCGATCGTCACTCATCAAGGAGAAAAGACAGACAGTTAATCCACAGGAACTTCCTGGCTGACGTCAGTCTTTCAACGTGTCCCTCCTCCCCTCGGTGAATGCAGATTCCAGGGCTCCGGCATCGAAGGACCAATTAATGATAGGTTTGTAGCTTGAACCTATTCGCTGGAACGTTGAAGACAATATAATTACACCGCAAGCAAGACACGAAGTAGGCAAAGTTCTTCATGTTTCTCGTGCACGGGAGAGAACCGGACAGACGCCGTTCCTTCGCTTGACCCCAGTTGCTCTCGACCGTTCTCCCGTAACACCGCTCTTTTATTGAGGTTACATGAATATGCATAGGTTCATTAACATATGACGTCTACATACACACAAAGAGTACCGTGTGTGTGTGTGTGTGTGTGTGTGTGTGTGTACTGCTGATCAAAGGGTCCTATAACATAAAAGCACAAACGCAAACATCCTTGGTCAGGAAGAGGGTAGCCTCCCCCTCACCCTAGATGGTTCACCCTAGATAACATGGTGAGGAAGTCCAGCAGTTAAAGCACTTAGACTAGAACAGACGTAGCTACGTTAATCCTACCATAAAACAATAAGACAAGGTACGACCTCTCTCGTGCTCCCAGAGTGCTCTCTAATACACACAAAGTTTGCAGACTATCACTACACAATTGATTATACACCTCTAAGCATATATGGTTAAATATTTCTAAGCATAAATGACAATCAACAATACAAAACCTAAGAGTATACTTACTAAAAAATATATGAATGTAATGAGAAAGTGGCCACTTTCATGAGTAAATCATGTAAGCCTTATATGATTTATATATGATTTACTCATGAAAGTGGCCACTTTCATGAGTAAATCATATATGTTTTTACTATTTCTTTTCCATATGGGTTACTTTGCGTTGCATTTAGATAACCATGACGAGTCTGTCTGGCTCAGATGCTGGCAGTTCTCGCTGCAGTCTACGGGTGGCTTCTCCTTTCACAGAGGCAGGGAAAAGTAAAATGACACAGGCCAGGATAGACGAATGTCACCGAGCACTGACTAAGTTTGTTGTAAAAGGCTTGCACCCTTTTGCCACAGTAGATGCCCCCGAGTTTCGGTAAGTGAATGTGTTTAATTGTAGGCTAAGTCAGGGAATGTCAAAGTTGCATTTTATCCTCTTACCAGATGTTTCATCCGTTTCCATTTCTATATCTTTTAGAGAAATGATAAAGACTCTGAACCCTAAGTACAAAACCCCAAACAGAGACAGTTTAACCAACCACTTGATCCCTGCTTGGTATGCAGTCAAAAAGGCAAATCTGATTTCTCTGCTGAAACACGTTGAAGGCAGCCATCACTGCAGATGGATGGACAAGTTTTTGTCAAGATCATTACCTCACAGTAACGCTGCATTATGTCAGGAATGGCCAGACTCATGAAAAAGTCCTCAAAACCAAACCACCGGGCACAGACAGGGACAGCTGTAGCAGAGGAGATTGATGAGATCTTGGAGGAGTATGGTATCAAAGACAAGGTTGTGGCAGCCACTGTTGATAATGCGGCCAACATGGATGTAGCTGTCAAAAAGCTACAAATTCTCAAGTTTCCATACTTTGCACACACCCTGAACCTTGGAGCTCAGAAGCTCTACAACTGTGCTGCCATTTCCAACTGGGCGGCAAGAATTCGCTCTGTGATTGTATGGATGAAGAGGTCCCACATGGCAAAAGTGGTCCTGAAGGAGAAGCAAGACTTGCTCAGTAAGCATAATGAATATTTTTTTTAAGATTGTGTATATTATAATCATTAGATCATGATCAAATTAAATTTATAAACTAAGATATGTGAGATCCTTTGGGGCCTTACATTAGCATTTAAGTTGAGAACGCGTTACCCCTCAGAGCTGCCCAAGCATATGCTGCTCCTAGATGTAAAGACCAGATGGAACTCTTTGTATTTGATGATGGAGAGATTCTGCGAGCAGTTTCCTGCCATCCAGGCTGGAGCCATCGATCCACGGATAAGAAAGTCCATAGAAAAGGAAAGGTGAGTGGTATTGAAAAATAATCATAATATGGCTTAATTTGGACTCAGGTTTTATTTTTGTTTGTTTTATGCAACATATCTGTTGTATTTTTGCTTTGTTGATATTGCAGACTGGCTACAATGGGCAATGATGACTTAAGAAAATCAGAGGAGTTTGTGGTACTCTTGCGGAAGCACTACACCTCCACACTAGCAGTGTCCAGTGACAAAAGTCCGACCTGTGGTGAGATTTTGCCCATCCTGCAAAAGCTACAGCAACACTACACCGTACAAGAAGATGACTCTGCCTTCACAAGGAGCATAAAGTACAACATTTGGAAAGATCTTTCCAAACGATACCAGGTACAATTGATGATTTATTTATCATAAATAAAATAACAGTTATAAATACTGAAGGATTGTCATGATGTCACATTTTCCTCCCTCTTAAAAATTTAAGAATGCTGATATCAAGAGCTTCCTGGAGGAGGCCACAATCTTGGACCCCCGATTTAAATCCAAAGTGGATAAGGATGAAGTCTGGTACAGGATCAGGGAAGCAGCAACTGCAGCAAAGACAGAGGCAGGAGCAGATGAGGTATTTCAATATGACGGTGTCTGTCACTGTAGCACATTTCCATTGTGAGAGTGAGACCTTTCATCTATGGATCTGTGGTACTTAGTTTGATTTGTTTGTTTATTTGCCACTTTCTACTCAAGCACCTGGAGCAAGGAGACACACAGGGAGAGCTGTTCAAAGACGAGGATGAAGAAGACTGTGTAAGTTTAGTTCATTGTGATGATAATTTAAAAGTCATCATCATCATCATCATCATCAACTTTTATTCACCACATGCAGTGAAATGAACCCGCCCCCGACCTTACACACACAACACAGACATCACATGCGGATACAAGTCAGAGAGTGGTTGCATTACAGAAAAACCACTGAAATGTACACTACAATGGGAAAGTACAAGAGGAAAAAACAGAGACCTCTACTCATGCTGGGCTACAGGAGGACAGCATGAGAACAGGAAACAAAAAAACTCCTCTGCACAAAAAAAGCACATAAATGGCCACAGCACAACATTATAGAGCACGTGACCAGCAACAGGGTTGGGTAGGGAAAAGGAGTAATCCCAGGCAACACAGCAGCCATCCTGCCACTGCGCTGACTCACCAGCACGGGCTCAGACCCGCCGTGTTCCCAGGAGGGGACAAGCATCGAAGGCATTGGAAGGGGAGGGGGGATGTGTGAGTGCTTATCAGTGTAAGTGTATGTGTGTGCGTGTCCATAGTTCAGCTGAGACAGTGTCCTTCGCCCTATCAGGCTAAGTAAACAGTCTGCTAGCCAACCCAGGTGGCGTTGCATGGAATGGGAAGAATAGTCATCACACAGTCGTTATCAGGGAGTTTTTGTTCGGCTCCAGCCTTGGGCCGTGCAGCTGGCGCCGTGGTGTTCGCATGTTGATGTTGTTGATTTTTCTTTTATGTGAGCAGCTCAGGAGAATTTCAAAGCTGATCTTTAACACTCCGACACTGGTCTCTCAATTTCCCGTTGTAGAGCCGCGAGCCTCCCCATGATGGCATCAAACTTCTGGTCCGTGGTGTTGTCATTCTTCTGATTCTGAGACCCCACAACTGCAGTGAGCCGTTCGGTGATGTGATCCAACTTTCGCTCAAGGGTCTCATTTTGAGCAGGCCTCTCTCTGATGTATCCCATCATATGCTCAATGGTGTTATTTTGAGTCTTCACGGCAGCTGTAAGCGTCTCCAAGGTGTTAACCATGCTGCGTTCGTTGTGAGAGGTCGCGCCTCGTCCCATCGCTTCAATTCCAGCGGGCAGCCTTGGGGGGGTTTGAACAGCCGGTTCCGCTCTCTTAATTCTCCGATAAGCCAGGGCCAAGCCAGCTCCGATCAGCAAGAACCCTGTTATCATGGTTCCGAATAGATAGATATCTTCAGCGTCCTCAATCGACAATCCCGCCAGGCACATGATCCTCCAGTTCTGCCACCCGTCCATCGTGTATCCAGCAGGGAAAGTCCCTCCAGGGCACTCGGGCTCTCCCGAACCCAGACTTCTCGTTGAGAAAAGGGTGTCAATAGCATTCAGAGACCAGTTGATCAAATCCATAATTCTCTTTTAGGTTTTAGAGAACGACAGTGAGAGACTGTTCGAGGGAAAGTAATACACACGAGACAAGACAAGGACACAAGAGGCTAAGCAGGGAAGATAAGGGGAAGGAGGAGGAGAAAAGTGCGACCGCCTTCGCCAAGAGCCAAACGGATTGCTCATTTTTTGCTTAATTTTTTATCATGTCCATTTAATTTCAGGCGCCACCAGTAAAGCAAAAAAAAAAAAAAAAAAACGGCCTTGGAGGAACTCTTTGAAGAAGAGGACAATGAGCTGCAGTCATTCCAACAACGACAGCCCGTTCTTTCCCTGGCCCAGAGAGTGGATCAGGAGATCCAGCTGTATAGAAGCCTAACCCCCATCCCCTGCAAGGATAACGCCGCCCTATGGTGGTGGAGCAAGAGAAAGACTCTGCCCCTGCTGTCAGCACTGGCTGGAAGGTTTCCGTGTGTGCAGGCATCCTCCACCCCATCTGAGAGGGTGTTCTCCACAGCTGGAGAGACCATAAGTCCAGAAAGATCACGTATCCTTCCTGAAAAAGCAGATATGCTTATATTTCTGCAAAATAATTTTTAATTCTCCATAGTTGATGGATGCAGAATTGCACAGTGCACAGTTCCATTGGACTTGAGTTGATTGTATTTTTTGCTGGCTGATATAGTTTTATTTTTGAGTGCCCAGCTCATATATACTTTTAAAAAGGAGAGTGTGAATGTTACTGGACTTTCTTGTGTAATTGCCACTGAATAATTTATGTTATACTTTGTTATTGCTATAACAGAATATTTATTTCATTATTATTTGCAACTTCTTTTTTTCTGGGGTCCTTGTGGCCCCCCATCGAGGAGCAGTAGGCTGTGGATCGCTTAAGATCTCACTGTTGGGTTTGTAAGGTCATGCTACTCCTACATTTCTGTCTTGTTCAAAGATAAGATATAAAACAAAGTTCAAAGCTAATCGACCTGTGTGTTCTCCTCTTTTTAAAAATAAGAATCGATAAGAGAATTGATAAAGAATCGAATCGTTAAACAGAATCGAAAATGGAATCGGAATTGTGAAAATCTTATCAATACCCATCCCTAGTCCTGCCCCAGTGGCTCAGAGCTGCTTTCAGGGGGTACTTATAAAATAACACGTGGTTATAAAATGTCTCATAATCTGTGTTTATTAAGGATAACCTGTACTGTGAGGGAAGGGTTGTATGTTGGTTTTAGTTTGCTGGAACTTTTTTGCATCCTTTAGTGCATCCTCATGACCTACTTCATGTTTAGGCAGTGTGTTAACCACTACACTATGGAGTCTATGGCTGAAATGTTTTTCATTGTTCATGTCAACTATGACCATCGTCCCATAACATTTATGCACTATCCGATAAGTGTCACAGCCAAAAACATCACAGCATTAACTTATCGATACTGAGTGCTTACATTTTTCACACAGCACCAGAGTTTTCGAAAGAATCATCCAATTAATTTTGCAGCTGTTAGCTTTTAATGATCCAAACACATATTGTCAGAAAGAGCTGTGAGAAACAGAAGTGACAGAAGTGACGGGAAAAGGTAAGCAACCCATGTTGTAGGTGACGTCAGACGCCGGAGATTTGGCGGAAAAAAAAGCCAATGGTAGCGTAGAATTTAACAAAGTTTCTTTAAGCTTCAGTATTACCAAATATATTAACCAATTGTCATATAACTAACAACATCTGTCCTATCATCTCTAACACCCTGGAAGACAACGGGGAGAGTTTAGACCCTCTCCAAGATTACATCAACCGCTGTTTTCAAGATTTAGTAATGAAGAAGGTTCAGAGTGCATCTTCCCCGGCCAAAATTGAGACACCGTCATCGAAGAGATGTCGCCCGGCAGACTCCCCCGGCACAACATCGCCTGCCGGCAAAGATATTGCAGACATCCTGGAGTCAATCGACAAGTGATTGTCCAGTTTCGATGCGAGGCTGTCCCTGGGAATTTAAATCCTTGCGAGAATCCCTAGAGTTCAGCCAGCAGCAGGTGGAAACGCTCGCTGCTGAAAATGCCATGCTTACGGGAGTCGGTCAAATCTCTCACCGATAACGTGACCCAGTTAAACATAGAAAATAAAAAAAATAAAAGAATCCGTTATCGATCTACAAGCCCGTAGCATGCGAGACAACCTTGTGTTTTCTGGTATTCCAGAATCTGCTGGAGAGGACGCAGAGGCAACGGTGAAAAGCTTCATTAAAACCCACCTGGAGCTGCCGGAGGACACCATAAAGCACATCGCCTTCGAAAGAGTGCATCGCTTGGGAGCCATGAGGTCACGTCCAATTGTGGCCAAATTTGGCCAATTCAAACAGAAGGAACAGGTGAAGAGTCGCAGCAGGGAGCTGAAAGGAACGGACTTCAGCGTGAACGACCAGTTCCCCAAAGAGATCCTGGAACGACACAAGGTCCTGTTCCCAGTTCGACGTAGCATCATCCAGAGAGGCTCCCGCGCTGTCGTCGCCGCTCTACATGGACGGACAGCTCTACCACGACCCCGGCACCACACCGTGGTTATGTTGACTGCACTCCAGACAAGAACCCGCTACACTCTTTTCTTATTAATTCCCACTCTCTAAATAAAAATAATCTTAATTTTAGCCAATATAGAAACCATCTAATAGATCTCGTTATTCTTGAGACAGCCTCTGCCACCACATTAGATCAATCCCTCTGGGCTCCTTTGATCGGCTCCATCACCTAGCGGGGGTGGGGGGTTGTGGTCATAACCTGGTTAGTGGCTCTGGTTGCTCTTAGAGGGTGTTCTCCTTGTGGCTGCATGCAGCAGGGCTGGGGGAAAGTCTGTGCTGGCGGATATAGGTTACTGGCCTGGTAGCCTGGCTGCCCCTGAGTGGATCTGGGGCAGGTGTGGGGGCTTGGGGTCCGGGGGTGCTTCGCCTCCGTGCTAGGGCTCTGGCTGGGCCTTGGGGTCCTTGTTGGTGTGTCGCCGAGGTTGAGGGCGGGTGGGTGCACGGGGGCTCAGCCCTGGTGCAGGGGGCCTCTGGCGCATCGGCCTAACTAGGGGGCTCTTCAACTGACAGGGAGTTTGTTCCATCCTTGCAGGAGTCCACTCTGCAAGTGGGGGAGAGTCATAGGAGGGGTGGAGAATAAACTTAACCTGGGTGTCTACCATCTTGTGCAGTCTGGGAGATGATTGAATGTTAGGGTGGGTACAGTTTCCTCTGCGGTGGGGTCGGGTGGGCTACCCCGGGTCCTGTGGGGCTGGGCGGTCCTGCTGCTGTAGGCCCTGGTCTGAATGGGCCTGGGCTCCCTTGCCTTGGTGGGTGCCGAAGGACGGGGGTGCCTACTGGGGTCAGCGGGGGAGCTGGCCCTTCTTTTCCTCCCCATCCCCAGCTGCCTCCCTCTTCCCGCTCCAACACACCCACCCACACAAGTAGGGCCTTTGGGTGCGGGTGTGTCACCAGGGTGCAGGGGAGGCATTCCCCCCCTCCCTCTGTTCCCTTCTGGCCACCTGTGCCTCAATTTTATTCCACAACTTCCACATTACTCACACTCTCATAACACATACATATAGGGCCTTGAGGGTGGGCACGTTAACGGTGTCCAGTGGACGGTCTGTGTATTCAACTCCACCTCTGGCGCCGGTGCCCACCTCTGAATTTTAAATCCATGTAGACATTGAGGGTTCTTGGGAGGGGCCGTGCTAACACCTGCTGCTCTCTGGCAGCAGCACCATGCTCTCCCGTGTTTTAAATGCACCTTAGAATAACACGCAGCAACACTACACATGAGCGAGAGGAGGGAGGTCTGCTGGCCATCGGGGCGGGGGGGCTGGGAGGAGAGTTCGGCCGTCCAATTGGGGTCCGGGATCCGGGCCTCCCTGCTGCTGTGGAGCCTGGGGCGGTCTGCTTGCCTCCACCCCGGGGGAAAGGGTAACATCTCCTGGGTCTAGGTGCTGTTTCCCCCTCCAGGGGCGAGGGTACCTGGACCTGGGGTATAGAGTTTGTTTGGGGAGTGTGATTTTGTGTCCATCATCCATATATGTCCATCCCTACGTTTGTATATGTGTGCATGAGGGTGGGAATGCATGTTTGTGTCTGTGTGTGCCTGTTTGTCTGTGTTTATATGTCAGGTCGGGTCTTAGACTCCACCTCTCTGGGAACTCCCAGGCCCTCCAAGGCCTGTCTCCCTTCACCACACTCCCTGCCGGTAACTGATGCCCTCAGGGGTTGTTGCATTGGTGGTTCTTGGTGTCCGGGGCTGGGTGCTCAGGTATGTACCAGCTCACTCCCGGTGACTACTTGGCGGGGCCTGGTGCCTGTTGCCTGGTCAGGCCTCTTCCGGGGCAAAGGGGGCCCTCAGGCCTCCAGCCTCTGGGCCTGCAGCTTGGTTCACTCTGGCACAGCTGGCTGCCGGCAGAGCCAGCGGGCACACCACTGCAGCCCCCTCTGGCTTCTGCTCCGTGGCTACTGGGTGACCCCTCATCTGTGGCTCTCCTCAGCTCTTCCCAGGAGGGTGGCACAGATGCCCCTCTGGTGGTCTTCCTTGGGCTCTCGCACTCTGGGGGCCTCTGGATGTCTGGAGCCTGGATCTCCTCCATGCCTGCTTCATGCCCTGGGGGACGGGGCTATGGCTCTCTACATCCTCTTGCAGACCATTACATGGGGAAACCTTTTGAATACAAGCGCGCTGATCCACACAGATGTGCACACGGGTGTTCACTGTTCATAGACGTAAACTACACCTTTATTGGCTGCTATTTCCAAGCACATTGTGCGCTGTTGGTCCTGCTTGCTACACAAAAACATTCAATATTTAGTAATTACTGCTGTTTACACTTAGCTAGATTAACGTGATGGTGTTGTGTTTAGTATGTTGCTCTGGGTTTTTTTTTTTTGCTTGTTTTCTTTTCTTTTTCTCTCAACAGGCGATCCAGGATATTTTTTTTCTCTTCTTTCTCTTTTTAAGTTTCCTTTCTCACTGTCCCTCTTCCCTTCTGTTTTTCCCTTCCTCTTTCTTTCTCCCTTTCCTATCCCTCAGTCATGTCTGTCCCGTCTGTAACAACTGAAAATAAAATAAAATAAATAATAACAACAAAGGTTGATCAAATGGACCAATACGGCAAGGCCGTGACGATCCATTTGGCAAAGTAAATCCATTGTGTATCCTTGTTGGTCTTCAGACAACAATTCTGACGGCTAAAGAACCAAATTGGACAGGCAAAAAACAAAAAAAGAAAAGAAAAAAGAAAGAGCTGTTACGACCCGTGCACGGATGTGGGTCGGGAGGGGGGACACATTGAGCATTTGTCAGCATTGTAAGTTTTGTATGTGAAACTTAAATTTAAATTGTGTAGTTTAAAATTTCAAACGGGCAAATATGGATACATCCTGTACATTCAACATCTATTTAGACAAGTGTTTTGGGATGGATTAGGGAGAACCCACACCTGTCAAAAATGAATTGAAAACGATTAACTATGAATTACATCACAGTTTCTGACATCACCAATTGATTTTAATGACATTGTTTTACACACATACACTCTCATTTTGTCTGATGTTGTGCGTGTACTTATTTCTGAAACCTGTAGAGGCCGCTAGCAGAATTTAACGAATCATTTTAAACAAATCTCTTGTTAAAGTCTTGAGTCGAACAACAAACAAGGCTCTTGGCTATTGTTTGGGAACATCAGCAGCCCCTGAGATATTTTTTGTCGTATCCCTGTCCAGGTCCATCTCTAATATGGTTAACAATGACAGAAAGTTGTTTAGTATTCACTTTACAGCCTTGTCAGACAATCGCTCACTGATTGCAATCCAAACCTAGAGAGATGTTTCTTAGCTTGAAACTGAAGATGAAAAGTTTCCTTCTAAGTAATCAAGATTTCCATCAAAACACCACCTTAAGTACATACAAAGTAGTGTGGTGACAGGAGGAAATGGAACAGAAGTGAGAGAAAATGAGCATAGAGCTTCTATAAGTGTTTGTAGAGTGCAGCTTTCCTTCAGCTTTCACCTTAATGAAAACGGTTTTAATTTAATTTTCTAATCATCCATACTATCTCGTTTCATTTTCACCTTGTCATGTCTTGATTTGCACATCTTATACCTATTAAGCAAAGATTAACAAGCAAGCAGCAGTTACCACAACTAAATGTTGCTGTCAGTGCCCAAAGGCATTAGCCCAATCTACACAGCACTTAGAAGAGCATGCTATCAAAACATGGAACATTTCAGCTTCCTACAATATATTTCCAAAGGTATTCATCCGCCCATCCAAATCATTGGCCACAACCACAGCATCTTAGCCATGAAAAAGTAGGCTGCATAAAATCACAGAGTGGAGTGAATAGTGTGCAGAAATCCCCAACTTTCTGGCAAACATTGCCATTGGACACAAACTGGTAACTAGAAAAAGGCCCATAAGACACAGAATGAATGGCAGGAATAGAGGCAGGAGAAAACACGCTAGCCACTAATTCAGAGCCCTCCAAACAGCAGAGTTTCTAAACACAATTTATAACCATGACAGTCCTGATTTTTTTTTCTAAAGTGTTTTTCATTAATTCTTTCTTCACCCAAGAAAATCCTCAAGGTTGGGGAATTCAATTAGAGCACAGATCCTAAATTAGACTGATCATCTAAAATGGACCTTTCTCACACTCAGAGCAGGAAGAAACTGTTACAATATGTAAAGCATTTAAACCTATTCAAGGATTCAAGGAGCTTTATTGTCATTCACATCACATGTTAACATGAGGTGGAACGAAATTATGTACACATGGTCGTGGAGCAAAAAGAAACAAAATAATGAAGACACAGATGTTTTTTTTTAAGTAATAAGTAATTTGTGAATTGTTTTTGATTTTTTTTTTTTTTTGTGAATTATCATAAGTTCTTTTTTTTTGTGATATATTGATTAACTTATCCTAACAAAATTGTTTGCTATGTGAAGAAGCTTTCTGACATGGTTATCACTCACAATCATAAAGGTTGTTTCACTACGTAATAGTTACTAAGATTATTGCTTCCTTGCGAGAAGACTGTATCCTGTCCTTCTGGCAATGATGAATCTAGATCAGGACGGTTTTGTAAAAATGTGCCTCATCATGTTAGATGGTTATTGAGTGTTTGAAGACACTGAAGTTTCAGATGTTGAAAAGCCATTTGAGGGCTACAGATAATTTACACAACCCCATAAGCCAGGTTTCCACTAATAATCTGATGTCACTAGCATTGATGCTTTTGAGCGACACATGCCAGGGGTGCCCACTTTCACCACTGCTCTTTGTGCTAGCTGTATAGCTGTATAATAGCATATGATCTCATTAGTGAATTTCTAGTGAAGAAATAGGGAACGTAGAAAACCGTATCATAATTTATGCCGAGAGTAAACTTTTACTTCTGTCAGTATTTATCAAATCAATCCTCCATCAAACCAAGCTAACTGACACAGCTGCAGGATTTTCATGTTTTAAACTAAATGAGACAAAATATTCTTTAATTTCTTCTGAAAAAGACAATCAAAACTACCTGTTTTAATGTACAATGCAGTGCGTGGATTTGAATTTTTATGTATGAATATTACTTAGGTGATACAAGATGTAGTCCCCTGTAACTATTTGCTTCTAATGACCTCATCAAATTTACTACAAGAGGTGGTCACGGTCTGGACTGAAGCATATCCTATCACATCATTAATCACACATCTGTTTTCTGGGTTGTAAGCAAATAATTATGTTTTGAGTGTCAAGAACAGAGTTTATACACATGATCAATACAGAGTTTATCAGCGGCCATGCTCAGGAGATAGAGTAGGTCATTTATTAATTGGAAGATTGGTGGTTCGATTGCTTGCTGGTCCAGTCTGCATGCCAAATATCATGTGAATGTGTCTGGATGTTAGACATAAAGTACATAAGCATAGAAAAAAGTGCTTGCATGAATGGGTGAATGGGGCATGTTGTATAAAGCACTTTGAGTGCTGAGGTAGAGTAGAAAAGTGCTATATAAGAGTTCATTTACCATTTAGTCCAGGCGTCACTGGAGCTATTATGGGTGCTTTCTAACTCCTAACTATATAAAGGTGGTATAATGGCAAGCGGTCATATTTAAATTCATGATTTCGACCACTGACCTAACCTAACAGTAAGCATGGACGCCACAGCCTGCTCTGCATCAGCAAAACATAGTTCATTAATGTGAAATCTGCAAGAATATCGTTAAGTTTACTTATGCGAATAACACAAAACTATTAGAAATTAATTTGTTTTTAAAGATATTGCATAATTTTGAATTCGGAACAAAGGCATCCTCTGTACTCTTAAAAACAGCCTTAAAACTTTTCTTGTTGGTAAAGGTCATAGTTAGAGCCCTTAGTTATGCTGCAATAGGCTTAGGCTGCTCGGGGGCTTCCCATGATGCACTTAGTACGTCTCCAGTTTTTCCACTCAGCTCTTTTTACTCCCCAGGTGTTTATATACCAATAAACTCCATCTCTCTCTCTCCCATGGTGTGTCTTTTGTGTTGTTTCCATTTTCACCCTTTCCCTTCACCCCATCTGGTCATGACAGGCTGTCAATCCCTGAACCTGGCTCTGCTAGATGTTTCTACATGTTCAAGTCTTTTCCTTACAAAGATTGCCAAGTGCTTGCTCATAGAGGACTGTATAATTGTTATGGTTTTCTCACTATGGTAGTGCATTTACCTTACAATGTAAAGTGCTACATAAACAAAGCTGAACAGAGGACTTTGGTATAGCTTACCAAGTTGTCCGGAGGACCCATATACTGTATTATTATATTATTATATTAAACTATGTCTAGGACTTAATTACTCATTCATTTAAGGTTGCTGTTATGCATCATTTTGCCCACTATACACCCTGCAAGTCATTACCTGATTAATCCACACACGAACACACAGTCACACACATTTACAACCATCCCTACAACATGTATGACATCACACTACAGGAGACACTCACACAGGTATTTGTTCATTCCACTCAGAGAGGCCCGAGGAGACCGACGACGCTGTTCAAACCAGGAACATTGCTGTTAGTTAAGTGCTAACCACAGTGCTAACCACTGTCACTGTGCCACTTGTAATCCTATTTTTAATGTTGTTTAGTACATAATGCATTTTTCTTGTCACAGCAAATGTAGAACATACTGACCCCAAACCAGCCTTTGTGTTTAAGCTGAAAAGCTGAATAAAGCTTTAGAGATCAACCAGAGAGGTAATGATAGTTGCATCAGCCTTGCTGCCTCGTCGTGACACTAATCAGCTCTGTGAAGTTGCTGAACAGCGTGACGTGATGCAGAGCGCAGCTTTCTGCAACTGAAAATGAGTGTGCGACTAAATCGCTGCTTCCTATTCTGCTCCAATACTGAAGCTGCATTGTTTTCTCAGCCATGGTTAATGTCTTTGACAGTGAGGCAAATAATTACAACCTCTACCTGTTTTCTCCCAATTTCCCATCCTCTAATTCTCTGTGTGGAAGAGGAGATGGGGGGGAATGAAAGCTGATTATCTTCACTCCAGCAAATCTAAAATCAACCAGAAACTGCAAGCATGCTCACTCTGTCATGTTCACTCTCTCTACATCTTTCTCTCTGTGAGACAATCAGTGCTTTTTGTTGACAAAGATAGGAATCTGTGCTATGCTGCCTTTGGCTGGAGTTGCAGAACGCCGTTCAGGCTAAGTGCTAAATGACTGAGTTACATAGAAAAGAATGGAATTCTGGTTGCTGTCACTCCACCTCAATTAGTTAGAATAATTGCAGGCTACAATATATGTGTGGACACTACACAAGCACAAACACAAGTTGATAACACAATTCATACTGTGTATGTAAGATAAGGAGAGACAGCCTGGAAGGTATGGTTCCACTGGCTCGTGCTCAAATCACACTCTGGTAGAGGTGAAGGAAGACGGAGAGAGAGAAGTGAACCTGTGAGTGGAAACAGAGTCCGAGCTAGAAACGGGTAGGTCTCTGTATGAGTGTGCTTCTCAAACCCTCTGACAAATGTGAATCTTAAATCTTAACGCCTTAATTCCCACTGTGTCATATTTGAGACATTGAGACATATCCTACTTTGACAGTAAGACTTCCAGGCCACTATAAGGTGCACTTAAAATCCTTTAATTTTCTCAAAAATCGACAGTGTGCCTTATGATGAATTCTGGTTGTGCTTACTGACCTCAAACCGATTTTATGTTTTAGTACGACTTTGGTAAGCTAGGAAGCCGCACCGCTTGATGGATTGTCTGAGGATTACGACTGCCATAGTCAGGAGCCTCACGGAGTAATCTGGGTCCTTAACTCCGTCCGCTTCAGGTCCCAAAGTCAAACTGTCTAAATTCTTTCATCTTTAATAAAATGATCAGTGTTGCTGCTTTACCAGGTGTAACAATTAAGTTTAACATCCAGGCATCCATGAAAACAGAATTTATTAAATTTAACAGAGTTAGAAGTTAGCAGGAAGTTAGCTTGCTAGTTTCCACCTAAGCATGATATAGCATGTTCTGACTGAGAGATTTCTGAACAATTCAAACGTACAGCTCTGCTATCACTTCCAACATAAATGAAGACAGAAAACTAAACAGCAGTGACGTTTGTAGGGTTACTGAAGTTGGGCTAGCTGCTATATAATGATGTGCTATGTGATCGCTAGCGACACAGCTATGTTAGCATAACATAAACACAGTGAAGCAGGAGGATGAATGCTAAATTTTTTCACTCACTAATGTGAGGGTTCCCGATGGTTAGGGACAAATGCAATCGCATGGCAGGATGCTGTAAACGGACCAAACTCCAGTCAGGAGAACAACTGAGATAATCCATCCACAATACGAGGTTAGTCATTAATGTACTGCAACAACGTGGAAATAGAGCAGCAGGGGGAGAATTCATAAAGAAAGCAGAATGAGTTGAGTAAAGTTTGACTTATCTGACTGTTTTGTTTCACAAAATGCGCCTTATAATCCGGTGCACCTTATGGTCTGAAAAATAAAGTACTTTAACGTATGCTTTTAATCATTCTCAGGGAAACAGTTTATGCACCCACAAAGAACTCAAGAAAAAAAACTGGTAGAGTCAGGCAGCTGCCCGAGTAAGGTGTGTAGGGGCCACGCCAAGCACACATTTGCTGGCACAATTAGACAAGGTACTGACAAAGTAAAACCACTAAAACGTTCAATTTGACTGTGCCATATATTTGTGTTCTTACATTCACCTCTAATGGTTGGGTATGTTGAGAAAAGTTCACGGCTGCCGTGTGTGTGTGTGTGTGTGCGCGTGTATGTTAAAATGGCTAAAGCCTGCTCTCAGCTGGCAATGATGCAGTATGAGTAAGGTCGTCTGAAACTGACTGAAGGTGCTGGCCCACTTTAATCTAAGCGACAGGCCGAAGAAAAACATTTGGCATTGACAGAACACATGAACTTCCCTCCCACCCAGGCAGAGACTTGCAGTGGCTGTCTCCAAGCTTTAACACAGCCTGTTCCCTACGCTGGCACTCAAAAACCACACGGTGAGCGAAGCAAAAGATTTCCTGTCAGAGAGAAGAAAGTGTGTGTGTGTGTGTGTGTGTGTGTGTGTGTGTATGTGTGTGCAAGCATGCATTTCTCTGCACCTTTTTCTCACCTCACGCTTCCCTCTCCATCCACTCCAGCTTCTCTGGGATCTCTTAATGACATTCCACTTTCAGCTTTGCTGTGTCTCGTCAATCATGAAAGTTAAAACAAAAGCTCTGCGTACTTGTCGTTTAACAGCAGGGCTCTTCAGTTAATGTTTTTCTCTCCCCTTGCAGAAACAATTTCCCAACAGATAAATTTCTCTTTCAACTGAGCAGAAGCATTCTGCAGAAATCACTTATCTGTCATTCTTAAATGGTTATCCCACTCTCATATTGAGCATTTGGCATCCAGCTCTTATTTTTTTTCTCCTCCCCTCCTTCTTTGCCCCCTGTGGACCAGCAAAGGCTGCGACAAATGTCTTAATGGCTGCGTTTGTTCATTTTTCCCCTCCACAATGTTATGAATTTTAAATGGCTCCTGTTTAATTTACCGCTCTAGAATATCTGGCATTTTGCAAAAAATGCTGAGGGCAAGCAGTCTGTCTCTGCGGAAGGTGAGAGGCACCGCTTGATTTGGAACGCACTTTATCACTCGGCACATGCAAAAGTCTCTTCTGTTCAACAGGTAATCAGAAATGCTAAGAATACCAGAGGCGGGTGGCTATATCTCAGAGGCAAAGTCACCTTGGGACCTCCATCTGTTGGAGCATATGTTCAGAGTGCAGCTGTCTGCATAGAAAACAGGCAAAGCCCCGAGTGCTGCTGCTGCTGCTGCTATCGTTTCCTTGGAGTTTTTCATTCCTTCTTGCACTCGTCTCTCTTCTACATCTGCTCTCTGGACTCTTGTGATACAGTTCACTGTATCACTGCTCTGAAACCTAGAGGACAATTCAGTTTTGTTGTATTTATAAGCGACTCTTTAGCAAACATATGGTCAGCATCTAACATAGTTAATTTAATTCATATTTCAGTTCGCTGTACAATACAGAGCACACCTAGTCTCCTTGGGGTTCACATTCACCCATATATTTAAGAATTTATCACAAAAAACCCTGGAACTGTGACATAACTTTCACTCTATTAGTATGCTTGCATGAATAGCAGAACACTCGTTTTAGTTTATCATCCACTGAATTAAGAACTAATCGGGCTTCTTCTTCTGCATAACTTGACATTTTTTATTTGTATTTTTTCTAAGTGTTGTTTTTTAAGATCATTTTATGCAGCACATATCAAATAATCGTGCAGGACTCCAGATGTGACAGAACAAGCGAGAAAGCATCAGTCAAAACTGAAGTAGGAACATATGCGGAGCATTTCCTTAAAACAGCCGTTGCCCTTTGCCATCTTAAAGACAGTGTAATCAGTAATAATGTGACAATCTCCATTTCTGGTTCATGGTTTCTTGCTCTATTATGTTAGCTTTCCTTTGTTTCTACACTGTGTTCCTTATTAGGTTAGGCAATGTTTGTGTTTCCTTTCTATTTCCAGTCTCCCCAGTTGTGTCTTCATTCTCTGTCCTTCCCCTTTTGTGTGTGTATGTGTGTGGACATATGCTGATTGATTCGGAGGAGTTCCCTGCCTTGCGAAGCAAACACACCCAACGCAACGGGTGATCGACTCTAGCTGCTTCGCAGGATTATTGTACTAGCAGCAGTTAGTGAAGCTCCTCTCCAACTCTTTGGATGTTCTGCAAAGTTTATTCACCTTTTTGTTCCTTTGTGCAGGACGCCGAGTGGTGAGCAGACAGGGCAGTGTGTTCTGGGAGAATAGTGTCACTGTTTGGATCCAGACTCGAGGAGACTGGACCCTCAAACTGCTCTGACCATCAGAATTATGTTTCACTGTAGTTCACTGTAAATAAATGCACCGTATTCACTTGGAGCCCTGCGTATGAGTCCTCCCTGTTAACAGGTCACCTTGACAATGCAAGTCAAATGATCAGAATACATAATTACTGAAACCACAACTCCATAGTGAAGCACAAAAAGTTATTTTTATATTCTCAGAAAAGCTACCATTAAAAACATTATAATCTGCCATAAAGATAAAGATAGCTCCTGTCTCGATGAAAAGTTACGTCTGTGAAACCATAAGGTCTGAGGTGTACAATTTACTATTTAAAAAAATCAGGGGTTTTTTTGCCTTTTTAGGTAAAGCTATAATTTTAGACACGTTTCAAAACACTGCCAGGTAAACATCTGTTAAAAATGTGTCCAGGTGAATAGCAGATAATCTGTGTGAAAGTAATCATCCACTGATAGGCAAAATTCACTCAACTATATCTTCTTTAACCTTTTCAAACACAAACGAACGTGTTTATTGTCTGTAATCCCATCAGTGATATTGCCAGTAATGTTAACAACTACTGCTTGCAAACAAGATCTTAAACGTTTAGCATCGTTGCTGATGCTACAGTCACATTATCCAAAACGGTGTGTGAACGACCACGACAGACCTGATGACATTTTACTGCTTTACGGCATCTTTCTTCCACACACTACTTGTTCGGTTGCTGCTATACGTGAACAAAATACACGCTAACAACAACCACAGGCAAGAACAGCTTTTTATGCCGGCGAGGCGTGATTGCAGGTGCCGCGCAGGTGCGTCCATCTCACCTGCAGCAGCATCACAGACCACGCCCTACCACATGGTGGTTGGAGACAATTACCCAACCAACATCACTGAGAGTGTGTTCAATGAATTTGCAGTTTAGTTGTCTTTGATCTGCAACCACTTGAAATCAGTTGCTGTCTTCAAAGCAACATCAGGACTGTTAGACACTAATACGATCGAGTCTGCTGTTAGTTCAAGTTTGCAGTTACATGTATTATGTCTGGGATAATGTGCCAATTAATTGTGATAATCTGCAAACCAGTTGTTGTTTAATTGCACAGATATTAAACCAAAATTCAAGTATTCAAGTTTACATTAAAGAGAAACATTATTTACATTCAGAGTCCACCCAAAACCTCTTAGATGTGAAACAGAATTTTTCAAATTCCTCCACAAATAGTGATGTAGTTGCTACAGGATGGCAGTTTACCTCAAAATGATAAAGGCACTCAACTTTGCATTTATATAGGTATAAAACTAGAAGACTACCAGTTTGCAGCTGGTCAAGTAATTAGATTGCTAATCACACTTTTATCAATATGTGATCAATTAGAAATGACTGTATATATATATATATATATATATATATATATATATATATATATATATATATATATATAAATATATATATATCTCATGTCCACACACACACTGTCTTCAGTATTTAATACTGTTGGAGACAGTATCCCTCACAAACTTCTTTCTTTTTCTGGATTGAGAGATAGATACGACAGTAATTGTTTTCTTGTGCTGTTGTACACCATTTTGGAATAGTTGATTGATTTTGGTTTTCACACTTCTGAGAGCACAACTTGCTTGGCTCCACTCACAGAGGCTTGGCATTAAATACCCTTTCTACCAGTTAGGCTGAAAAAGAAACTTTGGAGGCTGCTTACAAATTCTCCCTGCGTGTGTGGAGTTAGGTGTGATGAATGGTGTCTCAGATGTACCACCTATCTGTGTTCACCCCGCACAACGGGGGAGCATTATCACTCTGTTCCTAGCTGGTCGAACACAGTCCCAGTTTGTTCCAGACATCATTTTGCAAGCTGAACACACACTGTTCCATCACATCTTGTTGTGGCCGATAATGGGGCTTTTGTGTGAATCGTAATAGAATTGCAATATCAAGGTGGATCATTACTTTCACATGGATAGAATATTCCAAACCTATTTGGTGTGAGAAACATTGAGAACCTGCATGGGATGGGTTTTTGTTTGTTTTATAATAGCATGTTGCCTTTAGTGTCTTGACTAATATTATGATATCATTGGGGAAAAACACTCTATAGTGAAACCAACAATTCAAACCATCCAATAAAAGTTAAAGGTGAATATCTCCATTTGCAGTAGAAGGTCATAATATTGAGATTAAGCAAAAACCAAATTCCCCTTGTGACAAACATAGTTGTGGTTATGCACAGCTTTTTATGTGAAATGTTACTTTACACATAAACTGCTGTGAGCGAGTGAATGCTGGCCCGTCTCCCTCTGTTAGCACTGCAATGGACCAGCAGCCTTATGGATGGATGGATGCATGTATATCAACAGAAGGGTAGCTTAAAGGGAGAACAGCTAAAACAGCTACTTTCACACAGTGGATAAAAATGAACTAATCTGTAATTACTTGTTGTGTTTGCTACCAAATATAGCACAAAAATTAGCAACATTTTACTAAAGCACAGTGTTAAAAATGTCCAAAAGTATGTATAACTAACATGCCAGGACATCGAGTCAGGATTCAGTTTGTGCAGATTTACCAATCAAAGCAGTGCAGTGGGATAAGAAGCAGTGTATCAGTCTGTACGTCATGATTAGTTCAAGAACTCTCTTCAGTTTACCGCTTTTTGAAAATGATCCGATTCAACTATACACATCTTTCTTGTAATATATCGTTTTAGGTTTTATGGTGTAAATTAAATTACAGTGGGATACTGGAGAATGTTGGAAGCAAATCTTAGAAAACACGAGAACCAAACAACTGACTATACCTTTAAAATACACCAGACTTGATCACTTCATTCAGTACAGGTGCAGAAAGGTTGGCCTGAGCAAGAAGACTGCCTGCGAGCGGCAGATCCAACCCAATAACTCCACTTGACAAGAGTTGGAGAGGAGAGAGAAATAAAGGAAAAGAAAACCCAAACCCAACCCTGCTGGGCTAAACACGCTATTGTGGTACAGAAAGAACGTTCAGACCACCATCTTGTTCTTTTCAATTTCCCAGTGTTTTTTTTGTTTTATTTTTAAGTTATAAAAACTTTTATTTGATTATAAATTACTGTGTTGTTGTTTTTAATTCACCAGATACTTTTCAAGATAAATCCCAGCAAAAGATGAAAAGAAAGACAAGAATGTTACCAGCAAGCAGCTGACAAAAAGAAATTGTGAACCCGCCCTCATCTGTGCAGAGAACGGGGCGCCAGCGGTGGGCCTGCCAGTTCTGCTGTTCTCTGGAAAGTGCCAGTCGATCAGTTTTGGGTAAGTTACTTCAAAAAAGTAATTCATAACTAATTACTAATTACTTAGTCAATATTGTATTTAAAATACTTATCTAATTACTGTGTCAGAAAAGTAACTTAATTACTCAATAAGTAATTTAACTAAATACTTTTTAAAATCCCTATAAACCTAGAGTGGGCAAACAATAGAAATTAAACTCTTTAGATAATAAATCATTTTTTTAAAAGACGGAGACTCTACAGTATGCAGAGGTAGCATCTCTTCCACATTGTAGCCTGCAATCATTCTTTAAGCTCACCTTCAGACACTTTCTGTGCTGCTGAAGTAAAATCAGGTTTTGCCTGCTTAGCAGGAGTTGCCGCGGTGTTATCCATGGATGATGAACAAGGATCGCTCAGAAGTGTTTGTCTATGCTCTCGTGTCAGGCGCTTCAGTAGATTACTCGTGCTATTAACAGCGGCCGATAGTTTTTTCTCCCCAGGACATAGCTTACATATTACTGTAATGTTCTTGTCTGCTTGTTTCAGAAAAGTGAAGAGACGGGAATATTTCCACTTCATAAAACAGCCACTCGCTTCAGCCGAGTCCGACATCTTCCGCTGTAGAATACGACTGTGCTGAAAACTTACGCGAAATGATGCGCAGCTGCACTACAGCGATGTTAAAGCGGCAGAGTTTACTTCTACGTTTAGAAGACAAATTGTTGAAATTAAATAATGATATTCAGCGAGTTTAATTATTTTACAATGTAACGCAAGTACAACAGGGGCAATTGTTTTCTGTCATGGTCTGTTTGTTAACAGAATTAAATGTTGAGAAGAGGAAGCAAATGTCTCCAAAGTGTTTAAGAGTTGTCAATGTAAAACTAATTTTATTTATTTTTTATTTCAAAATATAAACATTGTAAATCAAAATCTTGAAATCCTGTGTTACAGCAGTATTATAAGCCTTCTTCAGTATATAATTTTAGTTTATATGAAGTTAAAGTAAAAGTCATACTATAGATTATATCATCAAAAACGAACAATTGATAAAACATGATGATCTGAACATTTCATATTTTGTTTTTTTTTTTAAATTTGGGTTTTCTATTTCTATTCTATTTTATTTCCTTAATCAACAGGATGCATTATAAACGAACTGTATCCTTAGAAAATCAAACAACAACATTTAGAATAAATGAAAACCGTTTTTTTCTCATTTATCCAAATGGTGGATTTGGATATCAATCCTTTATTTGTAATAACAGCATAAAGTAGGGCTGTTCGATATAACGATTCAATATGAAAATGTCTATTATTACACTGTCGTTTGTTTCGTGGTGTTGCAAATAACAATGTTTACGGCAATATTTTTTCAGTGTTTTGATGGTCACTGTAGTGGCTATATTACTTTCTTAAAGTTCGGTTTTTACTCGTTGTCGTTAGTGACAACGGTGGTAAACCAGCCACCGTCCGCTTCTTTATTTTCCACATAAACCTTTCACAATAAAGCTGAAGATCCTGTTGAAATTTTTCAAAATAAACTGAAATGATGACAAACAGAAGGACCAGTCAAAACAAATCGAGGACCTTATTTCTAAATGACGGGCATGGACATGGTTTGGTTATGAAAAGTCTGACACGGACCAGAAAACTGTGGAAATTATGCAGGAAACCGGTCCCCACCCCAGACTCAAACACGACAAACCTCTTCTACCACCTACGCAAGGATCACGTGAAAGAGTAATCAAAGAGAGTTTAGGGAGGAGAAGCAAAAAAAAGAGTCAGCAAGGGCTCAAAATCAACCTTAGACTCAAACATTAGAACGCCATGTAATAAATACTCACAAAGAAAATGGCGGCTGTTACAACTTATGTCTGAAAATGTATAGTTTCATGCATCGGTCAAAAAACTCTATTCCAGGTACACGACGCCCAGCTAAGAACACTTCACGCAAGTTGAGTTTCCCGAGATTTGCAGAATTTACAGAAAATATAAGATTTTTTTTATATATATTGTTATATCATTGTCGGGACAATAAACGTCTTATATCGGGATATAAGAATTTTGGTCATATCGCACAGCCCTATCATAAACTTGGGATTCCTGAGCACAGCTAGCTAAGCATACCTCGATACTTTGCATTGCTGTCAGCAAGTCATGTTCTTCACTTTTGTTTTTGGCACTCGGGGGTCCATCGGCACAGAATTCAGTATTCCAGCTTTCACTAGCGTTTTAAACAGTTGCCCTTCAAAATGCAAACCATAAATGGACGTGCTGCACTTTGATGAAAAAAAAAAGCACTGTTTATTTTCCATACATCTAGAGCAGTTTGTGAGCATTTGCATAAATCCAGTTGGAACATTCCTTTGCTTTAGCAGTTTTAAAGAAAACTTAAAGAAGCTGTACCATACATACTGAATTGTGCATACAAATCTAAAACCCTGCTGTGGCACCCTGTGACAGTCTGAATATACAAAAGATACATTTGCACTTTAATTTGTGCAACCGACAGAGGCCCTCTGCCTGCTGTCTGTATACCAAAAGGCTCCTCACATCATGAAAGACAGAGTGAAACATGATGAGCCTGTGACTAAAAAATTCATTGGTGTTGATGCATAATTTAAGTTTGGAGTATGCAGATGGATCTTTTAAAGTCCTGATGTACTTCAGATTTCTGTGGAGGAGTTGGAGGAGCCTCTGCTAATCAGCCCAAAAGATCAAAGTTCAGAAGACATTTAGGTCACATTAATCACAACCTTTGGCAGATGCACTGGCAATTTAGGTAGGTAGGTGATATGCCGCTGGATTTTTAGTATCATGGAGTATATACATGCTAAGAAAAAAGCAATGAAAGTCACACTTCGGAAATGCTTTACAAATCATTGTGCACGTTGTTGCAAAATCAGAGAAATTGATTATAAATCTGACACTACAGGTACATTGGTCATATTGGTCTGACCCATGTTGTTGACCCAGTAAAGCTTAGTCATTGGAAATGAGATAAAAATTCAACCCTGATTAAAATTAGACCAAAATAAAAGTGATCTCTTTTCAGCTTAAACAGCATAAAATAATCACATATTGTATGTTTGTGCCCATCCTGTACATTACCTAAGCAATATTAATCAAACAATACTATATATGGAAATGTGGCTGAATGTACCTTTTTGCTGGTGATAGTCAAAGAGAAATGGATTAAGATTGGCACATGAGGTTCATCAACACATTCCTGATTCCTAAATTATCAGTTGGCCATTTATGGCATGCCAAAATGACCCCAGGATCAGTGGCATATGTGCTGCAGTGCTCCTGGGTGTAAGTCTGCAGGACTAACATTAAAATAACATCCATCCATTCATTCGCTTCCGCTTATCCTTTTCAGGGGCGCGGGGGGCGCTGGAGCCTATCCCAGCTGTCATAGGGCGAAAGGCGGGGTACACCCTGGACAGGTCGCCAGTCTGTCGCAGGGCTAACACACAGGGACAGACAACCATTCACACTCACATTCACACCTAGTGACAATTTGGATTAATCAATTAATGCACTTCACAGCAGCAGGATTCTGTTGGCTTTGAAATATAGTGGCGTCAGAGCTGGAGTTGACTTATGAATGAATAACTGCACAGGACAGAAATAATCTTCTAGATTCCCTGGGTCTTTGTGTGCATTATGTGCCCCCAGTGAAGCAGCACTACTGTGAGTGTTATTAGTGGCTTGGCTCAGCTTAGGTTCCTTATTCTCTAGAGGCTGCTTATATGTCCTCGAAACAAAGCCCACACTTCTGTATTCAGTCCCACCAAAAGTCATCCTGTGATAATATTAAAGTATTAGTAAAATGTATCCCATTACATTGTCACGTGTATGTAGTAGGGGTGCAACGATACTCGTATCGATATTGTACCGTTCGATACAGTGCTTTCGGTTTGGTATGCATATGTATCGAACAATACAAATTTTTTAATTCATTTTATCAACTTTCCTTCTGACGATGCTGTCTGTGTTGAGAGCTCAGCGGATCTGCGTTCGACTACTCCGCCTAGGCTGCACTGTCGAGCGCAGATCCACTGAGCGCAGCGCAAGCTAGCAAGACAGAAGCTAAGCTCATGGCAAACATGGCAAATTGCAACATGGGTGTGTGAAGACCCCATACCTCCCTCCTCCCACATGAGCAGGAGGAGGGAGGTATGGGGTGTTCACACACCCCCGTTCTCTGCTAGCCATCGGGGCGGGGGGGCTGTGAGGAGATGTTGGCTGTCCGATTGGCCTCCCTGCTGCTGCGGAGCCTGGGACGGTCTGCTTGCCTCCACCCCGGGGGGAAGGGTAACATCTCTTGGGTCTGGGTTCTGTTTCCCCCTCTGGGGGCGAGGGTACCTGGACCCGGGGTTTAGAGTATGTTTGGGGAGTGTGATTGTGTGTACATGTCCATTTATGTCAATCCTTACGTTGGGTGAGTGCTGAGTGTTTGTATATGTGTGCATGAGGATGGGAATGCATGTTTGTGTCTGTGTGTGCCTGTTTGTCTGTGTCTATATGTCAGGTCGGGTCTTAGACTCCACCTCTCTGGGAACTCCCAGGCCCTCCAAGGCCTATCTCCCCTCACCACACTCCCTGCCGGTGACTGATGCCCTTAGGGGTCGGTGCATTGGTGGTTCTTGGTGTCCGGGGCTGGGCACTCAGGTATGTACCGGCTCACTCCCGGTGGCTACCTGGTGGGGCCTGGCGCCTGTTGCTCGGTCAGGCCTCCTCCGGGGTGCAGGGGGCCCTCGGGCCTCCGGCCTCTGGGCCTGCGGCTCGGTTCACTCTGCCACAGCTGGCTGCCGGCAGAGCCGGTGGGCATGCCGGTGCAGCCCCCTCTAGCTTCTGCTCGGTGGCTACTGGGTGACGCCTCGTCTAGGGATCCTCAGCCCTTCCCATGAGGGTGGCACGATGCCCCTCCGGTGGTCCTCTTTGGGCTCTCGCACTCTGGGGCCTCTGGATGTCTGGGGCCTGGATCTCCTCCATGCCTGCTTCATGCCCTGGGGGACGGGGTTATGGCTCGCTACATCCTCTTGCAGACCATTACATGGGGAAACCATTTGAATACAAGCGCGCTGATCCACACAGGTGTGCACACGGGTGTTCACTGCTCATAGACTTAAATTACACCTTTCTTGGCTGCTACTTCAAAGCACATTGTGCGCTGTCTTGTCCTGCGTGCCGCACAACAACATTGAATATTTAGTATT